>NW_022111372.1:53825466-53848343 GCF_000313985.2 Echinops telfairi
GGTCTAAAAATTGGCGATAGCTTAGCTTGTCAGTTTTGCTGCACTTAGCGCAGTTGTTTGCGCATGCGTTTGACACCTAAGATTGCATCTGATTGGCTGCACAGTATATCAATTAAGTGGCGGGATTGATGATAGGCTTACGTCTATTTTTTTAATGCCATGCGATCTACCCACACTACATTTGCGATTGACTAGTAGGTCAGGATCACGTATTGAGCACTCCTGGGCTAGAGGGCTGACAAGTATTGTGTTGGGTGAAGGAAAAGATAATCCTCCATAAGAGAGAGAAAAGAACTCGAGGCAGGGGGAAGGGCAAACTATGGGGGGTTCACAAGAAGTTTGAACTGTGGAATGCAAAATTGATTATCTGAAATGTAAAACCCTCAATTCACAATTTAAAAAGTGTTTAAAATAATAAAATTGAGGTCATCTGGTTTGTTTTGATTTCGAGTATGTCAAAGAAAATACATTGAATAGCATTACTATCAAGAACACAATAAATAGGGTCCTTAGTCACCCTTCAGGTCCGCAACTAAACTCAACCCCAGGGTAGGATAATGAACCATTTATGATCTAAAGGGAAGCAGCTGCCCAGGCACAAAGCTCAGAGGGTTTGGCCAGAGGGAAAAATGGAATCAGGGAACCCGGGGACGTCGGCTAAGAGAGGGTTCATTGAGGGACTGCAAAATGTGTGTGAATTGTTGAATGTAAAACTGATGATGTCCAAGCCTTCACCTAATTCACAATAACAAGTTCCGAGGAAGAAGCCCACATGAAATTCTTCTGACTTCCTCGCAGGCGGAAGGAGATGGCTCTGCACGCACATCTCTCCTTCTCTTTCCCTGCCGTCTCTCCGGGCCATCTCCCAGTCCAGTCTTAGATACTGGGTGTCAGTCTGTTTCCACTGCCGAGCATTCCCACCTGTGCTGTCGCCATTCCCTGAGCCCTTCTTGCTCTGTTGGGAAGGAGAGGCAGAGGATGCAGTGTGAAGACTCTATCTGAAAATAAGTGCTGTAACCCATATACTTTTCGAGGGATCCGAATGCTGCTGAGATTGGTTTTCATTACATCGCAGCATTTAGTGTTTTGTTTCCCTGTGTAAGTACAGCTCCGATGAAAGTGATACTGGAAGCACTTTAAGCATCTCATTATAAATCTTGTTAAGCTGTCAGCCTGAGAATGTTATTCAAAATGTAATGACCTGATAAGAATATAAGCTTCATAGAAATCTGTTCTAAGAATCTCCCAGAGGCAGCACAAAAGGAAGTGATGTTCAAACTAATGCTAGGAGCTCTATGTTTAAATTTCAAACAACAGCCCTCAGAAAGGTATGAAGACCGTAGAAGTCTTTCATTTAAAAGAGAGAAGGGGACCTTGTCTACCTTTGATTTGAGAGGAAAAAGGGAAGATGGCAAGGCAGGAAGGCCAGTCACAAACCTCCTCTTCTGACTGGCTGGGAATAGATGAAGAAGGAGAGTCTATAAATAAAGGAGCGCGCCCTCTGGGTAAAAATTGGCATCGACTTAGCACAGGCAGGGGGCCTCACAAAGAACCCTTCCAATTAAAGCCTGCCAATCTATTGAGGAAGAAATGCGCTGATAAGAATAAAGGCTTTTCTCTCTCTATTTTTTTTTTCCTTGAGAAATCTCTGAATTTCGTCTAGAAAGATGTGTTTAAAGGGTATCCTAAGACACTATCATCCTGTTAAGGATCTATTCATCTGTCTCTTTTAACAAAAGGTTTCCTAGTGTATGCCGAAAAGTAAATTGAGACTGGGAGGAAAGATTCTGTTGCCGAGCCGGTTCCCTAAAAAGCCGCCCCTGAGACAGCCTCACAGGGAGGAAGTTTATTAAGGAGTGCGCTCAGGATGAAGGCCGGTGGGGGAAGCAGACAGGAAGCAGAGGGAGAATCTGAGTTTCCACATCGTTTTGACAAAATCCTCTGCCAATCCCACCAGGAGCTCTGAAGCTGGGTGGTCCTTCTCAGTCATCCGATTTGGGGTGAAGATGGGCCTTGTGCTGGAAGAGAAGAAGCCCCAGATTCAAATATAAAGATACAAATGTGAATAGAACACATTTGTTAAGTTTAAAGACAAAGACGATTCATCCGGATGAGGGAGGCCCTCAGCATGCGGCCATAATGGCATCCTGGTGAACAGAAGTGTGACCAACTGCCACCCTCACCACCCCGAAGCCATCACACACATACACACACACACACACACACACACTATCACCCTGCACAGCTTCTACTCTGGCTGAGGTGGGAACTGTGCCCTCATGGATCTAGTGGAGAGTGGATCCTTCCTGACCACACAAGTAGAATGCACAGTGCCAGGTCCCTTCCTGACCACACAAGTAGAATGCACAGTGCCAGGTCCCTTCCTGACCACACAAGTAGAATGCACAGTGCACTCCTAGGCGAGCAAGAACTCCTTTCATAGCCAGTCCCCCGTTCCAGCTGCTCTCTGACCTCGCACACTTTGGACATGGTGTCAGAAGGGACGTTTCCCTTGGGAAGGACATCATGTTTGATAAAGAAAAAGGTCGTGGGAGTGGGGGTGGAGAAGATCCTCTGTGAGATGAACTGACAGAGGTTGCAACCAGGGGTTCAGACACAGCAATGACTGAGGATGGCGCAAGACTAGGCAGTCACCACTTTGCTCCCCTGGACCATTAGATAATTGAATTCGATAATTGAAGACTCCCACCTTCAGGCAGGAGTGAGTAGTACATGTTGGGGGACTACTGTGCATTACCTTTCACCGGGACAATTGAAAGCCTCTGTTCGTCTTTTTTTTTAATCATTTTATTGGGAGCTTATATTGTGCCAAGCACATTTGTACATTCGTTGCCCTCATCATTCTCAAAACATTTGCTTTCTACTTGAGCCCTTGGTATCAGCTCCTCATTTTTTCCCTTCACTGCCCGTTCCCGCCCTCCTCCATGAACCCTTGATAATTTATAAATTATTATTATTTTGTCATATCTTACATTGTCTGATGTCTCCCTTCACCCACTTTTCTGTTGTCCATCCCCCAGGGATGTAATCGGTTCCCCCTTTCTACCTCACCCTCCCTCCACCCTTCCAGTATCCCCACTCTCACCGATGGTCCTGAGGGGATCATCTGTCCTGGATTTCCCGTGTTTCCTGTTCCTATCTGTACCAGTGTACCTCCTCTGGTCTAGCCAGACTTATAAGGTAGAATTGGGATCATGAGAGTCAGGGGAAGGAAGCATTTAAGAACTAAAAGAAAGTTGTGTGTTTCATAATCGCTACACTGCACCCTGACTGGCTCATCTCCTCCCGCGAACCCTCTGTAAGGGGATGTCCAATTGCCTACAGATGGGCCTTGGGTCCCCAATCTGCACTCCCCCTCATTCACAATGATATGATTTTTTGTTCTTTGATGCCTGATACCTGATCCCTTTGACACCTCGTGATCACACAGGCAGGTGTGCTTCTTCCATGTGGGCCTTGTTGCTTCTGAGCTAGCCGCTTGATTGCCTTCTTGGTCCATGTACAAAAAGAGAGGGGAAAAACTCGCTGCTATCGAGCTGGTTCTGATTCAGAGAGACCCTGTAGGATGGAGTAGGACTGCCCCTGGGGTTTCGGAGACTGTAACTGTTCACAGGAGGGTAAAGCCCTGCTAGTCTCCATTGGAGCAGCTGCTCGTTTTGAACTGTTGAGCTTTCCGTTAGCAGCCCCACTGTGGCAGTTACATAATCTCCTGCCCACTTGAGAAGGAGTGGAGTCTAGTCTGTCAATCAGGTTGCAGCTTGATGACCTCATTTGGAGGTGCTGTGGAGATAAATAGCTCGCTGGAGGCCAGATACACAGAGACTCTCTGATTCGTCTTCCTGTTGACAAGACATATGGAGCAAGCTAGAGCCCTGGAGCTGGAGGAGCCACCTGGAGACCCGCTCCAGCGTTAAGATACTTCCACTGCCAATGGATCTGCAAGACTTTCCAGCCTCTGGCCTGTGATATTCCTGCATTCAGCATCATTGCATGTGTTGTGTGAGTCTGAAGAGGAATTTATAGATTGGTAACGGACAGATGGGCTAATATCAGACTTATGGACTTGATCTGGACTGGGCTGGTATGTGATATTTTCTCAATATACAATTGTTCTATTATATAAAGCTTTTTCTGTTACACATATGAGTGTCTATGAATTTGTTTCTCTAGTCCAGCCAGACTAACACACCAACACATAACCACTATGCACCAGGTCTCCTTGGAACATGTATAGGTTCTGCAAAAACACAATCAGGTGTTCCGATATTCCCTTTCTTCTCAATCTTATTCACAATTCATTGAAAACAAAGTTAGATACCTGTAAATATTTTCCATAAATCTCTCCAATGTATATGGGTCAGCTGAGGATCTTTTTGTCTTTAGGATGTCTTTAGGACTGGATGATTGACAACATTTGGAAGGTGAACCAGAGGTTAAATAGGGTCAGGTCACTTCTGGCCTCATAAAATGATTTGAGCTATTTCTCATAGTTCAATTTTTTTTTTTACATCTGTACCAAAATTCCTAGATAGCATGTGTATTAGTTGCACAGATTACTGGGGGGGGGGTGTTGGTGGGAGAAATTGAGAGGTAAATAAGCCTATTTCTTAGAATGCAGGGAAAAATCTAGATCCCCCAAATGTCTGAGATCAACAGACAGAACCATACACACACACACACACAAAGATATATGGGGTATCATAGTGCAGTAAGTGAGAAAAAGGCAACCACATGGGCTAACACTGTGTTATTTCCAGGAATACGGACTATTTCTCCATGCCACACTTGACTTTTAGAAAATGTAGATTAAACAAAGTAACCATAATGACATACACAGTATGCATAATTTGTAGTAAAAAGTCGAAGAGATTACATACATTATGTCCTCTTTATAAAATTAAAAACATGAGATTTTTAAACATTTTAAAACTACATGAAAAGGAAAACAGGCATCATGGACACGAGGCTCAGTATGATGTTATCTTGAGCAGGAAAGGCAGGGAGATGCATCATTGAAGGTGTGGGGAAATGTGATTAAACGTGTCATTTTCAAGAAATTGTTTGGGGTTAAGGTCACAGTTACTTGTTCCATTATTTAAAAACAAATAAAGGCAGACCAAGTATCAACCACAAATAAAAATGAACCAATGATTAATGAGCATTCCAACCTATAAGCTTGAAGTTCATACAATTGGAAGAGAGGAGGTGGCAGTGAGTCTAATTACAGCATGAAATTAATTACAGTTAGCTATGAATCAATGGGGGAAATTCCGGGATTCTGATTAGTATGTAGCAAACTGTAAAGAATGTCACTTCCACTTGGAAAAATAAAGTGCTTTAGTTAGCACCTAAGAGCATTAACCATTTGCACCACTAAGAGCTTTAATTCTCCATTTTATAATTCATAACAACAAAAGGCTGGAAATTGTCGTGGGGGAGGGGGGGATAACGATTTTCCTTAACTCATCAGTGTGCTGAGGACAAACAACTTACCTAAAATATAAGAAAAGACAGGCACCTTCATGGGGAGGCAGATATAAGCATTGGGTTACCTAGAGAAGACACAACGTACTATAAAAACAAGTAAGAATAACTTAGCTAAAATTGTTCATGGATTGCTAACAGCTGTTTGAGAGTATAGAAACTGTGCCCCCAACCCCGCCCCCCCCAAATGATAGACATAAGAAAATCTAAGCCCATTCTTCTCTAAAGACCTTAGAAGAAAGATTGAGACTCAGGCAACTAATAGTAATAACATAATCATATGGTACAAAACTTTGATGTGGAAACAGAAGTACCACGGGCATGATGCAAAACTTTGTTCATATCCTCCTTCCATGTTTTACCTGAAAACAAAAGCAGTAAGCTACTAAGAAAAACAGAAATTAAGAGATACAAAAAGTAGTAAGGGAAAAAAGTCAACAGACAGTGACTAATATATGATGTGGGTAGCTGAGAGGGAATACTAACTGAAATGTTGGTGGTTTGATTCTGTGGAAGACACACACACACACAATCTGGCAATCTGATCCGATAAAGGATTTCCATCTAGGAGACGTTCTACTCTGTCATACAGGGGTCCCATGAGTTGGAATAAGCTCTACAGCAAACAGCAACATGATTAATATAGGTCCCCAGGTGGTACAATTTTCATTCGACTATGAATTTAGAGGTTGGCAGCTTGAATCCACTCAATGACATCATAGAAAAAGGCCTGGAAATCCAAGTCTGTGATGACGACGACTAGGAAACCCTTTGTAGCAGTTCGACACGGTAACACGACTCAGATCTAGGCAACTGAAGTCAGTTTGGTTTGGTTTCGTTTCTGTTTTTTTTTTAAGTCATTTTATTGGGGGCTTATATAACTCATCACAATCCATACACACATCAATTGTATAAAGCACACTTGTACATTTGTACATTTGTTACCCTCATTATTCTTTTATTTAATTAATTATTTTTTGAGGGCTCGTACAATTCTTATCACAGTCCATACATACATCCATTGAGTCAAGCACATATGTACACCTGTTGCCCTCATCAATCTCACAACATTTGCCCTCTACTTTAGCCCTCAATATCGTTTGCTCATTTTCTCCCTCCCTCCCCCCTCCCCCCTGAGCCCTTCATAATTCATAAATTATTATAGTTTTGTCGTATGCTACACTGTCTGGCGTCTCCCTCCGCCCTCTTCTCTGCTGTTGATATACTGGAAATCTCCAGGCTATGAAAAAATTCCTACTTTCTCATTCAAGCAGGGCTTCAAATGGTTCTGTCATGGTCAACAAAGCAAACAGAAACAGCCAAAGGTCTGGAATAGGAGACTCAGAATAGGCATAGTGAGTCTGATGATTTAAATTGGAATATTGGCCAAACTGGGGAGAGCTACACACCACCAAATTGACATGATCAGCGTTCTATCGACAATCAAGACTTCAGAATGTCCTTTAGACTCTGTCCTTTCAAGGTGCACAACATCCTTCTTCTTACATCACATCAGAAGGCTGTGATTTGGAAACTCCATTAAGTGAAGTGGACTTCACCTTAAACTCAAACTGTAGCAAACATGAGGAACTGAAATACTTTCATGGACTTAAGGCTGGAACGTCTTCATGTGAGACGTTTATAGAATTGGTTATAGATGATTATAGAATTGGAGGTCATTGGATTTTTGTTTGAAAATCCCTTGATTTCAGGGTGCCCAATGAATGGTGGTTAGGAACTACCATACACTTGCTATTTTCATGCTCTATTTGCTTTATTTATGACATCTCTTAGTCTATAAGGCGCAGTCTGTCTTTGTAAATGAGCATTATTGAAAGTTTTGCCCTAACTCCAACCCTCATTGTTTGCATAGTATGCAGTCCTTTGAATTTTTGATCTTTGATAATCTACCCCAGGGGAATAATTTATAATGTTCCTCAATATAAAGATAATGATATCTCTAAAGTGGATCAGGGTCCTGTATAAACCATAGATATATGAATAGATTTTGAGCTCACACTTAATTGTAGCCCTAATCTAAGAGTAATTAGTTCATATGATGTAGCCCTACTCGATAGTTGCCCACATGGGGAGATCACTAGAGATATGGGTGCTATTCCAAAGTGTGCTGAATAAATAAGATGGTGCGGCCTATTAGAATAACATCTGGATCTTAAAGCTTGTCTTAAGACAAGCAGCAATCAAAGTGAGGTGACAGCTTAGTTCACAGGGAAGAAGCACACCAGCGTGTGATGCAAAGATTGCAAATAATAAAACCCAAGACTAGAGGAGGGAGAGGTGTTAGAGCTTAAATTCTGAGCACCCATGTTACAGAAGGCTTTGGATAATAATGAAAGCCCCACTTCCATTTGCAGGGTCCCCACTTGGATTAAGATGCTGGTGAATCCCTTCTGATGATTGACCAGGGATGTGAATAGCCTTGCTACCAAAGAAAGTGAATTGGGAAGTAGAATAATGCAGATGTAGTTAGGTTAAAATTTAACATCTTTTCATTTGTTCTCTCTTTGAGCCCCCTTAAATTTGTTCTAGTTTTTATTATTTTCTGTTATCTTTTCAACTGTGGGTTTTCTGCATTATTTTGTTATTTTGGTAGGGTTTTGTTTTTGTATATTTTCCTTTATATGAAATCCAGGATCAGCAAATCTATAGAGACCATAACTGGTTTAATAGTTTCTTGGGGTTACGGCAGTGCAGGTTGAGGGGAAATGGGAAGTCAATAGTAATGAGTACAAGAAAGGAGAAAATGTTCTCAAATTGATTGTGGTGATGATTTCAAAACTCTTTAATATAGTTAAACTATTGAATCATATTATAATACAATAAAACTGTTATAAATTAATTCAGTTTTCTCATTGCCATGGAGAGTACCTAACTCATATATGTAGCAAATAAAAAATATTGAATGAATGAAAAAAATGTGGCATAGCCAGATGCCACCTTTGAGTGGGGCACTACCATGTTTGAAACCACTTTATATAAATTTGCTCTTGCTTTGTGACAATTGAGCCAACCTTTACCCACAACACCTTCATCACAATTGTCTTCAATTAACCCACAGGCAGCTTTGAAAGTTCTGAAGTTCTTGAGTCTTTTCTTGCATTGAAACTTAGGGCTTCAAACTTGCTTGATCATTGCAATCACCTGGGGTGCTGGTGAAACTACAGATCTCTGTGCTCCTCCTCTTAGAAATTCTGATTCATTGGCTTGAAAATGGAGCCTGCATTTAAGGTTCTGGTGGAAAAGGGGGACAGAATGCATATTCAGATGAGGAATTTCATAAAAGAAATAAACTGGTTGGATCATATGGAAATGCTATAGTTTTTTTTTTAACTTATATTGTTCATAACAGAGTTGAAAAATGACTTCTATAGACTTGATTCAACAGTGGAAAGAATCAATGAGCTTGAATGTAGGTCAATATATAAGTCGGGCAAGCTGACCACAAAAAAATGCAAAACTACTGAAACAAGAAAATACAAGAATGAAAAATGGAGCAGAGCATTCACAAATTGATGAACAATATATAATGATGAATATATAATTGATAACCCTCCCCTGCTTAACTGTGAGTTGACCATACTGACTTTGTTCTAGCTAAGATGGCAAAATTGACGGAATGTCACTTCTTGTGTGATTAGGCTGTGGAAGACTAGGACTTCATTTGCTAACAGATTCTCACTATTGCCACTACAGCTAAACCAGCGGTTCTCAACCTGTAGTCTTGCAGGCAACAGATTGATGGGTTGTTTGCCGAGTAAGTCTAATAACATTTGTCTTTTAATGGGCAAGTTCACACCATCGACATTCAGAGTTATTCCCACCATCTGTGGATTCACTGCTGTCATCTCGTACCTTTTGTGTTGGGTTTTTCCCTATCTCCCTTCATATCAGAGTGCTATGTTTATGTGTGTGGGGCTTCATTCTTGCCTTCTTTTCCATCTGAGGTAAGGTTAGCTTTGTACTTGTTTTGGGTGCATTGACTTCTGGATAGAGTTGAGCTCTATGGTGGTCTCTTTCTTGTGCTTGGTGGGTATTGGTCTTCTGACCACAGTGAGTTGGCAAGGATTTTCCTCTGGGTTGGGTGTCTTGTGGTGTATTCTTTGAGCTTTTCCTTGTCCAGACGACCCATTATAGGACACATTACTCAATTTTAAAGTTTGTCATTGCTTCAATAACCATACTATTTGAGAAAATATAGAAAAATAGGTCATTGAATAGAAAACAGCATCCAGAAAGAGACCCACAGTTATGTGGTCAATTAATATTTTCTAAATGAACTTTTGGAGAGAGGAGTCATGATGGTAGAATCACCCACCAGGTACTCCTATTGTTAGATCAGAAAATTAAGAGGTAAGGAGGCCAATATTGAGAGGCTGGGTGCTAAAAATAGATTCTGTATACTAGGGTCTGGTTTAGAGGTCCCTTTGAGATTTTTGCCCATGGAATGATCAAGAACTTTATTCTTTGCCCATCAAAAATGCTGAAACACTCTAAGTTCACTGCATTTGTCCAAGGACTTTTCTAATTCCTCACAAGATCCAGAAGGATGGCATCCACCACCCCTTCCTATGCCCAAGATACAAGACTCCCAGCATGCAGCAATTTCCCCAAACTGCTGTTTAAAGGTGGTCATAATCCTACGCTTGCAGAGAGCCTCCAAGAACAAGCAACAAGACCTCACAGTGGAGTTCCCCTCTCTGCTATCCACCCTGCTCTTGAAACCTCAGGCTTTGTGTCCTCCCTCCCCAGTCAGGAATGAAGTGACCACATCAACAATCCCCTTTCCCCTCTCCCCAGCTCTGCGCCTTCCAACATGGGTAACAATAGATAATTAGTCACTAATTTTCACCACTTGAGGAGCCCCTTGGATATTTACCAATGGCATAAAGAACTAAGAGTGACACAAGAATGTAACCAGGGGAAGAATTCAGATCCAGTCAGCCCCCAAATCCCTCAGCTAATCTGGTCCCACTTCCCTGGAAGACAGGGCAGCACAGCCCTGATACTAGGGCATGGCACAAGCCCATTATAAAAAGAAATTTTTAAAAAATTTTAAATGCTTACAATTCCAGTCTGTGTTCCTTTGTGTAACTTTGAATGTAAGTCACCAGAAACCTAGTTTGAACTCTAGTGGTTTTTGTCAGAAGCTGGAAAAAATCTGGAACCATGAAGAAAATGTCTCTCTAGAACTGAGCTTTAAAACAAGCCTGTAGGCAGGCTGAAATGCTTGCTAGGTGACCACCTGGATCCACTTGTTGAGTGGAAGTGGGAGAAAAGCAGCAATAGAGAGATGGGTTGAGGCTGGCCACTGACACTTGTGGACCTGGTTTAGAGGAACTAGAAGACAAGAGTGGATTGACTTGTCTGAAGTTCATGACCTAGCACAAGGGGCTAGGGTTGTTGAGAATTTGTGATGGGGCTATGGTCTAAGGCAAGGTGACCAATGGACACCCTGGTGAGGCTAGGTGAGGCAGCCCACATTGAGTTGACCAGAACCCGACCAGACAAAGAGAAGATTTTTAAGCCTGTGAACTGGTGCATATTGCTGTTGACTTTATGGATGGCCTGTCCTGATTTGACTTTGCTTATGGATAGGATTTCACAAGGATCCAACTGGAATGAAGATTCTTCACATAGAAATATATGATTGTTTCCTCAGAGCACTGGTAAGTGAGCAATATAGAAATTGGATACCCAAAATGGGGGAATAAAGGCATAACATGGTTGGCTTACAAAATTTCATAGGTAGGAGAATATATTCATAGGATTATAGGATTAAGATATAGGTGTTACTTAATTGCAATTGTTAGGTATAGGATATTTTTGTTTTGTTCACTTGTTATGTTGTTAAACATGTTGTTAAACATGTTATGTTTAAATGAGGGTGGCACATTTTGAATAACGTATTTTAGTTTTATCCTGTTTGGTACAGATATGATTTTATTATTGTTTGAATATTGTATGTGGGTGCAGAGGTATGTGAATGTGACAACTTGACAAAGGGTGGTCTATGGTAAGATATTATCTTTTAACCTAATTATACCTGCCTTAATCAACTTTACAATACTCTCTGATATCAAAACTATCCACATCTCTGGACCATAATCAAAAGGAATTCAATGGAGTCTTAATCCACGAGGGGACCCTTCAAGTGGATTTGGGGCTTCTAAGTGTCATCCATAGCCTCCTGCAAACTGGGTGTTCACAATTGAAGCTCTGATACCATTCCCTCTTTCAGATTTAGATTGTATAATTTACAATCCTTGGATCATGTAGGAATATGTTCTTCTTCCTTGTGGATTTAGTTGATGCCCCACTTAGATATATGTGTGCTAAAAGACAAACCTTAAAGACCCTAGATGCTATTCTTTCTGATAGGCAGGCACCATCTGGTTTCTTCACCACACTTTGCTATAGCATCCATATCTTTAGTGATCTGTCCATGACGATGAGCATCAAACAACATTATTAATATCACATGCAAGTAATATTTTGAAGATAATTTTTCAATGGTTGCCCAGTACATTGACAGGGAACTGACAAAAATTCACGTTAGATCCAGAAGAGGTCATGGAATAAGAGACTTTATTCTTGTTATCAGATGCATTTTGGCTGAAAGCAGATATGATTAGAAAACTACTTACCTGTGTTTTATTGACTATGCAAAGGCATACCCACTTATGGATAACATTGCAAAGACTAGAAATTCCAGAACATTTAATGTTGCTCATGGGAAACCTGTACATGTGGAGCATGTGCAGAGACAAAGTGGAAGTAATTAGAGAAGCACAAGGGGATGTTGCATGGTTTAAATTCAAGCAAGATGTGTCACCATACTTATTCAATCTGTAGGTTGAGCAAATAATCTGAGGGGCTGGAATATAGGAATAGAAGATGGCATTCGCATTGAAAGAAGTCATTAAAAAACTACAATATGCAGATGACAATACCGTGCTGGCTGGAAGTGAAGAGAACTTGAAGCACTTTTGTTAGAGGAACCCAGCCTCTAACAACTGAAGGTACTGTAGGCGCAATTGTACGGCTATAATATATAAAGATCATAGTAATGTCATAGAAGATAGGATAGAGAATAAAATAAAGGAGTCAGACACATTTCATAGTAGCATGCTCACCTCACCCCCTCTTGGTGGTCCACGTGAAGGTGGGTAAAGAGAGAGCAGCAGACAGTGTCTTTACTATCTTGGGATATTTATAGGTAGCCATAAGACATGCATATTCAGTATTTACATACGTCACAAGGTGGATGATAAGTACAGTAATGTCCTTGAACCCACTGGTGAGGTGACCTAATACCTGCATTGGGGGGAGCATCCAAAGGGGCTGGGTGCTGAGGTGGGAGGAGATAACAAAAGAATGTCTGCTTCTTCAGGAAGATATAATCCACCATGTGGTCACTTTAAGGCAGCAGAGATGTTAGGGGAGAATCTGTGGGAATAATACTTGAAACAGGATCATGTACTTGGAATTTATCTCTAACTTACCAAAGTGATGGCTTTCCTACAGTGGAATACTAGCTTTCCAGATTCCCTCTGTTAATAGTTGGGAAAATAGTCCTAGTCATATTTCCCTCAGTGCTTGTTTCCCACACAATTTTCTAATGAAAATCAAAGATTACATCCTGCAATATAGATTAAAACTCAACCAAAAGAAGACAAAAATCCTCACAACAGAACCAATAAGCAGCATCACAGTAAATGAAGAAAAGCTTGACATTGTCTAGAATTTCATTTTACTTGTTTGTATAATCACGATCCATGGAAGCAGCAGCCATGAAATCAAACAATGCATTAAGCAAGTCTGCTGCAACAACAAAAAAAACTCTTTACCCTGTTAGAAAGCAAAGCTTTCCCTTTGAAGCTCTGGCCGACGCCATGATATTTTCATTTTCCTGAGAAAGTTCAATAATAAGGAAGATTAAAGAATTGATGCCTTTGAATCATGGTGTTGGCAAAGAATATTGCAAATAACATGAACTGCAAGGAAAAATAAATTTGTCCTGGAAGAAGTACAGCCAGGATGAAATTCATCTCATGTACTTTGTACATGTCATCAGGAAGGATCAGTCCCTTGAGTAGGACATAATGGTTAGGGACATTATGCTTGATAAAGCAGGAGGTGAGGGTCAAAGATATAGACCCTCAACACAGTGGCTATTAGCAATGGGCTCAAACAGCAATGATTTAAGAATTGCACAGGTCCAGGGTCTCATTCTGTTGTACATAGGGTAGACACAGAACAGATGTGGAAGAACCTGCTAAGATAACAACAAGATTATGTCGTTGTTGTTAGGTGCCATCAAGGCAGTTCTAACCTAAGTACAACAGAACAAACAGTGCCTGGTCTTGAGCTAGTCTCACAACTGTCCTTATGTTTGAGTCGATGGATAGCTTGTTGAGCGTCTTCCTCTTTTTCACTGCCTTCACCCTCCTTTACCAAGCACGGCGTCTTTCTCTAGGTACTGGTCTCTGCTGTAGCAAGTTCAAAATATGTGAGACAAAGTCTTGCCATCCTTACCTCTGAAGGAGCATTCTGGCTGTACTACCAACACAGATCTGTTTGTTCTTTTGGCAGTCCATATTCAACATCTCAATATTTTTCTCCAGCACCATAATTCAAATGCATCAATTCTCCTGCCATCTTCCTTACTCAATGTCCAACTTTCACATGCAGAGGAGGAAACTGAAAATACCATGGCTTGGGCCGTGTGCACCTTAGTACTCAAAGGAACATCCTTGCTTTTCAGCACTTTAAAGAGGTCTTGTGCAGCAGATTTACCCAATGCAGTGCATCATTTGATCTCTCGAGCACTTCTCCCATAAGCATTGAATGTGGAGTCATGCAAGATGAAATCTTTGGCAACTTCAGCCTTTTCTCCATTTATCATGATGTCCAGTTGTGAGGAATTTGACTTTCTTTACATTGAGTTTTAATTCATATGGAAGGCTGCAATCCTTGATCTTCATCTGCAAGTGCTTCAAATTCTCTTCACTTTCAGCAAGCAGGGTTGTGCCATCTGCAAATCACATATCGCAGATTGCTAATAAGCCTTCCTTCAATCCTGATGCCACATGAGCCGCCATATAAACCAGCTTCTCTGATTATTTGGTCAGCATAATGATTTATTAAATATGGTGAGTGGATACAACCTTGATGCGCACCTTCCTAATTTTAAACCATGCAAGTATTTCCTTGTTTTCTTTTAATAACTGCCTCTTGATCCATGTATAGGTTCCACACGAGCACATTATAATATATAATAAGAAAACATAAAATACAGGGCATCATTTCTTAAACATTTCATTTTGAGAAACTTGTGGATTCACATACAGTTGTAAGGAATAACACAGAGAAATCTTCGGTACCTTTTATTCCATTTCCCCCAATGGTTTCCTTTCATGGCCACACATTTCACACCAGCTCCTACCCTCCTCATTAACTCATCGGTTTTCCACTTCTTTAATATGAGAATGCTAAGTGAATAGAATCATACTTCGAGGATTTACTTTTCATTCAGCATAATTCTCTGACTAGTCATCCAGGTTGATGTGTATCAGTGATTTGTTTTTATTGATGAAGAATATTCCATGGTCTAACTATCACAGTATCACAATTTGCTTACTCACTCACTTGTTATTTTCAGGGTTTGACTATTCTGAATAAAGCTGCTATACACAGTCATGTACACATGTTGGTGCACACATGTTTTCATTTCTCTGGTATAAATGCATAGTAGTGCAATTACTGGCTTGTATGGCATTATTGAATTGCCTTTTTTTTTTTTACAAAGCTGCCAAATTAATTTTCAGAGTGACTGTGACAGTGGTTTAAGCTTTGAGCTGCTAACCAAAAGGCTGGCAGTTCAAATCCACCAGACCCTTTGTGGAAATAAGTTCAAGCAGTCTGCCTCCAGAAAGATTTACAGTCTTGAATGCCCTGTGGAGCAGTTCTAATCTGTTTTACAGCATTGCTACAATTTGAAATCAACTTAACAGCAGTAGGTGTTTTGTTTTTTTTGTTTTTTTACATTCCTACCAGCAATGCATGAGAATTATAGATGTTTTATTTGGCCATTTTAATAGGTAAGCAGAGGCACCCTGGTGATGCAGTGGTTAAATGCTCCAATGCTAACCCAAATGTTGGCAATCCAAACCCACTAGCCACACCATGGAAGATGAGGCATTCTGCTTCGGTAAGGTCTACAACCTTTGGAAATCCTGTAGGGAAGTTCTATGTTGTCATATAGGATCACCAAGAGTCAAAATGAACTCAGCTGCAATAGATTTGATTTTATTTGGTTGGTGTCAACAGAGGTCAATTGGGGAACTGACACTTCTACCCCTACAAGGTAGCAAATCTCTTTCCCCAGCAGAGCAATGGGTTGGAATCCACTCAATGATAATAGTTTTTAACTAGAGCAAAGTCAACCAAACCAAATCCATTGCCTGTGCAATTCTGACTCATGGTGACCCTATAGAACTTCCCCATAGGAAGGCATATAATCTTTATGGAAGTAAACCACATCTTTCTCCCACAGAGCATTTGGTAGGTTCAAATGACCAACCTTGGGGTTAACAGCTAAGCCCTTAACCACTGACCTACCAAAGCTCCTCAAAGTAATGTCAGAGGTCCAGTCTCATAACATAAAACAACGTTATGCAATAAAAATTGCAGAATATGCAAGTGAATATCTCATTTTGCAATGGATTTAAGTTGTATACAATAAAACTTGAAGGTTTACCAAATTATTTATCAACCTAAAAATTTACCCAGGATAAGAACTTGCATGGCCTTCTATGCCAGGGACCTTTGGAATTATGGACCCTTCTTGGAGACAAGGTTATAGGTCACCATTGTCTAGGGCATACAACCTTCAATTGGAGATAGTTAACTTAGTAAACAGTCACCACAAATCCTAGGAGAGTCTGGTCTCATAAAATCATTCACTTACATTACATCAAAGGAAAACAAAAAAAGTATTGTACAGTTCTTATGTACTATTTCATGAGAATTTGGAAATAATTTCCACTTTGTGATACTTTTTAAGTGAATGGAGAAAGCCCCCAAAAGGCATCAATATTATCTTGGACACAGAAGGGAAGGACCTATCACCTCAAAGGGAAGAAACAGTGACTAGTGTATATGGTGGCGAGCCACAGACAAATGGTTTTTTTGTCTGCACTTTCTAAGGCTCCAGTTCCTCCTATGCCTTGGAGCGGGTTTAAGGAGCGAGACAGTACCAGCAGAAAGCTGGAAAAGCAATAGAGGTAACAACTAATCATTCTTTAATAGTATCTTGAGTAGAAAGTAAAGGAAGTTCACTGAATCATCCACTGACTTTTTAATAATACATGTGCCACTTGGAAAGGAGAAGGGAGTCTCCTCTGCACTTTGCTCCCCACATTTTCCAATGTCCTTCACATTACAGAACAGACTATATGAATTCTACATTCCCTTAGGATAAAAAGAAGGCTTAGATAATCTTCATTTTTTTAACAATCAAAAATCACTATGGCTATGTAAGTTGTACATTTTTTCTCATAAAATGATTGAGAAGTTGAAAAAAAATGAGGCCAAAATTAATTCAAATGAATCCAGGTTTAATTTAAAGCAGGTGCATGCTAAAGAAGAGATTACTAAAGCAATGATGGCAGGTTCAAATGAAAGGGAAAAGTTGGCAATTTTAGTACAATTGTGCTGACATGTTCATTTAAATTTTCATATAAGATCAATTTTGAATAATATACAATAGGTATTAATTTTTTAAATAGTACAGTAGTTAACTAAAGTTCTGATTAACTTAAAAAGTACTATAATTAAATATTTTATATATAAGTAGAATTTTAATATAAAGTACTGTAATTAAATATTTTATATATAAGTAAGTTTTTATATAAAATTTTATATATAAGTAAATATTCTACATAAAGAAGGTCACTTTTCCATACAATGATTAAAGTTCTAATTTTAACAACATAAAACAAAATTATCCAAAAATTTACAATTCAGTTGAATCTTCCATCTTTAAACTCTTCATAATCTTTCTTTGACAAACAGATCCAGACAGATGAGTTCTAAAAAAAGATGACAGGATGATCGTGTTACTTTAGAATGTCACAGTCAGTAATTATTGGAATAGTTGAACATTTCTAAGACTTCGGCAGCAGTTAGCCACTCCCTCTAATTACGGTGGTTATGGCTGACTTCCTCTAGCTGACTCAGTGTGTAACTCATATTGTCCTTCTCTACTCCAAATCCTGCCAATACCCTCCCGTTATTTCAAGATCCCGTTTGTGAGAATTGTAACAAAAACACTCTATCAAAAGCCACTTCAATGCTCACAAACAAGGCCCTGGAACTTGTTTGACTTGCAGGGACTGGAACTTGACATGCTCCTGGCTGATGTACCTCTGTACGCCTACTCTCTGGACCCCCACGCTCACCGAACACGGAGGTCTTGCCCCTCTTTGAACTTGCAATGCCTTGATCTTTTGTGAGCTTCATTCGCCTCCTTTGTCAGCCACACAATCATCTCTCTTTACTCCTAATTAAACCCCGAGATTCACTGACGTTTTGAACTTGAAAAGTCTTCTTTATCCTAAGCATCCCTGACATTGTATTTTCTGCCCACTCTCTCACCCTCCATCCTCATTATTTGAACTACATATGACCTTTATGCAGTACAGAAAGCAATGCAACATTTCCAACTGCTTACTTGGAATTACATGTGAGTACCTCACTATCTACATCCAGATGCTTCTTAGAAGTGGGGACAGTGAGACTGTCTCTCGTACTTTGGACATGCTGTCAAGAGACGCTAGTACCTGGAGAGAAGAACATCACATCGGTAAAGCAGAGGGGAAACAAAAACAGAAGGCCCTCAACAAGATGGATTCCCACGATGGGTGCAACAATGGACGCAAGCCTAACAACGAGCTTGAGGATGGCACAGGGTCAGGTAACGTTTTCTTCTATTGCACATGGGCCATCCTGAGATAAAACTGACTCGACCGCACCGACAACCACCACCTCACTATCACCTGCAATGCAGCATGCCACTATGAACCTCAATACTTTCACAAGGCGAATTCTTCCTCTTGGCCTCTTTCTTTCTTATTTACTCGCTCTCAGAACACCACCATTTCTCTTACAGGTTTATGTGAGAAACGGACAGACCAGTAGTGGCATCATAAAAGAAGAAACCAAAAGATCCTTAAAAAGAAAACAAACAAAATGGATGTCATAAAACCTGTATGTAAAGCAGGTAATGCTCCAGGAATTGATGGAATGCCAATTAAGGATATTTCAGCAAATGGATGCAATGCTGGAATGCCAAGAAATCTAGAAGACACCTCCTCAGTCAACCAATGGCACAGATACATATTTGTGACCATTCAAAAAAAAGTGATCCAACAGAATGTGTAAATTATGGAGCAATATCATACAGAGTTAACATTTTGCTGAAGATAATTCAAAAACAGTTACCATAGTAAATCAATAGGGAGCTACCAGAAATGCAAGATAGATTTAGAAGAGAATGTGGAGCAATGATGTTATTGCTGACACCAGATAATCTTGGTGGAAAGCAGAGGATACCAGAAAAATATTTGCTTGTGTTTTATTGACTATGAAAAGGTATTTGACTGTGTAGATCATAACAACCTATGGACAACATTGAGGAGAATGAGAAATCCAGAACACTGAATTGTGTTATATAGAACCTGGACCTGGGTCAACAGGCAGTCATTTGAATAGAACAAGGAGATGCCATGTGCTTATAATGATGAAAGGTGTGTCAGGCTGTTTCTTTTCACCATACTTTCTAAATCTGTATGCTAAGCAAATCATCTGAGAAGCTGGACTATACAAAAAAAGAACGAAGTATTGGGATTGGAGGAAGATTCATTAACAACTAGCAATATGCAGATGACAATCTTTCTTGCTGAAAGAAGACTTGAAGCACTTGCTGATGAGGATCAAAGACTGTAGCCTTTAATATAAATTACACCTCAGCATCAAACAAAAATTCTCATAACTGGACCAGTAAACAACATCATGAAAAATGGAGAAAATATTGAAGTTGTCAAACATTCTACTTTACTTGGAATCACAATCAATGCCCATAGAAGCAGCAGTCAAAACATCAACTGACTTATTTCATTGGGCAAATTTGCTACAAAAGACCTCTTTAAGGTGTAAAACAGCAAAGATACTACTTTAAGGACTAAAGTGCACTTTCCCCAAGTCAATTTCCCCATATGCTTATGGAAGCTGGACAATGAATAGGAAGACCAAAGAAGAACTGATACCTTTGAACAATGGTGTTGAAGAATATTGCAAAAATGAACAAATGTGCTTGGAATAAATTAAACCAGCATGCTCCTTAGAAGCAATGATGGCATGACTTTTGACTTTCATTTATTATGGACATGTTTTCTGGTAAAGTTAAGGGGAAGAAGAAGAGGAGGAGGAGGAGGAGGAGGAGGAGATGATAACGACTCTCTGAATGATGGGTTTGCACAGACAGTTGCAACAAGAGGCTCAAGTATAGCATGACTGTGAGGATGGCACTGGACCAGGCAGTGCTTTGCTCTGTTGTACATCAGACCAATACAATATGTGGTTATATAAAAAGTTATCTTAGTCTTAGGACATATATTCTAGTGTATTGAAAATAAACACACATATACGCATGGAGGAGGATAATGAAAATGATAACGTAAACATGGTAAAATATTTTAAAATAAGTTAATCTGAATATAAATCATACACAAGTTCTTTGCATTATTCTTGCTAAGAGTTGGCACCATCCCAACAGCATCTAACAACAACAGTATGTGGTTATATAAAAGATATTCTTGTCACTAGTATGTACATTCTATTATATTAAAAGGTAATACTTTATATGCATACAGAACAAGAGAATGAAAAGGATATAGTAAATGTGGTACAATGTTTCTAAAATTCCGTTTATCTGAGTATCAAGTGTGCAAGGGTTCTTTGTATTATTTTTGCAGCTTTTTCTGTATGTTTGAGTTCCTTTAAAATAAAAGGTTAACAAAGTATGCCACGTTTCTGCACTCCCTACTTAACTGAGTAGAAATCTGGCCTGGTATTCAAAGGAGACATGTTCTAACTATCTCCTTGCCTGCATTACCTTCAATTGGCAGAAATCTGTGTACATACCTAAAATACACTCCCTTCCTCCCTTATTTGTGTCTAATTTGTTTTCCAAGCCCTATCTTAATCCTTAAAGTACGGTTGTTTTGATAAGTGCCATGCAGTGAGTTCTGACCCACAACCACCCTATGCATACCAACAGGAAAGCCTGCCAGGTTCTGATTCATCCTCACAATTGGACCTATGCCTGAGCCCTAGTTGTAGCCTCGGTGCCCAGCTCCATCCATATTCTTGACAGTCTTCCTCTCCTTTGTTGCCCATCTATTTTATCAGACATGCTGTCCTTCCCAGGAGACTGGTCTCTCCTGATAACATCTCCAAAGTATCTAAGACAAAAATCTCACCATCCTTGCCTTTAAGGAGCATTTTGGCTGTACCTCTCCCAAGACATATTGGTTTGTCCTTTTAGCTGTCCATAGTACTTTCCATATTCTTCTCCAGCATCATAATCCAAATGCAGCCATTCTTCTTGGGTTTTCTTTATTCAATATCCAACTTTCACATGCATATGAGGCAAAGGAAAATACGATGGCGTGGCTCAGGTGCACCTTGGTCCTCAAAGTGACATCCTTGCTTTCCAATGCCCTAAAGAGCTCTTGTGCAGCAGATTTACCCAATGCAATGCATCATTTGATCTCTTGACTGCTGCTTCCATGAGCATTGATTATGGATCCAAGCAAGACAGAATCCTGGACAACTTCAACCTTTTCTCCATTTATCATGATGTTTCCTATTGGCCCAGTTGTGAAGATTTTGGTCTTTACACTGAGTCATAACACAATCTGAAGGCTGCAGTTCTTGATCTTTATCAGTAAGTGTTTCAAGCCCTCCTCACTTTCAGCAAGCAAAGCGGTTTCATCTGCATATTGTAGGCTGTTAACAAGCCATCCTCCAATCTTGACACCACATTCTTCTTCATATAAACCAGCTTCTCTGATGATCGGCTCAACATACAGATTGAATAAGTATGGTGACAGGATACAACCTTGTTGAACACCTTTCCTGATTTCAAACCATGCAAGTATTACATATTCTGAACCCCATGAAATTGGATATAATTTCTCCTGGAGAACTGTATAAACTGGAGGCACTAGTAAACCAGGAGGATGGTTAAAAAGAAAGAAGGAACAATGATTTGTGTTCTGTTTAAAATATGTGGCATTTAATAGCTAGGGAACTCTGGTAGCATATTGGGTTACAAGGTGGACTGCTAATCACAAGGATAGCAACTCAAAACCACCTGTTGTTCTGTGGGTAAAAGATGAGACTTTGGACTCCTGTAAAGAGTTACAGTCTTAGAAACCCAAGGGGAAGTTCTACCCTGTCCTATAGGTCACTGTGAATTGAAATCAACTCCACAGCAGTGCGTTTGCTTTTTGACTTTTACTCACAGGAGAAAGGTGACGCAATCTTCTCTGGTAAAGATTTATAGCATCAAAAACCCGATATGGGGTCACTATGGGTTGAACTGACTCAACAACAGTGAGTTTGTTTTTTGCAGCCTGGAAAATATCAAAGGTATATAACCTGAAGTCAGAGGTAAAAGAGAGCCTTGAGGGTCAGAACCCCAGAAAAAGTCATTGATGCTATAAAAGTGGGTGAGTTACCATAAAATAAACAGGCAAGGAGATGAGGGTCAATAATTATCCTTAAGAATTTGTTATTAGGTGGAAATAAAAAACACACGAAACTATGATCCAAGAGACAGAAAGAGAACTATGATGTCATCCACTATAAAAATAGGAAAAAATATTTGTAAGAGTAGTGGTAAGACTAAATGTTCAAAGAATGTGGAGTTATGGACAGGGGGTTGGGGGGAGAGGTTGGGTCCTTGGAGAGAGCAGTTTTAATAGCATGGTGAAAACAAGGCCCAAGTGCAATTTTCATTTCAATACATATTTACTGAGTGCCTACTATGACCACTTTCTAGAAAGAGCACGGCCTGTTTGGTAAAGCAAGAACAAGGGAAAGCCTGCACCAGATGGACTGGCACAATAGCCACCACCACAATGGGCTCAAACATACCAATCATGAAACCGGCTGATAGTTTATTATGCCAGCCTGGTCGATAAATACAAGTAGGATTAACTGAAGGGTGGAGAGATAATGGCTCGGTGAGCCTCGCCTTTCTTGTCTCTTGCTCTGTGATCATC
>NW_022111372.1:53852480-53865650 GCF_000313985.2 Echinops telfairi
CTGAGCCATTTGTAGTGCTTATAATTTAACTGTTCATTTGTTATATATTTATCTGTACATGATTTAACAGTTCATTTCTTGTTATATATCTAATTATCTTTATAAATATATTTAATTATCAGCAATTTGGTTTTATCTCTCTAGAGAACCCTGTCTAACACACTGGCCCAGGACCAGGCAGCGCATAACTTAGGCTGTTACGCATAAGGTCGCCATGAGATGGAATTGACTTGAGAGCAATGAACAACTTTATTCCAAATACTGTGTTTGATGAAGAAAAGAGACAGAAGGGCACGGCATTTGGGATGGGCACCCCCTAAGGAGGAAGACCCTCACCAACATAGACTGGCACATTGGCTTCAATGATGGGCTCAAACAGTGTCGGTCATGAAGATGGCACTAGACAGGGCAACATTTCATTCTGTTGTGCATGGGATCGCTCAAAGTTGGAATTGACTTGCAAGCACCCAGAAACACCACCCACGAATAAGTGAGACAAAGTAGAATGTAAGCAAAAAGAGATGAGGGAGGAGGGAAGCTACACTTTATAACTCTTAATAGGATGGATTCTTACCAGTGGAAGATAAGATTCATCTTGAGTGATTTGAACCTAGGAACAATATAAAATATACAGAAAGCTTAAGTTGGCTTCTAACACTGGTTTTTCCCATTAATAAATATTAAGAAACAAACATCTTAATATTTTTAGAATTAAAAGCTTTTAAAAATGTTGCAATAAAATTTAAAAGTATAACACAAAAGAAACAGATTATAAGTGACTACTAGAGAGCACAGTATATTAATTTTAAGCTGTTAAGTAATCATTACAAGATCATTTTCTGTTTAATAAAAAAGTTTCATCTGAGATACAGGAGAACCACACAATTTCAAAAGTGTGATTTGGATGTCACTCAGAATGAGCTCCAAGATTGCTGTATACAGCTCTGCCTATACAGACATCCTTCCCATTTAAGAAACCACTGACTGCTTGGCTTCTTAATACGCCCCCCCCCTGTCTCATTTGCCTTATTAAAAATGGAACTTCCTCTCATTCATATATAAAATTGGCTAAGAAAGTAAAATAGAATAGCACTGGTGTGAACATTGGTTTGTAGGCTATTACTGCAAACAAGTTACACTGTTACTAGTGCACTACTACACAAACAGTAATGAGTTTCCTGTGTCAGGAAGCTTAAAAAATGGAATTGTTTTAATTATGATGAAAATATTCCTCACAGAATTAATATACTATAGGTTGACTGCCACAGAGGAAGTGTTTGCAAGTAACGCCCATTGCAGTGCCAACATAATTGTTTGAGAATCCAGAACGTTCAATTATTTTAAGAAACATACTAGATTATGTTTAATTTTGCTCTGCCCACAACATTAACTCTATCTTAATGGGGCTGTAGGACATAGTTTAGCTAATTTGTGAGCTGCTTTCAAGAATGAACTGAAGACACCAGGGCTGTAACTCAAGGGCAGATCAGGTTCAAAACATTCATTGGTCTGCAGCAGGCCTGAAAGGAAGCACCGCTCTTGAAGTGACACCGGATTTATAATTGCAGCTAAAATGGTTTTCCACATCAATATGGATGAGCTGTGTCATTTATTTGTATTTACAAGTTGTCATTAAAATTCCCAAATAGCAGAGAAGCATAATCCCTTTGCCCAGGCATTGCAGGCCATGTGCACCTTCTGCACGTGCCATTCACACTTACTCTGCACACATCACTCTAAAGTGATTTGTACTTTCAATTGTGATGACAGCAGTAACAAGCTAGCCTCACTTCTAGAGCTCTCTTTGTTGAATGTGACAATTAAAAAAATACTACTACCAGTCTGTGATGCAGGGGTAACAAACTGTTCTAATAGCCAGCCTTCTGTAGCACAATAAAAACGTGTTCACTCACTGCCACTAGCTAGTCGCTGGGAACTCAGTCTGCGTCGATATTTTTCATTTTCTTCAAGCATTCTAGATATGAATTTGCAGACTCCATTCCAGACTGAAACCTTTAAAAGATACGTACGGTTCAGGAACACTGAGCCTGAGAGGTAGAAATACATTTTGATGGAGGCAATTGGGAGTGACTGGACTGGGTTGCCCACCCAAGGGTCTAGTCATTATAAAGCAATATGAGCACTCAGCCAACTAAGACGTAAGTGGAATTGTTTTGCTACAATAACTAAAGTCTCAGATATTCTTTTCCAACTTTCTTAGTATTTAATGCCTATAACATTTAAATTAATTCTTAGATGAAGCTTCCTTTCAAAGGCAGTGTCTACCTAAATAGTTTCAGCACATTCCATTTTCTTCTGAAAAGCAATAATGATTTTTTTAAAAGAATGAATTTTTCTGAGGGGGCTTCAAAAAACAGGAAAATTCTCATAGTTTTCAATTGCATTTTTCTATGAACTTTTTGAAGCCCCCTTGCATTCCAATGTCTAAACCACTGGCCAATGACTTGATTTTTTTTAGATGTATTTAATTCTAGCGAGAATTAATTATTTCTCATAGAATATACCAAAGCAAAATGACTGAAGAGCAGGAACACACCACGCTCCCTGATTGGGACTTCTACACCAGAGTTCACAGAATGAGGGCGATTGTATCCAGTTGACTCAGGTTCAAATTCTGCCTTTGCCACTTAACCCGTTGTTGGACATGGAGCAACTTTCCTCCTCTAGGAATCACTTAATACATTGCCTTATTAGAACTATTTTTAAAATATGTAAGTAAAGCATTTAGCTTACTGTCTATCCAGCACACGGTAAATTTGAAGTAAATACTGGCTATTGCTCTTTGTTCCTCGTTCGAGAGAAATTGGGTTTTGGAAAAAGGGTTTCTAAGTATAGTGGGAAGATTAGATGCTCATTCAAATGCATATTACAGGGTTAACTCACCTTAAAGTGATTTTATACTACTATATATAAAATGTATACTAAATGTGGATTATATGCTGCATGCATTATGTTTGGATTATAAGGCAAACAAATTCAAAGCTTAAAGACAGTACACGTTTACATGTCATCGTCACTTAACAATTTCTTTAAAATGAAGAAACAGTGCCACGGTAACCTATTGTGGCAATCAAAGGTAAGTAGAGACACTGATCTTTCAAGTAGCCATGACATTTGGACCACCAGCAGTGAGAACGGTTCGGCCATAAACATCCTTGCCAGTTTTCGTGCTAGAGACTTAACATGCACCCCTTGTCTCTGAAAAGAACAGTATGACACCAATGTGGAGTCATCATTCTTCCCTGTAAAATCCAGGGTTTTCCTGCTCTACTACATTACCCACCACAGCTGTTAAATTCTGTGTAACATAGATCATGCTATGAAAAGTGTTTCATGGGGGTGCATTTAGATTAAAATGTGGTTTAGACATTCAAACACTAGAAGGATGATTCATTAGGGTTCATAAATATTTCCAAAGTAAGTTCCATTTCTGCTAAATTACTTCTATTTTCTCATTTCAATAAATTAAGTTATTCAAAAGACAGAACTATTTTCACTGTCTTTGGTATCTTTACACATTTGTATTTAGTGTGCATAAGCAGAAATTAAAGTACTGTTCAGTCCCCTTTACAATAATGTACCTTTTTCTTTTTCTTCTTAATTTTTTTGGAAGCTTCATTCAAACGTATGGGAAAATCATATTTTTCACCTACCTTCTTCTGAGTTAAACCTAATTCAAAAAACAAAAAATAAGTTGAGAAGGTAAATTATCAAGGTCAGCTGACATTTCAAAGTATAAACCATCCCAAGAATAGGGAGCCCTGATGACATAGTGGTTCTGTGTTAGGCTGCTAATCGCAAGTTCAGCAGTTTGAAATCATCAGCTGCTTAGCTGGAGAAAGATTAGACTTTGTGCTCTCATAAAGAGTTACAGTCTCAAAAAACCCCAGGGGCAGTTCTACCCTGTCGCAGATGGTCACCATGAGTTGGAATTGACTTGATGGCAGTAAGTTTTATTTTTATTTTTTTTGGTATCCCAAGAATGGAAATGTATCTGGGGCTCTCTCTGGGGACTTTTACACTTGATGGTATATTTCTCATCAATTGATAGTCCAATTAGCTAATAACATGTGAAATCCAACTAAGAAAGCTAAAGATAAGCCACCTTCCCAAGCTCCTTGTCATCGAGTCAGTTCTGACTGAGCCTGCGCTCTTGTGTGCAGAGCACAAAGACACGTCCTGGGGTGCTTTGGGCTGTGACCTTGCAGAAGCAGCTTGCCAGCTCTCTCTTCTGAGGTGTCTCTGGATATGTTCAAACCATGAACTTCTGGGTTAGTAGATGAGCACTGAAAGGTTGTTTAACCTTGGAAATGTCTTAGAGGTCTAGTTCGGTCTCTTGCCTCTCATTTGAAATGTAGATTCCCCAGAGGATGATTCTGCCACTAAGCAACAGAATAACTAAACAAACACCTGTAAACACAATCCGTCCGGTTTTTCTTGTTTCCATACATGCCCCAATGCCAGACACACACTACATTTATGACTACCCTAACAATGACTCCGGGAAGGCCTTGTTCATAGAACACAGGGCACTTCTGTATCAAGTTTATAATGTATTGCCTCCACTAGACTGTGACGCCTGGAAGGCAATAGTCCTGACTTTGCTGTGCATCTCTGTATCCATACAACCTGGTACAAAGCTCAAAAACTAAACTCATTGCCAGCAACTCACTTCCAACTCATAGCGACCTTGTGGTTTCTGAGGTTAGATATCTGTATAAGAGCACCAAGCCTTGTCGTTCTCTCCAGAAGCAGCTGCTGCTTTCAGTGACCTATGGTTAGCAGTCCCCCAGGACGCCATCGATACGAAGTAGATATCAATGCGGTTTGCTAAAGGGAGTATGTTTCTTGACTCTGCACTACACCATGGTGCCTTCCCAAGCATTGTCAGAAAAAAACCTAAAGGTTTTCAAAGATAAAGTCCTAGAGGTGAGGGGTGGGGGGGTGAGTAGGGGTTCTCTGGAAGTTTTTTTATGAAGGGGCATCAAAAATAAAAATTATGAGAAAATTCCATTATCGTATAATCACATTTTCCCACTGACTTTGCTTACCTATCTTTAAAAGTTTTATTGGGACATAATCCACATATCATACAATTCAATAGTTCTATCATATCAAGAAGAAGAGTTGACCATCATTCACACAATCAATTTTAGGACACTTTCTGCTTTATCGTACTCATTGCTATTAGCTCCTCACTTCCTTCCAGCCTCTTTAGAAGCCCCCTCGTGTTTGCTGCCCTTGGTCTGGGATCTCCCTTTTTCCTCAGCCTTCCCCGTCTCACTCCTGCTCTGCCAACACCCTACTCCTGACTCACTGCTCAGCTATTCAGAAGGTCTTCTCTGACCTCACCCAGAGTCCCTGCTCAGTTATCACAGGGTGTATGTGGGGGCTCCTTGAGGAGGGTGCTTTATTTTCCACTTCCGAACCAGGATGGAACACTAAAATATTGGATCTCCGGCAAGTCTTTCACGTGCTGGATTAGTTTGCTCTGGGATGGCATTTCCCAGTCTGTGAGAAGAGTGTGGGGACCATGAGAAGAACACAAGACACAACACAAAAGGGCATGATTAGCCCACAGGGCAAGACACTCATTCTTTCCCAGGCTTTTCCCAATACTTCTGATTACATCAAGGAGATGGTCTTGGCTGGGTGCTAGTGCTGTATATTTTGGCCAAAGATAACCTTCAACAGACAGCCTATTTAGCTGGAATTTAATCTTGCCGTTCTGCCTTTATTAGGTTTGTTTTCAATTGCTTCTATGCATTCATTGTAAATGGTACAGGCTTTCCACTATGGCAATAATAAAAGAAACCTATGCTCAAAATAAATTTTGTTGAGAGGAAAAAATGCATCTATTTAAATAAAAAGGTAAATGATCAATTATGCAGATTTCACATAAGAAAATAAACTGCTCTTTCCCTCTGAATGCCTCAGACCAAACAAGCTTATTACCATCAAGTCAATGATGACTCAGAGTGACTGTATAGGACAGAGTAGAGTTGCCTCCTGGGGATTTCCCATAGTGTAACTCTTTACAGAAGTGGAAAGCCTCACCTTTCTCCTGAGCAGCAGCTGGTGGTTTTGAACTACTGACTTTGAGATTAGCAGCCCAGCTCGTAGCCCACTATGGCACCATGCCTCCTGTAAATGCTTATAGCCTTTGAAATCTTATGCTTGAATCACTGCCAAATGATTCCTATTTGTGAATCTTAAGTAACCTGGATATATACTTTTTGAGGATAGGAGTTATTCAGGTCTATCTGTAATGACTTTGAAACTTAAAAATAGTTCAAGAATATAGAGGATATTAAAAGACAAAATGATTTCTTCATTTATTTTGTATGTTTAACTGAAGAAAGGAGTCTTGGAGACGTAGTGGCTATACACTGAGCTGCTAATGAGAAGGTTGATGGTTCAAACCCACCAGTAGCTCCATGAGAAGAAGAGGAGGCTGTCTACTCCAGCAAAGAATTACAGTTTTGGAAATCAAAAGGGGCATTCCTACCCTGTTCTATAGGGCCGCTATGAGACAGAATAGACGTGAAGGCAGCAAGTTCTAGAGCAGGCCATAAATTGTGTCTCAATCTACGTTTTAAACTCTCTCTAGTCCTTTCTCACATGCCATTCACGCTCTACTTCTTTTTCTCTCTTAATCACTATCACTGATCCATATTCAGTGCATTACTCATGCTTTCCTCCATTTTTAATTCTTTCCTCTTATCTTCGTTCCATATGTCAGGCTCATTATTTCAGACACAGAGGGATGAACATATCTTCCATCAACATATAAAACCTTTCCTGGTGCTTTCATCCCCAATTATTCACCACTTTCAAAGCACTCATTTGTACCTCTGCCATGGCATTCATCATCTTTTATGAATAAAAATTGTGAGAGTTTTATCTCTCGAGTACTACAGGCATGGAGAGTCAGCCTGATGCATCTTGTTTGAAACATTAGGAGAGTTGCCTGATTTGCCCGCCCCAGGAACTCTGAACTCCAGCCCAGTTTATAGAGAGCTCAGAGTTTATCTTGCAAAAGTGTCCTTGTCTCTGCTAACAGTATATTTCCACTCAAAAATCTTCAATGATTAAAACATGAGGGTCTATAAGGCATTCTGAGATCTGGGCCCAACTTACTTTGGGTTCTTTTGATAAGTATTTGATGCATGTCCACTATGTGCTCAGCACTGAGCTGATCCCCCTTCCTTCAAGCACTCTGCTCTTAGTGTGCCAGCGTTTACTGAGTACTTGTTCTGCACCAGACACTGAGCTAGGCCCTCTGCATTCTTTACCTCATTTCATCCTCACAGTGACCCTTCAAGGCAGTCGTTGTCAGACCCATTTAACAGACCAAGAACACTGAGAATCAGAGATGGTAACTAACTTAGCTAATATCACAGTGTTAGTAAATGACAGGGCCAAGGTTATGTCATTCTGACCTTAAAGCCAATGCTCTTAATTAAATCTCTACTGTACAATTAGCATGTTCTCCATTCATGCCCTTTGATTTTCTACCTCTATGTCTCTTCTAACCCTGAATAATCAAAGGCCTATGCAAGTGTGGTAGTTACATAATCTGGTGTCAAGTTGAGAGAATTGAGTGAAGGGGTGGAGTCTGGCCTATCAATCAATATATAACCAATGAGGCCTCTGTCCCTGAGAGACGCTCTACTGACAATGCAACCAGACCTCTGGAGCCACAGAAGCCACGTAGAGGCCCCTGCCAGTGCTGAGAAGCTTACAACACCACTGGATCCACAAGACTTCCAACCCACTGGCCTGTGATCCTCCTGCATTCGGCATCATTGTATGCATTTCGCGAGTCTGATGAGGACTTTATATATTGGTATCGAACATATGGACTAATATTGGACTTACGGACTTGATCTGGACTGGCTGGGGCATTTACTCGATATTCAGTTGCTCTTGTATATAAACATCATTCTTATATACATATGAGTGTCTCTGAACTTGTTTCTTTAGTCTATCTACACTAACACAGGAAGGCTCTCTCCTACAGCCCTCACAGATACCAGCTTATGGTCCCATGAGTTGTGTGTAAGTTCCTGAAGTGCAGAATATTTTTCTGATCCATCTGTGTCACTAGCCCCTAACCTAGAAACCACAACATGGTAGGTGTTAAATATTCTTGAATAGATACAGAATTCATCTTTGTTCCCTATTGTCAAGCATAAGAATTTAAAATAAAATTATAATTAAATACATTCAAAACTGAGTTAAAATCTAAACACACAAGCATTTTCTGGTTCCATTTGAATATAATGCTGCCCCAAGACTCCCCATGCTTAACTCTAGCTCTGTTTTCCCTAGCACTGAAGTTCATGGTGCCATCATCCATCCAGGAGGCCAGCAATAGAAACTCTACACTTGACCTCCACTCTGCCTTCTGCCTCCATTTCCCTTGTCTTAGCCCAGATCTTCCATCTTTCCACTGACCACTACCACTGCCTCTGAACTGCTTGCTGGACTCTGGTCCTTCTCATCCCCACTCCTTCCCAGTGTTTCTTCCTTCACAGCTGATCTTGTCACTCTTGACACAAACTACCAAATTGCATTACTGTCTTTTTCCATGCTGGTAGAGCAGCCAACTGGAGGAAGACCACCCAACATTACAAAAGCAGGAAGCTGGATTCATAACCCCTGTTCTTTGCTATTATTTTCCAGCCCCCAGAATATGTGGGTGTCTTTGGCACTAATTCATGTGCCCCTTTTCCCCCATTGATGTGCTGCTTCATCTAGTTTTTAGTGTTCTTCCCCTCCAATCACTACCTTCATGCTGCGTGATTAATCGCCTATGGCCCTATGTTGCACTTTCTGCACCCACTCCTCTCTCAAAGTTCAGTCCTTCCCACACCAGCACTAATAGACTCTCTCAGATCCCCAGAAATCCATTTCCCCCCAGTTTTTATTATTCAAATGGGCTGGATAGTCAAGAATAAAGTACTTCACACACTCATGGATTTTTTGAGCACTAGATGAGAGGCAAAAATAAAACTTGAGGCCTTTGAACAACAGCGTTTCTAGAAGGGCATGGAGTCCAGGACAATCTCCCTGCTTAATTGCTTCTGAAAGTTTCTATCAGAGCTCGTTCTCTAGCGACAATCAAGTTATATCCAGTACAGCTTTATGTTTCAAAAGTTTCAAAATTATTGTGTGTGCCTGTATAATGTTCTCAGATCACATCAGCTCTCATAATGCTTTCAAACTTATTATGGTCAACTCACTCATACCATGAAGCTAAAAGTGGAACTAAAGATACACTTCTATGATGACCTCTAGCATGAAAACTTGTCACTTATTAGCAGCCTTTGGCTCTTAGATTCTCTTAAGTTATCTGAAAGTTATTTAGATATTTTCTAATTTTAGAAAGTGATGAATGAAAGAATGTAGTAACCTCTAGACATTGGCACTGTACCCACATGCTATGATACAGATGGTAACTTATAAATAAATAGACGCCTGAATTTCAAATGTTTCAACTATGTCACTCTGATGTGCATACAGTTAAGCCTTCCTAAGGGGCTTTACCACACACATCATATGATAATCGCCTCCTAAGATGGCTTGTTGAATACATGATATGGCAGAAACCTCCCACAGTTGACCTGGCACATATATGAGATAGTAAAGGAATTACGACATCAAATGACATCTCTGTATGGTGCCCTTGAGACACTAGGTAAGTTGTACATAGCCCCAAATCTCTGCCTTGAAGAACAAAGTGGCAGAAGAATGGGATTTCAGGAACACTTTATTGTGCTCATGCTGAACTTGTACATGGATCAAGAGGTAGTTGTGTAAACAGAACAAAGAGACAGTGCATGGTTTAAAGTCAGGACAGGTGAGAATCAAGGTTGTGTCCTCTCACCATACTTATTCAATCCATATGCTGAGCAAATAGAGAAGCTGGATTATATGAAAAAAAATTCAGCACCAGAATTGGAGGAAGGTTTATTGTTGCCTTCAGTATGGATTATGACTCAATGTGAGGAAGACCAAAATCCTCACAACTGGACCAATAGGGGGCACCATGGTAAATGGAGAAAAGACTGAAGATGTCAAGGACTTTGTATTACTTGGATCCACAATCAATATTCATAGAAGCAGTAGTCAAGGGATCAAATAATGCATTGCATTTGGTAAGTCTGCTGCACAAGACACCATTAGAGCGTTGAAATGCAAGGATGTTACTTTGAGGAAGAAGGTAAGCCTGACCCAAGCCATGGTATTTTCAATAGCTTCATATGCATGTGGCAGTTGGACATTGAATAAAGAAGATCAAGAAAGGATTGATGCCTTTGAACAATGGGGCTGGCACAGAATGTTGAAAGTACCATAGACTGCAACAAAAAAACTCAAATATATCTGTCTTGGAAAAGATACAGTCAGAAGTATTCCTTAGAGGCAAGAATGGCAAAATTTCATCTCAAGTACTTTGGACAAGCTGTCAAGAGAGACCAGTTCTTACAACATAAAGTCATGATTGGTAAAGTGGAGGAGCAACTAAAAATAGGAAGGCCCTTGATGTGATAGATTGACACAGTGCCTACAACAATGGGTCCAAGCATAAGAATTACTGTGAGATTCAACCAGGGTTCAGTATAGCACCAATGAAACACACAGAGTTCCTGAATGCTTCCTCCCCCTCCCCACCACCCACTTACCATGACCTAGTTCTACCTTACAAATCCGGCTAGACCAGAGTACACACACATTCGTACAGATGAGAGCTCTCGACACATGGAATTCAGGACAGATAAAACCCTCAGGTACAGTAGTGGGAGTAGTGATATCGTGAGGGTAGGGGAATGGTAGCAGTGGAGGATTGAGGGGGAAGGGGAAGAACGGGGGAACCCATCACAAGGTTTGATATATAGCCCACCCTCAGGGGGATTAATAACAGAAATGTGGATGAAGGGAGACAATGGACAGTGTAAGACATGAAATAAAAACAATTCCATTTTTAGAATTATTTTTCAAACTCATCTGTTTGGATGACTGACAGCACTTCCCTCAATTTTTCTTCACCTCTTCTAGTCATCAAATTGCTGTCCTTTCATGGCCCTATTCATTTGTGGAAACAAAAAGAAGTCACACAGAGTGAGGTCAGGTGAGTAAGGTGCATGAGGCAAGAGAGGCATGCTGGGTTTTACCCAAAACTGGCACACTGAGGTGACTGTGTGAGTAGGTGCACTGTTGTGGTGGTACAAACAGTCCCCGGTCTGCCACAATTCTGGCCCTTTTTTTGTTACACACTGTTGCGCTATCTTTTCAAAACTTCTAAATAGAAAACTTGATCAACAGTCTGACCTGGCAGCACGAACTCCAAATGCACTATAAGCTGACATCTCTGGCTGATCAGGAAGTTGACAGACATCCAGAACAAGATTTGTCATCAATCGACATTTCACCTTTTTTGAAATGAGAAAACCACTCTTACACTTGAGTTTTTCCCATAGCGCTGTCCTGGTATTCAACATCACAACAGTTATTGCGGTACTTTTCCCAAGCAGAAAACAACATTCACAGCCGCACACTGCTCTCTTAAATTGGCCATCACACGCACGCACACACACACACACACACACACACACACACACACAAGGTTTGAGTGAAACTGCTTTTATGGAAAAAAAAAATCACTGCGACCAGAGAGAACCTTCCCAGGTGATACTTCTGGGTGCACTAATTCGGAGCGGGTTGCTAGATGCTCGCCAAGTAGGGAAAATACTTACTACAAAAGCTCCACTCTGTCCATCAAAATTCTGGGGTTTGGGAGTACCCCCCCCCATACTAAGCAAGTTTAGACATACTGAACTTGAGGCTCTCTCTACTGATTTCTAAATTACTAAGATTAAAAATCCTAAAAGGCCAAAGTAAATCTAATTCTGAAAAGATGTCAAGCAGAATATTTATATAATTTTCAATTTGAGTTATCATTATCCCTGCCTTCAGTCTAATCGCCCCATACAATATCAACTAGCGCAATCTGCCCCTACCATTTGTTCAAACCTTTCAGTAGGGGACTTCTGGGTAGATGAAGACAATGTCATTGTCCTTAGTACTCCATGTAATCAACTTTTCAAAATCCCATCCCAACTACTTCACAACTACAAAAATTCGCATATGAAACCTCACAATTAGTATTACTTAAAGACATAGAATGCTGAAACTGAAAATATCTGTAAGTGAAATGAGAAAATGTACTTTAAAAATATTGCAGAACTGCTGCCTACGCAAGGTTCAAAGGCCAATGAAAAAAGAAGCATTGTAGAAAAGATGCCTGAGGGAGAGCTGGAGTTACCATTAGAAATATTAAATCTAGTTGAAATCTAAAAATACTAACAGCTGGGTGAACAGAGCACAAGCTATAGGAAAGGTATTTCAACATACAATTTAAAGGCCAGATACAACATACAGTACCATACACACAATTTAATGGGGCAGACTTAGTTTACAGGGGCAAGTATGATTTAAAGAGACAGCCTTCCTAGCATGTCCCAGATTGACCTATTACACACACACATCCACTCCTCAATATGTGTGTATGAAGGTAGGCCACGATTCTCATCAGTCTGGCAGTTAAGTAATGATGGAGGCATGGTGTAAGCTGATATAATTACCCTCCCTTTGTCACTCGTAAATCTTTACCTCTGCGTGTTATTGAAGCAGGATTGGGGTAGGATAAGCACCCTCACTCAGGTCACAACCCTGATCTGATATAAGGCAGAGTTCACCTGGGGGGTGGTCCACAGCGCCTTTTAGCTTTACAACAGATGGAAGGAGAAAGAAGTGAGCTGCAGGACCTACTACCACCAAGAAAGATGAACATGTCTTTGAACCCAGGTAACTGGGAACCTGCACTGGGAACCCCCTAGATTCATGATAAGATTAGATGTCATCGCTAAAAAGCAGTGATGAGCATATGAAGCATATCGCTGCATGAGAAGGGCTGGAGGAAATCATGCTAAGTGAAGTAAGTCAGGCGCAAAAGGACAAGTACAACATGAGTCCGCTAAGGTAGGCATTAAAAAAAAAATGCCAAAGGAGCATAGGGAAAGAGCTACTGTATACAAACATTCTTGGGGTGAGAACTGGGTAGTATGGCAGGGACCAGATCAAATG
>NW_022111372.1:53867619-53869988 GCF_000313985.2 Echinops telfairi
TGATGCCGGGGGCTTAAGTGGAGAGCAAATGTTTTGAGAATGATGGGGGCAATGAATGTACAAATGTGGTTTACAACAATTGATGTATGGATTGTGATAAAAGTTGTATGGGCCCCTAATAAAATGAGTAAAAAAAATTATCAAGGGTTCAGCGGGGAGGGGGCAAGGAGAGGGAGGGGGAAATGAGGAGCTGACACCAAGGGCTCAAGTGGAAAGCGGCTGTTGTGAGAATTATGAAGTCAACATATGTACTAATGTGCTGGACACAAGTGATATATGTACGGATTGTGATGAGTTGTATGAGCCCCTAATAAAATGATTATTAAAAAAAAAAGCAGCAGCAATGGGGAAATATCTTAAGAAAAACAAAAAAACAGATTAGATGCCAAAGCACATAAGGCTCTTCAAAGAATGACTAAGCCCTAGATGTTGAAAGGAGGAGAGGACATTCCCCCAGAGTGAACACACTGAGAAAAGGCCTTCCCCTAGAGCTGCTACACCGAATTCAGACTTCTAGGCTCATAAACTGTACGAGAATAAATTTCTGTTTCTTAAAGAAAAAAAAAAAAACACCCCAAAAAGCCAGCTTTCAAATTATGTGGCAAAGAATAAAAGGATAGTAAATTAAATTAGGCCACAAAGAAAACATCAGTAGCATCCATAAAATGGAAACATTATAAACAAAACTATGATTGCAGTGCAATAAAACTAGAGTCTACTATTAAAAAAAAAACATGTTTAAGGCCCTGGAAATGTATAAAATCTAATAAGCAACGTTAAAGAGCCCTGGTGGTGCTGTGGGTTAGGTGTGGGGATGCTCACCTCAAAGTCGGCTGTTCAAAACCCATCAGTTACTCCAGGGAAAAAGCTGAGGCAGCCTGCTCCCATAGAGATTTACAATCTCGGAAACCCTATAAATGGGCACTATGAGGCAGAATCAATTCCATGGCAATGGACTTGCATTTCTGGCTTGTTAAGGAACTTTAGGGTAAAAAGCATAATACAAGCTGAAATGACAATGAAATGCTACATACTAGAACCTATGGGATCTATTTAAAGTAGTGATTAGAAGAAAACTCCTAACATTAAGCTCTTTTACCAATAAAGAGAATGAAAATTAAATTGAATTAAATTTTCTGCTCAAGAAAAATATTTTTTAAGGAAACCAAAAGAAAGTACAAGTAAGGAAATAATGAAAATGAAGAAATTAGGAAGAGACAAAAATAGATATTACTAATAAATTATTCAAAATCTTAGGTGTTTATAAAAAAATTAACAAGAGTGGCTGAATTGATCGAGAAATAGGGAGAAGGCACATACATACCAAAAAAATGAAAAGAGAAAGGAACATAGTGAAACTAACAAACAATGTGGTAACAAGGTACTACTTTGTAGACTTCTATGCAAATAAATTTGGAAACCTATATATAATAAGTAATTTTCTATAAAATATAGATGATCAAAACTGAGACCAAAAGTTAAAAACTTACACTAATTTCCATGGATATGGAAAGTTATTAAAAGATTGTCCCGCAAAAAGCACTTGACTCAGATCATAACACTGAAAGATCAGATCATCCCAATGCTCTGTAAATTATTCCAGATCATTGAGAAGAAGTTCCTAATTCCTTTTATCAAATAAATATAGCATCATAGTTAAACCAGATGAAGATGCATGAAAAAAACTACCAGTATCTCTCATGATCAATATTGCTCATGAATATTAATGAAAATTCTTTAAAAATTATTATAAAATAGAATCTGATTCTATATTCAGAAAATACTGTACTAAAATCAAGAAGGAGTTATTCAGGAATGTAGAAAAGGTTTATTCAAGATGAGGAAATGGGCTTGTGTCACACACCATATTAATAAATCAAAGGGAAACCAGGATTATCTCTATAGAGTTGAGAAAACCTTTGACAAAGTTCAATACCCATTTGTGATAAGAAATTGAAAATTGAGAAATACTTAGTATTTTACATATATGTATGTATGTTTGTACATGTCTTACTCCAACAGCCAGTACCTTATTTAATGAGGAAACACTAGAAGAATTTCCTCTAAGATCAAGGACCACTCAAAGATGCCCAGTGTCTGTTAGGTAGCAGGACAGGGGGTTGGTTGTTCCCCTCCATGCCTAGGGCCCCCTACAGGAGGTTGGAAGCCAATACAGGCTAAGGGGCCGGCGCCAATTCAAGCCCTACCCTGGTGGGCTTTTTTCAGCCAATGGGGTCAACCAGTAGCAGCGACCACACTTCCCAGCCAAAAGCCCTAAAGGGCTGGAGCCTGGAGACTGCCTCCCCTTCTCTTGGTTGTTCCTCCGCATTCTGCTTGGCCATGCAGCGGTCTCTCTCCCTCTGGGGCCA
>NW_022111372.1:53870994-53872804 GCF_000313985.2 Echinops telfairi
CACTTAGCTGACTAAGGTGGGCCTGGCCCAAGCCAACGTGTTTTCAAGGGCCCCATAAGCATGTGAAAGCTGGACAAGGAATACGGGGGATGAGAACTGAATTACGGAGTTGGGAAGAAGAGTGCATCTAACATGCACTGGCCGAGAACACATAAATCTGTCTGGGGAGAAACACAGTCAGTGCTCCTTGGAAGCAAAGATTCAGAGATGGCGTCTTGTGTACTTATGCTACCAGGAGAGAGTCCCTGACAAAGAACATGGTGCTTGTTAGAGGACCAGGGGAAAGAGGAAGGCTCTCAGTGAGATGGGTTCTCACAACTGCGGCAGAAATGGGCTGAACCCAGCAACGATCGTTTGGTTGGTGCAGGAGTAGGCAGTGCTTCATACTGTTGTGCATTTGGTTGTATGTAACAACAATTAACATACAAAAAAGGTCAATAAGCTAAGTGAAAGAAGGCAGTTACAAAAGATCATATGTGATCACAAGGTAAAAAAAAAGTAAGTTAAATAATAAACAAAGATCATATTTATTCACAGAGCATGTACAGAATAGGCAAATGTAAAGAGATAAAAAGTCTTGGGCAGCAGATTTGCCCAACACATCACTTGATTTCTTGACTGCTGCTTCCATGAGCTCTGATTGACACTAATTTAACCAAGTTATAAAGATTTACATCAGCAGCAGCATACCAGGATAGATACCATAAACCCCTTGATGGGGTACTGTTGTAATCTTGCTAACCCTTCCTGACTTCATTCTCCTCATGAGAAAACATCAGACAAACCCACACTGAGATATATTCTACGAAATAACTTTTTTAAAAGGGCGCCAGTGGAAAAACTGGTAGAAATGAAGCAATATTTATGGTTTTGTTAATAATACTGCACCAATGTTGATTTCCAGTATTGAACCATGGTAGGATGGTTATATAAGGTGTTAGCATGAACCAAAGCAAGCTAAAGGATACACAGAAACTTGCTGTGTTCTTTTTGTTACCTTTCTCTAAGTGTAACGTAAATCAAATTGTAAAATAAAAGTAAAATAACAATGCTGTTCTATTGCTTAGGATAAAGGAAACCAGTGGCCCAAGCATAACAATTGGGAGAGTGGCATAGGACTGACTAAGAGTGTTCCACTGTTACAGGGTCAGTATAGTCAACGGCACCTAAGAACCACCACTAGGCCTTCAGTGACTTGTTTCCACAGCTAACCTAAGTCTGTGACTTTCATACAATCCCTTTACTGTATTGAGAATACCCTTCTCTTTAATTAGTCCTTCCTGTGTCACAGGAAGAGACGAGCCAGTCAGGGTGCAGTATAGCACTGATGAAACATGCAACTTTCCTCTAGCTCTTCGATGCTCCCCCTCCCCCCCAACATGATCATAATTCTACCTTACAAATCTGGCTAGACCAGAGCATGTACACAGGTACAGATAAGAGCTGGAAACACAGGGAATCAGGACAGATAAATTTCGTGGGACCAATGAGAGTAGTGATACCAGGAGGGGAAGAGGAAGGTGGGGGGAGAAAAGGGGAACCGATCACAAGGATCTACATATAACCCCCTCCCTGGGGGATGGACAACAAAGAGGTGGGTGAAGGGAGACATCTGTCAGTATAAGATATGAAAGAATAATAATTTATAAATTATCAAGGGTTTGGGAGGTAGGGAGGGGAAAATAAAACGAGGAGTTGAATACAAGGGCGCAAGTAGAAAGAACATGTTTTGAAAATGATGATGGCAACAAATGTACAAATGTGCTTGACACAATGGGCAGATGTATGGCTTGTGATAACAGCTGTATGA
>NW_022111372.1:53874511-53879056 GCF_000313985.2 Echinops telfairi
GGCCGGGCCGGGTCAGAGGTCGCCGGGTGGAGAGACGTCTTCGGAGAAGAGGGGTGAGAATGGGGGCGCCAGGTCTTGCGGGGACAGACCCTCCACGGAAAGGAACTGAAGGCGGGGGCAGGGGAGGGGCCCAGGCCACCGCCTGCCCCTCCCTGTGCTTGGGACCCTGCACTTGGCGGCGGACAGCGCCCTTTTCACAGGGGGCTTCTGGCCGGAGCTGTATCCCGGCGGATGCGGGGGTGCGCCAGGGTCTGCAAGCGGCTGGGGCAGCGGGAACCTGGGCCTGAGCCGATCTCTAGAGGGCCCAGTGACTCGCTGGGTTCTTGTGAGTCCCCGGTTCCTCCGGTGTAAACTCGGGATAATTGGGTCCTGTGCATACATCCAAATAAGGCATAGTAAGCATTCGACGCATGTAAGAGCAAGTTCCCTTAGGCTTCCTTTTTCAACCTGGATCCCAGCTCATCGGCGACACATCGTCATGGTTGTGCATTTACACGTTACAAATAGCTTTCCCATAGAAAATCTCGTGATTTCCATGTTACAGTAAAGGAACTGAGACTCCGGAATTCGGAGAAACTTCTCAAAGGTGATAGGTAGTGACAGAGATTACTTCTTTTTTTAAAAAATAAGCCCTTTTATTACATTATCGATGCGGGAAAGTACACAGATCTTCAGAAGGTAGATGGATGCATTTTTCACCCGGGTTAAGGAATCGGCTGGTGTTCCCCACCTCCTGGCAATCCTATCCTCTTCCTGTATTTCAAGCAGCATCGGTTAGCTTTGTCCATCGTGTTTGACCTTTCAACAAAGGAAGTTTTACATCGTTTGAATATGCTAGAATGTATGTATCCATTCCGCTGGCTCTTTATGCATAACTTCTCTAACGTCTATAGGGTATATGCCTTGGTGTAGAATTACCGCTTTAGTTGTTGTTAAGTTCTGCCTTAGCTATCTAGAGCCACTGTAACAAATATCCGTGTGTGACTTTAAAAAACAAATTCATTTTCTCATACTTTAGGAGGCTAGAAGTTTTTCCCAATAGGTGAGCATGAAGCAACTCACTTTCAGTGCACCCATTGTCATCGCCTGGGAAGGTTCTCTCTGGTCACAGTGAATGTTTTCATAAAAGCAATGTGGTAGTTACATAATTTGTTGTCAATTTGAGACTTAAGAGTGAAGGGGTGGAGTTTAGCCTGTCAATCAGGTCGCAGCTTGATGACCTCCTTTGGAAGCGCTAAGGAGATAAATAGCTCACTGGAGGTGGGGCGCACTCACACACACACCCCCCCCCTGCAAGACATTACTGTTGAGAAGACACATGGAGCTACACTAGAGCCCTGGAGCTGAAGAGCCACGTGGAGACCCCTGCCAGTGCTGAGATGCTTCCACTGCCACTGTATCCACAAGACTTTCCACCCATTGCCCTGTGATCTTCCTGTATTCAGCTTCAATGCATGTGTTTCATGAGTCCGAAGAGGAATTTATAGATTGGTATCAGACATATGGGCTAATATTGGACTTATGGACTTGATCTGGACAGGGCTGGGATTGTTTCCTCAATATTCAATTGCTCTCATATATAAAGCTCTTTATTGTACACATATGAGTGTCTATGAATTTGTTTCTCTAGTCTACCCAGACTAACAAGCAGTTTCACTCAAACCTTGTTTTTTGAAATGGCTGATTTAAGAGAACAGTGTGCAGCTGTTAAATTTTATTTCCCACTTGGGAAAAAAATGCCTCAGAAACTGTTGTGATGTTGAACACACAGCTTGCAAGGACAGCGCTATGGGAAAAACTCAAGTGGATGAGTGGTTTTCTTGTATCAAAAAAGGCGAGAGGTTAATTGATGAAAAAGCTCATTCTGGACATCCATGAACTTCCAAAATGGACAAAAATATGGACAGAATCCATGCACTTGTGCTTAATGACTGATGACGGACCATTGAAGAGACGGGGAAGTTATCTGGACTGTCTTGGGGCTCAGTTTAGTGAATTGTAATGGAAAATTAGGAAATGAGAAGGGTCGCTTTGAAATGTGTGCCTCGGATTCTGACTGGCCGGAAAAAAGAGCATGGAGTGGAAACATGCTGTGCTTTGAAAGAACAGCTCCAAAGTGACCCAGACTTTTCTTCTACGGTCATTACTCATGATGAGACATGGTGCTATTCTTATGACCCCTAATGCAAACATCAATCAAGCCAGTGGAAGACACCATCGTCACTTTGCCCAAAAAAGAGCTCATCAAGTGAAATGAAAGATTAAGACAATGCTCATTTGTGGGTTTTTTTTTTAATGTGGGGGATAGTACATTTGGCGTTCATTTCATCAGGTCAGACTATTTTATCAAGCTTTCTATTTAGAGATTCTGAAAAGATTGCATCACTGTGACAAAAAAGGCCTTATTTGTGGCAGACGAGACTGGTTTGGCCACCACAACAATGCATCTGCTCACATGGTCATTTCAGTGCCCCTATTTTTGACAAAAACAGCATGCCTCTCTTGCCTCATGTGCCTTACTCACCTGACCTCACACTGTGCAACTTCTTTTTGTTTCTGTGAATGAAGAGGGACATGAAAGGACAGTGATTTGACAATGTAGAAGAGGTGAAGAAAAAAATGAGGGAGGTGCTGTCAGCCATCCAAACAGATGAGTTTTTAAAATGTTTCCAAAAATGGAATCGCAGATTTGAGAAATGTAAAAATCGAAATATATAGCTTTTTTTAAAATTCTGAATTTTAAGGGTTACTCCCTTGTATATGCTGAGCAAATCACCAGAGAAACTGGATTATATGTAGAAGAATGTGCCTTCAAGATTGGAGGAAGGCTTATTAACCTAAGATATAATGAGGTCAAAACCTTCTTTGCAGAAAGTGAAGAGGACTTGAAGCACTTGGTGATGAAGACCATGGATTTCAGCCTTCAGTATGGATTTCAACTCAATGTAAGAAAGACCAAAATCCTCACCACTGGACCAATAGATAACATCATGATAAATGGAGAAAAGTTTGAAATTGTGAAGGATTTTGTTTTGCTTGAATCCACAATCACTACTCATAGAAACAGCAGTCAAAAGACCAAATGATGCATTGATTTGGGTAAATCTGATGTACAAGAAAGACCTCATTCGAATGTTGAAATATAAGGATGTTACTTTAAGGATGAAGGCAGGCCTGACCAAACCATGGTATTTTCAGTTGCCTCGTATGCATGTGACAATTGGACATTTAATAAGGAAGCCCAAAGAAGAATCAATGCATTTGAATTGTGGTGCTGAGAAGAATATTGAAAGTATCATGAACTGCTAAAAGGACAAATAAGTCTTGGAGGAAGTCCAGCCAGAATGCTTCTTGGAGGCAAGGATGGTGAGACTTTAAATTGTCAGGAGAGACCAGTGCCTGGAGAAGACATCGTGCTTGGTAAAGTGGAGGGGCAGTGATGCTCTCAAGCAGACGACTCACACAGTGGCTGCAACAACGAGCTCAGGCATAGGAATAATTCTGAGCATGGTGCAGCACTGAGTACTGTTTGTGTTGTACATTGGGTTACTATGGGCCGGAACCAATTCCATGGCACCTAACAACAGCATAAACAACCAAGCAAAGAATCGTGACCAGCAGGGTGCTTGCTGAGGAAAAGGGGACGACTGAACAGCTGATGGAAGAAGATAGTTCTAAAGACCAGCTATTCCCACGTGACCAGTTCCAGAATGAAGGTCTGTCATTGTTATGGGTCGTTCTTTCCTCTCTGTGTATGTACGTCAGGTTTTTGTTTGTTTGTTTTCTTCGTGTCTGAAATACAAGATGTAAACAGTGCTCGTTTGGGGTTGTATGTGTCATGTAGGCGAAGGTATGACTATTTCACCACTCATCTGTCAGCTCGTCATATAGTAGGTCTTATGTATTGCTGTGATACTGGAAGTTATGCCACCTGTATTTCAAATACCAGGAGGATCACCCGTGGTGGAGAGGTTACATCAGAACTACGAAGAAGGAATAGGCTGTCCACTTCTGAGGCTTAACCACTGAAAACCTTATAAACAGCAGCAGAACATTGTAACATACAGGCAAAAGATGAGCCCTGCAGTTTGGACAGCACTGTCACTAAGGAAGAGGTCAACTCCTTAAACAGAGTTGACCGTAATGATGTGGATGGAATAATGCTTTGGGACCTTCATTTGTTGACAGGGAACAACTGCAAACATCCAGTTATAAGGAAACCATAGAATGTTCCAAGTATGAATCTAGCACAATTGGATGTCTTCAGAAATAAAATGGACTGCATACAGATCAGTCTTCTAGATATTGTTGCTATTGTTAGGGACCCTGTGTACAAGAGAATGAAACCCCGCCTGGCCTTGCATCACCCTCACAGTTGTCCCTGTGTTGGAGTCCATTGTTGCAGCCTGTGGCCATCTATCCGGTCAAGGGCATTCTTTTTCTGTGCCCCTGCACTTCACCCTCATGATGTCCTTCTCCAGGGCAGGATCTCTCCGGATAACATGTCCAAAGTGGGTAAGATGGAGTGTCACCGTCCTTTCTCTA
>NW_022111372.1:53879418-53885803 GCF_000313985.2 Echinops telfairi
ACATAGTCAAGAGGAATGACACTTCATTCAGCACCAAAAGGAGCATTCCAAGATGTGTCTAAATCACAGTGATGTCTGTGATAGAGTAATATTAAATGTGCCTACAAGCAATGCCAGCTAGTGTAATTATTATTCAAATGTATGCAACAGTGATGAAGAAATGGAAGAATTCTACCAACGTCTTCAGGCTAAAATTGGTAAAGCATGCAATCAAGGTGCATTGATAATTATTGGTGATGGTAATGCAAAAGTTGAAAACAGAGGAGGGAATGGTATTTTGAAAACATGGCCTTGGAGATATGAACAAAGCTGAACACATGGTGCAATTCTGCAAGGCCAGTGATTTTTAAATGGCAAATACCTTTTTTCAACAACATAAATGGCAACTACACACATTGACTTTGCCAGATGGAATACACAAGAACAAATAACCAGAGAAAAGATCAAAGTTTCAAGGATTTCATTTTGCTTGTGCCCACAATGCTCATGGAAGCAGCAGTTATGAAATCCAACAACATAGTCACTGGGCAAATCTGCTGCACAAGACCACACTGAGGACCAAGGTGGGATTGACCTAAGCCATGGTATTTTGATTTTCCTCCTATGCATGTGAAAGCTGGACGAAGAATACGGAACACCAAAGAACTGATATATTTAAATGTTGGTGTTGGTGCAGAATGAGCAAATCTGTCTTGGAAGAAGTATGGCCAGAATGCTCCTTAGGAGCAATAACAGTGAGGCTTTGTCTCCCGAGGCCAAGTCATTGGAAAAGGATATCCCTTAGAGGACTGGGAAAGAGGAAGAGCATCGAGGAGAGGGATGGACACAGTGGCTGTGACAATGATGGGCTAAACATAACGATTGCGGAGATGGCACCAGACCAGGCAGTGCTTACTTCTGTAGAGTCGCTGTGAGTGAGAACTGACTACAGCATCTAACGACAGTGTAGATGGGCTTCAGTCTCTATAAAGCTGGCGCGGATCCTGTTTGGTCTTATTCCTTGGAGTGTAGACCTTCATGTGTCTCATATCCTGTTTGGCCTTACTCCTTAGAGTATAGATCTTTATGTGTCTCATATCTTGTTTGGTCTTACTCCTTAGAGTATAGATCTTTATGTGTCTCATATCTTGTTTGGTCTTACTCCTTAGAGTATAGATCTTTATGTGTGTCATATTTTGTTTGGTCTTACTCCTTAGAGCATAGATCTTTATGTGTCTCAGCTGGCCGTGAGCTCTAGTTTTTGTCCCTGAAGCCCCACGAGACTGCCCAACACTCTGTTCACTTTCTCAGCCTGGTGGTGGCAGAAGAGTGAGTCACCTTAGTGGCTGTCCCTCAGCGTCTTAGTACCTGGCTAGTTCTCTAGTTCTTTTGAATAGATTTCTTTTTCTTCTTGATTCAGTGTTCCAGTTTATCTCAGGAGGAGAGACGGCACATATGATATAAACTAGCTTTCCCTTGTCTGGGGAGCAGGGAGAGCAAGCGGTGTAGGGACCCATAAGTTTAAAGGTACTGTGCCCCACACACCTGTTTGGCCTACCTAGGTGGCATATTCATGGGACCCAGTCCAGGTCACCTGGGGCTTTCTTTCCCTGCAGTCCACTGCAAGTCAGCACACATGCATGCATGACTGCTGACAGGAAGACTAGGGGGATGACAGGAAAGCTTGGGGAGCAAACGGAGTTCACACAGCCTACACCTTCTCAACCTTAGATCTCAGACCCAAGGCCTCTCCTGAGAACTGCCACCCTGGATCTCACTGTCCAAAGTAGCCTGGCCCCAGCTACTCCCTCACATCTTGTGTTCACCATGAACTGGAAACATCTCTTTGAGTGGCTTACTTGTTGAGTGTCACTCTCTCTGCCACTCTCCACACTTGCTAGAGGAAAGCAGGGACCCTTTTGTTTCCCACAGCGATACCCAGGACACCCAAACACAGTGCCTGCCACATACATACAAGTGTTCCCCATTCATTCATTGAATAAATGGACAACAACAACAAAAACCCACCTCACTGCTATCGAGTTAATTCTGACTCCTCTAGCGACCATCTGAGATATAGCGGAACTGGCCCCTTTGGGTTTCCAAGGCTGTACATCTGTAGATAGCTCATAGAACATTCAAACAAACTACAAAAAGTCACCACTATAAAGTTTGTTCCAACTCATAGTGAACCTATGGGACAGAGTAGAACAGTAGTTAAGTGTTGGGCTGCTAACTGCAAGGTCAGCAGTTTGAAACCACCAGACTGCTCCTCAAGAGAAAGATGAGGCTTTCTACTCTCATAAAGAGTTTCAGTCTTATAAGAGCTCTCAACATATGGAGTCCAGGACAGATAAACCCCTCAGGAACAGTAATGGGAGTAGTGATACCACGAGGGTCGGGGGAAAGTGAGGGAAGAAGGGGGAGAAAGGGGGAACCAGCCAATCGCAATGATCGCTCGGGGGATGAACAACAGAAAAGTGGGTGAAGGGAAACAGCCGACAGTGTAAGAAATGAAAATAATAATAATTTATCAAGGTTTCACAGGGGTGGGAGGGTGGGGGAGGGGAGAAAAAAGGAGCTGATACTGAGGGCTCAAGTAAAAAGCAAATGTTTTGAAAATGATGGAGGCAACATATGTACAGAGGTGCTTGATACAATTGATGTATGGGTTGTTATAAGAGCTGTCATAGCCCCTAATAAAAATTTTTTTTAAGTAACAAAAAATCTTTTACACTGAAAAAAAAATTAGTCTCAGAAAGTCAAAGGGGCAGTTCTAGCCATCCTATAGCGTTGCTATGAGTTGGCATAGACTTGATAGCAGTGCATTTGTTGGGGCTTTTTACGTTTGGGGATTAAATAAATAAATTGTGGAGAAAGCGTTAATTCCATGGGTCGGTGTGTTAGTCCAGGTTGACTAGAGAAACAAATTCATGGACAGTCACATGGGTATAAGAAAGAACTTTATATACAAGAGCAATTGAATACTGAGAAAGCATCCAGCCCAGTCCAGATCAAGTCCATAAGTCTGATATTAGCCCATATGTCCAATACCAATTTACAAAGTCCTCTTCAGACTCATGAAACACATGCAATGAAGCCGAATGCAGGAAGATCATAGGCTAGTGTGTGGATAGTCTTGTGGATCCAGTGACAGTGGAAACATCTCAGCACTGGCTTGGTTCTCCACTTGGCTCCTCCAGGTCCAGGGTTCTCGCAGCCATCAGCATCAATCCATGTGTCTTGTCAGTAGAGGTTATCTCAGGAGTGAGCATGTGTCTCGCCTCCAAGGAGGAATACAAATGTTTCCAGAATCCTCAAGAGAAGGCCATGCCCACACAGAGGCCTCATTGCCTGTGACCTGATTGACAGACCAGACTCCTCTCCCTCATTCTTAATTCTCTCAAATTGACAAGTGATTACATAACTACCACAGTCAGGTTGTTTAGTCCTAGTGTGTCTCCAGGAGAACTTGAACTCTGATTGATCATTGGCCAACCTCTGAGAATGTGGTCTGCAGAATGTTCTTAATGTAATGGCTGATGATTATGTTATGTGCACCTGGAGCAATGGACCACGCCATATCAATTTGTCATGACTTCGTGCAAACATTGAGACTGATAATGTGCACCCAGTGTCACTGTTGGTTTCCGTTGCCAGGGATCACCATGCAGCAATCAGGATGTGCCTGTGGGAGCAGATCTCAATAGAAACCTTAGACCCCCCCCAAAAAAGAGTTGCATCTTGGAAACCCACAGGGGCAATTCTACCCTGCCCTACCGGGTCGCTATGACCCAGCATCGACTCAATGGCAGGGACTTTGTTTGGTTTTGTTTTCCAGATTTTTAAAATTTTATTTTAAATAAAAATGTCACAGTTGTAACTTAAACCAGGATAATGTTATTCTTCCATTGGACACAAAATAGGTGCTGAATGAAAACATGTGTCACTCCTGCTTAGATTCTCTCAGTAACTCCCCATGGCTCCTAAAAATCAAATACTCAATCCTTAATGTTTTCTGGATGATTTTTTTTTTAACAGAAACAGTTGTAGATTCACATGCAGATATTGGCAAAAATTCAGAGAGGTCCCATGTATCTCCTACCCAGTTTCTTCCAATGGTGACATCTCATAAAATTATAGATATAATTATACACTGACATTGATACAGTCCCACCGCAATACTGCTATCTCCCATTTTACTGGTCCTCCCGGTGTGTGCATAGTTCTACACAACCGCCTCATGTGTTTGGGCTTGTGTATTCACCACCACAGTCAAGCTACAGTGCATGCCGGTCACTGTAAGGGTCCCTCAGGTTGTCCTTTTATAACTAGGCCTTTTATACTCAACCCTCCATCCCTGTCCCTCATCTCTGGTAACAACGATTCTTTTAGCCACTTTTTAAATGTTGGCATTTCAAGATGTTATACAAATAGGATCATATCATGTGTCGCCCTTGGAGATGGGCTTCCTTGACTCTGCATAATTCCCTGGAGATTCATCAAAGTTGCTGTGTACCAATAGTATCAATTTAAAAACAAAAAATAACTCACTTCCATCGAGTGGATGCCAACTCACAGCAACCCTGTCGGACAGGTAGAACTGTACCTGTGGGTTTCCAGGACTGTAGCTCTTATTTTATTTTTTGTTGTTTGCTTGATATAGTATTCACATATCATACACCTTCATGGTTAAATAGCTTTTGAAATGAGTTACATATACATCATCACAATCAGTCCTTGTGCTCCCTTTCTCCTCCCACATTCATTGTTTTCTCCTCAACCCCCCTCACCCTTCCTATCTTCCAACCTCCACATCCCCTATAAACCATTACCTCAGTTATTATCTCTATGAATCTACTCCTTCTGGGCTTCACAAACTGGAAAACCCAACAGAAACAATACAAAAATAATAATAAAGTGGTAAGGATAAAATAGTAATAATAATATAAAGATAAAAATATAAATAATGAGAAAGAAAAGACCACCAATATTTAAAAAGCCAGGGAAGAAATTTTGTCATGGAACAAGCAAGAAATTACCTAAGCCTAGCACAAGTTTAGGTTTGGTCAAGAAGGAGGTCAACTGACCAAGTACCAAGTTCGATCCAACATAATCAAGTTTACAATGTTCTCTGCCTGATTGTAAAGCTATTCAAGACCCTTGCCTGTGGCTAGTGGGGGTCTACCAGAGGTCTGATTTGACTAGATACTCTGCGAGCGGGCTTTGGGCTCCCACTGCCCTCCATAACCTTCTGTCAATTAGATATTCACAATTGAAGCTCTGTTACTTTTCCCTTCATCATATTTGAATTTGGTTATTGTCATCTTTGTATCACACAAGCTGGTGTGCTTCTTCCATGTAGACTCAGTTGATTCCTCCTGCTTGTGTGAATGCAAGCCTTTAAGACTGCAGACACTATTCCAATTGATAGCCAGGCACCATCTGCTTTCTTTACCACACTTTGCTGTAGCATCCTTATCTTCAGTGATCCTTTCATGAAGGCAAGCATCAAGCAGAGCCATGTTATCAGAACTAACTTTCCTTGGACTGGGGCTAGAGTTAAGTGGGAGACCAGAATCCATCTACTTGTGCATGGGTTATGCAAGAATCAGGTTTACTTTGGTGATCCTATTATGAAAAGATCAAAACCCCACAAGGCTAACTACCACCACAACAGCAATAAACCAACCAGCAAGCAAACAAAAAAATCAAAACAAACAAGCAAACGACAGAAAAACAAAAACCCAAAGAAACAAATAAGTAAAACATAGTCAATCATCCCCCTAGGGTAAAAGGTGACTGCATTGATAACATCAACAGTTTTTCCAGTGACACAGCACTCTAGACACTGTCGGTCTGAGCAGTCTGTGAGCACACTTCCAACGGGAGCCACAGCCTCTGAGTGGCTACTCTGCATAGTTTAATCTCCCGATTGATTGAGCTCTGTTTACCCTCAGCGTGGGGATTGGTGTCGGGAAATTTTCCTGATCAGTTCTTAAAAGTGCAGATCCCTGCCCAACAAATCAAGGCTTGTTAAATCAATGCAAGGAGGGTGTCAAGATACTAAATATATGGTGACTCTGGGTGCATTTCTATTGGACACCCACCAAGTCCTGGGTTCCCCACAAGGTCCAATGACTGCCATTCCCAGATCCCCCCGGGACAGGCAATCCCTACTTCCTCTTCCATCTGAGTACCCGAGTCCTCAGTCCAAGGATGCAGGCGGCTTAGAGGCAGGGTTCAGTTCATTCAGTGTAGCCTCTATACTGAGTCCCTGTGGTGGGGCCCTGGGGGATGCCATGTTGCCTGCAAGGTCAGCATCCAAGGTCATCATGGTGCTCAATCCATGGCGTGGCTCAGTGAGGGTTGAGTAATAACATGTTTTAAAAGATAGAACACGGGG
>NW_022111372.1:53887716-53908645 GCF_000313985.2 Echinops telfairi
AGAAACGATGTACAAATGCGCTTTACACAATTGATGTGTGTATGGATTGGGATAACAGTTGTATGAGCCCCTAATAAAATGTTAAAAAAAAAAGATAGAACGCTTCACGAGTTTGCAGATGCTCCTTGCGCAGAGGCCATGCTAATCTCTGGATCGTCCCTATTTTACTATGTGTGCTGCTGAAGTTTTTTAATAGAAGGAATAAAAGATAAAAATCCCTCCTACCACTCGAGGCCTGCCTTTCTGGGCTCTTCCACACCAGACTTGTTACAGGCCATATTGCCGCCAGGAGCCTGCCTCCCTCCCAGCCCCACTCCTTCCCACACTCAACTACTCACATACATTCAGACCCCAGCTGGCTTCAGTCCCCCTGCTGTGCTCCTGTGGCCGGAAACACATACCACCCGAATAACACTGATAGATCATCCTCTCCCCAACCAGCTGGGGATGGATCACTGTGGGAGCAGAGCCACGCCTCTGTTGGTCTTCACTGGTCTTCACACCTGCAAGGAAGACAAGAATTCTACTGCTGTGTTATTGATACATATTAAAACTCAAACTCACTGTCATCGAGTCCATTCTGGCTCATAGTGACCCACTGGGACAGGACAGAACTAACTGCCCCTCTGGGTTTCTGAAAGGGTAAGTCTTTATTTTTATATTTTAAAAAAATCATTTTATTGGTAACTTTTGCAGCTCTTATAACATTCCATACGTCAACTGTATCTTTTGTACGTGCTGCCACTGTCATTTCCAAAACACTCTCTTTCTAATTAAGCCCTTGAGATAAGCTCATCCCCTTTCCCCTCCCACCCTCATGAACCCTTGATCAAGTATATGTTGTTATTATTATTTTGTATCTTACACTGTCCACTGTCTCCCCTCACCCACATCTCTGTTATAGAAAGCCTCATCTTTCTCTCAAGGAGTGTGCCTGGTGGATTTGAACTGCTGACCTTGAGGAGAGCAGCCCAATGTGTAATCCACTGCACCACCAAGGCTCCTATTGCTACTTAGTAGGTCCTGGGTGGATATTTACTGACTGAACCTGGCTCTCTGCTTCTGGGGAACCCTGGTGGCCTAGCAGGCTGTTTCATTATGCATTGGGCTGCTAACTCCAAGGTCAGCAGTTTCAAACCACCAGCAGCTCCGCGGGAGAGAGCTGGGGCTTTCTACTGGTCCAAGGTCTTGGAAACCCACCGCGCGGGGGGCTAAGAGTCAGCGAGTTTGTCTGAGAAGGCTCGGGGCACCCTCTCTTCCTCCATACCACGTGGACGCGACAGAGCCGTCTGGGTCTAAGTAGGCGCGTGCGGGGCGTGTGTCCTCAATTCTCAGGACCACCCTGTGAGGTCGTGACTGTTATGGATACAAAAGGTCACAGGAGAGGTCAAGCGGCTCAACGGAGGTCCCAACTGGTGGAGGTCCCAACAGAGTCCAGGACACACACCCTCGGCCCCTACTCGAACTGACCCTTCTCACAACATCTACTGGCCTCTCCCCTCGACATAAGCCTCCGACTCCCCGCGTGGCCCGCTGAACAAAGGGTGAAGGACGGAGCCCAGGGCGTCTCTCGTTGCTCCCATAACTTCGGCCACCAGGTGGCAGCCGCAGCCCCGGATACAACAGTCTCTGCCGCGCCGCTGCCCTTCTTCCCGAGTGGCTCTGGGGCTAAAGGCGCGCCGGCTAACGGGACAGAAAGTCGGCAGTTCGAACCCCGCAACCGCTCTGAGGGAGAGCGAGGCGACAGTCCCCTTCTAAATGGATTAGGGCCTTGGAAAAGCCTTATGAGGGCAGTGCTACCCCGTGGTTTAGGGTTAGGGTCTTTATGAGTCGGAACTGACCTGCCGGCATTGGGCTAGGGCTCCCTTATCTTCATTAAAAATACATTTAAAATCAAATAACGCCTCAATTATTCTTATTACCAAGGAGTAAATTGCCAGGCTTCAAAATGCGACCCTTTGGTGGCCCTCCGACTGTGTGCTTGTGGACAGGAGTGGCCTCGGCTGCGGGGACCGGCGGGGCGTGTACCGAAGACCAGGAGCTGCTGTGTAAAATGTCATGTCAGCCCGCGAAAGGGATGGTTTGCGCCCCCCTCCCCTCCAACAGCTGCAGGAGCTGCGGGGGAACCCCAAGGATACATATTCCTAGTCATGAATTCCCTTTGACCACAAGCAGGCCAGGGGACATGTGCTCCCCAGAAGCACGAGTCCTCCCCTGCCAGGACCCTGCTGCACGTGTCTGGGAGCGACTACTGGCCCCCAAAAGGGAGAGGGGCAGGGCGCTGGAAGATTTGAGTCTGAGAGGGGTGGTGGGGACTGGAGTGGCCCTTGCTCCTAACCCTCCCAAATTCTCAAACAGCCCCAGGACTTCCTCTGAGAAGGGACAATGCCCAGGCTGACTTTATAAGAGGGTGGAGAGCAAGAGTGGGGATTAGAGGATTGCTTATTTAAAGGGGGGGGGGGAGTTATGTATTGTAAATACCTACAGTCAGTAAATAATACTTTTAACACCCCAAATGCAAATTAATATCCATGGTTTTTTCCTCAAGAAATTATGGGACTTGTTTTGTTATGGTTGTCGGTTTTGGGTTTGGGGGGGTTATATTTTGTTTGTTTGTTTTGTTTTTAATCAGACGCATTGTGTGTTGCAAGCAAAGGGTGCGGTCCTCGGGACTGAGTGTAAAAGTGTATATTTTGTTGAAAAGCAAGGACGTTACTTTGAGCACCAAAGTGCTCCGGACCCAAGCCATGGCATTCCGTTGTCTGTATGGGCGAGTTGGACATCGAATGAGGAAGACCACTGAAGAAGGTCGGATGCATTGAATGACGGCGCTGGCGAAGATAGGTGAAGCACCGTGTACTGCACCTTGGAAGAGGCCAGCCAGACTGCTCCTTAGGCCTGGAGAAGGACATCATGCTTAGTAAAGTGGCAGGGCAACACCACACACCTAAAGGAGGACCCTCGACACGATGGAGGGACCAGCAGCCACCTCAGCGGGCTCAAACATAAGAACAACTGTGAGGAGGGCGCAGGCGGGGCGGGGTTTCGCTCTGTTGTCCCTACAAGGTCACTCTGAGTCGGAGTCCACTTGAGGGCGCCCCAGCATCAACAGCATGCGGGCTCGATTCTATTCTCAACCCTGGCAGTGTGTCTTGGTGACTATAGTTGAATCCCATCCCAGGACAATGCTAACTCTGGCAATCTGCCTCCCTCGGTGACTGAGGGAACCCCTCGCTCGGTGGCACCCGGCCCATCGCGGCATGTGTAGCATGACTGGACAGGAGGACCCTCAGCTGTCTGAGGAAATAAGAGCATTCTCTAGACCCCACAGCACCCACCCCGACTCAGAGCCGCTAATCCGCCTCCACTGCCCCGCCCTCTCCCCAACGCGCACACTGGCCTCGGGGCTCTGGCTTTCCCAGCCAGTTCTCAAAGATTGGCATCCTCTTCAGGAGTCCTAGCTCCACTTCATTCCACAAGCTCCCTCTGAATTAGAGGAGTGTTCCCTCCGAATTAGAGCCCCTTCAGGGCAATGAAGCTAAGCACCGCTCATTAGCCCTTAAAGCAGGATCGCCTGCCCTCTCAGACAAGCCAGGAATGTCAATGAGACTTGGGATGAGAAGGGAAGGGGGCCGGTTGAAAATCTCCCTTTCTGTGTGTCTGGGAAGGATGAGAACCGGCCTTGCTTCCTTCTGATTTCACCAAGGTTTGGCTTCGCAGAAGTATTCCACGGAAAAGGGAGCCCTGGTGCATTGTAAATTGCGTTTATTCCCAAAGTAGGAGAGCGTGTGGGATTCTGGCCAAGCCCCAGTGATTCCCGTGTGCCTTCCTCACGCCGCAGGTTTCCTCCAGAACGTTGTCCTGGTGCAGCCACCTCTTTCCGCCTCCCATCTCAGGGCACCATCCGGACCGTTGTCCATCACTGCGGTCACCGACCTCCTCTCCTGATTGGCTTTCTGCTTCCAATCTTCCTTCCCACTTGGTCCCTTCCCACAATTGCCAGGGTGAATGACTCGCACATCGCACATCGGACCTCGTCCCTCTGGCAGCTACTCTCCGGGGGCAACACCCAACCTCGGCTGAGAAAACCCAGCCTTCTCAGGCCTTTGGGGCCTTGCCCCATCTTGCTAACTGGGCCCACCTACCATTGTATGCATCGACTTCAGTCTCATCTTGGGGCTTTTGCCTGTGCTGTTCTGTCCCCCTCCTGCCAGAGCCCAGGTAGCTTAGTGGGCTATGTGTTGGGCTGCTGATCCCAAGTTCTAGGTCAGCAGTTTGAAACCACCAGCTGCTCCCTGGGTGAAAGACAGGGTATTCACTCCAATAAAGAGTTACAGTCTGGGGAACCCACAAGGGCAGTGCTGCCTTGACTTGCAGGGTTGCTAGCAGTCCGAATTGGCTCAGTGGTGGTGAGTTTTCCAGCTTGGTTCCCTCTACATTGATTTCAATCCCATCTTTTCCTCAGCCCCCAGAGAAAGTCATCTCACTCCCAGTTGCTACCACCTGATCCTGTTTTATTTTCCTCTCAACTCTTAGCGCAGATGTTTTTGTGTTTGTTCTGTGTCTACCTGTCATTTGCCTCTACGAAAATGTAACTGCAAACAGGATCAAGCCCAGTACCCCAAGAGCCTTGGAACTTGGGTGAATAATTGAATGAACGAGTACTAATTCCCTTTTGCCTTACCTCCACCTTTGGCTGGATTAATATGAAAGAGAAGCTGGGTTTGGGCTATATGAGCAAGAATGTGGCATCAGGGTTGTAGGAAGGCTTATTACAAATCTGTGATACGTAGATGACATAACCTTGCTCGCTGAGAGCGAAGAGGACTTGAAGCACTTGCTGATGAAGATCGAGGATGGCAGCCTTCAGTATGAATTATAACTCAGTGTAACAACTGGACCAAAAGTAACATCATGATAAATGGAGAAAATATTAAAGTTGTTAAGGATTTTCTCTTGCTTGGATCCACAACCAGTGCTTGTGGAAGCAGCGGTCAAGAGGTCAAACAACAAGTAAATCTGCTGCACAAGGCCTCTTTAGAGTGTTGACAAACAAGGCACACCTGTCGCGAGCCATGGTATTTTCCATTGCCTCACATGTATGCAAAAGTTGGGCATTGAATAAGAAAAGCCAAAGAAGAATCAACATATTTGAACCAGGGTTCTGGTGAAGAACACTGAAAGTATCATGGACTGCCAAAAGAGCAAAAATGGTTTTAAATGTCGTACACCCAGAATGCTCCTTAGAAGCAAGGATGATAAGACTTGTTCTTACATACTTCAGACCAGCGGTTCTCAACCTGTGGGTCATGACCCCATTGGAGGTCAAATGACCCTTTCATAGGGGTCACCTAAAACCATCAGAAAACATATTTCCGATGGTCTTAGAAACCAAGACACCGCTCCTCTATCCGTCTCCAGGTGGTCCACCCACATGCAGATACGCCCACATATGAGTACCCGGTGTGAAGACTGTTACCCATGCTTCAAGACAAAATTTCATTTTTGTCATTAGAAAGAAATATTTCACAATATATAATTATATACTGTTTTGTGATTAATCGCTATGCTTTAATGATATTCAATTTGTAACAATGAAAATATATCCTGCATGTCAGATATTTACATAATGATTCATGGGAGTAGCAACATGACGGTGAGGAAGTAGCAAGGAAAATAATGTTGTGGTTGGGGGTCACCACACATGAGGAGCTGTATGAAGGGTGGCGGCACGAGGAAGGCCGAGAACCACTCCTTTAGAAGCTGGAGGACCCGCAGCCTTAGGCAGGCGGGTACTGTTGTTTTATTGAGGTCACATCGAACCGGTTCCAATCCATAGTGACCCTCTGTACAAAAAAGGCCCTCTGCCGTCCTCACAATTGTTCTTATGTTTGAGCCCATTGTTGCAGCCACTGGGTCAATCTATCTTGTCAAAGGTCTTTCTCTCTTTCACTGCCCCCCTAATTTACCAAACGTGATATCCTTATCGGGGAATTGGTATCTTTGGTCAACATGTCCAAAGTATGTAAGATGAAGTCTTGCCATCCTCGCCTCTAAGGAGCACTCTAACCTCCTCCTCCAACACCGATTGCTTTGTCCTTTTAGCAGTTCCTTGTACTTTCAATATTCTTTTCCAGGACCACAATTCAAATGCATCAGTTCTTCTTCAGCCTTCTTTATTCAATATCCACCTTTCACAGGCATATGAAGCAATTGAAAACACCATGACTTGTGTCAAGTGCACCTTAATCCTCAAAGTAACAGCCTCACTTCTCAATGGCCTAAAGAGGTCTTGTGCAGCAGATTCACCCAGTGCAGTGCATCATTTGCTCTCTTGACTGCTGCTTCCATGGGCATTGACTGTGGACCCCAGCAAGACAACATCTTTGACAACTTCAGCCTTATGTCCATTTAGCATGATGTTACCTACTGGTCCAGTTGTGAGGATTTCGGTCTTCTTTACATTGAATTTCAATCCATGCCAAAGGCTGCACTCATTGACCTTCATCAGCCTGTGCTTCAATTCTTCCTCCCTTTCAGCAAGCAAGGCTGTGCCACGTGCATGTCTCAGGTTCTTCATACGCCTTCCTCCAATGCTGATGCCACATTCTTGCTCGTAGAAATCAGATTCTCTGATAATTGCCTCAACATACAGATTCAGCAAGGATGGTGACAGGAGACAGCCCTGTTGCACACCTTTCCTGATTTTAAACGGCACTAGTTCCTTGTTCTGTTTGCACAACTGCCTCTTCATCCATGTACAAGTTCCACATGAGCACAATAAACAGTTCTGGAATTTCCATTCTTCTCAAGTTATTGATAGTTTGTTTTTATGATCCACACAGTTGAATGCCTTGGCATAGTCAATAAAACACAAGTAAACATCTTTCTGGTATTCTCTGCTTTCAGCCAAGATCCATCTGACATCAGCAATGATATCCCTTGTTCCATGTCCTCTTCTGAATCAGGCCTGGACTTCTGGCAGCTTCCTGTCAATATAGTACTGCTGCAACCATTGTTGGATCATCTTCAGCAAAATTTTACTTGCATGTGTTATCAATGATATTATTCTATAATTTGAGGATTCTGTTGGAATGGGCACAGACATGGATCTCTTCCAGTCAGTTGGCCAAATAGTTGTCTTCCAAATTTCCTGGCATAGACGAATGAGTGTTTCCAGTGTTTCAGCAGCTTGTTGAAATATTTCATATGGTATTCCATCAGTTTCTGGAGCCTTGTTTTTGACTAATGCTTTTGGTGCAGCTTGGACTTCTTCCTTCAGCATCGTTGGTTCTTGTGTTAGAGCTTAAATTCTGAGCACCCTGGTTTGCATCTGGTAGTACAGTGGCTAAGCACTGAAATGCCAACCACATTGTCAAGTGCGAAATCACTAGTTACAGGTTTGGAAATCCACAGGGGCAGCTCTATCCTGTCTTAAAGGGTCACTATGAGTTGAAATTGACTCAATCGCAGTGAATTTGTTTGTACATATGGCAATGACAACCCAAAATCCATTTGAAGGACTCCCACATAGATTAAGCCTCCACCAAATTCTTTCTGATCATTAACCAAGAATATAGTCTTGGTTGCCCTCCGGCAAGTGCCTTAAAAAATAGATGACATCCACCCGTCTCCAGCCAGCCCAGGGAGGGTCAGTCTCTCTTAGGGACTTGCCTGGCCATGTCCCTGATGGACACTACTGGGTGCTGCATAGTCATGAAGCGTGCCTTATCAGTCTCCCCCTGACCACCTTGGTTGGAAGGCCCTGCACCCGTCTTATAGGTCTTCCTATTAGACTAGACAGAAAGCTTACACGATTGATATGGAGCTTCTGACCAGGGAAGTTGAAGCATGACTCATAACGTTGTCACTCTGACATGGCAATTTCCTTCCAGGACACACCCAGGCAAGTCCCTAAAGAAGCTGTGGTAATCCAATTTCTAATGCACTCTGCCTGCGGGAAGACGGGTGCTTTCCCGGGTTAAGGTCAGAGGAATGTAATGGAGGCTTCATCCACAGGAAAGGAGACTGCCCTTGGCTTTGGGACTTTCACTGGCACCCATAGCCTTCTGCAAACTGCGAGGTCAGCATGTAAAACTGAATACAAAAGCGTGCTCTGCAAAGTTCTCCCTGAGTAGATTCTGCCTCACAGAGCCCTCACGCGTCAGCAGAATGGCTGCAGAACGTTTTCCAGGCTGTGAGCCCTACGGAGTGTGTGTGGGGTGGGGGTGGGGGACAGACTGCCACCTCTTTCCCTTGCAGAGGGGCCTGAAGGTTTGACCTGCGAACCTTTCAGTTAGCGTCCGAGTGCTTAACCTTTGCACCTGCTGGGAGATGGAGGGGTCACTCGTCCCTGCGGACAGATGAGAAAATCAATTCGGAGAGATTGTCGAATGCGATCCGGGTCAGGCAGCCAGAAGCGGGGCAAGGGGCTCAAGCTCAGCAGATCTTGGCCCAGAAACCCCAACCACGGGGCTTGAGGCCACCCTCGGCGGAACCCCCAAACCCAGGTCGTGTCTCTTCCCGCGCTTCATCACTCGCTCGCTTCGCTGTTCCTAAGAGCCACGGCGGGGGGCGGAGGGGGGGGAGCGGAATCACGGAGGAACTGCAGCCCTCGTTCCTCAAAGGCGGTGTCACTGAGCCCTCTGCGGAGGGACAGGAGGACGTCTTGGCAGCCCTCCTCCCCGGCCTCCCTGCTGCTTTCTCTGCAGAGCAAACCTCTGGGCTGCTCGCAAAGGCTCCAGAAACCCAGCGTCGCCCTCCCGCACACTCGCTCCCTCCGCGGCAGCGGGTGAGAGCAGTGCCCCCGCCAACGATGCGAAGAAAGAGGAGAAGTGGGCGCTGCGGAAGACTACGGCGCGGAGAGGATGCATTTCTCCGTCACCGAGGCAACTGCTGCGGGACCAGACGAGGTGGGAGCCGGGTGGGAACCTTGAGAATGCGCATGCGCCGCACCGGAAGGAGGCCCAGTGACTCCGCAGCCCTGGGAGCCTGTCACCCACGCCCGCCTGCCACCAGCTCCGCGCAGGGCTCGGCGCTCACTTCCAAGTCCAGGGGCCCCGCGGGTTTCCTAGAAGAAACCGGGTGTTCTTAGCTGCCATCCTGATGGAAGCAGCTCGCCAGTCCTTTCTTGCGTGGTGCTGCCAGGCAGTTTCAGCATCCAAGTCAGCAGTCTAGTGCAAACTGTTTGGCCACCCTAGGTCCTTTGTAAGTGGGTAAATAATCCTAATCACTGCAACTATAATCACGAGCCCAGCAACTTTCATAACAATGATCATCGTACACATTGGAGTCTCTTCCACATGGAATCAAAGGGAAAATGTTAAAATAGAAAAAAATGTATAAAGAAATGTACAAAAGAGTTCTCTCTTGCCCGTCCACGAACCACTTCATCACTGCAAGGTTGTTAACTGAAAGACCGAACAGATGCTTGAGTCTCCCCAGAAGTGCCTCCAAAGAGCGGCCTGGCTAACGACTTCTGAAAAACCTGCCATCAGATATCCTGTGAGCACCGTCCTACCCAGAACTGCCCCACAGCAACGAGTTCCACAGTTGCCTGAAGCTGAGGGAGCGAGGGGGTTGTGATCAGCTGTGTGGAAGGCCTGTGTTCCTGGGTGTGGCATGCGTCTGTGTGTGTCGGGAGATTGCCGGTGGTAACTGGGTTCCTTTTTCTTTCGCGTCCCCGCCTCTCCAGCCCTCTACCTCACCCCACTCTCCACCAACACTGAGCTCATCCTGATTAAACAGGACACCTTAGGAGCCTGGATCTGAGTTCCATTAGTCGCCCTCTCAGGGTTCCAACTTCATCCTTGGTCTTTGTGAGGTCTGAGGTGTTTGCATGACAAAGAAGGAAGTTGTCAACACCTGTATCTGCCCATGGCCTTCAGGCCTCTCTCTGAAGGACGACTTGCTGCAAAGCTGTGCTCTCTGGCTGCCTCTTCCAGATTGCGGCCATCACTTCTGCTCAAGAACATTCGCTGCAAAGATCTATTTTAAAGCTTCCGACTAGCCCAGAAGCAAAATGTGGAAGTGCTGTTTTAACAGGCACCAGGAAGCATCAGTCAGAAAGCCTTTCCCCACCCATCCAAAGTCGGGCTGTTTGTGTGAGTTCCAGGGTGCCGCAGAGGGTCAAAGGGTGAGAAGTCTATGAAGAGGCCTGCTTTTATGCAATGAGCCTGTTATTCAATTACAATTCTGTGGGAAAGAATAACACCTCTTTTCCTCAGTGGGGTAACTCTACATAGGGCTGCTATGAATCAGAATCAACTGGAAGACAGTGGAAAATATATGGGGGCTTCCTAAAGTTCCTAGAAAAGGGGAATTAAAAGGACATTTTATGAAACCTTTTGAACCTCCTTGATTATATATATAAAGAGAGAGAGAGAGACAGGGAGAGAGAGAGTGAGAAAGAGGGAGCCCCTCAACGAGATGGACTGTCACGTGGCTTCAACAATGAGCCCAAGCAGAGCACAGATGGCGAGGATGGTGCATGACCACGTAGTGTGTTGCACTGCTCTATAGAAGGTTGCTATCCGTTGGAACTGACTCAACAGCACCTAACACCAACCCATGGATATTTAGATCTGAGGAGCCCTGGTGGCAAAGTGGTTACATGTTGGGCTGGCAGGTTGGCAGTTTGAAACCACCAGCCATCCCATGGGAGAAGATGGGGCTTTCTAGTCCTGTAAAGAGTTGCCATCTCAGAAATGCACAGGAGCAGTTCTACCCTGCTCCACGGGGTCACTGGGAGTTGGCATAGATTCCATGGTAGTGAGTTTGGTTTGACTTGGATCTGTTTTTATCAATTCATCCATTTGCCCACCCAGCAGCCACCTGCTCATCTGTGCATGGGATTTCTTGGCACCCAGGAGATTTGGGTTGGTCAGAACACTTTTTAATCCGTTAACAATTGGGGGGATGATAGGGGATGATAAAACGACTACAAATTACCCTGTCACATTAGTAAAAGTGTTCTTGTCAAACACATCATTTTTAGATGGGTTTGCAAAGTGATGCCTATTTGTTCAGCATGATTTCTTAGTCATCACGGTGTGCGGAGAAGAATTTTAAATGATATTTAAAAGTTGGAAATTTATAAGGGATAAGGAGAAATCAGACCTGGAGTCCAGATACGTGGGTTTGAAACTTGGCTTTGTAGGTTGGCTAACCTTCCTGAACTATGGCTGCCGTAGAATGAGCATAATCAGAGGGACGATTCACTGGGTTGTAAGACGTTGAAAGGAGGAGCAGCCCACAACACCCCATCACTGGCAGGTGCTATATGTGCTCATAACATTAGAGAAAAGGACCCCACATGGTCTTTTTTTATTGTCCTCAAGTCAACGTCAAGGAAGCTTGTAGCTCCTCAGAGTGAAATTGAAATAACATTGCAATTACCTTGCCCCTCCTCCTGAAATGTGAACGCAGGCCGGGCCCTTGAACTCCAGTGCAAATAAGACGGGCAGAGCCCCTGGGGGTGCAAACCATTTACACACATGGCTACCAACCATCAGGCTGGAGGTTCAAGTCCACCCATAAACAGCTCAGAAGAAAGACCTGGGAGTCTAGTTCAGGAAAAATCAGGAGTTGAACAGTGCCTCTGCAGGGCACTGTTGAAATCTGAAACGCACAGGGGTGCCAGAAAGTGCAGCTGACTCACCAGCAATCTGTGGACTGGATTGGTTCGCTGTTCTATGGGAGTCAAGTGGGCAGGAAGTGCAGAGGCGGACCTGCGCTAGCTGTAGCGTTTTGTTCTCTTGTACTAGGAGTTCTAGGAGTTGGATTGACAGGACTGAAAGTCACTCAAATCCAGCATCCTTCCTGGGTCCTCCACTAATCAACCCTGTATGACCGTGAGCAAATCACTAAACCAAGAATTCACTCTTAGGGGCAGACAACCTCATTCAAGGTCTTATCATATCTTATATTCTCACACAATTTTTATTTTATGAGCCTATATTTTTCTCTTAAACTTTATTAGTTTTGTTGTTGAAAATATACAGCAATTCAACTGTTTCTACATAAGTGTGGGTGCTTCAAAAAGGGTAATAGGAAAATGCCATTCGTTTTCATTCCATTTCCCACAATGCTTTGAAGTCCTCTTGTACAATTCACTGGTGTTGACTACATTCTTCAAGGGGTGCACCCATTCTCATCCTCCTTGTCTGAACTGTGCTGTGCCTCTCACATGAACAAACTCACCAGTCTGTAAGGCTCCAGTCTTAGTCTCTCAAGTGACTTGTCCATTTGGTCCCCTTAGTCCACTGCCAGAGAATTGATTGATTCATAGCAACCCTACAGGACAGAGTAGCAATGCTCCTTCAGGGCTTCCAAGACTGCAAACCTTTCCTGCAGCAGACAGACAGACTCGTCTCCCTCCAGTCAAGTAGGGGATAGGTTTGAATCGTGGACTTTGGGTTTAGCAAGCCAGCATGCGCCCTCAGTGTTCCTTCGATCCCAGGAAAGTGGTTCCCAACAGAGCAGAAAGCTCTTGGCAGACCTTTTAACTAGTCAAGCTAAACTCCTGATCAGCTTTAAGAAGATTCAGCGGTCATTTTTCATTTAAACTTGAAAGATGATCTCAGGGCAATAATTCCGGGAATTCATCCACCCTCCGTGACTCCAGAAAATCTACCCTACGTTAGACGGTGGGACACTATTTCTCCCTCTTCCACCGAGACTCTCCCGGAGAATCTTTGATCGAAATGTTTGGGATGGCAGCCAGTCACGACCCAGGTGTGGTCTCAGAGCAAAGAAGGCAGCTGATCACGGAGGCCCTGAGCTTGCACACTCCTCCAGGCCTGACTCTGACCTTGGTTGTTCCAGGGAAAGGAGACCGATTGTGTGCCTTGGGTAGCCACTTTCAAGCTTTGACGACCCCAGTTCTATGCACCATAACAGGAGGTGGAACAGAAGCACTAACATCATTAGACCAATTTACTGTGCTGTCCCATGAAACCATGATCCCAAACCTCCAAACCAAGGAACCAAGTCCCATGAGGTGTGGGGCTGGACATGAGCAGCCTCAGCATTCTCTCTCTATATATATCTATATCTATATCTATCTATATATATATTCTTTTCCTGTCACGCTTGGAAATGTCGCTCACACTTTTGCCTTTTCAACTTGTTTAGTGATTGTGGTAGTTACCTAATTTGAGAGTAGTAAGAATGAGGGGGTGGAGTTTAGCCTGTCAATCAGGTCACAGCTTGATGCCTTCATTTGAAAGTACTGAGGAGATAAATAGCTCCCTGGAGTTGGGACACACCCTCACTCCCTGGGAGATATTGTAGCTGACCAGACACATAGAGCTAAGCTAGTGCCCTGAGCTGGAAGAGTCACGTGGAGACGCCTGCCAGCACTGAGATGCCTCTACCACCACCGGATCCACAGGACTTCCCACTGACCTGTGCTCTTCCTGCATTCGGCATCATTGCATGTGTTTCGTGAGTCTGAAGAGGATTTTATAGATTGGCATCAGACATATGGGCTAATATGGGACTTATGGACTTGATCTGGACTGGGCTGGGATGTTTTCTCAATATTCAACTGCTCTTGTATATAAAGTTCTTTCTTATACACATGAGTGTCTCTCTGGATTTGTTTTCTAGTCAACCCAGACTAGCACATTGATACATACAAGTACATAAAATCAGGGCATAAACACCATTTGTTTCATACCCACAAAAACCACTTCAAGGGCTGTGTTAGTTTGGGTACTTTAGAGAAACAAATTCACAGAAACTCATGTATAAGAGAGAGTTTTATATAAAGAGTAAGTGCACATCAAGAAAACATCCCAACTCAGTGCTGCCAAAGCCCACAAGTCCAACATTAACCCATATGTCCGACACCAATCCACAGTGTTCTTTTCTCTCTCACAACACACACGCAAAGATGCCGACTGCAGGAGGAAAGCCCAATCAGTGAGCGTGTTAGCATCTCAGCACTGGCAGGGGTCTCCACACGGCTGCTCCAGCACCCAGGGCTGCATCTAGGTAGGCCCGTGTGGCTTCTCCTTGGGGATGTCTTGCAGGAAGTGAACCTTGCCAGCTGAAGCAGGGAACTGGCTAAGGCAGCTGCACCCTGGTCCAACCATCAGAAAGCAAGAGCCCCGAGAACTAGAAAGGTGAGGCTCACTGAGCCATTTATCTTTCCACCCTTCAATTAACCCCACATGCATTTATTGGCCAGGTTGGCACAATAAACTAACTATATCAATCCACCCCTTGCCAACTTGGCACCTATACATAATTGTTTAGCTTCACAATTGCAATTAAGTAACACCTACACCTTAATCCTATAATCCTGTGAATGTTTTCCCATCTATGAAAGTTTGTAAGCCAACCCCTTCATGCCTTTATCCCCTGATCTTGGGTATCCAATTTATATACTGCCCACTTACATCAACCCAGTTCTCTGAGAAGACAATCATATTTTTCGACATGAAGAGTCTTCATTCCAGTTGGAACCTTGTGAAGTCAAATCCGGACAGGCTACCCATAAAGTCAGCAACAGTATGCACCAGTTCACAGGCTCAAAAATCTCCAGCTGGTCGGGTTCTGGCCAACTCAATGTGGGCTGCTTCACTCAGCCTCCACAGGATGCCCATTGGTTGCCTTGCTTTTAGACCATGGGCTCTCACAAATAGTCAACAAGCCTAGCCCCCTTGTGCTAGGTCATGAACTTTAGACCAGTCAACCCGCTCTCATCTTTTTTCCTGTAAACCAAGTCCACAGGTGTCAGTGACCAAACTCAACCCGTCTCGTTATTGCTGCATTTCTCCCACTTCCACTCAACAAATAGATCCAGGTGGTCACCTAGCAAGCATCTCAGCCTGCCCTTCGGCTCCCTTTAACATTCAGTCCCAGAGAGGAGTTTTCTTCATGGTTCCGTGTCGAAAGCCAGTGGATTATCCTTGCTTGGATGTTTTGTGCTTCCTAGAAGGCTCGTCTGCCGCCTTGTCCCAGCTCTGCCTGGCACGCAGCCGAGGGCACCCCATTGCCCGGGAGCTGCTGCCAGGGCTGCGGGCCCGGCCTGGTGTTTTCGCAGCGGCCGAGTGTCCGCCGCGAGAGGGCGCTGGTGAGAGGGCAGCGCGCCGGCCCACGCGCGGCGTTCGGCCGACAGAAGAAGCCAGCGAGCGCCGGAGCGCGCAGCCTGCAACCCGGCCCGGCCCGCGAGCCCGGGGCGCGAGCCAGCTCAGCGTGGCCGTCAGCCTCCCGGGTAGCGCGGAGCAGACAGGAAAAGGCCGGGAAGAAGCCTGCCGCTCGGGAAGAAGCGAAATTGTCGGCGGGCTCCACAGTTGTCGCGAAGACGGACAACTGTGCGCTGTTCTTCTCGTGGTCCAGGAAAGAGGGATCCCTGCTCATCGTGTGCTGCAGCCAGTCCAGTTTTTAATGTCATGTTCACAATCAACATGGTGAATCAAAGTCCTTTGAAGTACAACTCAAAGACGCCGACCCTGACATTGTCGAAGGACGGGTGGAATTTGCTTATACTGCTAGGATCTCTGAATAGCAACAACGGGCCCTCTTTGCTGGATGCTGCAAACCAGTACCAGATTCCACCTGTGAAGAACATGAGTTGATTTTTTGAAGGAGCAAGTGGATGCTTCAAATTGTCCAGGTAGAAGCGTTCGAGCCGAGCGTCTAGACTCCTGAATTGAAAGCCTCTGCAGGTGCCTGTATTCACCAGCATTTCACTGACGTTGACAAAACTGAGGCGTTTCTCCAACTTGATGCTCAGCGAGCAGCACATCTCCGCAACCAGGACGCCCTGGCGGTGAGCGCCGAGGAGCAGGTTTATGATGCCGCGGTCAGGTGGCAGAGACACGATGCGCCCCATCGCCCGCCTTTCATGGTTGATGTCCTCGCACAAGTCAGATTTCCTCTTATCTCAAAAGAATTTCTTAAGTAAAACCGCACAAGCTGAACCACTTATTCAAGACAAACCTGAGTGCCTTAAGATGGTGATAAATGGAATGAGGTATCATCTACTGTCTCCTGCGGACCGGAAAGAATTGGTAGATGGAACAAGCCCTCCAAGACCAGTCTTGTAGATATTTTAACCCAAAGTTGAACAAAGGTGCATATTCTACACGACCCTGGAAGCGAGAATGTAACTTCAGAAATCTCACTGGATGCTTGCTTTGCTGTTTAAATGACTGGTACTGATTGCTAGTTTGTATATTCAACCATACCTTTTTGGTCTTCAAGTAGAACAGTTCAAAGAACTGAAGAACTGACTCCTGATTTTCAAACAAGCCTTATTCAATAAAGTATCTGTTATTCCTTGAAGCAGGGAACTGCTAAGGCAGCTGCACCCTGGTGCGACCATCACAAAGCAAGAGACCTGAGAACTCGAAAGCGAGGCTCACCAAGCCATTTATCCCTCCGCCCTTCAATTAACCCCACATGTGTTTATCAGCTAGGTTGGCACAATGAGCTTTAACTATATCAAGGGCATTGCCATTCGACTTTCTACACATGTACAACTTATTGACAACGATTACAATTAGGTGTGCAGCCCTGCCCTAAGTCAGTGTGATTTTCACTCACTCACTGCTAAGCCCCCTCTCCCTCCTCTCACGTATCCCCGGTAACCAAATAAACTTTGATTTCTGTAAAACTGCCCTCTTGCCTTCCTATTTAAGTGAAGTGGCACAGAATGTGTGCTTTTTTGTGATTGTTGTCCCCACCACAATGTCTCGAAGCCCCGTCCATATCATAGCATGTGTCCAGGCTTCATTCTTTCCACTGACTCAGTAGTGATCCATTGTAGACATGCACATTTTATTTATCCATATTTGTCGGGGGAGGGGGATTTAGGGATTCCACCGTTTGGCTCTGCTAGGTTGAGGTGCAGTGAAAGTTGGTGTACAATTGTCTGTTTGAATCTCTGCTTTCAATCCCATTGGATATATATGTATGAGTGGAATGGCTAGGCCCTATGGTATTTTTAAAAAATAATTTTATTGGGGCCTCATACAACTCTTATCACAATTCAGCTATCCATCCATTGTGTCAAGCACATTTGTACATTTGTTGCCATCATCATTCTCAAAACTTTTTCTTTCTACTTGAGTCCTTGATATCAGCTCATTTTCCCCTCCCTCTGCCACCCTCCCTCCCTCCTTCCCAAACACTTGATAATTTATAAATTATTATTATTTTTTCATGCCTTACACTGTCCGATGTCTCCCTTCACCCACTTTTCTGTTGTCTGTACCCCAGGGAGGGGTTTATATGTAGATCATTGTGATTGGCTCCCCTTTCTCCCCCACCTTACCCTTACCCTCCTGGTATCTCTATTCTCATTATTGGTCCTGAGGGGTTTATCTGTCCTGGATTCCCTGTGTTTCCAGCTCTGATCTGTACCAGTGTACATCCTCTGGTCTAGCTGGATTTGTAAGGTAGAACTGGGATCATGATAGTGGGGGGGGGGAGGAAGCATGAAAGCACTAGAGGAAAGTTGTATGTTTCATCGTTGCTACACTGCACTGATTGGCTCGTCTCCTCCCCACGACCCTTCTGTAAGGGGATGTCCAGTTGACTTTAGGTCTCCACTCCGCACTACCCCTCATTCACAATGATAAGATTTTTTGTTCTTTGATTCCTTATACCTGATCCCATCAACACCTTATGATCACACAGACTGGTATGCTTCTTCCATGTGGGCTTTATTGCTCAGCTAGATGACCACTGGTTTATTATCAAGTCTTTAAAACCCCAGACACTATATCTTTTGATAGCAGGGCACCATCAGCTTTCTTCACCCCATTTGCTTATGCACCCGCTTTGTCTTCAGTGATCGTGTTGGGAAGGTGAGCATCGTGGAATGCCAGTTTAATAGAACAAAGTGTTCTTGCATTGAGGGAGCATTTGGGTGGAGGCCCAATGTCCTATGGTATTTCTATACTTAGTTTTCTGAGGAACCATCACATTGTTGTCCACAGAAGCTGTACCATTTTGCATTCCCATCAGCAGTTGATAAGGTCTCCAATTTCCCCCAAATCATCACCAATGTTTCTTATTTTCTGTATTATTATTTTTACTATTTTTCAGTCCTAGCAATTTTATCGGGAGTATAATAATGCCTCATTGTGATTTAAATTTGCAATTATCTTTTTAATATATCCAGATATGACATAATATACTCAAATCAGGTTTAAGGATGAAGTTCTTGTTTTAAAAACAATACTCACCATTACAAAAAATGTTTTTTTAATTCTGCCTCAATCAAGAGACAATTAGGCAAACATGAGGAATATAAGGAGCCTGGTGGTGCTGTCAGGTAAGTGTTGGGCTGTTAAACACAAGGTCAGGGGTTCAAACCCACCAGCCACTCCCCTGGAGAAAGAGTCCTAGCCTTGGAGTCAGAATGGACTTGCCGGCAGCGCGTTCCAGTTCACGTGGGGTTAAAATCTGGGCTTCACTGCGGACCAGGCTGCGGCCTGCGCAAGTCCCCCGCTACTCTGTGAGACCGTTCTCTGTCCCATTCAATCCCTCACAAGTGCTGTGGGGGCTAACCAGGCTAATGCACACAAGGTCCTGACACACACATCACGTGATCGGCAATCACTTACTGTTTCCTCTTCCAGAGCCAAACCAGAGAACTGCTGAGAGTCACCTGACCCAGGCGGCTCTTCCACATCCTCCACTGCAGGCTGTGCCACCCAAATCTCCCACCACCGCTTAACCAGACAAGCAGTGAATCCCGCCTAAGACCTCCTGTACCGTCTTACAGACGCCTTTCAGCACAGCCCTTTCCACTTCTTCCCTGGGCCACCTTTCCCAGAACAAGTCTGAAGGCACTATTGCCTGCGTGGGGAGTTCTAGAGAGTCATTCCTGGATATGTTTGCTTTTCCCCTTTTCTTTTTCTCTCTTGTGGTGCTGTAGGAGGGTGGTGGGAGAGACAAAAATAATCTATTTTGATCACATTGACTTTTTTTTTTTTATAGTATCAAAACCCTGCCTCCTTCCAAGGGAGCTCTTGTGAAAGGATAGAGAAAGCTCGCCTTAGCGTTTGCCATCTGTAGTCCCCGACTCACCCCCTCCACCGGCCGTGACCCCCACGCAGTTTTGCTGACACTTAATGGGATGACACAAGGTAGACGTCGGGCCTGGTGGTCGGCTCGCACGCGGTTTGAGCACAGCTATTATTCCCTTCTAGCTTCCTTGAGACCAGCGGTACTGTCCCAGCTCCGGTCACCACCCTGAATCACGCAAGACACTTCTTTTCCAGACAGTCAACAATGACACTTAATGTGACTAGGGAAAGATCAGAGCTAAAAATATCCCGACAAGGCCCAAGTCATGCCAACACAAAATGTTCTCTACTAAGAAAAAAGGAATGGGCCCCGCTAAAGACTGCGTCCCTTGCAGGGTGCGCCCGCTTACTTCCCGAATTCTCCGGTTTATTCAAAGCCCGAGTCGCTACCTGCTGAGCAGAAGCTGGTGGGGAGGGCAGGGTACCAGGCAGTGGGGGCACCGAGGAAAGCTTGCATAGGGAAATTTTGAAGAAGTGAGATGAACGAGCAGAAATAAGGCATTGGGTCATGGGATGGCAGATTCGGCACGAGTGCTGCCTGTCTGAAGAGGGATTTGGGGCGATCATGAGGAATAGGCATGGCTCTGAACCATGAGCAGTATAATCAAAATAGCTGTGGACGGTCATAGGCCATTCTGTGGAGTAACTTCTCTCTCTTTTTTTCTCCCCTCTAGGGTGGGAGTAGAAGGGGAAAGAACTGAAGACAGGATGTTACAAATGCGTCAGGGCTTAGAAGCCAGGCAACTCACCACAAGCCCATACATTAAGTGTGGTCAATAGAAACAACAGCTTACAGATGACCGTGAAGGAAGGGCAGAGGAGCCATGCACCAACACACGCACAGAGGACACAAAACAAAGCAGGGGGGTCAGGCTTCCCGACACCAGGAAATGCACCCAGATGTCAGAATCGTGTGTCCCAAGGCATTGGCCGTAGCAGCCAGTGTCACCTGTAAATCGTGATTCTGCAAAGAAATTTGGGGGTGGGGTGAGGAAAATACTTTTAACAAAGTAGGTTTCTTCACTGTAGAACTTCTCTAAAGCTTTAACAGGCTGATGTTCATATTTTGACTTTCCAAGGAAGAAACAGGATATTTCATTTCCTTAGTGCATTTGAAGACAACTACTTGTGGTTTGGGTCACCCCACCTCTGATCTTTCTTAGGGAAAGAGCCATCCTAGTCCCCTGGAGATCACAATTTGGGGAATATGGATTCAGGATCCTTACTGTTTACCATTTTATCATTATAGACTTAAGAAAAAAATGTTTACCCCTTAAATGGTTTTTAAGGTGCCCTGGCAGGGTAATGGCTTACTCGTGGGGCTGGTAACCACAAGGTCAGCAGTGGTAAAGCCCCAGCTGCTCCTCAGTGGAAAGACGAGGCTTTCTAGCCCATAAAGAGTTGCAGTCTTGGAAACCACAGGGGCAGCTCTACTCTGTTCCAGAGGGCAGCCAGGAGTCAGCATCGACTCAATGGCACTGAGTTTGAGAAAGTGTTAATTCACTACCGTCCTCAAAGTCTTTTTTTTTTAAATTCGGAATTTACTAATAAAAGTTACTTTAAATCAAACTTTGTAACAATTTCTCAAAGTTTAAAAAAAACAAAAACCCTAATATTATGACTTAATTTCCTTCTGACGTGAGTATGGACACAAACTTATGACCAACTTGATTGTTAAGGATAGGGCAGAGAATTCACTTTCTTTGGCAGGTTAAGACACTATGAGGGGATAAAGAAATCTGTACCAAAAAGCTTCTAGATTTCTCATGTTGTAACTCGATAGACAAGATCAAAGTGGAACAAGGTGATAAAGTGAATAGAGGCTCCAATTTTCACCCCGAGGTAGTTCATTGTGCCAACCTGGCCGATAAACACGTGGG
>NW_022111372.1:53909519-54035512 GCF_000313985.2 Echinops telfairi
GGGGAGGGAGGGGAAAAAGGAGGAGCTGATGCCAGGGGCTTAGGTGAGCAAATGTTTTGAGAATGATGAGGGCAATGAATGTACAAATATGCTTTACACTATTGATGTATGTATGGATTGCGATGAGTTGTATGAGCCCCTAATAAAAGGATAAAAAAAACCTCACAAAAATAAGAATGCAAAATGGCCCAAGTTCAACAAAAGATAGTAAGACCCACAAAATCAAAGAGACGAAGGACCGGTGCAAATCAAAACATGAAGAGTTCATTTCTTCTACGGAGACTAGTGAGAAAACCAACTCGCTTGCTCACTGCCATTGAATCAACTCCAGTTCACAGTGACCCCGCAGGACAGAGCAGAACTTGCCCTTGTGGGCTTATGAGGCCGCACATTTTTATGGGATTGGAATCCTCATCCTTCTCCTGAGGAGCAGCTGGTGGATTCAAACTGTGGATTGTGGATCCTGCGGTTAGCAGCCCAACATCTCAACCCACTACTTCACCAGAGCTCTTTTATTTCAAACTATGATGCTAAATATGTTTAAACAAAGCAAAAGACAGAAAACAAACCAGCAGAGGCCAGGAAACAAATGGAGAGACCAGACAGGAGACTTGATATAGAACCTGAAAACATCAACAGCAAAACTACAAAGAACTGAAGAATAAAACAACTGAATTTTTAAAAAGCAAGCGTAACACTCAGCAAACACAAGACAGAATAACTGAATTTATCGAGTCTCAAAAGAAACAGGAGGGAAAAAAGACAAGAAAAAATGAACAAATGCAGAAAGAACTATGAGATTCAGTTAAGAAATCTAACATTAGAATTCAATGCTGGACCACTAACCCAACAATAAAGGTATCAAAGTGATTTTCTAAGGGATAAACAGAGAATTACCCAGATTTGAACAGAAAACCAAACCTGATGCCACAGGAAACTGCACAAACCCCAATTAAAGGACCCAACAAATCAACCCCATGCCACACCTTAATAACGTTCTTGAAAACCAACGGCACACAGAGAATTCTGAAAGCTGAGTGAGAAAAATGCAGTATCACATACCAAGCAGCTTTCTTAAGAATCGTTTGGATTTCTCCGGAGACACTCTAGAAGCAAGAAGACAATGAAGCGACATATACAAAATACTGAAAGATAAAGATTTCCTGGGAAGAACCCTTTATTCAGCAAAGGTGTGAAAAACAAGGGGGGAATCAAGACATTCCCAAGCAAACAAAGCTCTGGGAGTTTGCTACCATGAGATCAGCTCTGTAAGTATACTCAAGGGAGTACCCTAAATGGAAACACAAGAGCACTAAACACACACTCATTTCTATACAGTGGGGGGCAAGGGATTGAGATACACAAGAAATAGAGATCTCCAAAGCAATACAGCCCAAAACAGAGACCTGAGCAACGTTCAGGGTCTCATAAGGTAGCTTTGTTGTTTTTGTAAAGGGAAAGTAGCTTTCCTTATTATTTTTCACCCTAGGATGCTATGGTCTTTACACAATTTCATGTCAACTTGATAAATAAGTATAGGGGTGGAGTCTACCCTTTCAATCAGGCCACAGCCTGATGATGCCTCCTTGTGGGTGTGGCCTTCTCATGAAGATTCTGGGAATTTCCTCTCTCTGCTTTGTCCTGTTAACAAACCACACAGAGACTTGCTGAGCCCTGTGAGAGCCCAACTTTCTCTACTTCACCTTCCTGCTGTTGAGACACCGGAGAGCTGGAGGAGCCACGTGGAGCCCCACACCAGCGCTGAGATGCTTCCACTGCCATTGGCTCCACAAGACTTTGCACCCACAGGCCTGTGATTTTCCTGTATTTGGCATCATTACATGTGGCTGCTTGAGTCTGAAGAGGGAGTTATGGACTAGCATTGGACTTATGGCTAATATCAGACTTAGAGACTTGATCTGCACTGGGCTGAGATGCTTTCTTAACATACAATTACTCTATATTATGAAGCTCTCTTACACATAAATGAATGTCCCTGGACTTCCTTCTCTAGTCAACCTGGCCTGACATAGATGCTGAGATAGTTAATGTTTATTGTGCCAACATGGCCAATGAACACATGTGGGATAAATGGAAGGGCGGAGAGAAAAATGGCTCCGCAAGCCTCGCCTCTCTCGTCTCTTGCTCTTTGATCATCGGACCAGTGTGCGGCTGCCTTGCTTGTTCTGTGCCTCAATTTGCAAGCTACACACCAGTGGGACACCTAACCCGTGGACTGTGTCGCTCTAATTTGAGGTTCCTTCAAGACCTACTTCACCACAATATTGGAATTTACATCTCTTGAGCTGGGGACTGTCGGACCCTGTCATCTGGCTGAGTGTTGGTGACCTACCTTCCTGTACCCAGATAGCCTGAATTGCTCTACAGAGGACTACCCAGTGGCCCTCAAGACTTGAAGGACTGCCAGTGTCTCACAACTGTCTCACGGGAGTGAGTTGCGCTAAGCCATTTGTACTGCTTTATAATTTAATTAACTGCTTATTTCTTATGTTATCTATCTGTGCAAATATATATAAAATGTTAGCATTCTAGAGAACACTGTCTAACACAGATGCCCTCCTAGAGGTAAGCAGATCAACGGCACTCCAAGGCACATCCCTTATCTTTGCAGCATTCCCTCCAGGTTTACTTCCTCAACCCATTAGCCATGCAGACTTTCACTCGCAGGGTGGCTCATTACCTACCACAGCACCTCCACTCTTGCAAAGGTGCTGGTGGTACCAACCGGGTCCAGGGCACTCCTGGACTTCCAGCTCCACATAGTGTTGGTGAGAGCTACAAATGACCAGGAAATGGCTGTACCTAGAGGTGGAAGCAGCCAGGACCAGCACCACTGGAACCCACATACCTGGTCCCTATGTCCACATCTGTGTCCCCACGCAGTGTCTGACTATGTTTAAGATCCCCATCGGGCTGCTTGTGCAGCCCGTCTGGCCAAACCACATGGCCAACAAGGGCAGCCTTCTGTATCCAGTGGATTGAGCTCTCAGGCTTGGTCTGGCTTTTCAAGGATATAGCTGGGGATTGCACAGGGACTGCCTATATCTAATAATTTGACTTTTGCACAATGTACAAATCACATTACTATCACGGACATTAAGTGACATGTATGTGTGTATGATATTTTCAAGGAAAAAAAACTCAAGAATTTCTGAAAATAAAATATGTATGTAAAAAGAAATATAAACTTAGATGCTAGGATGTATATTGATGCTAATGGAAGTACCTGAACAGAGAGGGGAGGGAGAAGTCTATCAGGAATATATTATGTTAAGGTAGCATGTTAATTATTGCTCATGTTATACTTTATTTCAATCGTAAGTTGTATAATGCAACATATGTGGTATGCACTAAGCAATCACCAAAAAGAGAGATTCAGGACAAAAAAAAGAAGTTAGCAAAGAGTCTCAGAACAAGAAAGTAGTCAGATGAAAACAGAAAAAACCAGAATGTGAAAGCAAAAGCAAACAAAGAATATATGAAACAAAAAGTAAATAGCAAGTAATAACTTGAAATGTAAATGGTCTAACCACCCCATGTGAAAGACAGAGAGGGACAGTATGGATTGCAAAACAAAAACCAAAGACAGGCTCCATCCTTGGGTTGTCTGTAACAAACACCTTAGTCATTAGGACCCAAACGACTGCAAATTAAAGGATGGAAAAAAATACCCCATGCATCCAGCTGCATTGATAAAATGGACTCAGTCAATGTTTATTATAAGAGATATTACATAGTAATAAAAGGGTCAACCAACAAGAAATAAAGGTTGTATTTAATTGGCTAGTGTTATTCCAAAATGTCAGGGGGCCCTGGGAAGAGGGTAACCAAATGCCACCATGTCCAGACCCTTGGCTACTCCTTCCTCAGGGGATTGGCCCTCCTTACATTTCTGGGCCCTGTGGTGAAGTCAGGAGCCCTGGTGGCGTAGTGGTTAAGCTTTTGCCTGCTATTGCAAAGTCAGCAGTCAAAACCACCAGCCACTCTGAGGAAGACAGGGTTTTCTACTTCCTTAAAGAGTTAGTCTCAGAAACTCACATGGGCAGTTCTACCCAGTCCTATAGGATCACTAGAAGTCCTTATCAACTTGATAGCAGTGAATTGGGTTTGGTTTGGGTGGTGCTGTTAGTTAAGCATTGGTCTGCTAACTGCAAAGGTCAGAACTTCAAACATGTTACTTTTCAGGAGAAATATAAGGCTGTCTTGCTCCTGTGAAAATTGAGTCTTGAAAACCCAAGGAAGCAGTTCTACTCTGTCCTTTAATGTCCCTATGAATTAGAATTGTCTGGATGGTAATGAGTTTTCACCTCAGGACACAAGAAAGGCGCAGTCATCCAGCCAAAACTTCTGCGACCTTGTACTCTGGGGAATCTACACCCTGTTAGTACAACCCACGCCCTCTAAAAGCCCCTAAAGTTGGAAGAGTTGCAAATTGGGAAAAACAATTCAGTTTACCTCAGGTAAGAACTGTTTCTTCTAGCCTTGACTCTATTGAGATAAGAAAAGAGCCTAATGTAAATGTGATAAAACAGGGTGATCTCAAGTTGGGCTGTATTTTGTTGTATTAGATCCTTATATTCAACGTTTGAAAGTTCAGTTTAAATATAAATATTAAAAAATCACAATTCTGAGTAGCCCATATCATTAATGGCCCAACTGAAATAGAATACTTTCCATTCACATGCTCTAGAAATTACATTAAGAGACCACAGCACATGAAGCAGGAATCCCCGGGTGGCATCAATGGTGACAGTGCCGAGGCGCCTTGGAAGACAGGGCTAGCTTCCAACAGGCCACCACCTGGACAATTCTGTGGAGACAGTTCTCCTCCAGCAGACCTGAGGTCACCTGGAGTCAGAATTGACTCGACGGCAACTAACAGCAACATCCTGCAAAGTGAGGAGCCAGGGGGAAACCGGGAGTTCAAAGTCAAGAGACTTGCTAGTCACGATCCTCGTGAAGAGGAGCCAGGTAGTGAACACCTAGAGCTGAAAGCTCCTGGACACCGACCGGCTTCTAAGAGCAATCTGTTCCCTGACTTTTATTGGATACTGGTCACACGCAGATCTTGGTGCTGTGGCCTTCTCTCTCACACACTGAAGGCTGCTCTCTAGGGCAGCACGTGAGCTGTCAGTCAAAGCCAAAACAGCAATGCCGGAGCACACACTTGCCACTCGGACGTACCCGACTTCACGTTCAGCCCCCAGGTGCACTGACAGTACTGTACAAACGTTATGTCCCCAGGTGTGGAGGCTTCATCCACTCAGGTTGAAAATAAACAAGTGTATTAAGAGAAATCTGAGTTAAAAGTTTTATTCATTCAACATCTCACATTACAAATATTTAAAAATTATATGCATACTGGTATAAATAGTCATTTGCAAACTATTTAATAACATTAATTTTCCACTAGCACTTCAACAAATGAACTCTTTTAAAAAAGGAACTGTGTTATATAACTTAAGAGTAGAACATACAAAAATAGGAACTTAACGTGAAAATGACTTTAATAAAAAATGAATTACCCTTATTTAAAATGCTATAATAAATACTACAACCTCCCCATACACAGTAAAAACTATATGGAAATTCAGCCAAGTAGTACAATTAACTGACATACTTAAATAACTTTTCCTTCTGATAACATGAGCAATACACTGGAAAAAAAATTAGGGATTAGTAAAAACTAGACACCCACTTGCTAAAAGTTTCACTTCCAAAAAATATAACAAAAATCTGATGAAAATTATAAAAACTAATTATACTTTAAATTTTAAAAATATAAAAAATAAAACAGTTGAATACAATATTGTCCCAATTCTTACAATGCTATCAATCACAGTAGCTTTAAAATAAGATAATAAAATAAAGCAAATGACCCAAACCTCTTTTATTCCATTTTTAAAAATAATCTCAAATTTACATTAGTAGAAAGATTGATTTCTGATTCTTTTCTTTAGAAACACCAGCAAGAAAGAGGATTACTCTTAACAGTAGAAAATGACATTTTTAAATGTCGGCAATTAAAAACAAAGAATTACACTGCAAAGATCTTTCAAAAGTTTGAAATAAGTATTGCACATAACTTGAAGTTAACTTGCCACAATTCATCACATTCAAGTTTTAAATCACCTTTTAACAGAAGATTCAACTCTTCAAAACAAAAGGGGTGAATTATCAAGTCTTTCCAACAGCACTCTCGTAAAATGCTAAATTCATTCACTGCAAGTTTTATTTTGCATTCTGCAGAGGTCTGTGTATGGAGAAGTATATATATTATACCAAAGCGTGGGGACGAGGAGGGGCGGGGAGAGGGTTCCTTTACATAGAAAATAATCAGAAACACTTTATTTTACATTGCAAAAATAACCATGTAATTACTCTGTAACTACATTGTAAGTACATGGCTGGTGCCATGCTAGTGCGCTAGAACTACATGCTTGGTAAATTGAAGTGATACCCTAAAATCTGTAAACTAATTACATGTTAATTATGTTTTGAGTTACATGGTAACTCCCAACTACAATCCCATGTAATCTGAAGGACATGTAATCAATAAAGTTCAGAGTAGTAGATAATAATTGATTATGCCCTGTAAATTGAAGTGTAACCAAATAATCTGTAAACACGCTTGTCACACAATCACAAGTAAATATTAGTAGAATAACAATTTCTTACATTAGTCATGCATACTAACATTACACACCTGTCCCACGGCAGGCTATTTTTTTCTCTTTATATATAATTTAAAAGAGCAGACATCTCTGAATCAAACACTTAACATCAATTTATTAATATTAAAAATGGCTAAACATTCACCAAAAATGTCTGCGCTATGAATAATTTTAAAAACTTAGTAAGAAGCTGTAGACAATTTTGTTATTTAAATTTCTACCCTAGGCTTATGCATTTAAATTGTAAATTTTTATTTTTAGGAACTACAGTGTTATCTGTCATTTTCATGCGAATTTTTTACCCCCATTAATTTGTGACTTTACATAGACTATTTCTTAAATTATAGGTCCACCAATAGCTGGTATTGGGGTAGGATGTTTAAGCAACATGCTTTCTCTTCTCTGCAGACTCTAAAATAGCATTGCCAGTGCACAACATTCATAATTTAAAATGTATGCAGAGCACTGAAATGTATAAAAAGCAGAATATAAGAAAATAAAATTTATTAAAATTATTTATATTAAAAAATGAAGTATATGAAGATCTCTCAGTAATAAAAGTACAAAAAGCTACTCTTTGCAATATGAAAAATTGAGGTATTGCATAAAGAGATATCCCGTCAGTGAAAAGTGTGCCTAAAAATGTTCACTGTTGGAAAAACAAGATATACAAAAGTAGTGCATAACAAATATACATTATGTGCATGACAAAATAAGTTAGCTACAAAAACACTGTACCGAAATTCAGCAGGTCATGTACAAAGGGAAAAATTATTATTCAAAGCTAGTTCTCAAACAGTGTTATTTCTTGTAATGTTAACTCATCACACCTGTTTACTGAGTAGGAACAGCACAATAGCACACCCCAAGCCACCTACAAGCGTTGAAAAGAAAAAGAGGCAAAGAACGAACATTTTAATTAGAATTATGTAATTCAGGAGAAAAGGAAAAAAAGTCCCTGACCAGCTACACCAGAGCATCCTCCATCCGCATGACTGCTTCCAATATTTGCAGGGAATTCTTTAAAAGCAGCTCCCTCCTTTCTGTGTGTGCCTATCAGATAGCAAATGCCTCCATTTTGACCTTTGGAACGTAACCAGTAGAGTTCATTAAAGCCCATGTTAAAAATAAAGGACTGCTTTTCCAAAAGAGAATCAGAAGGGGTCATCAGCCAGGTGGTTCCACAGCAGTGCTGGGGCAAGTCTTTGGTTCTGAAGGATCCAAGATGGTACTAATTAGGTAGCACAACTAGCAAGATTGCCACTAGATGGTTTTTCTCTTTCTTTTTGAAAGTTTTGCACACTGATAATAATAATCCTTTGAATGATGGGTAGGGTATTAAGTAAGAGACTGTCAATTAAAATAAAAGTTACTTCCATGACCAGGGCTTCAAGAGACTGTTTTAAATGTACTCCTGAAGCATACTGTTCAGCACAAAATAACGCCTTTCAAAGCTAGGATTTTACTTATAATAAAGCATGCAGTACTTGATGAAGTTGGCACTTCAAACACTGACTATGTCCCATGCTAAGTTCTGAAACTGTAATGTTATTTTATTTTATAAGAAGAGTAAGAGAAACATACATACCTTTGCACAGATTTACACAGTTACTTAGTTCAACAGTGCAAAAACACTTTGCAACTACTTAACTTTTATAACCTTTTTTTTTCTATGTTACAACTAAATTACAGGATACCCAAAGTAACTTCAAATCTAAAAAATATGCCAATCAGCAGCCAATTCATGTATGGGGTTTGTCTTCCAGTTTCGGCTACGAGTGTACTGTAACGCAAAATCAAAACAGCGACATCCTTGAGGTATCTCTAGGCCCATTTCTATCTCTAGGGTTTGCTTTTCACGTCAAAATGGAGAGCAGAGGCTGACACCTAATGCGTGTAGTAAATTAGGATATAGAGTTTATCTATAACATCAAAAATAAAGTTTATATATTTGTTCTTTAGGAGAGGAAATGCTAGTTTTCCCACCAGTTGTCTTTAATTCTAGCTTTGGTAGGTTTTCTGGGGCTGTGACCAGATAAGGAAGTTGAAGATTGATAAATAAGTGCACTCCCCCCCTCAGTAGTAATGTCACCCAATTTTTACATTCTAGGGTTTAAATGGTTTTCAAAGAAAATAAACCTAGCTCTACCTACTTTACTTTTTTTCTTTATTTTCTTTTCTGATGTGATAGGAAGTTTTGAGGCACAACAAAACTATATCCAGCCTCAAAATCTTAAAAAAGTTAGTGATAATGCTGCTTCAGTCTTGCTCATGCATTTGTTTGCTTTAACATGCTCTTTCCTGTTAATAGTTGCTAACTTCCTTCACTGCTGTCAAAAGAATTAAAAAAACGGTGGGGTGGGATAAAAAAAGGCAGAGAAGAGATGTAAAAGAGGGAAGAAAAAAACAGAAGAGGCAAAAGCAGTTCCCTGGAGGGAAAACTGTGTCGACAGACTGATAGTGTTATTGTTGCATGGTTATTTTAATAAAAGTCTTCTTATAATGTTCTATTATTAACAATAATTTAATTAAAACCCAAAATACTCTATTGTTTCATTTCTCTTTAATAGTTCTCTCTCTCCTTTAGGAAACTGCTGCAGGAAGGTTTGGATCCTCTTGGTTCCCAGCAAAACCGAGAGAATAAACCTCCCTGTGACCCGACGGCCATACGCAGAGGCCGTTCATCTTGTCTGCAGTGACACGAGAACCTAGAAAATGCCTGTCTCATGGGTCACTGTCCTCGTTGACTACGGTTACGTTACAGACTGCTACAAAAGGACGTGCCGGCATGAGGAGGCTGAGGGGGGGGTCAGAATTAACAGAAGAGTGCACGTGTATTCTGAGGCCTGCACCCGAGCACTGAAGTCACCCTTCAGTTCCAGCGGAAGGAGATATGCCGAGGGCGGTCGCCACCTTCCTTCACCAGGGGCTTGTGGAATTCCCTGCCGGCGCGAGAATGGATAGCAGCCCAGCAATATTCACAGTAATACTGCAGACAGGTAACATTAGCACAGAAGAATGGAGCGAATTTTCCCCCGCAACGTGCCCCCTGACATTCGTCACACAGCTGATCATCCAGGACATATGGCTTAACTTCCACCTGCAGTCCAAACGAGAAGGAGAAAAGGGAAATTACCCCTCTCAGTGATGCCCCAAGCAGTTCTCACAGCACGTGCGGGGCACACTTCCACCCACCATCCGAAGGAATGTGGGACTCGTACCCAAATGGGAGAAAGGCCGATAATTCATTGGCTGAAATATAGAATGAGCTCTCCTTTGACAACCGGGTCAAGTTTTCATACCTGTCACTTCACACTTTTTAATTGAATAAACACATTGAGAGGGAAGATGGGGAGAGGGGGGTTTCTCCCAGAAATTATAAAGTAAAGCCAAATGCTTTGACTAGAAGTTTAGGACACTGAACCAGCCCACAGGAGCTTCTTCATTGACACAAATGCTCATGTAATCTGGAGTTTTGTCAGAGGTGGAATGACAACTTAAGCCAACTAAGAGTTCCCAAGTTCTATAAAATAGCACTTTGATACCCAAGTCTGTGGGGAGAGCCTGATTTGTGTCCCCAGCTTCTGAGCTGTCACAAAACCTGGTGTGCAGTTTCTGTTATAGTGCGCGTGTGCTGGGGCAGAATCAGAAACCTGGAGTTCTGGGAGAAGAGGATGCAGCCCTGGGACTCCCAACCCAAGCCCTTGCGTTTGTGCTTTGTCAACAAGGATGGCTTACTTGGGTCTAAGCATTAGAGGTGAACTTTGAAAACTGGGTCCGTTCCAGTGTTCAACAGGCCAGCCTGATATTTGAGCCTCCTAAACATTAAAAATAACTGTGCTAATTCACCAGCTAGGAGAGAGTTGGTTATTTTAAGTCTTGGAGAGACCCTTACACCAGTCTACCAGTACCACTGGTGCCATCCAGTTCAGGCAAGGAGTTATGACAAAGGTTAGCCAGGAGCAGGAGGAGAGGAGTGACAAGCAAGACCAGGAATAGAGGACATAAATGAAGCATTAGGCTCTTGGGCCCCAGAAAACTCCAAGTGGTACGAAACTGGATTTGAACGTAGAGTCTGAATTGCCTCACAGCTCTGAGACTTCTATTAGAATGAAGTAGGGAGGCAGGAGGAACTGTCCACACAGATATAGGTACTTCTCAGTGTAAATAAAAACTAAATATGTATTATTAAAGTAGACTAGAGTGTATCTGATCTGTCCCTCTGCCATGTTGATAATACAATATATACCTTTCTCTTTAACATATGGAGGATATAGTGAGATGACCACCATTGCCTTATTTTTTTAACTGCAATTGAAGTAGATGATCTATGACCTGAAACCTGAGTGGTAAATGCAAATTGTAAATTGCTATTGTTTGATGGCTTCTATATCACAAATTGAGAAGCCCAGGATGAAAATCAATGAATGAAGAATTTCTTAAGTATGATGCCTCAGAGTGTTGGATGTCAAACTTAATGCTAATGAAAGTGGTAAACTGCTATGAAATTCACTTAGATCCGAATAAACCTGAATGCTCTGCTTCCTTCGTGAAGGTCTTTCTATAAAAACAAAACAAAGAAGTCAGCTGACCGAAATACTGGACTTAGTAACCTAGCTGATGTCATACTCTAGCATACATTCTTTACTTTAACCACAAACTAGTAGCAGTTTGCAAAGTGGCAGCCAGTTCATAAAGCACACTGTGGATAGTAGGGTCCACTGTTCTATCTTCTTAGGCACAGGCTTTGGGGATGGGGACTTATTCCTCTCTTGCTCCCTAAAATCGACTCAGGCAGTAAAACATTTGTTAAATGCAAACATAAGAAAGACATCTATGAATGCAAAGAAAGCCACAATGGAATAGAGTTTCAAACAATACATTGGGGAACAAGAGGAAATAAGTGTCTTTAAAGTTTTCTCTAGCTTTATAGTTCAGAGGATAAATTCAACAAAGAACCTAAACATACTGAAAACCACGCTAGCTATTACTACCCATTTTCAGGTGGTTTGATTGTTGCTGGTAGGTGTCAGCCAGCTGTACAGCAGAATGAAACCCTGCTTGATCCCAGGCCACTACTCTCACTCATTACATGTGAGCCCACTTGTGCAGCCACTGTGTTGATCCATCTAAATGAGGGCCGCCTTCTTTTTCATTGACGCTCGACTTTTATCAAACAAAATGTTCTTTTCCAGGGACTAGTGTTTCTTGATTCTCTGTCCAATGTATATGGGCCAAAGCCTTTCCAGCATCTTTCTGGTGAGCATTCTGACTGGACTTCTCCCAAACAGATGTGCCTTCTTCAGACAGCCCCTGGTACCATAATTCTCCTCTCATCTTTCTTACTCATTGTCCAGCTTTCATACGCAAATGAGGCAAATGAAAATACCATAGTTTAGTCCATGAAGTGACATTTCTGCTCTTGAACACATTAAAGAGGTCTTTTCCAGATTTGCTCAATGCAATACCTTGTTTGACTTCCTGACTGCTAGTTCCATAGCATTGATTGTAGAGCCAAGTAAAGTAACATCAATCTTTTCGGTTTATCATGATGATTACTGGCCTTGTGAGGATTTTTGTTTTATGTTGAAATGTAATCTATACGATGAAATCCTTACTTAAGGTTTCAGTCTTTTCTCTTCACCAACAAGTCCTTCAATTCCTTTCACAGTCCCGCCAGCAAGACTGTCATCTGCATATGCTGTTAATAAGCCTTCCTCCGATCCTAATGCCACATTCTTCCTCAAACAGCCCAGCTTCTTCCACATTTGCTCAGCGTACAGATTGAACAGGTATGGGAAAAGAATACAATGCTGACACACACCTTGCCTGATACTGCTAGACCCTTGTTCTGTTCCAACTGCTTCTTGTTCTACATACAGATTCTGTTAGAGCACGGTGTTCCAGAATTCCCATTCTTTGCGATGTTTTCTATTCTTTGTCATGATCCACATAGTAGAATGCCTTTGCCAAGTCTATAAAGCACATGCATACACCTTGCTGATTGATATCCTCTTTTTACAGCCAAGATCTATCTGACCTAAGCAATGATATCTTTCATTCAACATCATCTTCTGAATCCACCTTGAATTTCGGCAGCTCCTGTTGGTGTACTGCTGCAGCCATTTTTGAATCATCTTCAGAAAATGTACTTCTTGTGAAATTAATGATGTTTGATAATTTCCATATTCTGTTGGGTCACCTTTGGAATGGGCACAAATATAGATCTCTTTCAGATGGTTGGCCAGCCAGCTGTCTTCCAAATTTCTTGGCATAGACTAGTGAGTACTTCCAGTCTTGCATCAGTTTATTGAAATATTTCAATGGGTATTCAATCAATTCCAGAAGCCTTCTTTTTCTACTAATGCATTCAGGGCAGCTTGGCCTTATTCCTTCATTTTCACCAGTTCTTAGTTATATGCTACCTCTTGAATTGGTTAAATGTCAAACCAATACGTTTGGTACACTGACTATGTATTATCTTCTTTGGATACTCCCTACATCATTCAATATTTTACCCACAGAATCTTTCAATATTTCAACTCAAGACGATATATTTCTTTAGTTCTTCCTTTTTGCCTTTCTAAATCCATGTTTTTGCATTTTATTAGAATACTTGCTCTATCTTTTCAAGATGCTCTTTGAAATAATCTCTTCAGCTCTTATATTTTATTATTTCTTGCATTTGATTTAGTTATTCTATATTTAACAGCAAATTTCAGAGTTTCTTCTGACATCCTCATTGGCTTTTTCTTTTCAAGAAGTCATACTAATTCATAAAGAATTCATAATTCTCTATCTCCTACCTCCCACCCACATTGTCCTTTTCTATCTTTCCTGTCATTTCAATGATTCCTTTACTTTCTTCTTATATGAAGTTCTTGATGTTCCCCCAATACATCAGGGTCTCTTCAGTCATTAAGTGTTCAATGTGTCAAATTTGATCTTGAGATGTTCTTGAAATTCAGTTGGGATATACTTAGGATCCTATTTTGGCTTGTGTGGAGTTATTTTAATTTTCTTCACCTTCAGTCTGACATTGCATATGAAAAACTGATCCATTCCACAGTTGGCCTCTGGCCTTGTTTGGGCTAATGATACTGAACTTCTCCAACATCTCTTTCCAAAGAGCCTGTCAATTTGAACCCTGTGTATTCCATCTTGCAAGATCCATGTGTAAAGCCACTGTTCATCTTATTGAAAAAGGTATTTGCAATGAAGAATCATTAGTCTTGCAAAATTTTATCATGTAATATTCAGCTTTGTTTCTATCACCAAGGCCTTTTCCAACTACTGATCCTATATAAGGATCAGTATAAGGTAGCCTAGTGGTCAGTGCTAAACTCAAGGTCAACAGTTCAAAAATACCAGCAGCTTTGCAGGAGAAAGATGAGGCTTGCTACTCTTGTAAAGAGTTACAGCCTTGGAAATCCTCAGGGGCAGTTTGACCCTGTTCTATAGGGTCATCATGAGTCAGAATTGACTTGATAGTAGTGGGTTTGGTTTTTGATCCTACTGATATTTCCAACTTTTGCATAGGAACTATCAAGGCATGTTGATTGCATTTGTGATCAATTTTAGATAGTTGGTAGAATTCCTTAACTTCTTTGCCATTGGCTTTAGGGGTTGGTGTGTAAGTTTGAATAGTTGTATTAACTTGACTTCCTCGTAGCCATATGGATATCATCCTATCACAAACAACTAGCCATATGGATATCATCCTATCACAAACAACATGTACTTCAATTTCAGGTGGTAGAACAGACTCATAATGAAGAGAATGATTTCTTCTACTAAATATACAACAATGAAAGGTTTCTAAGAGATACTGTCCCTGCAGTGAACTTATGCAATATATTGCATTAGGAAATAGAACTTATCGAGATGTTCTGGATTTTTTTAAAGAAAAAATGTTATTCAGAAGATCTCGAGGATATTCATGTTTGTATATGCCCTATAACATAGAGCAAAGGATTCAGTAAATACTTAATCAATTATTGCCCAAGTGAATGGATGAATTAGTAAAGACTACTAATGACCCATAAGAAAATTGATTATAGTGTTTTTGTTAGACTACAAGATAAAACAAATCCATAGGAAAATGGTGGATTGTTTGTATCACAGGAGGAACCATCTATCCCTAAAGCTGTCCAATTATTTTCATAGAAAATTTCTTAGTGGTGTGAGTGGCAATACTGGGAGGGTACAGGGAGGGTGGGTTGGAAAGGGGGAACCGATTACAAGGATCTACATGTGACCTCCTCCCTGGGGGACGGACGGACAACAGAAAAGTGTGTGAAGGGAGACGTTGGACAGGGCAAGATATGACAAAATAATAATTTATAAATTATCAAGGGTTCATGAGGGAGAGGGGAGTGGGGAGGGAGAGGAAAAATAAGGAGCTGAAGCCAGGGGCTTAGGTGGAGAGCAAATGTTTTGAGAATGATGAGGACAATGAATGTACAAATGTGCTTTACACAATTGATGTATGGATTGCAACAAGAGTTGTATGAGCCCCTAATAAAACGATTAAAAAAAACGAGAAAATTTTCTCACTCCAATCTTTGTAATGATTTATTCAGAAGGCCATTTCTAAAACTTTCTAGAATGTAGTTCAGGACTTACCCGTTTATCTATCTCTCCATGCTGCAGCTGAACAAAGCGAGCACTGATAGCAGCTATGTAACTCTGTTGATTAGAGAATGCAACTCGCCCAGCTCCTTTTGGGTATTTTAGCTCAGGGTCAGTATCAATCCCAGCATAGCACACACCTCCATACAGCCGATCCATTATCATCGCTAGCTCCACTAAATAAGAAAGGAGAAAAGAGTGTATTGGAAATCAGAAAAAATATCTCTGGTTCATTAAAGGTTTCATCAAAAGTAGTTCATCGGTACTGTGTGAGCTCAATTCATTTTAATGATTATCAAATTTATTCCAACCAATCATCCATCATGTTGGTCTTTGAACTGTGAGCACGAGCTCTGGTGGGTGTTTTACATTTGTCCTCTTTTAATCTTCACAATAAATGCATGAAAATGGTCATTTCCTGAGGAAACTGAGGCATTCAGAGAATGATTCATCTGTCCAAAGTCCTAGTTTAAGGCTGTTAAGTGACGTGGCTTGCCAACTGTACAACTTGGTTGGTGTATTAACTTAACACCTAACAGTGAAATGCTCAGGTTGAATCATTGTTTGAAGGTGGTATTCTTTATATAAAGTCGTTTAATTTATCACAAAGAAAAAAACAGGTAGACTCAGGTTTAGAGTCCCTTCTAAACTTATCTCCCTTCAAGTCTGTTACCTTCCTCACACTCCAGGCGCTCACGGGTTTTCATACATGAACTTGCCATGATGATAAATCCCCCTCCCCATTCAATCTCATAGCTCTCCAGTGCATTCGTGTTCACCATACTTTTTCTCATTTGTCCCATTAGACCTCAAATTACCTGAGGTTGTGGATCAAATTTCTTTTAAGTATTACTCAGAAAATCTACTGAGAACGATTATACTTTAAAAGCTCGGTAAAGAGCTACGGAATAAACAAGGACATGAAAAACAAACACTGCAAGCCTCAGTAAATAATCTTTATGCCTGCAAGATTTTCTTCATTGAGAATGATGATGATTAGCATTATAAGGGGCTACTACTATGAGACAATTCACACCTTGCATTAGTTATTTAATTTAATCCTCAAAACAATTTTGCCAACTTGATATACATATTATCCCATGCTGACAGATGAAGAAATAGAAAATTAGAGAAGTTAAATAATTTGTCCAAGGTCACTCAACTCTCAGCTGGGAGCAGAGCGTACGAATTCAAGCTCAGAAACTTTGGTCCCAAACTCCCCACTCTTACACAGGAACACAAATGCTTACAGAGAATTTGGTTATAAAATCTGCACATTTCTTATGCTAATGGATACTGAAGTTTTGTTTGTTCGTTTGATCATACCAGCTCGTAGGGGTCGAGGAACACCACCAACAAATATAGTTTTTCGTGGATCAAGTGGCTGGGAACCATCCATCACAAAGTCACTGTCACTTAGATTCCAAGGCCGAATCTGCACCTAAAGAGGGTGAAAACCAAAATGTAACATTCCCAATACCAACAATTATTGGGGGGAGGGCTTAAAATTATTACAAAATATTTTTCAAAGCAGCGATCATATCACTAGAATAATACACTTGGTATAATTAGAAAAGATTTAAAAATAGCTTATGAAAACTTTTATTCCATTTTACAGTGCAAACTTAACCAAGCTGGAAAGTTCAATTTAATTGCCTGAGACAGATCACTAGATCAGCATGTACTTCATTATCTTTAAGTTAATTAGCAGTCAGACAGCTTATTTTCAGCTCCATCCTACCTTATTCCCCAGCATACCTGTAATTTAAATTAAGCATGATATTGGCTGCAGTCAGTAGGCCAGTTGTTGGCTTTTGGCCACCCCATGCCCAGTGCTAGGTAAACTAAGATTGTGTGCCCAGTCAGTGTTATGTCTGGGCAATGAAAACCATTCGAGACACTAACACATCTGTTGCCTACTGCAAAAATCATTTCAATATTGCTATTTTTAATAGTTAACTTTACGATAAACATTCCACTACATCTATTGGCAATCAATCAAAAATCATGTACCTTATTTTCAACTGTTTGCCATTTGTACAAATGTCTACACGAAAGACTATGAGTTGACATCAGGGCTTCCCCAGTTTGCACACAAACTCCCAGACCAGAAATCTCAAATTCACGTATCTATCGAGTTTAGGCATGGCAGAGAACATAAACAAGTAAAGTGAAAGCGTGCTCTGGCCTAGCCAAACTCAAGAACACACAGAGGGGCTCCACAGTGGTCACTACTGGAATGGGGTGCACTGATGGCTCCCCTTTGCACTTTAGCCAACCAGTAGGTGCTGAATGAGTTGTAGTGAGTTGTCGACCTGCCAGATTTGTCAAACAGGCTACTTGCTAGTCTAACCAAAGGCACCTTGATGATGAACCCCTCCCTATTCAGAAAAACACACGTGCACACGGGCCCTGGGGCACGCTGACTGTGCATCAGGCTGCTAACCGCAGATCAGCAGTTGGAAACGACCAGCTGCTCCTCAGGAGAACGATGGGGCTTCCGACTCCCATAAAGAGTTGCAGTGTCAGAAACCCATGGAGGCAGTTCCACCCTGGGTTATCGGGCCACCATGAGTTAGCATCGACTCAATGGTAGTAAGTTTAGTTTGAGTTTTGGAATGTATGTACATATATATATTTTGGAATGATGCCATATATAAGAAGTTAAGGATCATCCTGGGTAACATTTAGATCAAAGGACAGAGAGAAAGAAAGACCCACACACTTATGTACATATACATGATTTGGATTCTATTATTCAGAAGAAATTCAGCCACTTTATCAAATATATTACCAAGTTATGTCTTTGAATCGGAAAATTTTACCAGTATTTTAAAAATTATGTTTGAATTCACCAAATAGTCAAAGTCAAAATATTAATATATAAATATGCAGACTGTCAGTACCAGGTGCTAACAACAACAAAGTTTAATACATTTTTATCTGAATTTTACTTATAAGCATGCCACTTAAGTATACCTGGCAGGTCAAGAAATTATGGGTATTTTAAACAGGGTAAGTGAATAAAGGTGAAACCAAGAAACTATTTTCCTTTTCATGCCAGGTTGCACTTACCGGTTTATCCTTGATAGTCGGACTGGACACGCACAGGTAGAGTTTCCCGTCTTCTTCAATACACGCGTCAATAAGAGCCTGGACCGAGCTTTCATCTTGAAATAGCAGGAATGCATAACCTGAGAAAAAAGAGGAAGGGGGAGTTTTTATGCTTTTGTTTTGTTATTATTTTTGGTAAAACTCTTCAGGAGACAGGAAGCAAGAACTAAAACTGAAGAAGAAAAAAGAGTAGGAAAATTAATAACAAAATCCCTTTTAAATTATCTTGTAATATTAACATGTAGTTAATTTTGATAGTATGTTAAAGTGCCTTTTAAAGTGAAATTAAATTTGAATTAAAGTAGAAAAGGTAGACATTTTAAAGAGGCACACAGGTAATTTTGTTTGACAAAATCTAGAGATTAAACACTTCTTTTTAGGTCATAAGCACATAAGGCCATAAGAACATGTATACTGAATCATAAGAGTTACCTTTAGGAGGGAAATAGGATTTGCTCTCTGCTTTATGGGGCCAATCCACAATCAAAGGGCCAAAGCGACGAAAACTAGCTGTGATCTCATCTAGTGAACAACAGAGCAGAAAGAGAGATTTAAATATTTTAAATATAGAAGCAGGCTTTTTAAAAGTTCTATTATTTGCAGGAACAGGACAAAAACTCCTGTATCTCCTTCGTTTAGATTCTACATTACTCAGCTACAAACACATTGTATATTAGCTCCTTCACTCTTCCTCCTCCTTTCTCCTTCATCCTTGCTTATATCCCCCCCCACCACCCATCCATCTTTTGCTGACATGACACCCATTTGCCCTAAACAGAAAGGTCTGCAACTGTTTAAAGGACGGCTCCTCTGCTATATGCCATCATAGAACCCTTCTAGTCAGGCACTCCGCAGTGGTGCCATGCTGCTGTTGCCCCCCCACCCAACTGATTCCAACTCATAGGAACCCTATGGAATTTTCTGAGGACCTCCTTAGTATTTCCAAAGCTGTAATCTTTACAGAGAAAGACCGCCACATCTTTCTCCCAGGGCATAGGAGGTTAGAATCTCTGACCTTTCAGTTGACAGCCAAATGCTCAACCACTGCACCATAGGGGTCCTTGAGTGGAATGACACACACTTTGTCTCAGCTTCCAATGGTTGCACCAATGTCTTTTCCTTCCTGATCCAGAAGCCTAGCCACAAGGCATTTAGTTGTCACGTTCCTGGGGCATCAGTCGTTTTCAATTTCGAATAGTTCCTGGCCCTTTTCTGTCTCTCTGACCTTGACAGTACTTAGGTGCAGTGGCTATTCATTCTGTAGGCAGATGGTAAGCCTGGGTCTGCGTGCCAATTCCTCATGACTAGACTCACACTGTGCAGGCCTACCAGGTAGGGCCTGTCCTGGTCCTATCTCTGATCATGTCTACCAAGGGGCAGGTCGACCTAGATCTGATTCAAGCTGGTCTACCTGGCGCTGCCACCAAAAAGAAACCATGTTCCCTTTTGGATCGGATTAGGGTTTCATGGAGTAATACTCTGTTACACACCAATATCCTGTTCCTCCTCAGCTTTGGCAGCTATTAAAGATGCCTACCTATATCAATCACCACATGATGACTGATGGCCAAATGGGGACTATCATCTGTAGTCACCCCTATATCTGTTATCAGCATTTCACAGCAAGGAAGAGCCTTTCCTTCATTTTTAAAAATTCCAATGTTTACTTATATCTATAAGGATCTACTTTGTGCAACATGTTGTAATCTAACTCTCCCGTATTTACTTTCATGTTCAAATCATCACCAAAATATTCCCTAATTTGGAGTCCCTTCAAGTTGGCTCTCACATCCTTAGAACTGTGCATTTATCACTCCTTCAACACTTCCCCACACTCCGTCAGAGGAGGCACACCAGGCCAGCGTGGTTCTTCCCTGCCCCACCCCTCCAATCAACCATTTGATTCACAACATCCCGCCCCTTTAAGTGTGGCAGAAGATATGTAGAAACTAACATTTTTGGTGCTCTATATGATCATAAATAGTGAAGATTCATTATTTCTAAGTCTTCTCAAAGCACAAAGCTAGAAAACTATACGGTTATTCTCTCTCTGTCACATGACTGTGAGTGCACACGTGGGTACAAAAGACAACTGAGTTCATAGCAATATCTTCAATACCAGTCCAGCATCTCAAGTTCTTTCTAGCTGTGCCCTTCTCAACAGTGAGAAACCTGGCTCCAAGTACGCTAAAGAGATCGACATGAACTTGTTCAATGTTATCAATCTCTCCTCTACCCTGGTAGCCTCCTTCCCTCTACCTCTACTCCCTGCACCCAACCTTCCTGCCCTAATTTCTAAATCCCTTGCATACCTTTGCTGAGACCTAGGAGGAGACCCTCACAATACCTAGACAACCCCCCAGACCTCCCCCAACCCACCTGTATTCTATTTCCTGTTGCTAGCCTACTGCCCTTGATATCAGTATCTTGGAATCTACTGGGGGAAGGGAAGGTCTGAGGATAGTTTTAAAATTTTATGATACTAGTTATGCTGCATTACATATTTAGACAACTAATGAGTAGGCTACAGAAAAACAAACTTCTAAGAGATTCTGGAAACAAGTAAGTAAGCATATGTAGATAAGAACTGAAAGGGGGGATAGAGGAATGGAAAGAGAAAAACTGTTCAAATTCCATTTTGGTTAAACTGTTTTTATTTCTCTCAGATAATGAAACAAAATCAACATCTCTTCTGCTACGATATCTGTTTCTATAGCACTGTGTAGCTCCGGGGAGCCTGGCAATGGGGTAATGATACAGTTTAATGTGGAAGTTGTACTGGTTCATAAGGGGCTTTTCCAAGGCAAGGTTGGCTAGCATTAGTGAGAACAGAATTATAACTTTTGCCAGGAAAAGAAAAATGGCCTGACTTGTCTGATGCGAAGCAGAAGCTCTGACCCTTAAGAAAATTAAAAATGAGGAAAGCAACCTGGGCTCTGTGGTCAGAGGCTCACTCCCAGCTTTCCAGGGCTTTATCTCCTGGCAAAAAGAGTCTTGGTGGTGCTGTAGGTGTTGGGCTGTAAGGTTGGTGATTCAAACCCACCAGTCATTGTATAAGAAAGCAATGAGGCTATTTGTTCTCGTAAAGATTTTTAGTTTTAGAAATCTTCTGTTGGGTCACTGTGTCAGTATTGACTTGATGGCAGTAGGTAACTCCAGGGAAAGCAGCCCTGGTAGTGCAGTGGTTAAGCACGTAGTTGTTAACCAAAGGGTATGCAAATAAAACCCATCCGCTGCTCCCCAGGGGAAAGATGTGGCCATCTGCTTCAGTAGAGATTGTGTTGCTGCTGATTGGTGCCATCAAGTTGACTCTGGTTCATAACAACTGAGTTCATGAGCGGGCTTCAAAAAGTTCACAGAAACATGGATGTAAAAGATAATCAAAGTGTCCCATGAACTTTTTTTATGCTCCCTTGTGTGTACAACAGAACAACAGGTGTTATTCCACCTTCACAATCATTCCTATGCTTAAGCCCATTTTTATAGCCTCTGTGTCACTCCAGGCTTGGAAACCCTACAGCGTGCCATTCAACTCTGTCCTACAGAGTCACTGTACATACATAGGAATCAAGTGTTAGTGCTGTGAAGTTTGTACTTGAGGGAAGGAGGTATGTGCTCAGAGGTTCACTACCACCTGCACTGTCTCCATGATTAAGGGGAAGCTCTCTATCCAGTATTCCAGGAGACATCTGTTCTTGCTGCCTTGAGTGCTTCAAATTCTCTCTAAGGTACTAACTCACATCTCTGTTAGTGCTATGGGTATGAAGTTTTCTGGATTTTAAGTAATCTGTCTCTGACTATATTTTCTCCAAAACCTTGTGATTGTTAGCACACAATTTGGCAGAATACCATATTTACACAAATGCATACTTCATAATAATAGAAAGGCCTATATAGCCAAATTGCCACTAACTTACTAACATACTTAGTAGTCAGAAAAAAAGCAGTAACTATCACAAAAACAAAGCAAGCCCCCACCACCACCTCCCTGTGCCACATATTATTGGATTCTGACTCATTGCAGCTCTTTGAGACAGAGTAGAAAGGTCCCAGAAGGTGTCCAAGGCTGAGATCTTTATCGAAGCAGACTGCCACATCTCTCTACTGTGCAGCTGCTGGTGAGTTTGAACCTCGGAAACCAATGTTCAAACCCTGTGCCACCAGGGCTTAATATACACTTTTAAGATTGCTAAATAATTTTTGGGAAGGAGACACTATCTAAGCCAAAGTACAAATGTATCTATCCAAGGTCGGATAAAAGCCCCTTTTGTTTCATCTTTTTATATGCAAACAGACCATTTACTCAAAGATCTCTTGGAAATGCCTAAAATTTTACTTTAAAGGATCAAAGAATCTAGATGCCACAATAGTAAATAGAAGATTCCAACCAAGGAAGAAGGCAACAGCCATGGAGCTGTCAAGAGTGGCCAAGAGGTGACCGTGATGAAAACCGCGGACAAAAGCTCTGCTGTGTCAGGGCAGGATGAAGAGTGAATTCCATTTAGCCTGAAATTTCAGCAGCACTTCCACCAGTACATTTTACAGCGGCTAAAAAACCCTGGAGTTACTCCAATTTTGGTCTTTTTAAAGCCTTTTTTTGTCTCAACCTTCCAAAAGATTGATCATCTTAGGAAAAACAGAGTAGCACAATAAGCTTGCTCTCCGTCTAGATGGGACATGATTAAAACAGCCTGAATTACTGACTCTTACATATTTTAAAAGAATTGCTGCATTTCTATTTCCATTGTAAAAGCCAATAGAAAAGAAATGTGAGTGGGGTTGGTGGAACAACAGGGGGTTATTTACCATTGTTACAAGGTCACTTGAATTTCTCTAAATGCTAGCTCGACAAATGAACAGAATATTTCTGAACAACCAATCCTCTAAATCTTTGCATTACTGGCTCCCTGTGAATATTTAGGACGCTTAGTGGTACAGCGATTTGGCACTGGGTCAGCATTTTAAACCTACCAGTCTCAGGAGAAAGCAGTGGCAACCTGCTTCTGTAAGGAATGCAGCTTTGAAAGTCCTGCAGGGTAGGTCCAGTCTGTCCTCAGAGGCTATTCTGAATTGGAATCAACTCAATAGCACTGTTTTGTTTTGTGGGAGGTTTTTTATTTTCCCCCCTCAATATTTAGGTCTTACTCAGCAATAATATCACTTCCTCAGAGGCTTCCCTTAATCACCCCAACTAAGAAGAATCCCTGAGTCTTTTATCACATAGCTAAGTTTCCTTTTCAAAAACTTGCTCTGGTAGTTTTTCCAATGTTTTCACATTTTTCCCCTGCCTTCCCTTACTAGAGTGAAAACTTTGGGGGAGAGGGCTTTCTGTCGAGTTTACCATGGTAAGTGAGCTCAGGAGTAGTATGTGGCATCTGGAACGTATATAAATATTTGATGGGCAAAAAAGCTGCAAATGATTTAACTCTTAAGATTTCCTTTCTTGTGGTAAAACATAGGCTCTGTTTTTTTGAAGTTGACATTTGATCTAGAATTTTAAACTTTTTGAAACAATTAATAATGTTTTGATGGAGCACTCCATCAAACAAAGGTAGGAAGGAAACAGAAAAACACATAACACGAATCTGGCCAGTGAAGCCAGCCCCCACACACAAGGCTATGGGCTCACATCCATAGACTCTGTGACACTTTCCCAAGCAAGGGTAATGTTTTCCAGTTAGTCCAATTGCTTACTTCAGCTGGCGCCCACAGTTCTGCTCCCCTGCCTTCAGTGAACTAGTTCGATGCGCTATGATACAAAGAGGAACCCTGGTGGGGTGGTGAGTTGTGCGTTGGCCTGCTTATGAGGGCAGTAGTTTGAAACCACCAGCAGCTGCGTGAGACAAAGATGAGGCTTCTTTCTGCTCCTGTCAAAATTTATGTCCTTGGACACCCATAGGAACAGTTCTCCTCTGTTGTATACAGCCACTATGAGTTGGAATCAACTTAATGACAGTGAGTTTTGCATGAAGACAAGACAAGAGAGCCATGCAGTCAAGACTGAATAGCTGGTAAGATTCTTATGAAAAATGACAGCAACCAGTCTGTCTGGTGACTATGTGCTACCCACATAAACAGCATACCTTCATCAATGTCAGGAGGCAATCCGCCCACGAACACTTTGCGAGAATATCGTTCCACTCTTTCCCCATTCTGGTGAGTGAAGCAATGAGGGGAACCCAGGCCACTATGAAGAGGTTGATCCCCACGGCCATCATCCAAGAATCCATCTTCCATGGGAAAAAGTGATGATTGACCTGGAACAAAAAGCAGGAAGAAAAAAAGCTAACAGAAAATGGTCCTGGGCATTGATTATCATACACAAGAAATGAGGAAACTGCAGGTACAATAAACTGGCTGCTTTGATTTTTCTCACTAAATAACCAGCAGGTCCACTTAGATATGTTCTTGAATTCCGATCACCTTCAAGTCTTGATTGAGTCATAAAGGAAGCACATGGTTAAAATAAAGGGCTCCTCAAATATCCCACTGGACTCTAGAAACATCAGCAAGGTGAGATGGAAGTACAGTAGGAGAGAGCACTCTTGAAAGCAGTTGGCAGCAGACTGGACTGCCTTGGCAGGCCCTATGGCCATTGGCAACCTAGATATGTACACTAAGCAATACATTTGGCTATAAGCCACCAGATCATTTGAATTTCTTTAAAAGATTAAGTAATATAGTTTGCACAATTCCTCCAAGAACATACTTAAAATGAACAAGTCAACTTTTAAAAGTGAACATGTATCTTAATTTACTTGGGTTTTTGGTTTGTTTCTTAATGAGCTATAAGCAAAGCTCATTAAATGCTGCTTTCTAATGTCATTGTCTAGTCTTAAAGAATCTAAGATTCTTAGGCATGCTTAAGACATTTCTTTTAGTTAAATAACTACTAGCTTACTAAGCAATCTAAGTCTAAACTCTTGTTATGGAATTTGCTGCTTGAAAATTATATTATACAGAATATATAAGCAGAAATAACCAGATGTGCCAATGGCCGTATCTGACAGTAAAAACCTGGACTTTCAAGTCATAAGCAAGGCACAGAACTACAACTAAGTACGGAACCTCTCAAGCACTGTTTTACCCATTTTAAAGCTGCAAATTTACTCTGGGTACTATGTAAGGAATTGATTACTGGATTCTTCTAGAAATGCACCTTGGTGCTCCTTCTGTTACTGAAGCATTCCAATGGCATGTTGTGGCCACTGTCTTCCTTCAAGCTACCACCACCAAATACAAATATACAAAAATGGTAATATTTGATATAATAACTTCACAAGTTCAAGAGTTACAGAATGAAGATATCCCCAAAATAACTATAATATTGGAAGTTATTTCTGGGAAGGACTTCAAAACTCACACTTTAAAGCTGAGCTATTTAACTAACTTACTTCTTGTAAAAAGCAGAAATCAGGTTCAATTGTATACCTGTAGGAAATGATTCTTTGAAATAATATAAAATTTCTACGTTCCCGCCCCAAATGTTTGATTTTATAAGATTAGTCATTTCTTTAGCCCATCTCATTTGGAACTAATGCATTATGCTTGCTAGTGAAAGAGCAGAAATAAGCTATTCAAGTAAAACTGAACCTCTAAGATAATGAGGTATTTTGAGACTAGTTTATATTTTCTTTTTTAAAAGATTATTAATTTTTTCCTAAGAAATTGCCTTTAATGAAGGAGAAAAAGGGAATGAAATGTTTGGATGTAAATAAGTTATGTTTACAGAGAAATTATTTTGACTCAAATTTAAATTCTATCATTGGGATCATTTCTGTAGAGCTCATTGGCTCCTTCAAATTAGACTGTCTAAAATGTTCATTATACTATATAAACTATGCATGGATGAAAGTTATATCGTCTCCCAGACAAGAGTTAGAAAGAAAATGATCAAGCTTGGGTTCTTTCCAAATACAACTAATACATTCAAAAATTAGAAACAATTATGTTACCTCTCCTTCGCCCATAAGTCCTTGCTGCATGTCAAATGAAAAAGAAAACAACTTTTCAAACATTGTCAAATGAATCAACTCTGGTTTTACCTACCAGCTTTTTCAATTGAAAGGGGAAAAAAGGCTTTATTTCCCACTAGTAAATGTCTCACAGCCACTGAATCTGGATGAATGAATGGTGACAATTTATTACATTATTTTAATTCTTCACTATATTGAACCCTAACTGTTTTAAAGGAAGTCCGTGGCTGTATCAAGGTCCAGATTATTAAGAAATTAACAAAGCTTATAACAGCACCTAAACCAACTACTACATATTACTTTTATTTACTCTAAAAACTCCCTGCTTCTAGCAATGTAGATTTCTGGATACTTAACTCATAACTTTTCGTTATTACATATAATACACAGAAAGTTTACAGTATTTCTTGATTAATTCCTAATAAAAGAAAATCTTAACATTTGGGATCTTTAGACAATTTATAAGTGTCCTTTAGCCCACGGTGTGGGGAACATCCAGCTCTCAGCCCATATAAAGCTTGTGAAATCATCAATACCAGCTAGCATCATATGCCAAAAAGAAGCAGTTCCAGTCACCCCCTTAGGGGTGAGTTAATTAAATGCTTCACCAGTATGGCCCCAAAATGATGTTGTAAATATCCAAATGGCCTTTGGCAGAAAAAAGGGTCTCTAACCTTGTAGTTTCTTATCCCTAATCCAATGAAATCAAAATGCCTCAAATGTGGAAAGAGAAAATGTTTGGGGTTTTATGGTCAAGTTGACTGTAGCCAAGGAGAGCAGAAAGGGTCATTAATAATCCTGTTTATTCCTCAAAACATGGGGGTTTTTAGTGTGAACTTTAAATTCGGCAATGTTCAAGAAAATGTCACTCCTGAAGCAAGCTGAGACAAGGTAAGTTTGTCCAAACATCTCAATACTACTCAGCAAAAACGGTTCATATGCCTGAGCTTGCTAAGCACTATGGATAAATATGATATGACCCTAACTCAAGAAACTTGAAACCTTAAACGCAAGACGGTCACATAAGCAACATACTGACAACCCAGCGTGCCTACTGCTGAAATGCTAGCAGCAGAATCAGAGAAGCAGCAGTTGGTTCAGATATGAGGAGCAGAGAGAGTAGGTGTGGCAGTTGAGATGGAGAAGAGTCTTCGAGCCTGACAATACCGCATACAGGTGCTGCGATGTTAGGGAGGAGCCTAGAACAGAAGGGGATGGAGTCCGTGGGGCGATTTGGATGGGGATGAATGAAGCTGAAACAGAAGGCTGGAATAGGTTTTTCAATTAAAAGGTGCAGTGCCTTATTATTTGTGTTGGTCAGGGTTTTAATGCTTAAGATTTTAGGTGAATAAATGTAAATTAGAAGTACCATGTGAGTATTTTCCAAACTTAATATAAGATTCATGACAAAATATATTCATATCATTAGTAGGTATATACTGGATTTCCTGAAAGTGCTTAAGCAAATGAATTAAAACATTAAGCCTCCCTTGGCAGTTAGGTTTTAATATAAAAATGTCACATTTGGGGTGGAATGGGTACTTTCTGATTTAGTCTGACAGAAGTTAGACAGGACTGTAAAAGCTATGCCTATCCTACTCAAATAATTGTTTCAAACACAAGGAAGTTTGGGGAGACAAATGTTCTCTCAATCTAAAAAGTTGATGTCACTTAGGTTTGTGAAAAAACAAAACCAAAACAAAAACCCAGATATATGAAAAATAGTGAGAAAAAAAAAGAAAGAAAAATAGTGGGCTTCTAAAAGATACAAAATAAACATAAAAGTTCTCATAACCCAAAGATAAAGTTTTAGAAACAATACAGGCTCTTAGTCCAAAATAAATTTACCCCCAATCTTCAAATGCACACTTTTCAAACTTTGATTTTGTTCTTCAAAATTAACCTACATAGCATAAAAACATTCCTGGTAAGATTCTGATATTAAAGTGAGAATACTATTTAAAGTTTTTTACAACCTGAGTGGAATTAAGACTATATGAAGGTGATTCAAAAAGCTCATGAATAAATGGAGTTTAAATAATGGAATTTTCCCTTGGACTTTGTGGAGTTCCTTCACAAGTATACAGCATTTATAACTATAAAAGCTGCCTGATCAAATGGGAAAGTTAATGTAAATTAATACCAAAAAATCACAAAAATGACATTCTGGAGCATAAAATTTCAGAATGTTAATTTTTACAAAATCTGATTATATATAATGCTCCTCAGATCATATTTCTTTCATGTAAATTTTGACAATAACACACAGTAAAGTACACAAACCCTGCATGTGCCACTGAGTGAATTTTTCCAGAAACCAGATTTAAGTGAACTTTAACAGACTACAAGGTGCTACTTTATCCTATATGTGAAAGCCATACTCTTAGCTCAACGCTTTCAAATCACACTTGGCCCAAACATAGCATGATGAAATACTTGTGACACACAGCCTTTCCTGAGGAAAATGTCAGCTTTCCAATCTCATGACTATCAAGTGTTGCTTATTATTTAATGTTTGAGGATGTGGAACATGACAAGGAAGTGACAAGAAAAAAAAAACTGCTTTTTAAAATGTTTAGAAAAAATTTTAAGCCTACATTTTTGGAAATTTCCTAGCTAGGTCAACAGAAATACTTCATTTATCTTATTAAAGGATCTTTTTCATGCTTCTTACAATATTTATACTACTCAAAAGCAAACAGAAGATTCATCATCGTGATACAATCACAAATGAAATACCCAGGAAGTAGCAGCTGTTCCTGTGCTGTGCTTGTATGCGGTGCCTAGGTGTGCAGTGTAAGATCTCTCCTATGTACTTTTTAAAATAATAAAATATAACTAGATATGTGGATAATATGTGACTATCGCATCCCCTAGAAACAACCACAAGAACCTTTTGAGGAGAGGGGCTGGGAATGGGAAATGAGGTGGTTTTCCTTTCTTGTTTTATTCCTTTCTGGACTATTAGATTGACCATGGTTATATGTACTATGTTGAAGAAATCTTTTTGATATTCAACCAAATAATGTATTAAAGAAAAGCACCCTTTTCAATGACAGCAGCAAATACAATTTTACACAGAATAGGACTTAAGACTATGAGGGGTAAAATATTGTTCTGTTTTAGTAGGAAAGGAAAGGAGTGACATATTCAGCCTCTCTATCTACCTGTACCTCTTATTTGTGTCCCCGTGCTGAGATGGCAGATGGCTCTATTTGGGGAAGGGGGTTCAAATGTCTCTCCACTAAGCTTGACTAGCTGAATAGATACAGATAGGTACACAGAGAAGATACAAAGTGGAAAATTGGGCAACAAGTTAGATTAATATAAATGAAAGACTGGACGCTAAAAGGAGTTGTTAACAAAAGTATAAAGATACAGAACCAAAAGGCAGACACAGTTATTACAAAGACCAAGACATAAACTTTAACAAAGATGTAAAGAATGGTTTTGAATAACTTTATATATCAACACCAAATTCAAGGGACTCACTGTCAAAAATTTTATTTATATATTTACTAGCTATAATTTCCTACTTCACAGTGGCCAATGTTTAACATTAACTTGCACTGCTATGATACGATAAAGATGTGAGACTATTATTTGTAATGTGCATCCTTAAAAATTAATGATTAGACATCCTGAATCCTCAACTACCTTAGTCATAAAAAGGGGGAGCCAATTATATATTTATATATGTACATGTTCAATAAATGATTGTTCTCCCTTTTTTCTATGTTAAGCTCACATGCATATCCTTTTAGGTTGGTCTTCAATAGAGATAGTCTTGGCTTGTCATTTGTACAGCATGCATATTTTCATCATTTATACTTAAGGAAAGGATCATTCAATACACTCTTCATTACACCATCCAGCAGTAACTAGAGCCATATTTTATAATTTTTAGTATACAATTATAATCTACATTTCTCTTGGTTAAAATGATACTCTGCTTTTGATAGATTTCTGCTGGTCTTAAGCAAACACTTTGCTTCCTTTCATTCCAAAGAACTATAATTAGGAGATGTTCTGTGCTAACCTTTCAAAGATCTCTTACTAATCTCCTCGGGGACAAAGGAATATTTAGTTGGTGCGTCTCAGTGCACAAGCATCCTTAGAGGAAAGAAAATGCATGCATGACTGTTCAAACTGAATCTCTCTGTCTCTCTCGGTCGCTTTCCCCTGTCACGAGGCTCATTTTTGCTAATGGCTAAAGCAGTGGAACGAAAGGTTAAAAAAAAAGCATGATATACAAGCACTTTTATATAGAAGTGGTGATGGTGGTGGTTGTATATTCTAGTTTTCTTAGCTAAAAACAGTGCTTCAAGCTGGGTAACAAGAAAATTAATCTTTCAGCTTGATGTCTGTCTCAGAGCTAGGCTAAGACACACCAGAGGGGCTTGACCCAGCCTGACTTGTGCTTGTCATTAAGCACTCCCTCTAATAGTTACCCTTAGCTGAGAATTAAGTTTCAGGCTTGCTTTTCATAACCAGAAAAGTAGGTATTATAATTGAATTCCTATTTCATAAACTTTACTAGTCAAAGGCACTCCACCAGAAGCTAAGAAGCTTGATTCAAAAACCTTATACAGGGATACCAAGTCAAAAAAGACTCGTATGGTAGTCGGTCTGGGTTTCTGTTTTCTTATTTTAATCTTAATAATTGGAGCCCTGGTAGTACTGTGGACTGAGGCACTGGACTGCTAATGGAGTGGGAGGCTGGAAGCCATCATTTACTCAGTCAGAGGAGATGAGGCACGCTTCTTCTGTACAGATTTACAGGCTTGGGAGTCTTCTGGAGAAGCTCCACTCTTGTCCTGTAGGCTCGCTATGAGCCGGAATTGACTTGATGGCAGTGGTTGGGTTTTGGTTTTAAAAAAATTTCTTAGTAATAGGGAAAGTATGTTTAACCACAGACAATTTCTACAAATTCACCTAATCCCTTGTTTTGTGAGCTTTATTCTTTTCCTTGCAAGTCTAAAGCACTAATATCCCTACTGAAAAAAAGTGACTTTCTTTAATAATGTTATTTTGGATTACTATGTGCCTAGTGCCAACTGTGATTTGCATACATTTACTCTTCATCCAAACATGAAGAGACAGGTAATACTCTTTTTCTACTTCAATGAGCAAAGAACTTCTGGTCAAGAGGGGCCAAGTGACTTTTTCAAGGTCGTCCAGCTACTACAAATAGTGACAAAGATTTGAACCACATTTTACAAAAACCCAGAATGCATCTTTAAACAAGCAGTTATCTTTGTGAGGAGTTAACTAAATCCATATGGAAGAAGCACACCAGCCTTTGTGATCCAAGGGTTGTAAATAATATAATATAATCCAAATCAGAAAGAGGGAATGGTATCAGAGCTTAAATTGTGAACATTCAGTTTGCAGAAGGCTTTGGATAACAGTGGATGACAATGGTCCAAATCCATTTTCAAGGTCCACACATAGATTAAGCTTCCAGTTAATTCTCTTTAAGCATAGTTGAGGGATGTGAAGAGCCTTGTTAACAGAGAGTATTGTAGAGATAATTATAGTATAGTTTGGTTAAAATGTAACATTTTATTTGATCCCCCTTTTGACCCATTTAAAAGTTGTATCAGTTTAAAAGAGAGAGAGAGAAAGAGAGAGAGAGAGAGAGAGAGAGAGAAATACACAAGAATTAAGCCTCAGGTAAATTCCCTTTGAACATGGACCAGGGACGTGAACAGCCTTGCTATCATGCAGAGTCCACTGGAAAGTGGACTATGGCAGATGTAGTTAGGTTAAAATTTAACACCTTATCATTTAATCTCCCTTATGATCCATTTAAATTTGCTCTAGTTTTAATATTTTCTTTCTTTTCAACTGAATTTTTCTCTGTTATTTTGTTACGTTGCTAGCTTTTTTGTTTTTGCGTGTCTTTTGGTACAGTATATGAAATCGGGTTAGGTGAATTTAGAGAGGCTGTAACTGGATGAATAGTTGGTTTCTTGGGGGTATGGCAAGGGATGTTGGGGAGAAGGGGGGAACTAATAACAAGGAGTATAAGAAAGAATAAAACATTCTAAAATTGATTGTGGTAATGATTGTACAACTTTTCTTGATATAACTGAACTACTGAATTGCAGGATATGTGGATTATGTCCTAATAAAACTGTTTAAAATAATAAACCCCAGAATCAAAGCTACTGCCCTTTTTGTTCTGTATGTCTTTGTCAAAAAGTATAAACCCCAAATAAAGGCCCAAAGGCAATTTAAAAAGAAATAAATGATGAGAGTGATAACTTTTAAATTAAATCATTTAAGGGTTGGTTATTAGAGAAAATTTATAATTAATGAACATAGTATATTAACAGGAAAACCAAAATATAGGGGAAAAACAAAACTAGAAATTATATTCTTAAAGAAATTATATTACTATGTAGCATATTCGAGAATTCCATTTCAATGAGAAATAGTTATTCACACATTATCTCTAAATAATACCATATATACTCGAGTATAAGCCAACCCGAATATCAGTCGAGGCACTTAATTTTACCACAAAAACTGCATTAAAAAGGTGCTGAAAAACTCAGCTTATACATGAGTATGTACAGTAGTCCTTTACTGTTGAATCATATAGAGAACTGCTGACATTGGCTGAATCGAGAGATAATACTTAAAAAAAATAGGTTAGGAATTCTCACCCATTTTGGGTTTCTTTGTCTTAAACTTCCAATGTTAATAGATATTATATAGAAGTTTATGCACTAATACAGTCCCTGGCCAATAGTAACATGTACTCAATAAATTCTCATTGAATAAACAATGTTCAAAATTTAGCTCAGTTTTCATTAAAGACTTAACTCATTAACAGTAGATTTTCAATATGGCTTCCAAAAACTGAGCTATAGGTAAAAACAAAGTACTAAGATTTATTATGGAAATGATACACCCTAGAAAATATTTTATACATGACTTGGGAAAAATGGGCAATGCCCATACCCAAGTCTCTTAATAGATCCAAGTATCTCAAGAAACTATCCCAATATCACTCTTCCCTTACCTTGCTTTGTTAGTTCACAATTATTAAGTAACATTCTGCAATAATACGGACTTTACCAGGAGACTGTCTATCAGTCGGATCTAGATGTGGTCTGCCTAGAAGCTTTATCTTTCATTATAGATGAATGAGCTGGCATCTAGCTCCAGTTGGTTGGTTATTAAGAACTCTCAAGTCTGGCAAAATCAAGTTTTGGGCCTTGTGCTAGGCTGAATGCCAGACCCGAGAGCTGGGGCAGTCACAACCCATCTATATTCCAGGGTCTTGCATACTCAAAGAGCAAGTTTCTCTTCTTTGACATCTCTTTTTCTTCTCTATCTTCATCTTACTCAGGGTGTTAACCTTTGTCAATATACAGTACCAGCTGCCATGGGCAGACTCCAACTATAACGGCTCCAGGTGTGCCAGGGTAGAACTGTGTTCCACTGGATTTTCAGGACTCTTTTTTTGAAAGTAGATCCTCAGGTTTATCTTTCTACATGACTTTGGGTAGATTTGAACTTTTAATTTTTCATTTAGCATCCAAGGGCCTTAGCCATTTGTACGACTAATGGAACTCTATAATAAACAATGTCTACGTATATAATTGTAAAAACCTTCTAGTCCCCTTCTAGAGTTTATGAACTAGCAAACTTTCAAAATATAAATACTGTGTGTGGAGGGCTATCTTTTTGCCATGAATAATAAATATATTCATAAAATAAAAGATATTGGGAAAGAGAAAGGACACTCTTTTAATAATGGGCAACTTAAAAAAATTAATTTATCTTTAAAACCAAAAAACTAAAGTGTTTAATTTTCCCTACAAAAAAGTATGATCCCCCCAGGGACAACTGACCTGAGACAAAGAAAGGTCAATCATTTTGCCTAAAATCACACTGCGTTATCCTAAACCTTGATTCACAACAAAAGGTAAAGTGAAACCTCCTATTCTGATCCTGATGCCACTTTGGTATTTTGACTACTATGTACATTATACTGGAATATTATATTGTGACATTATTTCTGGCCTCTGATAAATGGGTGATGTTTTTATAAACTGTATGGTCTTTTGATGATCTGATGCACCCACCCAAACAACTCTCATCATTCAAATCTGTTTCTTTCATTGTTCCTGGCTCAAGGATGTTTGCTTAGAGTACAGAGATTCCCAGCACTCACCCCAAGGATATCTAGTCAAGAAAGTAATTTTTAATTTTGTTTGCTATGTACTATGGATAAGAAATAGTACTTTTTCAAAGCAAACAGTTTGCTTTGTTTGAAGGATGGTGAGGATAATTTAGTCAAGAATACTTCGTAAGAGGTAGGAGGAGTTAAGGTGAGTTTTAGCAAATGAAACAGTGATCCTAAATGTTTCCTCCCCGCCCCCACTATCATGCTACGAATTATACCTTGCAAGCCTGGCTAGACCAGAGGATGTACACTGGTACAGATAGGAACTAGAAATACAGGCAATCCAGGGTGGATGATCCCTACAGGACCAGTGGTGTGAGTGGTGATACTGGGAGGGTAGAGGGAGAGTGGGTTGGAAAGAGGGAACTGATTACAAGGAACTATATGTGACCTCTTCCCTGGGGGACAGATAACAGAAAAATGGGTGAAGGGAGACGTCAGACAGGGCAAGATATGACAAAATAATAATTTATAAATTATCAAGGGCTCATGAGGGAGGAGGGAGCGGGGAGGGAGGGGAAAAATGAGGACCTAATGCCAGGGGCTTAAGTGGAGAGCAAATGTTTTGAGAATGATGAGGGCAATGAATGTACAAATGCGCTTTACACAATTGATGTATGTATGGATTGTGATAAGAGTTGCATGAGCCCCTAATAAAATGATTTTTAAAAAAAACCAGTGATCTGAAATACACATTCACCAGTAAATAAATAGAGAAGAAGCAAGACCTCTATAATTCACCCCTCAAAAAAGCCACTTGGTAATTTTCTAGTTGGTTATCTCAGTAGAGGAATCCCCCAAATTACCCTTACTTCAGCATATATACTCACAAACAGAACTCAAAAGCTGTTAGTAACATTTAGCCTGGCTAAGGAGAATTTACTGATGGCAATGTGAAAGCCAATGACACTTAGTTTTCCTCATCCTCCTTAGACAGCAAACAAATAGTGAATGACCTTGTCCTTTACAATGTCAAGAGCTGTGGTCTCTGGCTGCTTTTTTTGGGTTTAGATCTGATTACTCTCCCTTTCTCCTGGAACATTTTCCAACTACATGGATGGAGTGTTTTTATATTGACATTTCAAAGGTCACTCTACCGAAGCTAATGTTAGCTAAAGATATTCTTCATGAACCATTATAGGATTCTCACTGCTACCAATTTGGAACGGAAATCAGCTGGCTCTCCAATCTTTAAAAAGTATCTGCCATTTTGGAGGAAAACAATTATTCTTAAAATAGCTGGTAGACAACTAGCAACTTGAAATTATCATCAGAGAAGAAACTAATGTCATTTTTCAATGTGCTGAACCACAACTACTGTGTGTTTTCTCACCGACTACTTTTTTTTTCTTCCAGTTTTGTGAACTTCACTAGGGTAAATCAATTATCACTTACCATTAATAAGCAGAGAGCTATCGGATCCTGGATATGAATAGTTTAGACGACCTGAAGGTAAAAGAAGGCCGTTACTAAAATTTTTTTTCAGAAATGGTTTAAATGTATTCAATAACAGCTGAATTGGTTGATTTTAATAGGCAAGGTATAAACTATAGTTTGGGATTATAACTTGGCTGTGCTAATGAACAAATGGTCATATCAATCAGCATGTCTGCAGCTATTCAATAAGGTAATGTTTGAATATTCCTCGTATTTACCTATTTGATCAGTCTAATTTCCAAATCCCTTTTAAGTAGTTTTCCTAACGCCATTATGTTCTCATACCAACTCATTATGTACAGTATTTCCTTTGGGCTCATAAGTGAGATTTTTAAAAGTTGTACAGTCTTGTGTCACTTTTAAAAAAGTAATCAGAGTAACAATATAAGCCGTAACATTTTTCTATGTGATCCAAACATGTGCCTACACACATGACACACATTGATACTTTTAAACTCTCATCTAGGGGAATAAGCTGATAAGATAAAGAAAGCACTTCACTGTACTTATACATGAGGAGCATTCCAGAACACAGTAGGCACACAATGAATGTTTCTTTCCTTCAGATTCTGAAGTGGCTCAACATTTAATGGTATCCAAGCTATCCACCAAAAAATGAATTTCAGAAGTACAAAAAGTTTCAGATCTTCCAAATTGGTAGCCACAATTAACGGGGTATATATGGGTTAAGGGTCAACCCACTTTAAAGAAATTAAAGTACAGAATTACATTTTTGTTTTGAAAGAGCATCTACATGTATGTTAAGGTATCTAGACAATAAATCAGTACTAAGTGCATACCATGTACCTAGTTCTTGACTAAGTTATAAAAATTAGTATGGCCCTCAATAAATCTCACTCACCTAGATAATGTAAAGGGGTTTAGTTAGTGATTATCTACCAGAAGCTAGCCTTTCTTAAGTCAGGAACAGTGTAAGGATTGGGAGCAGTGGTGATTCAGTAGCAGAATGATTGACTTCCATGCTGGATGCTCAGGTTGAATTCCCCATCAATGCACTTCAAGCATTGTCACCATCCACCCATCTGTCAGTGTCACTGTGACGCTGAACAGGTAATAGCAGTGTTTCAAGACTAACATGAACGAAGTAGAAAGGCTTGGCGATCTACTTCTGAAAAAGTAGCCAACAAAAATACCATGGATCACAATGGACAGACGTTGCACGGTAGGAGGCCAGCTAACGAAATCAACAATGTGTGAGAATGTCAAAGTGACTTGGAACAGCAAACATTGGGGGAAAAGCAGTCTACAGAACTCCAGCTCCTCAAAGGCAAAACAAACTCTGAAAGGTTATAAAAAATTATAAGCAGAAGGTCTCAAGGTTGTGAAAGCTTTCCTAGAAGTCTACATGACTCCGCCTAGCTCAACTGGGGACTGGAGATAATGTGTGGGCCTATGAATTCAACGGCCACATCACAGAACTCTTTAGAGTTGTCCTTGAATGGCTGAAATTCCTGCTTCTTTGAAAGAGTTGCCACATAAGTGAAGTGAGGCCATGAAAAAACTGTTCTCTATTAGAAGCAGCCTTGATTAATCAAAAATGTGAAGTCTAATATGAAACAAAATTTAAGCTTGTAATTTCCCCACAATTTAAAACCAAATAAAGCAGTAAGACTACACATGGGGGGAAAGAAAGTAAACGCTACTTTTGATATTTTAATTATTTTCCTTTAAAATTGTTTATACTGTTAAGCACTAATATATGCAGTCAAAGATCTAAATCCAGTGAATCCATCTGAAGTGCTTTAAATACAAGCCTGGGTCCTATGACTAATCAGGTTTAATAAGATATATTTTAAAAAAGGCAGATTGGGATGTTAGCAGAACATGACTTAATTGCCAAAAACAAGGGAAGTAGGAGTTCTTCTGAAATCTTAACAAAAAAAAGCAGTTGGTTATCTTGATGGAACATATATATGCATTGTATAAGAGGAAAACCCTCTAGTAAATGAACTAAGAGAGTTCACATGAAAACTTTGATCCCACATCAACTTGTAGTCATTAGAAAATATATTTTAAAAGATGATATAATAAATAAAAATATTTAATTACATTAACTGAAGTTAAGAATTAGGAGGATATGCTATCACTTCTAGAAAAAGATTTTAATTTTTTAATGTGTTTTAATGACTTGAAACCATTCCATTTCATATGAACCATAATGTCTCTTTCTTGCTGTCAAGGAAGGATAATTAAAAAATGGGAACCAGAGGGCAATGAATGTACAAATGTGTTTTACACAATTGATGTATGTATGGACTATGATAGGAGTTGTATGAGCCCCTAATAAAATTATTAAAAAATAAAACAAACAAATGGGAACCCAAAATCCAATTAGCCAACTGGCTAGCCCAGTTTAACAAGTGAGGTTAAATCTTATCAGAGTGATAGATTCAGAGTATGCACAGCACGCCTGAGTCTCTGACAGCAGTGACTCTTGCAATGAAAAGCAAAATCCACTCAGGGCATCTATCCTGGATAATTCCTATCACTCTCTTTTTGGAACTCTCCTGAAAGCTTTCCTTTTAAGAGCCCTGGGGGAAATCTTTCACATTCTCCTTGTACACCTCTCGTTTTCATTCTAATAGACCCACGGAAGCTCATTTACACAGGCCATTCGCCATTCTGCTTTTCTTATTCCATGGTTAGCTTGCTTCTGAAGTGGTGCCCTCATTTATATCCCTAATGAAAAATATTTTTCGAAATGTTCTCTCCCCCAGGGTTCACCTTTTTCCATGACATCCAGTCCCAAAGGGAAACTTAAAAAAATAATAACTTACCAAATTTTATTTCTAACTATGTAGAGCAACTGCTAACCTTCTTACATAGTCCTGACTTCAGCCTCACTTTCCCTTGTGCAGTATGGCCCACCTCTATGGACTAGAACTTCTCTACTAGGCTCTGAGAGTTTCCAGTTTAGGCAGCAAGTATGCAGTCAATGAATTTTTTCCACTGAATTAAAGACAGCAGGATTTCATAAAGGAGTAATGTGCAGTAAAATAGATACCAGAATGGAAATCTAATCCAGTACTATGCTGTTTGTTCCGCTGGTTGATTTTTTGCTAATTCATCTACTGATACATGTCCAACTGAATCCCTCAAGGGAAAAGGATGACATTAGTATCTCAGGCAAGTAGATCTATTTTATGGGGACAATCCAATCTTTGAGGGCTCTTGGTATTGATTTGTGTTATAAATATAAAGAAATGCTGCATGCTTATAGCAGGCTTAATCCTCAGGGAGGCTAGAGCAGGAGAAGTTGTCCTCTCTGGAGGCCAGCTGTGGCATTTGGAGCCAGAGGCCTGGCATGCATCACCAGCAGGCATAGACTATATTTGGGGACATGACTCAACTTAGCCAAATATAGGCAACTGATACATACAGTGTGACTCTAGTAATTTGTAGATTATCAAATTCTACGGCCTGGAAAGGATCCATACTCCAACCAGGCAATTTTATGCTAAGCATTTGGGAGTTAGCAACAGCCAGTATTTACTAACCAGACTGAATTGGCGGACAGAGGGGAGGTGAGCCAAAGGATAGTATGTACTATCGTCTTCATCTAAGGCACTAACTGAAGCTACCTAGTCAGAGATGAAAAGCGAAAACCCTAGAAGGAAATATTCCAATATATTAACTATGTGTGTATATATTATGTTCATAATCAAATGAAAGTTCTTTTTTAAAAAGCGATATATTTACTGTAGCTAATGACCCAGAAGGAAATGCTACAATGAATATTGCCATTTCAATACACAAGCACTGAGAAGTATCAATGTTCTACAGTTGCTATTAGGTTTCATGCCATGACCTCTTTCAGAGTCAAGCCATCGTTTTTGATGACATGGGATAGACCAAATAAAAATAGGGACAACTCTGTAGGGTTATCTCAAACAAAACCATGTAGTCCCATATGGAGATAAAACTCAACTCATAGCCATTGAGTCTATTCTGATTCATAATGACCCTATAGGGCAGGGTAGAGCTGTCCTGTGGGTTTCCCAGACTGTCAATCTTTATAGGAGCAGAAAATTAATCTGTCTCCCACTGAGTGGCTGGTAGGTTCAAATGCAGACCTTGTAGCTAGCAGCTCAACATGAAGCCCCCTATGACATCAGAGCTCCTTATATAGAGATAAGTGGCAATAGATTTGAAGTTAAATTTTATTTGACAGACTCAAGTTATACAATTTTAGATATTACAAAGAGGGGGAGATGGATTCTTTGGTGAACTCCATTAAAAATTCTAACTGGGAAAAGATGAGTATGTGCTTGAGTCCACTGTTATGAGAGATGAATGATTTATATACATAATACATGCAAGCACACACACACACACACACATATAAGCATACATTTGTGGCTTTTGTGTAACTGCTCCTCCTCTCTCTGCTTCTGCTGTAATATAGCTCGCTTAAATAGCTATTATATAGCTATTTCAAAGCTCTACTTCTATAAGTCATCTTGTAAAGGAGGCTCCACCTGCCTCTCCATCTACTGTTTTTACCAACAAGGCCTGACACTTGCAGCAAGATGGCACTGTTGAGGACCGGGATAGCATATTAACTCCAAACAAAACTAAACTTAAAGCCACTGAGTGAATTCTCACTCCCAGTGACCTTATAGGACAGAGTACAACTATTCCTCTGGGTTTCCAAGATTGTAACTCTTTACAGGAGTAGAAAGCTTCATCTCTCTCCTACTGAGTGGCTGGTGGTTCTGAACTGTTGACACTTGAGATTAGCAGCCCAACTCATAACCACTGTGCCAACCAGGGGTCCAAATGCATAACTAGGCTCAAGAAGCAGTTTCTGAATAATAATATCATACTTATTTAACTTCAGTTTGCCTATCAATATACTAAAAATGTATTCAATATATCCTTTCATTCGATTATATAAACATTTATTCTGTTGACCTAAAAAATAATCACCCAAATAAAATTTTACTTCCAGACTGGTAACTTGACAAAACGAAACAAATCCTAACCAAATTCACTTTTGTTGCATTGATTCTGACTCATATTGACCCTACAGGGCAGAGAAGAATTGTCCCATAGGGTTTCCAAAGCTGAACATTTTCCAAAAGCACAATGCCTCATCTTTCTTTGATGGAGTGGCTGATGGGTTTGAACCCTTGATCTTTTAGTTAGTAGCCAAGCACTTTAACCACACCACCAAGGCTCAACTTGACTGACTTCCAGTAAAAACAATTCCAAGCAAAAACCACAAGCATGGAACTGGCAAAGGCTATCATCAACTAGAGAAGCTTGCCACTCGCTGTTCCCTCCCCCGCCTACAGCCCGCTCCCAAAGAGCCATTTAAAGTCATTAAACATGCGCGTGTGCAAAAACAAAAATCCCTCCCTGGGACAATATAGTCTTCAGTTTAAAAGCCAAGACTTTACAGAATCCTTGCATTTATGACCTTGTCAATTTCTTTCCCCACCACCATTTCCTATCAGCTCTGGGGTGTAGTGATTACAGGTTGGACTAACCATAGGGTCAGCAGTTTGAAACCACTAGCTGCTTCACCGACAAACAATGAGGCTTTGTACTTCTGTAAAGAGTTATAGTCTTGGAAAGCCACTGGGGCAGTTCTACCCTGTCCTATAAGGTTGCTATGAGTGAGAATTTACTTGATGGAAGTGAGTTTGTTTGCTTTTAATCAGGTTCTTCAGAACTCCTGACTGGTTACTTACTTTTACAGAATTCTTACTTTTTCCATTTGGAATGCTGTTCCCTCTCTTTGCTTCCAACCCCCATTTTACCACTCAAGACTCTTTAACCATGTTTTGCCCAGGTCAATTCCCTCTTTGGCATTGCACATTCTGTGGGAAGCCTGCTCTAACTCAAGGCCCTCAATACCTCTGGCTTAGATAACGCTCTATGTCACAAAGACATTGGTTTTACTTACTAGACCCCATTTAAACTGGCCATTTCTAAGCTATCACTCCTTCTAGATAAGTGTTATCTCTAAGAATGTAAATAGGATATGTTCTGACTGATTGAGAAGGATCTTCCATAAAGGAAAGGTGGCGATGGCTGTAACCCAGAGCAGGTGCAAAGTGGCAAGATCTAAAAGCTTCTAAGGATTTCAGGCAGAGTGTCATACTCCAGAGATTGCAGGAGAGAAAAGTGCTCCATAAATAGCTGTTGAATGAATGAAGGATGCAGAGGCCGCTAATGGTAGCCTGTCTGCCATGACAGCTGCTGTGACAAGGGCAGGGAGGAGTCAGCCCAAGCAAAAATCTTGAGACCTAGGTCAAATCACTTGGCTTCTTAGAACCATAAGAAAGCAAGAGAAAGTGTCCATTCATGTCAAGTGGCTGCTGTGAGAAATGCATGAGTGAATATTTGCAGAAAAGTATCTTGAGTAGGCAATAGTTGCTCAATTAAGATCAACCCACCTTCCTGCTCCCATCCCTCTTCCCTCAGACTATAAGTTAAGGATAACCTACACTTGTCCACTTGTGAGAGAAAGGAAGAGGGAAGATTGTGTTGGGACAACCAAGTTCCACACTGGAACCCTGGAGGAGGGGGCAGCAATCTGAGGGATAGTGAACTCCAGAGAATGAGAGTTTTATCGTTATGTCCTTTGTTAGGATATAATTCTTTGATGGAGAGATGACAGAAAGGAAAAAACAAAAAGAAAAACCCACTGAATCCTTTACCTTTATAATAGATACACTGGCAATTTTATATTAGTTTTTTTAAGTAAAAACAAAACAAAACCAAAAACCCTTGAAAAACCCAACTTAGTTTTTTCCCTTCCAATGTTACCAAGGAGGATACTTTTTATGTATCTTACACTCAAATGTAATGTTTTAATTGTGATATGATAGAAAGGATTGTAACTGTGACAAAACTAACATTTATCTCTAAGAAAGTAAATAGGATATGTTCCTACTGATTGAGAAGGGTCTTCCATAAAGGAAAGGTGGCGATGGCTGTAACCCAGAGCAGGTGCAAAGTGGCAAGATCTAAAAGCTTCTAAGGGTTTCAGGCAGAAGGAACATCTTGAGGAAAGAAGAATTAAAAAAAAAAAAAAGGAGCAAGGAGCTGATCCAATTAAGGAATTCAAAAGATTTCCTACTGCCAGGAAAGCTAACAACAAGCCAGCAAGCAGGAAGGCTATTTTTATCCCTGCCAGCCGCCTTCCCACTCTGGATGCTACATTTAGAGGACAGAGAGCAACAAGATAACTTGCCTTAAGAGGATGTTGTGATACCGGTGATTAATGGAGATTTCTAAGCTTTAGAAAATGAGGCCGTTTTGTCCAAGTGAAATCAGTCAAAGTTACTTTTTAAGAAAAACTGAACATAATGGAAAGAAAAGTGTGGGGAAAAACAGACCCATTGATGGTAGAAAAAATTTGAGCTATTCAGGGAAAAAAAGAAGCTAAGGTAGTAAATTAAAATTCTACCTTACAAAGATGATCGATAAAAGCATGTGTTGTTTTATGAGGCACATTTTTAAAGAGCTGATACATAAGCATAAGTAATTCTGGAACTGACCCCAAGGTAAAAATGATTTTGAGAAATGGATTTCTGTATTAATATGAGTATAAAAGAAAATCACTACACACACATTAAATCCCTAGAGACCCTAGACAAATGACCAAAAAAACTTTGGAATTAAAACAATCTAAGAGAAACACATCTTAAAAAAGAGAAGCTCACATCAAAGGGTTCAAGTAGAAAGATGTTTTGAAAATGATGATGGCAACATATGGACAAGTTCACTCGATATGATTGATTGATGGATTGTTATAATATCTATAAGCCCCCAACAAAATGTTTAAAAAAAAAGAATCAAAGATCTTTCACTGGCTTACTATAGAAACCAAAAAGAGTTAGGAGTGATTTCTTCACTGATAGCTAATATATTCAAGAATACTACTCCTATGCTGATTAGAAATCACCCTTCAAACTGGTTATTACTGGACACTGAGTCTACTACAGCAACTCCACTGGACAGAGTAGAACTGCCCCTTAAGGCGTTCTTGGTTGTAACCATGGTTATCCAGAGGCAGGCCTTATTCCCTTGGAACCATCTGAACAGCCTTTTGGTTAGCAAGCAAGAACCTAACCATTTGTATCAACTTGGGCACTTGAAAACTATTACTTAAATCGTAAACCCCCAAAGCATCATTAACACATAGCTAGTTTTCTGCATACATATCCATCAACTCTAACCACTTAATGTAAATTCTTATGACTTACTGAACCCTAATGAAGTGTGTGCATGAATTTTTTGTTGATCTATTTATTATATCACCTTGTCTACTTCTCACAAGTCCCAGCTACTATTTTCTGCTATCATTTCACTTTTTAGACGTTAAAATAAAATAATAAACAGGCTGTTTAGAAGGTATCAGCTAATTTGGAAGATAAGCTGCATGAAGCCAGGAGTCTTTGCTTTTACTCCCTAGCATCTGCCAGCACTCTAAAAATTGTGCCCAGCACACAGTAGATGCTACATCTATGTTTGTTGTATAAATAATTTCAAACTGCTTTAGGATTTGCATACATCTAAAGTGGATCTCAAAGGGAGCCCATGTGGCAAAGTGCTTACAAGTTGAGCTGTGATCTGCAAGGTCAGCAGTTTGAAATTACCAGTTGCTTTGCAGGAGAAAGATGGAGCTATGTAGTCCCATAAAGAGCTACCTTAAAGAGTTCAATAAAGAGCTAGTCTCAGAAACTCACAGGAGGAGTTCTAACCTGTCCTATAGGGTCGCTATGAGTTGGTATTGATTCAATGGCAGAGAATGAGAAAGTTGATCTGAAAGTACAGGGTAGAAGTGGGAGGCAGAGCAGTACATTGGAATCACTTGGCTAACACACAAGCTTAGGTCCCAAGACAGACTCAATGAACCAGAAAAAGGAGCGAACAAGTCCGCTTGGCAAAGTGCTTTCAGGGATTCTATTTTGCCCTCTGCACTCCAACAAGAGACTCTTCAACAGGAAAGTAGGTGGTATAAGATCTATTTTACAGAGGTTAGAGCGATAAAATACAGATTTCAAATTCTATGCTCAGTCTCCTGGATAGAAATTAAGCTATTTGACCATCTACTTTCTATCGAAAGCATCTTAAAAGGCAAAATATGTTCAAGTTATGAAAATGGTATCCTCCTGAAAGGCTCACAATTAATACCTAAGCTGTTATGCCAGTAGGCTGAGCCTGTCTGGACCATCTAGATACCAGCCAGCAGAGTGACTTTACAAAGCTCTGCATCCCTCTGATATGTAAAAGTTTAATTAAAATAGAAATGGTCTCTGAAGGAAGTGTCCTTTTTCTTGGAACTGGTTACTAAGACAGCCTTCTCTAAGGATCATGTCCAGGTTTACTTTACAGGGACAAATGCAATCTATCATTGTAGTGGAGAATAAGGAACTGTCTAAATTCCTGAGGACTAAGAGTCAGGATTAACCAAAAGCCAGCTCCTATGAGGTGCAAGACAGACATACTCCCACTCTCCAATTTCACTGTTTTTGATACTAACTGCTCCTCAACCCCATTCCACAAGACTCTACTTCTTAGTGGGGTTCAATAATTCAGTGCAATACTAAAAGAATTTGAAAACAGCACTTAACAGAGATAACTCAGAATAGGATACAATAGAGGCCACACAACTCAGGACAGAATCATCTTTATCAGTCAGGTCAGCTACCAATCCAGTCAGCTCCCTCTGCTGTTTACACTCCTTCTTGGCTCTGCAACTGCATTTCTCAGCTCTGAATGGCTGGTCCCTCTGCCCCAGGCTTCCCCAGTGGTGGCCTTTCTGCTGCTACCTGCCCCCCTTGCAGCAGCTTTCTGCTGTCACCACTGGCTCTGCTGCTGGGCTCCTCTTCCAGACCTCTCACGGCTAGCTCTCTGCCAATGGGGCCCTTGCCAGAACTCTCACTGTAGTGTTCCAGCTCTTGACCTATTCTTTTAGACTGCTCCTCACAAAAACCCCAGGTCTGAAATAATGTGCTCCAGGCTCTTGTAGTCTTGACGTTCTCACCTCACATCTTCTATCTCTCTTTGAAGAACTAGGTGGGGCTGGCCACTTATATAAGCAAACTCCTTGTTAATTTCAAGGCCTGGACTGGCCAGACGGACCACAAACCAATCAATCCTCTTAGTGCACCACAATTTTAAGATGGTGAATTTTTCAAGCCATTATTTGAATAGCAAATTGACCAATTCCTTGCAAGATTATGGCCCACCCAGCCATTATAAGCCAATGGGAAGTCAATCCACTCACAGGTCTTGTGTAAAAGGACAACAGAGGGGCGTCTTTGCTGGACACAAGCACCATCTGAGGTAGAAAGCACCCTGGGAAGCTTTTCCAAGTGGCTTCTCCAAAGAAGGAGGCAAAAGTAACAATTCCTCAGAGTAGTAAGGGAAAAAGAGCTCCTACACATTTAAAAAAACAAAAACAAAACCTGGGTAAAAAGACCACATCAAAGACCTCATTTAACCACCATCACCAAATGTATTCTTCGGTCTGCAACTGCTTGATAGATGGAATAAATGCAGGTGTTAATGGAAATGGAATACAGGCATGCCTGATTTGAGTGAGGGTGCTTCATTCCAATGTGCTGTACAGATACTGCCTTTGTGACAAATGGAAGGTTCGTGGCACACTGTGTGGAGCAGGGCTCTCAACTCCACTTTTCCTACAGCACGTGCTCACTTCCGGTCACGCTCACAAAATGGTATTGTGTACTTAATAGACAGTAGGATAGTGCAGACTTAAAATTTACATGCACTGAGAAAGAACAACAACAAAAAAGGTGTGTGACTCGCTTTATTGCCGTGGTCTGGTCCTAACCCTGCAACCTCTCCAAGGGCTGGCTGCACGAGAGGAAGCCTAAATGGAAGATCCTTACACGCCACCAAGGCTTAGGGATGGCAGCAGTACCTGTTTCTCCTTCCTAACAAGTGCTGCCACGTTACCCAACTCCATTAGCTGCCCTTGCCCCTGGCATGATGCAGGGTGAAACCTATCAGCCCACCTTCCTTGCCCTGCCTGAAAAGGGCAAAAAGATGGTTCTGGATGCCCCCAAATTAGAGGTTCACTCCATCATAACTGCATATTCCATATACTCCCACTCAAGAACAAGGATCAAACAACATAAGCTTAATAACAAAAGGCTACTGTGGTTTCAGCAATAACCTTCACATGTATTTTAATTACATGACCTCAGCATCCACATATTTTTGGAAGATAATCATGCATAGTAAGTGACATTTCTCTCATCTAACTGGAATGCTTGGTCACTAAAGGAGTCACAGGCCCCTTCCAAGAAATCTCAAGGCTGAAGAGGCCCAGAGTCCACAGTGAGGACCGAAACATTTCGCAAGGCCATGTTTAAACAACTGCTTCTTGGCCGACCTAGCAAAGGAAAGATGCATTCTAGAAGTCAAACCTTCACTCGACTGACTAAATATGATTGTGCTCTAGTCATTTCCCCTTTACAAAGTATTCATTACTAAATACTGTCACACTCCGACTCACATGGTATTCATGTACTACATTCAGTCATTAAACTAGAAAGACTTTCAATTTTGTCATTTAGGAATGTGAATGCCCGGAGATATTCTATAGAACAATTTAAAAATCGTGAAATGTACCCTCAGGTTACAAGTGAGAAACTGTGGTAAAGAAAAACATGGCCAGCCTGCCACCACATATCTTCCAGTGACAGAGTCAGGTGGAACACAAGTCTAAAGGCTTCTCTTGCTTTCATTTCTTAACATTTGGGAAAGTCTATGGTGTGCTAAGAGTCCCAGGGTGGTATGAATGCTAACACACTCAATAGGTATCTGAATTGTTTGACAGGTTGGAGGCTGGAGCCCAACCCTACTGGAGCCTCAAAAGAAAGACCTGGTGAATTACTTTTGAAAAAACTGACCACAGAAAACTTACAGAGCACAGTTCTACTCATATGGGTCACTGTGATTTAAGATTCAACGCCCCCAAACAGGTGGCAGTATAGTAAGCTCATTATACAGCAATCAAGTGCCTTTTCAAGCAACTGAAGGAGCACTGGCGGTCAATGGTTATGTGCTTAGCTGCTAACCAGAAGGAAGGTAGCTTGAGAAAAGACCTGGTGACCTTCTACAGTAAAGTCTTGAAAACCCCATGGGCCAGTTCTACTCTGTCACACTGGGGGCTACAGGTCAAAGTCAACGCCACATGACACAACATTTAATCAGCCCTGCCAGACATTTATGGTTCAGAATATATTACAGGAAACACTCTAGGTCAGTAGAAGTTAGAGTGGTTTTGTAACCTCTTTATGTCTCAACGATTCATGGCTGCTCTTCAGAATTACAGATGTGCCCTTTATTACTAGCTTTTCAAGAATGAAAAGTCTCCTAATTGGTTGAATTTTCCTCTTCTTTCCCAACTGGCAGACCCAACTGGATTCCAAAGAGATTATATAACCACCTTACCTCCAGAGTTCCACCAATGTTCTTAATTGACTGGTTACCAGGTAATAGGTGGAAGTAAACAAAGCCTTGCTTTCAGAACTCCGTGTATTGGCATGGGACTGAATTGAGAGGCCAGACTATTGAACTGAACAGTGATGTTGGGAGGCAGCCCAGCCAACTCAGTTTCTTATGAAAAGTGTAACCAGATTAGAACTAGTTACAAAATACTCATTTGAACTGCTGACCAGCAGCACATTTCTCTTTTGTCCCTCTTTTCATGAATCAGGCATAATACGCTAACAAATGAAGCAATTGTATATAATGTTCAGGTAGAAATTCCATGCATATCAGGAAGTAATAATTTTGTGGTAAACTGTGCAACTTCTTCCTTCCTGTTGCTAAATTGCATGCAAAGACCATCTTGGACCTTTTTTATGGCAGCTATGAATCAGGTGGCGTTGCTTCCCCTTCCCCTGCAGTCAGCAAACAGAGGATAGGGTTATGCAACCGGATCAAGGAAAGCCTTCAAACTTTCAAAGACAACTCCCTATTTTATACTTCATCACCAAAGGGACATTTACTAAGCCTCTATTAGTGCATACAGCTGTCTTGGGAGCAGTGAGAAAATGAGATTGCTAAAGTCACCTCTGGAATTTGACAGTAACACAGAAGAGAAAAAGACAAACAAGCAAAGGGAACTGACATTATCAAAAGGTGCATAATATATTAATTGGGATGCAGAACATGTGGGAAATAGATCTCTGAAATGTTCTGAGCCTCCTCTCGTTCTTTCAGAGGAGGATCCTAATATTCGTCATCGAAAACCATACTATTTAAATGTCATTCCAATTTCATTTCCAAATGAAGACTAGTAAGAGTTTTCTCTTGTCACACTGTAAAATGGATACTTTCCACACTGCAAAGGCAAGTCCTTGCTAATTTGTTACCTGATTGCTGGTCTAAATCCAGATCTCTGATTTATGTCTAGATGTCCAATTACTACATCTTGTGTATTCTTATGGAGCCCTGGTGGCATAGTGGGTTTCACATTGGGCTGTTAACCACAAGGTCAGCAGTTCAAAACCACCAGCCAGTTCTTCTTGAGAATGGTGAATATTTCTGCTCTTGTAAAGATTTATACCCGTGGAAACCCATGGGGGCTGTTCTTCTCTGTCCTATGAGTTGGAATTGACTGGACAGCGTGAGATTTGCGTGCATGCCTTAACAACCTCTCCCCTGAATCCGTATCCAAACAAAATTAAGTCTTCACAGCCATAAAGCAAGCAAGTCTTAATACAACTGAAAAGAACATTTTAAGAATCTTTCAAAGAAATGTTTAGGAGTTTTAACCTACTAATCCCATAATTCCAATCCTTTCCCTTCCCTCCCCTATGCCCTCTACCCCCACTCTTGCCTCATGCCCAGGTAAAAGCAGAGGTATAACCAAGTTTTACAATTTCTATGGGCTCAAAAGAAGATTCTGTGCTCAGCCTTCAGCATTAAGTTAAAGTGACCGCTTTTAGGGAAACAACATCATGGGTGGCATAAGATAAATTATCCCTTGGGGACAACTGGGGACATGATTTTGAGTACCAATAAAAATGAGCATCAAGTAGTCCCTCATGAGTGTGAGGAAGCTGGAGAGCATGCTATGTAAACAGAGCTGAGCAACTACTAGTTCAGAGGGCAGAAATAAAGTTTCAACCTAAGCCTATGCTCCCATCAAAACCACCCTGCTGTTTTTCCTTCTAGGTATTCCTGTCCTTTCTCTCCCTTGCCCTTCCTTAAAACAAACAAAAAGCAACAACCATCAACCAGAGCCCTAATCTGAATGATTAACATTTTCAAGTTCTGCCTAAACAGGGCTGGCAGGAAGGACTCCAACCAATTCTGACCAAAAGCAAAGCAGAAAGACAACATCGGTTCTAAATTACGGCTACACTTTGTGCCAGGAATACAAAGACCATCATGCCACAATCCTTTGCCTTTGCCTTTCATCCTCACACAAGAAGTTACCTCTGCACAGAAGCCCAGGTCCCACCATTCAGCATCACTAAGCACAGTTCGCAAAGGAGGAAAGACTGTTCAGGATGTTCCACCTTGGCAGTCTGGGAAGGCGGAGAACAGGGGGAGGAGACACTCGCCCAGTTTCTAAACAGCCACACCTACAGTTCACTGTAACCCACTCGTCACGATATTCTTAGCTGTGTACTTTACTCCATTATTCATGAAGCTTCCAGAAGGAAGGTAACTTTCCGCTCTTGAGACACCTCAGCTACTCCACACACACACCCCACCCCTTGTATGCAGCTTTGAATTGCTTGGTATCATCCAAACAGAGCCAGCAGGAACCACCAGATTCTGGTAAGCTCCTCCTGCCTGGCAGGGTGCAGCTGCCTGGCTGGCTCTGAATCCTAAGGGCAGACTGGTAATACTCAAAGATCCAGCAATCAGCCAGAAGACAGTCAATACCACCACATAATAGTCATTTACTGGGGAGAAGAAATTTGATTATGCCCCCAAGTAAAATTAGCTAGTTTGCATTATCCATTTCTTCTTTATGGTACCTTATGCCATGCCCCAGTAAATGGCCCTTACGGAAAATTGTCCATCCTGTAAAGAAACTGGGGTGTGCCGAGAGTTAGGTACACAAGTGCTTTCTCAAAATGCCAAAGGCAAAGCAATTTAACTGGAAAAAAGGGCTAAATATTGTAAGAAGGGCTACCCATACCCAAACACAATTTTAAATATATGTTCTAATTTTATAGCAACAGAAGCTATTTTAGGATGTTTCTTTCATTTAAAAATATCTTACCTGTTTCCAAACAATTTCAGATCTAAAACGTGATGACATAAAATTAAGTCCTATTTTCAGTAACTCTCACAAATGATTTCTAGAGCTTTCAGGCTATATAAAGCCAGAATCTTGCCGAATACAATATTTATCGGTTCTAAAACATCTGTATCAGTATATAACATCTGTTCTCTAAAGTAAAGAACCTGTGGCTACAATTCGGAATATAGGAATGTGAGTGTATTAAAGAAAAAGTTACAGCTTCCTGACTGCTGTTTATTTTATATATATTTTAAACATATATTACTTATATGCCACTAGGTTCATTCTCACTCTACTGTAAATACACAGAATTTAAATAATTATCCCAGTATCACTCTCATAATGACATTAAGAAACTCTTATATGAAATTAATTCATAAAATTAACTTCTAATACACAGGCTTTGTGTACTAAACTTTCAAATCATGTGCATTTTGTTCTATACAAGCTATTATAAATTCTTTTGCTTAGCAACAAAGAAAAGAGGCACAGATGGAATCATCACTTGCCCACTCATTTCAGCATTTCTTTCAAACAAATTCACAGTAATGAAAACTAGTGAGCGTGTGGCAGGGTGCGAGTGGGACCCCAAATTTAACGTGTTCACAAAATATTTTGAAAAGGCAAGGTCACATACACCTTCAGCCAGCAAAGAATTTAGAAGAGCATTTTGAGAACAGATGAATGAATAGTTCTTGAAGTCGCTGCATTAGACGAATGCATGAAGCAAGGGAGGCAGCAGTGCTCCCAGTCCACACACAACATATGCAATAGGCTGCTGGGGCACCACGGGGTATGGAAACGATGGGCACTCAATGCAATAACTATTGCTCCCATTACAATGAAGTACTTGAAATGCCTGAAAACTTGGAGGGACTGTGATGATGGATATGTTGAGCTCAAAAATTGAAAGCAAGACACATCCTACCACTATATTAAGAGAAAAAGATTCCATTTTCACAATACTCGGGGAGGGGGGGGGTGAGATATGATATTCTGACTCACATTTAGTTAATTAATATCTGCAGAACATAATATTTTGACAATTTATAAATGCCTTTGTTCACTGGGTAATTTTACTGTCCCACTTTGGCTTTCTATGGAATGAAACAAGTTGGAGATTAAATTGTTTTCATATATATAGGGTCTAAAACACTCAACCACTATTATGAAACTGTAGATTGTTCTAACTCCATCTGACATTTGCCAGCAAGCCCTTTTTCTCACTCTCTCTCTTTATTCTTCCTCTCTCCTTCCATCCATAAATTACTGCTTCTTGGTTTCTATCTAATTCCTTTATTTCATTCACATGCAGAGAAGAAAAAAGAACAAGCTTTTGAATTTTCAGAGGTCTGTCTTACTACCAACTGACTATAACAGCTCTGTGGCCCTCTGACTGTGGCCAGCCTGTGCTTCAGCAGGCTGGAAACAGATGTCCTCGCATGTGGTTTTAATCTATTTTATGCTGCTGTGCTTCGAAGCAGTAAGTACCAATTTCACAGGCCAGGATAAAAAAAACCAGTAAGATACAATATTCCCCAAATAATCATCTTGGTATCTACAACAATAAAAGGAGATCTTTCTGCCCAGGTGAAGAAAATACTTCATAAGCCTAATAATTTTGCAGCTGTGTACAAGCCGCCACCTGGGAGATGGAAATTCAAAGTCGGTCTCTAGCTTAGGTTCTGAGCTTATGAGCCTGGGGTGAGGGAAAGAAAATGAAATGGGTCTCTGGGGAAGAGCTTCTGCAGATTGTCACTGGCTGGTGGTTGCGGAGAAGGCACTACGCAATCACATGGGTAAAAATAACAGGCAGACGAGAGAGCTGACCAGAGAAAGAACATGGAGATAAGATGTGGAGAGCACCCTTTTCCGCCTCATAGAGTTACACCCCTGGACATGAAGAAAGGACAACAGTCAGCATTCTCAGAAAACATTTAAAAAAATAAACCATGAAAAGACTAATATAAATTTTGAAATGAGAGCTAAGTAATCATTTGAGCATTTGATTTTTGTTTATTTTAAATGGTAGGTTTCCAACCAACTGGTTGGAATCAACAACATATTTATTTGTTAAGAAATGTAAAAAGTATTTGAAGATTCTTAAACATATTAAGATATGATGGCAAAAGGAAAAATTTAGATTCCATAACATTTAGGGGGATTTTTTAATTATAAAAAATTGATAATATAACCACATAAATTCATTCACTATATAATCCTTAGACTAATATTAAACCTCTATTTAAACATGCCCACACACAAACTGCCTATCTTTGAGAAACAGCAAATAAAACTGTAAATGGAGTCACTCAGAATATATATATTAATACAAAAATTTTTATTACAAAAGCATAGTCAAATGTAAAATTTGCCTTCATGTGACAGAGCCTTTAAAAAATTCTCATATGAATCCTTTTCATTGAATGTTTTATACCTTTTCTTCAAAAAGGAATATTGTTCTATAAAGGAGCCCTGGTGGCGCAGCGGTCAAGTGCTTAGCAGCTAACAGTTAAAGGTTAACAGTTAAATCCACCCCGGTGGCTCCGAGCGAGAAAGAACTGGTGCTCTCCTCCTACAAGATGAACCCAAACCAAACCTAACTACTGTCAAGTGGATTCCAAACTTAGAGGGACTTTAGAGGACAGAGAACTGCCCCATAGGGTTTTGAATACTGTAATCTTTATGGATGGTGAGTCTGAACCACTGGTCTTTCGGTTGGCAGCTATGAGCTGGAACCACTGTGCCAATGGGAAAACCCTATGCAGTAGGTTCCCCTCTGTCATGGGGGCTTTGAGTTGAACCGAGACTGGATAGCAGCTAACAGCATACTGATCACCACCAGTCACAGAATTAGTGCTCGTTTTCTGTTCCTAGGGGGATAAAAGAGCCCATGGGGAGGTTACTTACTCATTTTCAAAATGAATAGGCAGATTTAGATATTTACTTCAAAATGTGCTGTTTTTCAGGGGCTCAACTTTTATTATCACAAAAGTTTACGATAGAAGCCCTGTTTCGAAAAACAGCTATCAAAATCAGAAGGAAGTTAATAAGAAACGAAGTATTCCCCTGAGCAAAGCTATATTTTTGGTAGTGATTGTCTATGGTGATATAAATTAATAATCATGGTGTAACTATGATCTTGCATGTTAGGACCATGCACTCATTTACTCATTTGTGAATTCTTTATTGGTCTTCGAAGGAAAAAAACACACAAGAGTCATTGAGTTTAAGTTACTTTGACATTTCAATATAAACAGCTCATTTGAAACTGCCTTTCTCGTGATAAGGATGAAACAACCTATAGCTGTTGAACAATAACACATTGCATACCTTTTAATTGAGTGCCTACTATGAGCAAGGCACTGTGTTGAATTCTATAGACACATCATTCAATCTTCACACTGCTGAGTAGACTTTTGAATCCCACTTACTACCTGTGGCCCTCAAGTCAATTCCAACTCGTAGTCACCCTAAAGGACAGAGTAGAACTGATCCAGAAGGTTTGAGACTCCATAGGGTTTTTGTTTGTTTGTTTGTTTGTTTTGGGGGGGGGCAGAGTGGTTCATCTTTTCCCCAGAAAAAGATGGTAGGTTCAAGTGGCCAATCTTTCCATCAGTGACCCACTGCCCCACCAGGGCTCTACCTTTTTGAATCCAGGCCTATATAATTCCAAAACTCATGTTCCATTCTGTTATGTTGTCTTTCATTAATCACAATTTTATATAGCCTTTATGTTCTCACACAAGGTAACTCAGATCTAATATTTCTGTCATATGATTTAACTTTTGATTACCTTTATAAAAGGGTTTCACATTGGGCTTTGATCTGTGTGGTTGTTGTTTCAAAACCACCAGCAACTCATGGCGCTGCTGGACTTTCTACTCCTAGAATCAGGTACAGTCTCAGAAACCCACAGAAGAGTCGCCATGAGTTGGCACTGACTCCATGGCAAGGAGTTTGGCTTTCTGAGCTACAAAACTAACTAAAAGAAACATAATTAGGTGAAAATTGGCAAGACAAAATTTAAGTGAGCACAGCATGACGACAAAAGCCAACACAAAAAATCTATTTAGTAAACAAGAAAAGGAAAAAATTAACCTGAGAGATGTCTTGATAAATCAGGGGAATCCTACTGATAGGCCTTTTGGAAGAATGTGTATAAACAATTACACTTAACCTAAGTGTTAGTTAAAGGGTTGTGTCTTAGAAGAATCAAATAGCAAACTCTTCATTATACCTGCTGCTGTTTCTAGACTGTTTTCTCTGATAAAAACCATAAGCATTAAGGAAAAATGAGCTCTATTTATTCATTATCCTTAGTATCTAGTACATAGACAGCTCTTTAAAATTGACTGTAGACTGGAAACACAGGGAATCCAGGACAGATGACTCCTTCAGGATCAGTGGTGAGAGGGGTGAGGCCTGGAGGGTGGAGGAATTGTGGGGTAGAAAGGGGGAACCGGTTACAAGAATCTACGTATGGCCTCCTCCCTGGGGGATGGACAGCAGAGAAGAGGGCGGAGGGAGACGTCGGACAGCATAACTTATGACAAAACAATAATGATTTGTGAATTATGGAGGGTTCTTGAGGGAGGGGGGAGTGGGGAGGGAGGGGGAAATGGGCAGCTGATATCAGGGGCTAGAGTAGAAGGCAAATGTTTTGAGGATGAGGGCAGTGAATGTACATATGTGCTTGGCACAATGGATGTATGCATGGATTGTGATAAGAACTGTATGAGCCTCCCAATAAAATAATTTAAAAAAATGACTGTAGAAGGAATAAATACGTGAATATTAAACAACTGTTTTTAGCTACTTTTTCTTGGACTTCACTTTTATTTTGAACTAATTATGGATTCACGGCAAGTAGTACAGAGAGATCCCTGTACAGCCTTCACCTGGATCCCTTGATGAAAACACTGTACACTATATTACAAAGTCAGGAAACTGGCAATGGTACAATCTATGGGTCTTACTCAGATTTCTCCTTTAGCTGCTTTTTAAGAGTGTGGGTAATGTTTTCTGATGATAGAAAGGACCTTGGACTCTCCTCCTGCTGATGAAAAAACAAAAGACCAAAGAGGCTGAATGACTACTCCAGGTCAGAATGCAAAGAAGTGGCAGAAATAAAGCCAATTCTGAGTTGAATATCATCTTTCCTAATGAATGACAGATGCTTGTAAGAAATGGAGCATACATCTAGTTTTGGGCTGTCCGTCAGCATTCCATGAGGAATTCAGTAAAGGCCTTTAAACTACTGTGAAGACATACTATTTTAGATGAGTGATATTTTTCACAATTTATTTTCCATTTCTCCAGACCCTTAAAAATTCTCATTAAAATTTTTACCACACTTGACACAATGGACGTATGTGTGGATTGTGATAGGAGTTGTACGAGCCCCCAATAGAATGATTTAAAAAATTTTTTTTTACCACTACCAACTGCTCTAAAAGAATTACGTTAGAAGGTTCTGGATAGAATGGGAGAAAAAATGTGAAACAAAATTCAAAATCAGAAAGGAAACCAAGTTTACCAGCTGGATAGAGACTGCCAGCATTATAGCCTTTGGTCACCAGCTGAACTCACTTCCATGCTAGAATAATCAACCACTTAAGACCAAAGGGGCAGCGTTTGCCCAAGGACAAAATACAGAGGGTTAGACAAGGAGAAGGGATGGACCCAGGAAATACTAAGAGGAAGTAGACTGTGATGGTACATTGAAGGGATTGTACTGGGTAAATTGAACCAAGATGTGTATTAGTTCTTGAATGTAAAACTGAGGATCTCCTCTGTAAGCCTTCACCCAATTCACAATTAAAAGAAAATCCCCCCCAGTCCCCCTGCAACACTATTGGTCTGTAGACAAACACCTTAGATTTACTGCATTAGTAGGATGATAAACCAAACATAAGCTCAGCTGGGCTGGCCATGACTTGAAGTGCAGACGGCCTTGCCGTTTGGGGTCGCAGTGTAAATCTCTACTATTGGGCACAAAGCAGGCTCACAAACCTTTCACAAATAAACAAACAAATGATGAACACACAGACTTAAGTAGGATGACCAAATATACCAAACATTCCAATTTCATTGAGAAAAAACAGCGAAAAGTCTGTTCCCTATTCAGCTAGAATTTTTGTGAAGAAAAAAACTTGGTTTTGTGGGGTAGTTATCATGAAATTATAGGATGACTGAGCTGGATGGGCCTTTAGAGTATAGTGAGGCTGGTAATTCCAAACCCTGGCTGTACCTTAAAATTACTCGAGGCATAGAAAATAAGATCCCAAGCCTAGACATGAAGTGGTGCCAGGCATCTGTATTTTATTTTTTAAGCTGCCTGAGTTGTTCCAAACCCTTTAGTATAAAGGTGAGGAACTGGGCTTAATCACATTGAATATCTTACTGAGAATAACATACGTACCTAGTTAGTAACAGAATTTATATCAGAATCCAAGTAGGAGAACATAGATAACATTTCAGAAATTTTAAAGCTTCATTTTTAACTTTTTGTCATAGGCAAAAAACCAAAACTATCAATATTTGAACTCTTCCTACTGTATAGTCACTCTCGTGGGACACAAAGATACCAAAAGAGAGGATACAGACCATGTTTTTCCAGCTAATTGTTTCCCCTAATCTAGTGGTTTTCAACCTGTGAGTCAAGACCCATTTGGGGGTCGAACAACCCTTTCACAGGGGTCGCCCAATTCATAACAGTAGCAAAATTACAGTTATAAAGCAATGAAAATAATGTTATGGTTGGGGGGTCACCACAACATGGGGAACTGTATGAAAGGGTTGAAGCATTAAGAAGGTGGAGAACCACTGCCCTAACCCCTGAACAATGAGTACTCCCCTGTGGTACGTTTGACTGGCACTGAGATGGGCCAGCTGTGGCTGTCCATCAAATATGTATGATGATTTAACAAAAAGAGAGCCATGCGTAAAGTGGATGGAACTTATGGGATCCTCAGTGCCAAGCCATATTTGCCATACTGCTCAGCAGATTTATTACAAAGATAATACACCTATAGTTCGCTATTAAAATCAAAGTATTCCATTTCTAAACCGACCTTTAATCGAATCGTTTTCAGCTCTCATGATGTCGATGAGTGAGCTCTCCAGGGAGTGCATGTCAAAGGTCCGTGGGCGATCCTGTAAACACAAACAGTCACAAGCCTGGGTTAAATACAGCACTGCAATCTAAAAGAGGAAACAAACTGCTAGTTGGGGCAGTGATCCCTATGTGGCAATTTCACTCTTTCCAAACAGTGCATAACTTTTTATCATTAAACATTTTCTTATAAAAATGTGTAAAAACATACATATCCAAAACCACAACAGAAAGTACACAGGGCTCTCAGCAAAGAGTCATAATAGAAATGACCTCTAATAAGATACATACATTACTTTCATTCATAAAGCAAAAATAATTAAATTTGCATAGTGAAGACCATTGAAGAAATGTAGAAAGAAAACGCTTAAGCTTTCTCTAGCACTTGACTTGCTTTAAAAAACTGACGCCTACATGTGCTGCTCAGAATGATTATGTTTTCTTATTGGCCAGGGGTGAAAATAGTCACCAAGTGTCTATGAGGCCAATCAGTAGCAAAATATTCCATATTAAATATTGGAAAATCACAAGATAAATGGTACCTTTACTTAAATAATCAATTAAAACCTCAATTGATTCTCTTATCTCTATGGAGCTGCTTTGGTTGGGATGGGACAGGTATGTACGTTGCTATGATGCTCCCACAGGTTCCAGAGAACTTCCAAACAAAGACAAACTAGGTTTTCAAAGCCTGGTAATCTACAAACAACAACAATTATGAGGAGGTTCAAAAATTCTACAGAGAAATGGGATGAAAACAACAGAATTTTCCTGTGAACTTTTTGAAGCCCTCCCATTGTACTAAAGCTACCCTTGAATGTCAATGATTGACTTTCTCTATAGATTTATTTTTTAAAGCTAATTATCCATATACAATATACATAAGACTCCCCCCTCCATAGAAAAAGCTAATTTTAGGAGTTTCCCCCACTCCCCTCCCAAAACATTAAAAACAAATTGAGTATAACGAGGTCCAAGAGCTGCTCTCATTCCTGTGCTGAAATCTTCTCTGAGGAACAGGAAAGCATTCAAGAACTGCCACAGCAAGTTCTGTCTCCTCCCCACCCCACCTGCAACAGTCCTCAAGCAACCAGCTGATGAAGGACTAGATGATCTGACCAAGGTTAGCATCGAGGTAGAAAACCAAATAACATCTGGATTCTTCTTTACTCCTCCAACTTTATGCTTTACTTGTGGCCATTAAATTTAAAAATGCATAAAGGGAAGAAGTGGTGGGGAGAACAACGCTGCGCTAAAAGCCTGGCTTAGGAAAGCAGGCTTCAAGAGTGAGTGAGGAGTCTTGAAATATCAGTGCCCAAACTGCTCTGGCATGCCTCTGGATGAACAGGACCACAGATAACAACTGATGTTTAGCTCGCTAAGTTAAAAGTTGGGGAGGGAAACACATTAAGATTCAACTGTGACCAAAAAAATTTCTTTAGATTCAAAAAATAAATTTCTATTAGTAAATAAAGTTAATTTTGAACTAAATTTAGACAAGGAATCCCGATGTCTGACCTACCTTAAGAATAAGCATGTGTACACAAAAAGATCATACAGGAGTACTATCTTAGTTATTCAGTGGTGCAATATCACAAGATATCACAGTGGGTAGCTTTTAGGAACAGAAATGGATTTTCTCACAGTTCAAGACTCTGGAAGCCAAGGTGTGGCTCTATAGCAAAGAAATCCTTCCTTGTGGGTAGCTCCAGGAGTTCCAGGTGTTTCTTGGGTATGTTTGTGTCTATTCTGCTTTTTAAATAATTCTGAAGGGTTTAGGTTCAAAATCCACTTGCTCTGGCAGGATCTTAATAACATAAAAGAAAGACTGTATTTCCAATCAGGGCCAAATTTACAGGTATTCACTACTGCTTTGGAATTTAAATGGAGCTAGTACTCCAAGTGAGCCTTGGGGGTATAGTGGTTCCATGTTGGGCTTTGATCCACAAGGTCACTAGTTTGAAACCAACAGCAGCTTCTAAAGAGAAACATGGGGATTTCTACTCCAACACAGAGCTTGGAAACTCACAGGGGCAGTTCTACCCTGTCCTATAAATGGCTATAAATCAGCATTAACTCCATGGTAGTAAGTTTGTGTGTTTTTGAGTACTCTGCCTAAGAGCCTTGTTGGTGTTGTGGTTAAGGGTTAGGTTCCTAACTGAAAGGTCATCAGTTTGAAACTATCACTGGTTCTGTGGGAGATAGATGAGACTTTCTATTTCTGTGAAGATTTATAGTCTCGGAATCACACAGGAATACTTCTACCCTGTCCTATGGGTCACTATGAGTAGGCATCAACAGGATGACAGTGAGTTTGGGTACTTTTCTTTTAAGTACTCTACGAATTTTATTGCTTCCTCAACATTAAAGAACTTTTCAAAAGGGAGCATTTTCTTTGAACACCAAAGAAGTTGGTATGAATTTGAAGGTGTATAAAGGTATAATATTGGGCTCATGCCCAAGGGTACATTGATCAGAAGGTTGTTTCATGCCTAACACACACACACACACACACACACACACACACACACACACACACACGGCTGTCTTGTTGTGTCCAAGGCACTATTAAGCTTATAGGAGGGAACTGACCAACACCCAAAAGTCTTTCCAGCTTAAACCAAACCCTGCCTGGCTGGAAACCAAAGTGTTCAGTCATTAATCAATGCCTAGTCCCTACTAATGCAATCTGTATTCAGAGCAAATAATCAGAGAAGCTGGATTATATGAAGAGGAATGTGGCATCAGGATTGGAGGAAGGCTTAGTAACAGCCTGTAACATGCAGATGACACAACCTTGTTTGCTGATAGTGAGGAGGGATGATGAAGATCAAGGACTCCAGCTTTCAGTATGGATTACAACTCAATGTAGAAAAGACCTAAATCCTCACAACTGGAGCAATAGGTAACATCATGATAAATGGAGAAAAATTGAAGTTATTGAGCCCAAATCCTGACCTGTTAGGTAAGTGGATACACTGGATTGTGTAAGATATGGCATAAATAAATAATATAATAATAAGGGTTCCTGGGGGTAGGATGGGGGAGGGAGGGGATCAAGGGGAGCCAATATCAAGGAGTTCAAGAAGAAAGAAAATGTTTTGAAACTGATAGTGGTAGCAATTGAGGAAAGAAGATGAGGCTATCTTTCCCATAAGATACACAATCTCACCAACTTTACATAGGGTCACTATGAGGCAGAATTGACTCTATAGCCATGGGTTTGGGAATTAATCTCCACACTCAACCCAACCCAAATCACAGTTGTCCAGTCCACTCCAACTCATGTGGACCCTTCAGGATAGTGCAGAATGCTCCCATAGTTTCCAAGACGGTCAATCTTTACAGAAACAATTGCCCTCTTTCCCAGCTAGTGGGTTTTAACTGCCTAGTTTTCAGTTAGCTGTCACGTACATTAACCACTGTGCCACCAGGACACCTATTTACAAGTACAGGGCTCAGTTTGTCTACATGTATTTTGGGAGTTACAATTCAACCCATAACAAGTATTAAAGACATAGAGCCTACAAAAGAATATGACAACAGACCTCTATTACCACCTTTCCTTTATAGTAATTGTTTTCTTTCATATTATTTTTAACTCAAGCTTTTACTCTAAAAAAAACCCCTCAAACTTTGCCTCCTAATTTTTATCACCTCACTCTTTTTGCCCCCTTAATTGTTGAGGATTTCACTTCACTTGTCTAGCCAACTTAAGAATCTTAAAGTTGACAGGGCATTTCCTCCACCTGAGAGCATCTTTTGATCGACCTGGCATTACTCCTCTGCAATTCCATACCACTTATCACCTTATATATGATCATTACGTTTCCCTGAAGATAAAGCCCACCCATGACCTCCATTCCCCACCGTAGAGATGCAGTGACATTCACTGATGCATTGTTTTACAATACGAATGCTTGAAGCATCCAAGGGTGAATGACAGTTGAACAGAATCCAATTATGGAAGTAGTACAGGGTATTACAAGGTTTTTTCCAGGGGTGGGGGTGAGAGGGAGGGTGTGCAAGGATGGCTTAACACGCATTCTACTCTAAACCAGTCACATTCACTCCAGAGCATCCTTCTGCTCTTTTCCTCCAGTTTCTTCATCTCTTCAACAGGTCATTGTGCCAGAATTAAACTTTCTAAGAATTAGTATTCACAAGGCAGGGGAGAGTATTATTCTGCATTTATACTCCCTTATCTCAGGTGCTAAACTAAACCAGACTCCTGACTATTCTTCTCGAAACAAAGTGGATTTGAGGCATAACTTCAAGGTGTACAAATTAATATAAAGTTATAATATTGCATTCTGTAACACCTGGATTTCTTCTCTTTTCCCCAAGCTATGAAATGCACCCCTATCTGGGCCATCTACTGTCTCCATCTTCCACACAAAACCAATTGCAGAACCAGTGAATCATTCTCTGTTCTGTTCACGTGGCTGCCTTCTGTCAAGCAAGCGTTCCAAGGGCAGGAACGAGGTCGTACCTCAGATGTTCTAGATGTGCAGACCTCAAGCTTTCTAGACTGTCCAGAAGGCCAGAGAATCCAAATGAAAATATTATACTTTCCTATGTGAATCATGAAGTAAAAGGGCTGAGAAACACTGCCCTACACATCTGTAGCACTGTACCTCAGCCAGAGCCTGGCAGGTGGAAAGCGCATAGACGGCTGTACAATTACTGGATGAATGAATTCTTCCAAACAATTTTAAATGTTTAAAGTATTTTCATTTCTTCCCCTTCCTTATCTTAAGTTTTGTTTTATATTTCCTCTTTCCCACTACTGAACTGTATGTTTTCTTTTGCCAAAAGAACTGTAATGGGAGGGGTGGGGAGTTAAAAAAAACACAACCAAAGTAGTAAACAACCTTGTGAGTTTCCGGAACTCTTATTGTTGCCAATCACTGAATGACAAAGGCACAGCGCAGACACAGTTCATTGAGAATATAGCACAGAATATTTGTTTTCATTGATTTGTTTTATAAAAAGTGTTTCTAGAAAAGTGCAATAAGCCTCCTTTTTACCTATAGGTTTCCAAATGCTTACTAAAATTTTATAAAGACATTTTGCAGCCCCAAGCATTCTGCCTAGAACATAAACATTTCTTCCGATTAATAATCACTGACTGGTGGTTTGGTAGTTACTCCTTGGACTGTGATTAGCATAGTCAGCAATGCAAGGCCACCAGCAGCTCCTCGGGAGAAAGACTGGGCTTTCTACTCTTGTAAAGTCACAGTCTCAGAAACCCCCAGAGTCACGCTGAGTCAGCATTAAATTGATGACAGTGAGTTTGAGTGTTTTGCTTTGTTTTTTACTTCTAATTGGCAAAGGGAACTGAAACTAAAATCTTAAATGAAAATGTTAAATTCCAGTACAGCATGTGAGATAGAAACAAAGGTAAACAAAATTACAAGTCTAGTCTTCTCATACTGATGATTCTGCTGAAAGAAAACCACACTCCCAGCAAAGCCATTGCTGTGTATTTAAGAGCCATCTTGGAAGCAGGAACACGGAAAGAAGTCCCAAGATCATTGGAAGATGAGCCACCAGTGGAGCCTGTTTGAGATCTCAGGCTGAAGGGGCAGAGGCCAAGAACAGAGCTATCAGATGCTGTGACAAAGAGACCATGGGACATAGCAAAGGAGTCAGGCCAAGCCAGAAGCTCAGGCAAAAAGACCAGAAGACAGAACAGAGGAGCAGTTCTGAGAATAAGCAGAAGGTTGGCTTTCTGGCTCACAAAGGCAGAGGCCAAGAAACCATATACCTGAAAGGTAGAGTACTGGAAAGAAACTTGGCTACTGGTTGAAGTGCTGCTGTGGATCAACGACAATATTTTTACTGTTCCAGATCTTGACTGTGGTAACCTGCTAACTTCTCTAATAAATCCTTGTATTGTCTGTGAGTTCTGTGTGGTCATTACACCTGAATTATGGAACCCAGCATGTGCTATGTAAGGAACGATTGATGCAAGAAAAGCTAAAGAAGAATTGGGGTGGGGGTGAAGGTAACAGGAAAGCCATAGAAGGTCCTATGTGCGCCTCCCTCCCCCACCACCATTTTACAAACCAATTTACAAACTCAGATCAATTGGTATTGACTCTCAGAGGATTCTCAGGGCTTCGGAAGAAAACTGTACCTCAACAGATGCTGCTAACAACCACGAAATTAGGTCTAATAACGCAAGTACCACTATCTTTCTAACCCTAGCCTACTTTAGTCCCCCTACAACCCAGCTGCAGGGGCAGTGATTAATGTGGCTCATCTAGACAAAGTCTCTAAATTCTACCAAACAATCTTTCTCTGCACGGGTCTGGTAAGAAGGTGGGGGAAGATACTGATAGGATTCACCTGCAAGTACCTGAGTCCCCTGGAGTGCCTTCCTGCGGTGTATAAAATGAGCCCTCTGAGAAGCAGAAGGAGGAATCTCATTACCAGCATGAGTCAGGAGTGGGGCACATCCTCTGGATCTGAGAGTCCTACATAAGTGAACCTCCTGGATCCAGAAGGCAGCCATGACATCAGAAGAGCAGCAGCATGACCAGGAGCCAGAGCACGGGACAGAGTAGTGGACTTGCCAGCCCATGGAGTAAAGCAGAGTGGTTTTGTGCAAGAGGCTGGCTTGTGAAGCGGAGTACCTTTGGGCACTTAACTGGGGGAGCTGTGTTTGCTGACCCACAGAGCTTGAGCTAAGAATGCCCTTGGGTTGGGCATCGATTAGCAACCCTGAAGGAGCTTTGAAACATGCTCAGATGAACAACTGGATCCTGAGCATATCTCATGTGCACTCCAACCTATTAACTTAATAAGCCCTTTAATCATGCATTTTGTCTGTGAGTTCTATGTAGCCATGGCAATGGAAATTAGAGCCTAATATAAAGTAGAGAATGCTACTTAAGACAACACACCAGCCTTAGCAAATATAATTACAAACTACCTGATGTTTATGTAACATTTTCTTTCTTATGCCATACTGATAATTCGAAGAATTGAAAAGTTCCATAATTTGTCAAGAAAACATTCTAGTCTCAGAAAAGATCCAAAGTTTATCATTCTTGATTTACTTTTTGGCTTCTTTGTTTTTTATTTTGACATTCCAGGGGGAGAAAATTAACCTTCAAGTGTCTATGCCATTAGGAAGTGGAGTGGTAGGCAAACGCTCAAGGCACACTAACAGCACAAACAATTCTCATTTCCAACCATAAACTAAAGAGCCAAGTCAAAGACTGATTTCCAGACATTGTTCATTCTTCAAGCTTACCTAACCACTGATCCGTTTTCTTAGAAGCCATTTCCCAAACTAATTGGAAAATAGAAATCATGGTAAATGAAAGCTCTCCTTGACTGAACTTAAGCTGATGAGCAAAATATGAAGATCCATATACATTGATGCAATGAACATTAGACACTAGGAAGTGCCAACTCAGTCACTGATATGTTATAGGAGGTTGGGCACTTTCAGTCTGTAGGCCTCTTTCCCAGCCTGTCCAATGAAAAGCTTGGTAAGATTGCTAATATCTGGCTCCCAGCTCCAAAAGGCATTTGTATTCTAGTTCTACAATCACATTTCCAATTACTGAAAACGGTTCATGCTCTTCTAATTTTTACAGTTATAATTACAATGAAGATGATGATAAAGGCAAGAACCAAACATGTGAGGAAGAATGTCTAGTCAAAATTCAAGGAGCCCTAATGATGTAATAGTTACACACTGGGCTGCTAACCTCAAGATCAGCAGTTTGAATCTACCAGCCTCTCCACTGGAGAAAGTTAGGCTTTCTCTTTCTAAAAAGAGTTAGTCTCAGAAATCCACATGGAAAGTCCTACTCTGTCTTTTGGGTCAGAATTGACTCAATGATAGTGATTTCTGAGTCAAAGTTCATTATTCTTTTCCCACCAAAAGGCAGGGGTCAATGATACATACAGTAGTAAGAAAAAGAAGCCTTAGACTGTTAAAAGAACAATCTCTGCATTTTCATTAAGCTAGAGGTAATGTGAAACACAGCCCCCCAAGGGTGGGGAGGTGGGGGTGGGTAATCTACATAAAACAAGTCTTTGGGGGAGTGGAAGGGCTCTGATTTTATATAAAAGGTCAAAGAATTTCTGTTAAAACAAAAGAACACAGACAATATAATCTGTTCTAAGCCAAAGTTGCCAGTTTCTTGTCCTAAGCATCTATCTTTTATTGAGCACCTGACATTATCCCCAGTATTGCATTAATACTGCTTTATTTAATCCTCGAACCTTACAGGTTAGATCTTATTATTCCTCTTTTAGTGATAAAAAAACTGAACTTAAGGAAAATGCACCAGTTTATATCAGTTGGGATGCACGCCCCAATCTAACTTTAAAGCAGGTGGTGTAACCCTGGGTAAAGTAATGGTCATAGCAATCAAAAGATCACACTAACTAAGACATACATGCAAATAAACACAACTCAACTATAGGATCCAGGAGGCCACGAATGGGCTGGCCACTGTCTTGCAAAGAGTGGACACTCATTTATTGCATAACATGTAATGAATGCATAAAGTGTATAAGGGTAATAGAGGATGATATTAGAGATACTAAAAACGTAGGAAGAGAAAGAGAAGTCCTATGATCTTTAGCCTCATTAGGAAGACAGTAGCATAAAAATTAGACCTACAACAGCTGTATCTCCAGGTTGTCTACTGTTTACTACAGGATTATCAGTTGTAGTCATAGTAATGATAATCAAGTTAGTAGCTAACATCTACCAAATTCTATGTGTTGCATATGTAATCTCATTTATTACCAAGAAGCCAGTACAAGTTAGTTTCCTACTTCACTAATGAAGAAATGGAAGTTTAAACTCTACTCACTGCCATCGAGACAAGTCTGCCTCATAGTCCAATGTGTAACCCACTCTGCCACCAGAGCGCCTTCACAGAAGCTCAGAGTGATTAATAACCATCAGTGGAAGGAGCCCAAGTTGAACCCAGGCCTCTAACTCTAGAATACGTGGGCAGGGATGAAAATAAAAGAGCACCAAAAATAACAAAAGAAAATAATTTCTTCTTTCCCAGGTTCGGCAATGCAAATTTTATCACAATACTCTTACTTCACTTAATCTTGTAATCTTAGTTGGTATAGTTAATATATTGTTACATGTCAATATCTGGTTGGTGCCTGTTTCTGTCATTTGTAATTCATAAAACAGGGTCTAAAGGAAAAGCCATACAATGTCACTTATGAAAGTCAAAGTTAACTGATATAACCTTTTGGCAAAACAAGTACTTTTGAACTATTCCTTTTACTTATACACCTTGATAATTCTGCCTGCCATGGCAAAATTAGTCTCACATCAGCATACTGTCCTTTTAAAACATTCCAGAAGTAGCCCTAAGAACCAGGTGAACCTGTTGAACTAGCACTATTAGGAAGAACAATTAAATTGAAATTCTTTCACAGCTAAAATCATTAAAAAAAAAATTAAGATCCAGGTGGATGTATCATAGATGAGTACCTATTCTTAATGTATATCTAAGAATATTGATCATCTAAGCCGGTAACTCTCCCATTTGAGAATACAAGAGTCTTTTAAAACACAGATTACTGGACCTCGTGCCTAAAATGTCTCATTCAATGGATCTGAGTATGGATCAAGATTTCTTATACCTAATGAGTTAGTTTATTGTGCCTACCTGGCCGATAAACACATGTGGGGTTAATTGGAGGGTGGAGGGATAAATGGCTCGGTGAGCCTCACCTTTCTAGTTCTCAGGTCTCTTGCTTTGTGATGGTCGCACCAGGGTGCAGCTGCCTTAGGAGTTCCCTGCTTCAGCTTGCAAGACTGACTTCCTGCAAGACATCTCTGAGGAGAAGCCACATGGACCTACCCCGATGCAGGCCTGGGTGCTGGAGCAGCCGTGTGGAGACCCCTGACAGTGCTGAGATGCTTACACATTCACTGACTCAACTTTCCTCCTACAGTCGGCATCATTGCCTCTGTTTTGTGAGATGGAGGAGGACTTTGTGGATTGGTGTTGAACATATAGGTTAATGTTGGACGTGTGGGCTTGGGCAGCACTGGGTTGGGATGTTTTCTTGATGCACACTTAACCTTTATATAAAACTCTCTCTTATACATGAGTTTCTGTGGATTTGTTTCTCTAAAGTACACCTAACAAATAAAAGATTTCATTGTATTTGGGTCCACAGTCAGTGCTCATGGAAATAGCAGTCAAGAATCAAATAATGTATTACACTGGGCAAATCTACTGCAAAAGACCTCTTTAAAGTGTTATAAAGTAAAAATGTTATTTTGAGGACTAAGATGCACCTGAACACAGCCTGTTATTTTTAAGTTCTTCATATACATTTGAAAGCTGGATAATAAAAAAGACGGGGAAAGAACTGATGTCTTTGGATTACGGTGTTGGTAAAGAACACTGAAAGTACCATGAACTGCCAAAAGAACAAACAAGTCTGTCTTGAAAGAAGTATAGTCAGAAATCACCTTAGAAGGGATGATGGTGATACTGTCTCACATACTGTTATAAAGAAAGAACAATTGTTGCATATGCATATTGTTAGTCCAGGTAGACTACAGAAACAAATTCATAGACAAGATACTCATATGTTATATAAGAAAAAGCTTTATATACAAGAGCAATTGAATATTGAGAAAACATCCCAGTCCAGTCCAGACCAAGTCCCTAAGTCCGTTATTAGTCCATATGTCCAATACCAATCTATAGAGTCCACTTTAGACTCATGAAACACATGCATTGACACTGAATGCAGGAAGATCACAGACCAGTGGATGGGAAGTCCTGTGGGTCCAGTGGCGTTGTAAACATCCCAGCACTGGCAGGGGTTATGGCTCTCTGGCTCCAGAGGTCTGGTTGCATTAGGGTAGGTCCATGTGCCTTCTTCAGTTCCAAGGGCACTGGGTCTCTCAGTATAGTGCCATGTGTCTTGTCAGTAGAACATCTTTCAGGGAGTGAGTGTTGTCAGTAGAGAGTCTCCAAGGTAGAGAGCCGAGAGAGAGAAGTGTCTCCTGCCTCCAAGGAGGAAATACAGGACTTCCCAAAATTCTCAGGAGGCCATGCCCACACGGAGGTCTCATTAGTTATATCTTGATTGACCGGCCAGATTCCACCCCTTCACTTATAATCCTCTCAGATTGACACCAGATTATGTAACTACTACACACATCATCCTTGGTAAAGTAGAAGTCCAATGGAAAAAGGGAAGAACACAAAGGAGATGGACAGATACAGTGGCACCCAACACTGGGACACTTGTGAGGACTGGGAAGTGTTTCTGTGTTACATAGGGTCCTTCTGAGTTGCTACCAACCCAATGGCCCCTAACAACAAGTGTCCAAGTGGAAACTTTGACAATGATTGAGCTAAGCAATTCCATTTTAACAGGTTAACTTCACTAGACACTTGGGGGGCATAATTTATAGCTTAGATTTTGGTTGACCAACAATCCTGTCCAGTTGAAACCATATATTCTATACAGGTTTCCCTTGCTATCCGAAAGTAGAATGTTCCTATGAAAACTTTCTTGAAGCAAAATTTCCATAAAGTGAAGACGCAATTGTCATTAATTTAAATGGGAAAAGTTTTAAAATAACCTACCAAATCAACCAGAGAACACATAAAACAGCACTAGCATACAGTAAAAGCGGGAATGATAGAAGCACACTGCAGTAAGGCGTTTCTTGCTCTTGAGGTGAGCACTGCCTCTTTAATAGCTCGTTGCACAACAAACTCTGAATGTTAGTTTCACTTCTCACCTTTCTCTCCTAAAAATGAAAACCCGCTTCAGATTTCTACTGGTTAGCTACTGCTGTAGGTCTTTCATAAATGTAAATAGTGTCAAATGAACTTTTGAAAAACAATGGATACCTGTATTCTTCTCCCAAATACTAACACATATAACTTGGAACGAAATTCCCATTAAGATTAATGGAGTCCCTTGAATACAGACTTGCTCACTGAGAAAGTCCTTGAGGTAAGTGGTTTGCTATTAAGAACAAAATAATATTTTGTTCAAAAATAGTATTTTTTTTCAAAAATATATTTTATTGTTTTTAAAGGAAGCTTACAGAGCATATTAAGTTCCCATTCAATAGGTGTCAGCGCCTATCAGTAAAACGCTAACTGTAAAATCGGTGGGAGCACATGGTAGCTGAGTAGGAATCGACTCTATTGGCAGTGGATTTGGTTTTCTGGTTTAGATTTCATGCATGCTGTTCAATGACATTGGTTATATTTGTATAATGTGCCAACATTCTCCATTCTTCCATTCTGATTGTCAAATTTCCATTAATCTAACCTCCTAGTCTGGTCTCCCTCCCTTTAACTACTTGTGGACTATTTGGTTTCACATAGTTGATTTAAAAAATTTTTTTCAGAGCACAGTTCTCATAGGTGATATTGTTTATTTTGGAGACTAATCTGCTATTAAACTAAAAGATTATCTCGACCCAACAACTGAGTTTTGAATTCAAGTCACATTACCAGAAATTTATACAGTATGCACTGATCTCTGTTCACTTGCCTTTATAGAATGGTTACTCAACAGTTTGTCCTCATATTTTAATAAATTTAAGAAAGTATTAATAGCTGCCAGTCATTAAACTTTTATGGATTTTCTTATAAAATCTGCTATCAAAAGAGCAATTCATTATGTCTGTCAATAACTCATGATTAAAAACCCACAGGCACATTTATTTCAAAATCTATTGTTTAAAATATGCTTCTTTTTAAGGACAAGAACTATGTAACCTTTCATATTTCACATTTTATCTTAAATTCACAACTAAATGTTTTACTGAGAGACAGTAAGTTTCCTTAGCCTTAATTTTCTCATATAAATATACTTTACGCTGCCCAACACTACCACGCTTTTTACTGATTCTTGGCTTTTCATACTTGAGGTAGTGTGTTTTAACTTTATTAGACTGATTCTAAAACACAAAAAGTAATTAATTGAATGTAGCCATGGTATTAAAAATCAGAGCCAAGTTTAGTCACACCCTTTGCCCATTCTGTACAAACACACCCCATGACTGTCATTTTTCAGACTGCTTTGCAAGTTTGTCTTTCTGGCTTCAACTTTCCCTGAGGAAGAAGGGAACAGAAAATGTTTTTGTTGGGGGAAAAAAAGTGTATGCCAGTGTGTGAGCTGCCAATAAAAATAGGAAGCTTGAGATGCCAGTAGAGCCTATAATTAGTCAAAGGTAACTGTGGGAGTTTTATCCAAAATTGACCAAAATATAAATATTCTTCTTGGATTAAATAATATTTAACGCCACAAATCTTCCAGAATTGACTCTGGAGTCCATGTTCAAGATTCACTTCCCAGTGTCCCTCACATCCCTTTAAAGGTAACAGGACACAACTCCTGTGGGTTCTCCAGGCCCTCAGATAGTCCACAAGATAGTGACACTGTTACAATTATCCCCCACTGGACACTGAGTTCCACTCACTCATCTCCACGTACGTAAATCTTAGATGCCTCATCCCCACACCACCATTTTAAAAACGGAGCATGCTCCTCAGGTTCTGGATTGTCCAGCACTCACCTGCATCAAGTACCACTGACATGCTTAAATCCCTCGTGACCATCACATGAAGTAGGTACTATTATTATCATCCTCATGGTAGCCAAATGACACTGTGAGAAGTCAACTGATGCTCTCAAAGTCACACAGGAAGTTGTGGAACTGTGACTCAAACTTAGGGGTCTGACTTTAGAGGAGCTCAGAAAAAGTTCAAAAGAGCCTTGTAGAATGTAGAATTTTCATTCTGCTCCCAGCTACAAGGAATGCAATCTCTCACTGCGGCTATGTATGGCATGACTACAGCAAAGTGACAGGGTTTGAATCAGGGGAAATCATCTGAAGTGGGAGTTCTCTCCTGTTCCTACAATGCATCTTGCTGCATAGCATCCCAGCCTTCTCTTCAGGTTCCCTCTTCAGTCAGTACTCTTTCATTACAATCTCTTTAAAGAGGGTAAAGATTTTAGGCTACCAAATGCTCCACAATAGAGTGATAAAACTATAACACAAAACGTCTTTAGTGTTTGACCCTGATTCCGGGCAAAAGCTCCATTTAATTCCTACTCTGACAAATCAGAACTCTCCAGAAAGCCTTTGAGAAGAGAAAATTTCCTTTCATTTCACCTTTGCTAAATAAGCCACAATTTACTTGGGCCAGTAGAAATCCTTAAGGTGATATACATTTCTTGTCACCACTTACCTTCACTAAAAACCAAATGAGATGGCATGCTTGATCCAGGTCCCTGGATCAATGGACCTCTTTTCTTCTAATTTTGCAGGGCAGAGAAAAATGATTAAAATCTATTACAAACCCTGAGTTCAAATCACCACTTTCTACACAAGTGATGGCGGCACTGCAGTATCTCAGAATCTTGGTTTCCTCAGCTAAATGGAGATAACAGTACCCCTTAAAGGGTGGTGCAGGTGCACTGCTGGCCTAGTGGGTTACATAGGTTAGGCTGCTAACAGCAAAGCTGCTAACTGCAATTCAACCCTACCAGTCCACTCCACTCGAGAAAGACGTGGCTCCTGTAAAGACAGACAGCCTCAGCAACCCACAGGGGCAGTTCTACTCTGTCCTACAGGGTCCCTATGAGTCAGAATAAGCCAGATGGCATGGGTGGTGAATCAGAAGAGGACCCATTCAACACACATGCCTTCTTCTGTACCTTCTCCCTGTAGTGCAATGACAAAAAGGCCCAACCCTAACATTTCAAATGAGCCATTATTAGTTCACCTGACTAATTCCATAGTTCTCCTACTGAAATAAAGACCTCTAATTTTGGACCCACAGGGGCAGTTCTACTCTGTCCTATAGGGTTGTGGAGGCAGAACTGACTTGACAGTTTTGAATTTTTGAGTTATTTCCTATGGGCTATTTTCCATAGATAATCAAAATGAGCCCCAAACTGTAAGACATCATTGAAATAAAATGATTTTTCTATAAAGCTACGTAAGACTTCTCCTAACAAACTACTCAAGAACAAGAGGCCCTTAGTTTGAAGGGCAGTAGGAAGCTCGTACTAAAGCTCAGCCCTGAGGAATGAGGCCATGAAGAGTCGGTCCCCTCCCAACACACACACTTTAGCTTTGGCAGCTTACTGGCTGTCAGTTTCTTCTCTCCTGGTCTGTCAGGGAATGCTAATCTGCCCAAATGCATCATCTTTGGTCTGAAACTGAGACTAATCTCCGAGACTCTTGACATCTCTTCTCTTCGGAGCCTTAACTCACCAAACCCCAAATTCACTGCCATCAAGTCAATTCTGATTTCTAGTGACCATATAAGACAGTGTACAGCTGTCCCTGTGGGGTTTGGGGGTCTTCACTGGAGTAGAAAGCCTCATCTTCCCCCCTCTGAGCAGCTGGTGGTTTCGCACTGCTGACCTTGCAGTTAGGAAGGAGCCCAACATGTAACCGGCTACCCTACTAGGGCTCTTTGAACCTGGACAGCAATTTCACACAGCAGCCTGTCCCTGGCTTTAGTCTTGCTGGGGCCTCAAAGCTCCCACATCTACACCGTCACTTCCACAGCACTCCAGTCTCCTGATGATAATCCTCAATACGCAGCACAATACAAAAGGTCACCAGACTGCACCCTTAGGCAGAAGAATCATGTTGACCTTCATGTAAATAGTTCATCCATATCCATCACCATCCAGTGGATCCCAACTCATAGTGACCCTGCAGAGTAGGTTTGCAAGACTGTAAAGCTCTACAGGAGCATACCCTTTCCCTCAGGGAGCGAGCAACTGGTGGGTTTCAACTACCAATTTTTCGGTTAAGAGCCCAGTGCACATCTCACAGTGCACACATCACCTGGACTCCTGACATGGTCCAAAGACAGCATTAGACATGTGTGGTTGAATGAGTGCAAGTGATGCAGTCTGAAGGCCCCCCCCCAAGCCCAAGCCCTTACATACCAAAACAACCGTAATACAACCCAGCAGCTCTTGGCCCTGTCCTATTCTTCCATTCTACCTTCAAGAAGACCAACCCCCATGTCCCCAGAAGCCAGAGCCAAGAGCAAGACTGAAATGAGAGGAGGAAGCAGTGTATTCTCCTCCTCATTTTTTCGGCCACTAGTTTTTGGCTTGGGGCCTTCAGTTCGATTTCTTTCTCTTTTTGGTATCTGGTGGCCTTGGTGGCCGCCAGCCCCTCAGCCACAGCCAGAGGGGAGGAGCTCAGACCAACAGTGGTTCTCTTTGAGCTAAGTACCACTTGGAGTGGTGGAACACGGTGAGCCGGAGCGACAAAAATGTGGACCCTATTTCAGTTTCTCACTATCGAGTCTTTCAAAGTTAACTGGAAAAATACTTTTAAAAATATTCTTAAAGAAGACAACAAAGAAAAAGATTCCTTATCTTTGAGAGACACACAGGGAACTATCTACAGGTGAAATGATGTGGTATCTGGGAACTTCTTCAAGAAAATATGAAAGAGGAGAGAGTGCTTGGGTGTACAGATGGAAGAGGATTATCAGTGAGCTAATCACTGCTGAAGCCAGGTGACATGTATAAGGGGCTCACTATGCCATTTTGTCTACTACTGCATATTTACATTCTTCATAATAATTTTTTTTTAAAAGAGTAGGGGAAAATGTTTACCCAAGAGAAAAGACTTCACCAGTTGAAATTCAGTCACTAACTTTTCAGGAGTGTTTGAGAAAAGGGAGCTTCATTGTAACTTGATTCCCACAATCATTTAAATAGTGACCTTATCTTCTAAGTGAGAATCCAATGTTAAAAATTAAGCCCCATTACCATTCACAGGTTATTTACTGATCCTTACTTTTTAAGAAACTGTGCATTTGTGAGATTTTGGATAATTCATTTGAAGACTTATTTTCTCATAACAGCCTCTCTAGGAAACCAAATATTATAGATTCAGGCAGCCCCCGAAGTAGAGCAGAGCTCAGTTCTGACATCTCTGTTAACTGGTTCTGACATGAAATCGAATTGCACTTTCCCCCTCTAGTCTTAATGTATTTTCTTATTATCAGTATCTTTAGAAACTCAATCTGCATTTGTCTTCAGGGGCTGGTAAGAGAACGACAGCATCAGCAGATTACAATGGTGAGATATTCCTGTACAAAAGGAAAGCAAAGCTGATAGAGCTAAGGTTGTAAGTATGGTTTGTAATAACTCATAGGTTATAACTGAAGGACTACTTGAATCTTATTTTATCTTCAAAAAGACCAGGCAAAAAATTTGAGAAAGTGAAAGATAAGGCAGGCAGAACAGCTGCCCTAGGCCACCTGAATTCACTGCGACAATTAGAAGATTTTTCTGAGCATCAGTGCCGGCAGTCAGCATTTATCTTTCTTAAGGGGAGTTATATGGACATTAAATAATAGCAGCTATTTTGCTAACTTGCACAATGATCTCACTAATTAGATGCATTCCTCAAGAAAATACGCAAGATTATTAAAGCATATTGCATTGTATTTTAAATAGAAGTATGGCTTTAAAATACACATAAAAAAAATAAAAAATCCAAACCAAACTCATTGAGTCGATTATGACTCATAATGACCCTACAAAACAAGGTAGAACTGCCCGTGTGGGTTTCCAAGACTCTATCAGAGTATTATCTATTTCCAGCTGGCTGCAGGTTGGTGGTTTTGAACTGTCGCCTTCAATTAGCAACTCAATGCATAACCACAGCACCACTGCGGATCCCTTAAAACGTACATAACTGAGGGACTAATGGAAACTCAGTATAGGACCTGAATTCTGTTACTCACAAGTGCAGTTTACCAGTTCCTGTACCATTTTGTCACAGAACTTGAATATGTACATGTTGGGTACACATGTATAAGGTAGCTTGTGCCAGTGTATACTTTTCAGTGTATCAATAAAAATATAATTTACATATTTTTGTTATAAAGTTGAATCTGTTAGTTTGTCTTAGTATTTAAATAGCTCATGAATAAAAATCAAATTAAACCACTGTGCCAGTTGATGGTTTTCAAGGTTTAAGAGGAAAATGTGTGGTATGACTCAAACAGTATATAAGATCAAAATAAGTCCAGTCAAATACATTTTTAAGAGATACCTAGTCCCGTATGTGGTCCATTACATCTCACTCACTGCCATTGAGTTGATTCTGACTCATAGCAACCCTAAGGGGCAGGGTAGAACTGCTTCTGTTGGTTTCAAAGACTGGAACTCTTCATGGGAGTAGAAAGCCTCATCTATTTCCCACAGAGTAGATGATGATTTTGAACTGCTAACCATGCTGTTAGCAGCCCTTCTCATAGCCACTACCCCACCAGGGCTCTGTCCACTACACAGCAGGTGCAGAATAAATGTGTGCTGTATAAATGTACTAAAGTCTTAGAGACAAACTGCAACATAAAAGTCAAATGACAGTTCTAAATTTCTTAAGATAAGTATGGACAAAGTCTTCGAAAATAATAATAAATACCCAGGCTGCCAAAGCTGATGAAACTTCAAGTATGAGAACCCATCTGTATAATTATAAAACCTCTCTTCAAGAAAACTGATCATTCTGGTACATACAAATAAGTTACATACAATGTGTCCTGGTTGTATCTAACTTATTCCAAGGGTGTATTCTCAGAAGGAAAGCACACATAACATAAATGATACTCAACGTCACTGCTATCAATGTGATCCTGACTCACAGCAACCCTGTGGAGCACGGAACAGTGACTGTGGGTTTCTGAGACTGTAACTCTTTACAAAAGTAGAATGTTCCACCTTTCTCTCTCAAAATGATACTAACGACTAATTAGAAGTTCACAATTTTACCCAATTTTGTTGTGTTGTAGGTGCCATCAAGTTACTTCCAACTCTACGGACAATGGAATACAGTGCTGCCAGGTCCTGAGTCATCCTCAAATGTCTCTCTGAGCACACTGTTGCAGCCGCGTTCTCAGTCCAGTTGAGGATCTGTCTCTCGTTTTGCTGACCCTCTACTTTACCCGAGCATGATGTCCTACTCCAGGGACTGTTCTCCAAAAAAAGTGTCGGCTGCCTAACATAGCCACACACTTAAGGCACGTCACGACAACCCTCCGAGTTAAGCATTAACTTGATGTGCCACTGCCTTCTTTTGGTCAAGGTCATGCTGCTAAATAGGTTTCAGAACTATTACATCTTTGACCTTGCGAGGTAACTATTTGTGTTTCACCTTCAGAAACTGGTTAAAATAAAGATCTACACCTTTGTCTTTCTAGCCAGTAAGTATTTTCTGAAAATTAGGAATGAGAATTCATTCCAGTTCAATGATATAAAATGTGATAAAACTCTACACTAAATTTGAAGGTAGCAATTATAGATTGGTCTAAATTTATCAAGGCAAATGCTTTATTTCAGTTTCTGTGAGGTGCCTTTGAACAGTTACATATGAGTTTTTGTCAAGAGAATTAAAACCATGTTCATGTTCTAGGATCCCTTTCTCAAAGAGATAAACATTATGCATACATCATTTTCTGTGATGAGAACAAAATCTAGAACCAATATGGTGCTGAAAAGTAGGTGAACCTTTATACTTATTTTCATTATAGTGAGGTAGAGAAAAGTTATATAAAAATACATTTAATTGTAAAATTCAAAACTGGCACTTATGGAGTTTAAGATTACTCTTTCTATTCCTTTATCATGAATACCAATAATGATTACTCTCAAAAGCTAAAACTCATTAACTAAGCAGCATCTTTCATAGGCTTTCAATAAACAGTTTTTTCCTGAATGATGTTGGAGCAATGAGTTGATCAGATTCTCCTTTGAACACAATAAAAAAATCATTTTAAAAACTACCCCACCCAGGTTTCTATTCCATCAGAAAAGCAACTAAACCTAGTTAAATGGCTTCCTACTACCAGAGGAAGAGATCATTTCCCAAAGTTGTTCCAATATGTCAATTCTGTGATAGCTATCCAACCCATACTTAAAAGTTAAAAAGTAGCTTCTCCTAAAATAAGTAAACGCAAAATCAAAAAAGATGTCTCCTATTCAAAATGCAACCACATTTTTTTAAGGAAAAACATATTCAATAAGGTAGCATTTTAGATCATTTTAATAATTCACTATGGCCTTTAGAACTGAAGCGATGCAAGAATTTTCTGTTTACAAATATATATAATTTTAATAAGCAATAAGCTGACAACTAAAGAAGTGCTATCCAAGTGACATGCACCAAGGTCCTGGTTAAGACACTTAACAAATTGGCCGTGACTGTATCTAAAGAAAACAGACATGGGCTCCGTGTGACGTCCTAAAGCGGTTCTTTATCAATCAAGTTTCAGGAGTCTTTGTGACTTACAGATTTTGTCCTCCCCCTCCCCCCTGCTTACTAGTTCTTAGCTAATGGAGATGATAGCATAATTGGGCTGTAGATAAGAATGTGTCAGCATGTATACCAGGTAGTTTTACTTTGCTTTCCTGTAAGGACAGAAGAAAATTTAAGCATCCCTCCAAAGAAGAACTCTGGTCAAATGTAATTATTGGCAGGTGTCCCAACGTATAATTTGGTGTCGACATAAGAATTTCAGGATACGTCTGACTGGAGAGAGGTTTTTTTCCCTCTTAATGGAAGGGTCAAACCATTCCTTTAGTCACATGAATAACAGACTTGGCTTCTTTGTTTAGAACCCAAGGCCACAATACCAACCTCACAGGGTGGAGAAAAGGCTGAGAGGGTAACATGGGAACACATCCAGTTCAGTACCTGGGACGTAAAACGAAGGGGCTTCAGAAAGCTCACGAGGAACCGGAGTTAAAAGAAAATGGAATGTTTCCATGGACCTTCTGAAAGTTTCTCATCTGCACTCAAACTTAAAAAAAAAAACAAAAAAAAAACACTCGACTATGATAGAACTTTGGCATTTTAAATATAAGCAAATGCAACCTACTATTTTCCACTTTCAAAACTGTATCACAATCAGCTTTTGATCATTTTGTTCACATAAACTTTTCCTCTCACTTTACATGCTTTGGGGGAAGTATTGCCCCCAGATCCCTCTCAGCCAGAGGATGTCTAAGTGAAGAGGCACTGCAATAGAACAGTTAAATGTCACACCTTATGCGTAAGCAATAATGGGGATAATAATAATCTCTACCTGTAAGAATTGTATAAAGAATTAAATAAGCTAATAGACGCAAAACACTTCAAATACGGTGATAGCATTAGTCATTATTACTGCATTTGTAACAGAAAACAGGATTTACAGCCTGCCGCCTAAACACATTTAGTGAAAGTTTTAAATTATAGAAGCATGATATTCAGAAGCAAATTTTAATAAAATAATCCCCAAATATAATACCTTCCCTTATCACTGCGTTCAAGATTATTCACATATTGAGAATCTCTGTTCCTGCTCCAAAAACATGGATAAAAGGAATGTTGAGATTGGCCATGCAATTAAATTAAAAATTTTATCATTGATTTTAATTCATTATATATAACCAAGCTACAGGGAACAACTACTTAAAAATCAGTCTGATACACGTTTCAAGTTAAAATACTGATTAAATTAATTAGCTCATGTAAATCATCTCATATATATGTAGAAACGTGTATATGTACATATATGTGTGTGTGCTTATATGCATGCATAGGGTTGCTAAGACTCAGCACTGATTTAATGGCAGTGATTCTGGTTTGGAGTTTTATAGCAATACCACACCAATAGTCTTTGCTTGCATTGCACGCCAATATTACAATGTAGCCATGTAAACTCTGTCCTGTATTTCTGCAATATATTTCAAGACCTCTCTGTAACATCTGAGATATAGTTTTAAATAGCAACTGCATTGCTAGCATCTATACAATTTCTTTTCTAAAACCGATAGGGCTTTATGGTAATATTTTAAAGTAAAATACAATCTTTAGGAAAAAGGATGTGGTTATAACCATTCAACTCAGTTTTACAGTATGTTGCATAAGGGTCATTAAGATTTTGAGAGATTACTGAAATCATCCCCCTTCTACATGCTATAAAAAAAAACTGAGGCTCCCAAATACTATGATACTGATTGAGTCAAGCCTATAAACTAGGCCTCCTGGCTTCTACTCAAATAAATGTTCTTTCTCATTTTTTTCCCCTATCAAATTTAACCAAGTCATTGATAGCAACTCAAAAAGTATCTCTTTGCCAAAAATGAATTCAAAAGAATTACTGTTCAAACATAGACACGCACATACAAGAACTACATTCATGTAAGTAAGCACCACAGTAACCAGCTTACTTATATCTCAGGATTTTCTTCAGGATCATTAGGAATTTGTTGTCACAAGAGGTTTTTTCATATCACTTATTTCTCTTGTGACTTTCAACACCACCACCACCACAGCTCCACCCCCTTCCCCACTGCCCCACCCCGCACCCACCACCACCACACACACATTTCCAGCATTGAGGAGAGAGACAAGAATGAAAAACTAGCAACTTTCGGCCTAATTCTACCATGTTTGCATCAGGTACACTGACCCCTCTTTTATCCATCCTCAGCAGAACCCAGAGCAATTCTAATGGAAGAGCTAGTTTCTAGCAACATCTTTTAACTTCAATCTTAGTCCAGCTATTATTTCATAAATCAGCTTATACTATATAGAAACTCTCAGATCAGAAAGATATTGAGCACATGAGCTTCAAGGGGAAAAAATCAGCAACTACAAAACACTCCCAATGGTGTGCCTATCAGTACATTTTATTATCTGAAATGATATTTTTGTCCAAATGCAAAAGTCAGTCATACCTGAGCATGGACACAGACCCCGAGTTCACATGGCTTCATTCTGTCTGTTTATAGCAGTTAAATACGGAGAGTGTGCTCAACGCTGAGCTCTGGTTGACCCAGTTAAAATGTATGGAGTGCCATTTTAGTCTTAAAATGAACAATCTATAAATAATTCATAAGTCATTTTTGCACTAAATCTCCCTTAAATTTATGTTCAAAGAACTGCCACATGCAGCTTTAGAGAAATAGGATTCATGGGACTGCCAATGTCTTAAATGGGCTTTCTCACCTAATCATTAAAGAATATTTGACGTTTGGTTTCAATAAAAAACCTTTTCTAAAAGCAAAACCTAAGGTTTTGTTACTTAGGTCTATTATTAGAAAAGGGGGAAAAATAAAACTGAATTTAACCAAGTATTTTAAGATACAGCCTAAGCATTTCACTTGATTCCTTAAGTTAAACAACAGATACTTAGCTCCTTAGAATGGCATAAGAGTCTCTTAGCAAATATGTGATTCACGTAGGCAATTTACCAGTGGAAATATTTAACTCTGTGGATCATATTTGAGAACATTGCAACTACTTTGTAATACGTTTCAGGCTTTGTAGAAAGATTTCTAAAAGCCTCTAGCTGAAGCACATGTATACATGTGTATATGTACAATGTGTGCATGAATATACATTGTGTTGGCTGTTGTTAGTAGTTTCCAAGCCGTGCCAACTCATGGGAACCCCCTAGGTGCAGAGTGAAAGAGTTCCACAGGGCTTTCAAGACTGACTTTGGGGAAGCAAATCACCAGGTCTATCTTTCTGGGTGTTTCTGGGAGGAGTCAAACCACCAACCTTTGCATTAGTGAATGGAGGGTGTAACCATTTGCACCACCCAGGGGATCATATATACACAATTGTAAAATATTTTCAATTCTCTTGTGTGTGTGTGTGTGTGTGTGTGTGTGTGTTTTAATTGAGTATGCGTATTCTTGGGCAAATTATTACATCTTTCTGATATTGAAGTCCTCAATTGCAAAACAAAAATAATAATAATACTTACCTTACAGGGTTGTTGTGAGGACTGGTTCAATGTTATTATGGCCATAACTATATAAACCAACTCAACCCATATAAATCATTATACCCTCAAAGTACACACATGTAGTAAGACATCTGATGTTCAATTAACTATGAAATTCTCTTTATCTTGTGTCTATCAAGGCAACTGGCTGCTCAGTCATTCAAAAACACTCAACGATGTTGACTCCAGCCAGAATTAAGAGAATATACATAAATGGAGATAACTTACACGAGATAATTAATTTAATCAGTATTTATTTTAACTTGAAATGTGTATCAGACTGATTTTTAAGTAGTTGTTCCCTGTAGTTTGGTTATATACAATGAATTAAAATCAATGATAAAATTTTTAATTTAATTGCATGGTCAATCTCAACATTCCTTTTATCCATGTTTATGGAGCAGAAACAGAGATTCTCAATATGTGAATAATCTTGAACCCAGTGATAAGGGAAGGTATTATATTTGGGAATTATTTTATTAAAATTTGTTTCTGAATATCATGCTTCTATAATTTAAAACTTTCACTAAATGTGTTTAGGTGGCAGGCTGTAAATCCTGTTTTCTGTTACAGATACAGTACTAATGGCTAATGTGATCACTGTGTTCGAAGTGTTTTGTAGCGAGAAAGACAAGTGATCTTTGCCTGGATCTATTTTTAGTCCTGGTTTGCTTTCCTACACCCTTAGAGTGAACACTGAAAAATTAAATAGGTGAAAGACCCCATAAGAGTCAGGCTGGGATCAAAAGTGTCATTGTGTCGTATTAAAAAACAAATGCATGTGCAAGAAGAAAGCGTTCAGATTGTCTCTATCTCACTGCTAGCCCTTGTTAATTAACACAAGACTAACCAGAATTTGCAGAGCAGTTGGAGATATTGCTGGATGGATCAATTGAGTGTTCAGACTACAACATCCTAGAGCTTTAAAATGCAACCAGTAATGGTTTTCCTTACAGCAGAGAAAGAACTGCACTTTATCTGGTTTCATGGTTACTGTGTATGGGCAGAGAAAGGTCAAGAGTTTCCTGAATGAAATATATCCGTATCCACATATTACTTACTCTCACCTAAGTAAGAAGAAAAATACCTATCCTTGACTCCTCAGTTGAGAGGTATAACAGTTAGTTAATAGTAAGACCATCACTAGCTACCTGGTATTCATAATTATAATGAATTCATTAAAATGATGGCTACAATTAGAAAACTGTCACAGAGACAGGTGAACAGTTTGTTCCAAATTACTCTCCTCTGCTGATAAAATAATGTCTGAGATTATTTTATCTCAGATTAAAAGAGCTCAGATCTGAACATTGGGCATTTCAAAATCTCTTAGGTAAATGCTTATTACACCATGGTTGGTGCTTAATTCATCTAAATCTATTAAAGGAACACAATCTTACCGGAAAAGGAAAAATGTTGTCAGCTCTGTTCAAGCTGTCTTCCATCCAGGATTTGGGAGCAAAGGCAGAGCTGGGCCGCGCATACTTCTGGAGCTGAATATGATTGCTTGCAAAATTCTTCTTCAAAGGTGAGATGGAGTTCAGGGGCGTTATTCCTCCGTTCAGACCTCTGCGGTGGTCTCGGCCTTGGGAGCCTCCCCAGCCACCATATCCACCACCCCCTGGGCTCCAGGAAGAAGACGGAGTCGGAGAGGGGCTCTGATAGCTGCTCCATGGAGAGGGGGGTTTGTTCAGATTATTCGCCAAATGAGGCAGCTGGTTAAAAGCAGCATTTCTGTGTGTGAACGGCGGGGGATGGGGACTGGCAGGCGACCTCCTTTGCTGCTGATGCTGGCTGTGATGATGCTGGAAATGAGGGTGATGAGGGTGGTGCTGCGACAGGGGCCCGATCTGAGGGGAGAAGCTGCCTCCAAAGCCAGGGCTGACGTGATGGGGGAAATTTTGAAACAACAGAGCACCGTTATTCGCTGAAGCAGCAGGGACCCCTCCCTGATGAAAGAAACTTGCATCTTCATTGATTATTGTAGAGGAAGAAGGTGCTATCGCTGCAGACCAGTTACTGAACCCAGTAAGAGACGAAGCACTAGATGTCAAGGGTTGGGTTGAAGTCCCGAGCCCTGTGGCTTCTTGATAATCAAACCCTGTCAACACTGGCGATTCCATTCGTATTTTCTCCTTCCCGTTGCCATTTTCCGAAGAATTGTCCCCAGCATTTTCTTCCGATTTTGCCTTTTCTGTTTCAGGCAGTATTCCAGCTTCCTGGCCTGCACTAGGGGAGAGCTGCTGCTTCTCTAGAGGGTCCTGCTGTTCCTGTTGCTGACTTTTGGCTTTTTCGGACCCCAAGATCTCATCTTGAATGTTATGGGTAGCCGGAGCAGGAAAGAGCCAAGCTGACCCAGCACTGCTGCCATTGGCAGCTGTGTTATTATTTATAAAAGCAGCAGGGCTGGGGGTGGCATTTTGGTGATGGTGTGGAGGCTGCAGATGTGGATGGAATCTGACTGGAAACGCAGATTTATTCCCAGTATTGCTTTGCACTAGCACTCCAAACCCGTAATCCCCCATTTATTATCTTTAGGATCAGAATCTTATGATAAAAAAAAGGACAACCTGATGTCTCACGCCTCTTTCTTCTTCGATGCAAAAATTTTAAGTTGCTCTTTTTGCTTGAAACGTCTTATAGCTAGCTCAAAGATCGAAGCTTATCCCCACCCTAAATAATTCTGATTTGGAATTTCTGGTCTCTGAAAAACCAACAACGACAAAAGAAAAACTGAAGGGGAGGGAAAAAACCCAACCTTTTAAAACCTTGACATGAATCCAATAGGGCTTATTTCTAGGAAGGAAGAAAAAATGAAGAGGGTAGAAATCAAGTCTTTGGTTAGTAAAATAGGCGCTTTCTTTTTCCAAAGGAAAATACACATGAATGACAAAAACACAGCTTCTCAATCATCTATGGATGTAGAAGAATAAGCCTTGCGCGGAGTAAAAATATATTTATATATATAATTTAACAATCACATATGGTCTTCCTCAGCAGTTTAGATTCACATAAAAATTAGAACAGGGCTCAGGGGGAGGAATACGTTCTTTTCTTGGCAGCTTGGTTTTAAAAAATCAGGAATAATTTAAGAACATTATATATTATATATTATCTATATAGATTATATTAGGCGATCTGGGGTGGGAGGTGAATCTCGGGTTGCGGGGGAGGGAATCAGCGTTGACTAATGGAGGGCTGATTGCAGGGAGGTTTCTGCTGTTCCTGGTCCTGTTTTTGCTCCTTCGCGGGGTGCAAGGGGGGGTCTCTGAGGCTGTTCCCGAGGCTCCGGGTGCAGATCCTGCTGCGCTCGCTGTTCCTGGGCTCCCCCCGGCCTCCTCTCCCCCATGAAATGGGCTGGAAATACCCGTTTCTCCCTCGTGGGGGGGTCGCGATCACGGAGGGTTTAGCGAGACCCGGCGAGGGCGAGCTGGCGGCCCGGGGGCGCGGGGACCAAAGGGGCGACCTGGTCGATCCTGCGGTCTCTGCCTCTTCCCCTCGCTGCGGCTTCGGGGTGTGTGTCCCTCATGGGACCCAGGGGCGGTTTGTTCAGTTCCCTCAGTTCGATTCTCCGCAGAGGCGAAAAAGAGGAAAGAACAGGGGGAGGGAAACCCCACTGCGGTGGTCCGCTAAAGGAGAAGGGCCTCCCCTCTTCGCTGGCTCTCTCTCTTTCCCCCCCAATTTCTTAACAAAACTATAATTTGGAAGGCTTTTGTTTCTCCTCACGGTTGTTGGGCCGCCGCCGGCGCCGTCTCTTTTTCCCCGGCCCCGCGGTCCTCGCTGCGGACTCCGCCTGGCTCTTGTTTTCCTTTCCTTCCTCCTCCTCTTCTTCCTCTGCTGCCGCCGCTGCTGCCGCTACCGCCGCCGCCGCCGCCGCCGCCACCGCCTCCCGGTGCCCGGGTCCCGCAGCCGCGGCTGAGTCCTTCTCCTCAGGACCGAGCCGAGTGAAATGACAACCAGCTGGAAAGACCTAGAGACACTTCCGGTTCGAGGAGGGCGGGGTGGAGTACGGGCGGCGCCCCACCCACCGGCCGGACGACCAATGAGCAGTTAGGATCTGTGTTAGGTCACACCCCTGAGCCATAGGTTTCCGCCCAGGAAGGTCGAAAAGTTACCTTGGGAGACGCCCCTTCCGTCTACGCCTCGCCCAGTGAGTCCCGGCGCCTGGAACCCGCCCCTCCACCCCCACTCCAAGTGAGCGCAGCGGGTCGCCATCTTTGATATGGGCAAAGGACTCCTTCGATGTTTGTCTTCCCCAATAAGGCTTTGCGGGAATTGCATGTGAAGACGTGCGGAGTATAATGGAACCTTTCTTCGTGGAGGGGAAGCGTCAAGGAGATGGGATCGAAGCGGCGACCTTAGAAACCCTAGGTTAACCGGAAGGCTGCCCACAGTAAATGTGGCTCCCCCGGCCTCACGCGCTCTGGCCCGAGCCCCGCCCCGGAGGGATCTGGAAGGGGAGGCGGGTCTTCCTAGTAGCTGTGCTGTGCCTGGAACTGCGTAGACTTTAGTTGAACCTTTGCATCCCCACCCCTCTAACACTAGTTCCTTCAGCCAGGGGTAGGTTTCAGTCTTGTGCTGTCTCTCAGGGACAACCCTGTTGTAGGCGCCCGTGACTGAGCCCCCATCTCCATCCTGTACTCCTACAAGCCTGCCCTACATGCAATACCAAGGGGACATTTCCAAAACAAGAATGGTATGGGCCTCTCCTCTTCTATGACTATTCCGTCTAGATAAAGGACAAACTTCTTGCTCGGGTTTACGAAGTCTTTCTACTCTGATCTGTATACCGTAATACCTCATCTCCCTCCCAACCCCCCGCACTAAGCTGCCGTTCCACACATCCTCAGTGCCTTTTTGACCTGCCGTTCTGAGTTGACATGCCCTGGATGGCAATGGATTTGGTTTGATTTGGTTCTCCTCTTAGACTCTTTGTACACTCCTCTTTGGCTTCTGGAATCCGTTCAAAAACCACCAACTCTGCATTCCAAATTCTCTCAGGCACTTCCACGGCTTGCCATGCAGGCGAATCCTGTGCTTGCTTCTTTGCCTCATTATCTTGTCCTGGTTGCTTACATCTCTCAGGCCAGGGTTGGGACTTTTTAAAGGAAAGGACGTTTAAACAGGAGGCCCCGGTGAAAAATGCTGAAAAAATTAATGGACAAACAATGTTTTCTCTGATTGATAACTCCCCTTCCCAGGTCTGAATTAATACTGTTTGTGACCTTCATCCCCATAGCGTTTGGTTTGGAACTTCCATCTCTGAAACGTTTGCTCCCTAGGAGCTCCATGCCTTGTCTTTACTCACCTCACAGTCCCACCACTCCAAGTATGCTCGAGAGCTAGGGTCTTGCCTTACTCTTAGCCTAAGTTCTAAAGATGTTGAGTACGTGAATGCTTTTCTTTAGCAGAAACTACAAACAGGAAGAACTTAGGGTAGGGTCAGTAGTGACAATAGCAAAACGAGGGGGGGAAAAGAAGAATGGTGATTTCCATTTCCTTTTAAAAGCTTGTTCCTCAATGGTCCCAGCCCAGAGAATTTCTCCTGCCAGGCAACCTTAACCAGACAGTAATTGTATTCTCTATCATTGTATCATGAACTTGAGGTTTGTTTCTGTACCTCTCCTGCAAGTCCCTTGGCAGCAGGAATTGGATCTAACACTGTAGTTCATCACCTTGGAGACTAAACTGGTACTGTCATGTGTCTTTCCTTGAAATACCTTCCTTGCTTGCCCTCTCGCTTCTGGCTGACCTAAATGGGCCTCATCCATGTTCCCTTAGCATCTTGTAAGTTCTTCTCTTTTAAATCCTGCTAGTTGTCAGCGACTGGGAGCCCTGGTGGTGTAATGTTTGGGTCAGCAGTTCAATACCATCAGACCCTCTCGGGGATAAAGAGGAGGTTTTCTATTTCCCAAACTCGTTACCGTCTCAGAAACTCACAGCAACAGTTCTACCCTGTCCTATAGGGTCACTAGACGTCGGACTCAACTCCATGACAGTGAGTTTGGTTTAGGGTTTTTTTTGAAGTTGTCAAGTGGGTTCATTTCTTCAGGGCAGAGGTTACATCTGACTTATTTTTGTGTTTTTAGTGGCCAGCAGAGGGTCAGATACAGAGCAGATTCCGAACATGTTTATTGAATGAACGAATGAAGGTCCCGTGTGCAATGTTTGAGGGTGCCTTGAAGCTGCAAGTCCAGTTTCAGACATGGCAACCGGAACGTGGAGGAGAGAGAACGATAGGCTTTGGAGCCAGAAGACCTAAAATTGAACGCAACGTTGTGCCGCTTTGGACATCACCTCTGCAAGCCTCTGTTTCTTCATCTATACAAGGTAGACACTATTTCCTCCTCATTAGTGACATGTAACGTGCTGGGTTCTTAGGAGGTGTTCCAAAATGTCAGTTCTTATAAACATCTTTAGAACAGTAACACTATTTCAAACATGTCTGTAGCCACAAAGAAGCTGGACGCATGAGGAAATTCAGGAACCTGTCTTGGTTTGTAGAGGTAAGAGGCACACCCAGAGCCACAATCAGGGTGCTGCCAGGTCAGCCTGATCTTTCAAGGCAATCTAAGGGTGAATAGCCAGTTTGGGCTGGACCAATGCCAGGATGCTCCTTGTAGACATAGTCAGGTTTCTGCTTTGGGACTAGGAACGTAAGTGAAGGAACTAAAACCAGTTGCCATGGAATTGATTCTGATCATGAACTGTGCTCCAAGGGTTTTTCAATGACTGGAGTTTCTAAAAGTTGCCTGCCAGGCTTTTCTTCTGAGGCACTTCTGGGTGAACTCAAGCCTCCAAGCTTTGGGTTAGCAGCCTTAAGCGTTAAAGTGTGCACTGCCCAGAGACTTTACAGGAGGCAAGGAACAAAATGGACAGGGAGGAGCGGTTTCTGGGAAGGGATTCTCTTAGGTCAGTTGCCTACTTGGAATCCCAGGATACCCAGCCCAGGGCTGCCCTCTTTGAAAACATTCTGGCCTTGGAACGGTCCCGTGGTAACCATGACAACTAGTCAGCAGCTCCATTTAGGAGCTCCAAATGGAACTCCAGTTGCAGATGCGTGCTGGCCTGCGCACTGCTGGCAGCTGAGAGTCCCTCCCATGAAGCATGCTCACCAGGAAGATTTCTGCTCACAGAGAAAACAAGCTCTGGCCCAGCATTACAGGACTCTCGGATGATTAAAAAGCTCTTCCCAGGTCAGCCAGGGCTGACACACCTTCAAAGCAGTCATAGGTTGGTGAGTGTCTATGCCCTGTTGGCTACTACCCAGTCCCCTCTGGGATTTGAGGTCAACCACACCCAAATCCGGAGCTCCCAAGGAAGCAGGGAGGTAATATCTCCACCACCAGCCTCTTTTAAGGCTTGGGTGACACATGGGGCCAAACTCTGTCACAGTGCAATGCTCATGACCTCTGTCCCTACCCTGGGAGCACATAGCGTCTGCCTTCTCCCAGCAGCCACACCCAAGCTCCCCAGGGACCTGCCTGGGTGATCACATTCACCATCAGGGCTACCTCCCACCTACCCCCCCCAAAGCTGCAGGGGTTGGGTACTACATGACCCCATTAGGCCTTATAGATAGATTACAACATAAACGCTGACCCCCGAAGTTATGCAAGGCGGCCACCTTGCTTCAGTTTATTCTCCTAAGTAGGAGTAGGAGTACATTGTGCAAGTCAGACACCTATACCACATAGCCACAAGATACCACCCTGAAGCCCCTGAGCACATGATCATTGCCAGCAGGAATACTGACAGTGGCCAGTCCTGCCCGAGTTGGTGGCACAGTAGCTTTCTCTTATGACTTGAAGGGCATTGTGTCCTTGGTGTTGTTACTGGGTTGGAACCATAGAGAGAAGACAAGTCCAGGCAGGTATGTTCTTCAGCAACCCCCAAGAGATTAATACCCGCCAGTTACTTTGCCTGGCAGCGTTCACACACATTCTAATGTAGTGAGAGAGTATATAGTTTAATGAAAATTTTAATCATCTTCAAAGGTAGTCCCTGTGAAGAGAGAGAAAGAATTACTTTTGGAAGAGGGACTCATTTCCAAGACTATGTGTGCACACTCACAATTATGAGACAACCTGGAGGAACAACAACAACAACAAAATTCCCAAATTAGGTTTGCTAAAACCTCTGATCTTTACCTGTTTCAATATTGGAAAGTGTGCGTGTTTGTTTAGAAAACACTATTGTGTTTGTTTTTCTACCTTTCGTTTATTGTTTGCAACCTGTGCAAGCCCTCGGAGTTTTAAACCCTGTTGTCTTTCTGCCTTCACCTTTGCTGCACTATCCTTCACCTGCAGTCCACAGTTCAGAAGCCCTTTGGGTGAGGAGCAATGAAGCCAGTTCCCCCCAAAACATTGGAAAGTGATGAAATGGTTTGGAAAGTTCCGGGACACAGACGAGCTGCTTTTGAAGTTGTCCTTCCCCTGGCCATGCTATAGATGAACTGGTTGACCTTCCAAACTGTGACTGGCATCACATGAGATGACTTGGATTCTTTTGTGGCTCTAGCCACCTGTGAGGAGGGGCTGCTGACCTAGATTACCCTGGGCTGTTTTGATTGGACACACTACACTTCCTGTATCAAAACCAACCATGGCCAAGCTGCAGAACAGCTGTCATCTCACGCCCCGTGGCTGAACTGGGGGGTTCTCACCACCATGCTGGAAAGAAAAGAGCTTTGTGGAGCTGGTGGGGAAGCTACAAGAACCAGAGGTCAGACAGCTGGAAGTCAGGGACCACCAGAGCTGTCCATTCACAGGCCCAAATCCAACAGTAGCTATCCGGAGATGATCCCACCTCAGGGCGAGCCCCCGTTGTAGAGCTGTGCATCCGGGGACTTTCAAGGTTATGCTTTCTCAAAGCAGATTGCCCGGCCTTTCTTTTGGGACACTTCCAGGCAGGTTGGAGCCACCATCCCTTATGATCAGTAGTCCAGTGCCGTGTGGGGATTATGATTCGTAGTCACGGGCTGTTTAAGCCACCCATGAGCTCCTAAACTCCTAACTTGTCTGACAATCTCCTTGCAACTGGATTTTGGACTGCCGAGAGAGCTTCCGTTCTGAATCACTAAACAAAAGAGTCCAAAGAAACAGCTTTATTTATTACCAAGAAAGCCCACTGAATGTGGTTCTTTCCTTTAACATCCGAGTTTCTTGGTGTGTGTATATGTTCATTATGAGGGCGTGTATACACATACATACATATGACTATGGCTGTGAATATGAATATATAGTTGTTAGGTGCTATGGTTGTTACATAATGTCATGTCAACTTGATAAATAAATGTAGGGGTGGAGTCTAGCCTGTCAATCAAACCACAGCCTGATGATGCCTCCTTGTGGGCATGGCCTTCTCATGAGGATTCTGGGAACTTCCTCTTTTTCTCCCTAGAAGTGGGTCACACACTCTCTCTCTGCCTTCCTCTTCCTGTTGACAAGGCACATGGAGACTTTCTGAGACCTGAGCGAGCCATTTGGTGGAGACCCGCGCCAGCCCTATGATGCTTCTACTGCCACTGGATCCACAAGACTTTTCATCCAGTGACCAGTGATCTTCCTGCATTCTGCATCACTGCATGTGGCTGCGTGAGTCTGAAGAGAGATTTGTGAACTAGTATCAGACTTATGGACTTGATTTGAATGAGGCTGAGATGCTTTATTGATATACAATCATTCTTTGATATAAAGCTTATATATATATATATATTTCTATATGTATACCTGGGTTTGTTTCTCTAGTCAACCTGGCCTACCACAGGTACCACTGAGTAGATCCCAATTCATAGTGACCCTATGTACAACAGAATGAAACACTTCCAGGTCTTGTGCCATGGTCAAAATAGTTCTTATGTTTAAGCCCATTGTTACAGTCACTGTGTCAATTCATATGGTCGTGTCTTCCTCGTTTTTGTTGCCCTCTACCAAGAGAGATACCCTCCAGGGACTGATCTCATATCCAAAGTTCATGAGATGAAGTCCTTGCTTTTAAGGACTATCCTTGCTTCTAAGGAGCGTTCTGGCTGTATTTCTACCAAGACAGATTTGTTTGTTCTTTTGGCAGTATTTTAATATTCTTTGCCAGCACTATAATTAAAATGCATCAATTCTTCTTTGGTCTTCTTCATTCTATATCCAACTTGTGCATGAATATTAGGTGATTGAAAGTGTCATATGTATATGAGCTTCAACGAGTTTATGGAAAGTTTTCATGATCTTTTCATACCATTCTTTCGTGTGTATGTGTAATTCCCTCACACACACACACCCCAATGATCATTTCTAAAAGTTGACTCTCTAAGCATCTGTGTTAGTCTGGATAGACTAGAGAAACAAATTTATAGAGACACATATGTATATAAGAAAGAGCTTTATGTAAAAGAGTAATTGTATATTAGGGAAACATCCTAGCCCAGTTCAGATCAAGTCCGTAAGTCTGATATTAGCCCATATGTCTGATATCAGTCTGTAAATTCCTCTTCAGACTCATGCAACATATGCAATAACACTGTGTGCAGGAAGATCACAGGCCAGTTGGTGGGAAGTCTTGTGGATCCAGTGTTGGTGCAAGCATCTTAGTGCTGGTGTGGGTCTCCATGTAGCTCCTCCAGCTCCAAGGCTTTGGCTGCAATCGCATAGCTTCATGTGGCTTGTCAACAGCAATGTCTTGCAGAGGAAAAGTGTCTTTGGCCTCTGGCAAGTTATTTCTCTCCATTGCGCCTCCAAATGAGGTCATCAAGCTGCAACCTGATCGACAGGCTAAACTCCACCCCTTCACTCTTAATAGTCTCAAGTTGACACCAGATTATGTAACTATCACAACATCCCACCTCAAGTTTTAGTCTCTTGTCAGTCCCCAGGGAAACCCACTACAATGCAGATTTCTGGCCCCTCATATTCATATTCCATTTTCTTATAAAATTTTAAAGTACAAGATATTTCCCCATAATAATGTAAGAGGGCAGAAAAAATATTTTGGCAGAGAGAAAAAGATTTATTTCTCACATAAAAGAAGTTTGGGAGAGCCAATCTAAGATTGGCAATGAGAAGTTCAAGAACTCATCAGAAACCCAAGTTCCTAGCCTTTTTCTAAATGTGACTTCTGCCTTATGTATACCTTCCAGACCAAAGGAAGAAGAATAAGATGAAGAAGGACATCTTCTTTGAAAAAATATTTCAGAGGAATATACATCTGTTCTGTTTTCCATCATGTGGCCATACCTCATGGCAAATTAGGTTGGGGAGTGTGATCTTTCCTTCCAGGGACTTGGTTAATAATCAGCATTCCATTCATGATGAAGAAGGGCAAGGTGGATCTAGGGAGGTGGTCACGCAGACCCAGAGAGGTTTGTGACTCTCTCAACGTCCTTCTTGACAAGCCAAAGCTCTCATTTTGCAGTTGAGGAATCTGAGGCCCAGGAACGGGTGTTGTCTAAAATAATCCAATTATTTTACCAGCATCTTGACTCACACTCTTTGACCTACTCTGGCTCCCACAGTTTAGCATGTATCAGAATCACCTGAAGAACAAGTTTAGACTCAGACCAGGATTTCTGATTCAGTAGGTGTGGGGTGGAGTTGATAATGTACATGTCTAACAAGCTCTCCGGTGATGCTGATGCTGCTGGTTGAGAGTCACTGGTCTTCAGGACATTCCCACCTGGACTAAACAAAACACAAAAACCAAACTCATTGCCATTGCGTGAATGCCAACTCATAGCAACCCTATAGAACAAGCTAGATCTGCCTCTGTGGGTTTCAGAGACTGTAACTGTCTACATGAGTAGAAAGCCTCATCTTTCTCCCAAGGGAGTGGCTGGTGATTTCAAACTGCTGATCTTAGAGTTAGCAGCCCAAATCCTAGCCACTTTGCCACGAGGGCTCCTGAGACTTAACAAGCAGCTTTTTATTCAATGTGGCCCAACTGAACCCATCACCCTCCATCCCAGCCCTAATTTGCCTCCCAGTTCTCCTAGCTTATTTAATGGTGGTACCATGATTCATTCTCTCAGTTATCTAAGCCAAATATAGGAGTCATCCCAAACTTTTATCACTCGCCCTCCATCCTCTTACAGTTGGTCTCAGGTTTTCTTGATTTTATCCCTTCCTAAGCATCTTCTCTTTCTGTCTGTTCCTGCTTTGGCCTAAAAGTGATCATTTGTTACCTAGATTATTTATTTCTTTATTTTTCAAAAGCCATTTCCGGGCCTAATGCCTGGCCTTGCCCACGGGATCTTTCTAAAGGAGGAGTGTGATTACATTACTCCATGGCTTAACCACTTTCAGTGCCTCCCTTGTTTTTCCAACTTCAGTGGTTTCCATCTATGATCAAATGTTTTGCCACATAGTTGTAGCTCCTCCATTATCATTTGCTTAATATTATTGAATCCTTAATTTACTTATTTAAAAAAATAAGTAAATATTGAATCCTTAATTTACTTTTTAAAAAAAAGTTAAATAAGTATACTTTGAAGGAAGCTTGCTATCACCACACCAGATGAAAACTCAGTATCACTTGATGTCATCCGAAAGTAATTGTTGCAATGAAAACAAAAGAAGCCAATGGTATTACATTCCTCCCAGAGGCTGTGTGCCTATGCCAGGGTCTGAATCGCAGGTCTTCTCTCTTGTCTGTCCGTTAGAAAGATGAATAAGGCTCGAGAGTTGTTGGTGACATCATCCTGCAAACCACTTGCTGTCATGGAGATCCTGTGTGTGCACAGATCAGAGCTATGCTCCATAGGGTTTTTAGGGGCTGAGTTTTGCAGAAACAGACCCCCCCAGACTTTTCTTCTGGTGTGTGTGGGGAGCCTCTCACCTCTGGTTAGCAGCCATTTGCTCCACCCAGGTGCTCTTCTTTACATCATTACAAAGGTCAGAAGAGCTGAAAGAGAATGGAAAAGGCACTCAGTTTCCCATTGTGCAATTCAAGGTTGCTGTTGTTAGATGCTGTCGAGTCAGTTTGGGCCCAGAGTGACCCTAGAGATAACCCTCACAACGGTTCCGGTAGCTAACCGAGCCCACTGTGGCAGCCGCCGTGGCAGGATATCTTGTTGAAGGTCTTCCTTTCCTCTCTGACCCTCTACGCCCACAAGTACGATGTCCTTCTCCAGGGACTGGTTCCTCCTGAAAACCTATGAAAAAATAAGAAGTCTTGCCATCTTCCTTCTAAGAAACATTGTGTCTGTACTCCCTCCAAGACCGATCTGCTTGCTTTCCTGGCAGACCATGGTTTATTCAATATGATTCTCCAATTCCTCTTTGATCTTCCTTATTCATTGCCCAGCTTTTACATGCTTATGAGGCCACTGAAATACATGGCTTGGGTCAGGTGAATCTCAGTCCTTAAAGTGACAGCTTGGCTTTTTGACACTTTCCAGAGATCTTTGCAGAAGCTTGCCCCTTTTAATACAGTGTGTGTGATTTCTTCACTGCGGCTTTCATGGCTGTTGACTTGAAAGCCAAGTAAAATGAAACCCTTGACAACTTTAAGCTTTTCTCTGTTTATCATGATGTTGCTTATTGGTCCAGTTGTGAAATGTGTGCCTTCTCTACGCCGAAGTGTCATCCATACTCTTCTTCACTGACAATTACCCTAAGTTCTCTTGGCTTTCGGCACGCCACGTTTATGTCATCTGCATAACACCACAGGTTGCTAATCAGTATTTCTCCAATCCGGAAGCTACATTCTTTGCCTGGTTCAACTTCTCAGATTATCTGCTCAGCATTCAGAGTGGATACGGATAGTGAAAGGAACAACTCCGATATGCACCTTTTCTGATTTTAAATCTCAAAGTAGCCCACCCATGAGTCAATGTATAGGTTCTACAGGAGCACATTGAAGTGTTCTGGAATTCCCCTTCTATGCCACTTATCCATAATTTGTTATCATCCATCCACACAATTGAATGTCTTTGCATAATCATTAAAATACAAATAACCATCTTTCTGGTATTCTCTGCTTTTAGCTAAGATCTGTCTGACCAGCAATGATATCCTTGTCCCACATCCTCATCTGAATCTGGCTTGAATTTTCTGCCAGTTCCCTGTTGATGTGCTATCTTACCTGTTTACCACCTTTGGTTCTCTCAAAAGCCCTCCTGAGAAGGTACTCATTATTTGGAAAGCATTGTCAACCTCCTTAGCTTGGCCTCCTCTGGGGCCCTTGGCGATCTGGCACCTGCTTGACACTCCACCATCATCTCTTGCAACTCCCCAAGAACGTTATTTTAGGCATCCTGAAAAACGTGAGGTTCTACAAACTTACCATCAGTGTGAATACATTTTGCTGGAAATAACAGAATGCATGCCTCAAGTGCTCAGAGGTTCTTTCCCTCACTCTTCAAGCAGTCAAGAGGTGGTAAGGGTGGGGGTGGGGTGGGGGCAGCTGATCATTGATGTTGTCAGGACTCTGGTCTCTCTAGCCCAGGTCTTCCCACAATGACATTTAGAAGCAAGATCCAGAGGAAGGCATGTTACTGGAGTGTCGTGAATGCTTCCCCCTCCTCTGATCAGGGAGGAAATATCTTCCCAAAGGCACTTGGTGCACATTTCCCCATCTATCTTTTTGCTAAGAACTGGGTCGCCTAACCTTTTCTGGACCAGGTCTTGGGCCCACCTTTCCTGAAGCCAGAGGGTCCCGATGTGAAGCATGAACAAAAGCAGGGCTTTGCTAAGAAAGGGGAAAGGCAAGTTTTGGGAGGAGTCCACACGTTTCCCTTGCACTCACCATACGATTTTCCTGGGTCTTTTCATGTGTGCCTGTTTATCAAGAGCATCTACTTTGTTTGCTTGGGAGGCTCATACTCAAGAATCCTTGCTGGCCTCTTCTGTCCATTAAGCAAAAGTCTTCTAAGATGGTTCAGGCATCTAGCCACATCAATGACTGATGTAATTGACTCTGTAGATCTCACCCACTAGATGTGATCATTCAAGGCCGGGGCTTTATTTTCTCCTTCGTCTCCTCAGGATCCAGCATCATGCTTAGCACATCTTGTTGTTAGCTGAGTCAACTTGCTCCCTCTCCCAAGCTAACTCCTGTAACCCAGGCGCAACATGATTGACATGTTGTGATCTATGGAAGGTTTTCATTGTCTGGTTTTTAGAAGTAGATTATTAGGCCTTCTTTCCAGTCTGGGAGTAGGTCTAGCCACTGAAACCTGCTCAGCAACATCAAAAGAGTCAAACTCACTGCCATTAAGTTGATTCCAACAAATAGCAACCCTATAAAACAGGGTACAGCTGTCCCCATGGATTTCCAAGGCTGTAAATCTTTATAGGGGTAGAAAGCCTTGTCATTCACCTGTAAAGCAAGCTGGTGGTTTCAAACTACTCACCTAGCAGATTGCAGCCCAATGTGCAACTCAGTATGCCACCAGGGCGTCTTCCAACCAGCACATAGTAGGCTTTTAAGACCTTTAATGAGCACTCATTTAAGTAAAGTTGAATGAATCAATATTTCCTGCCTTATACCCAAGTTTTCAAGTAAGTCCAAAGTAGTAACTGTTAGGATGGATTTAGCAACAGGCATACTTTGAAATTTTTTACAAGAGCGCTGTAGAATGTATTGCTGTTGTTTGTTTTTTGAGAGGAGGGGGTACACAGCACTCTCCAAATAGTATGTGTCAAGTTACTGTTGGCATAAGATTTCTACCACGTGGCCAATTGTAGGGCTAATCAGTCACTGTAAATAATGTAGAGTAATTTTATAAACTTAGTAAACCATTTCAATCTTGTGTAAAGCACATTATACAGGCTAATAGCTTCAGTTGGCCCAGTCAGCTTAGGTGCTGTTCCACCATTGCATTAAGCTAGTCTTTATTGATATGCCCTCAATGTTAAACAGCTTCTTAATGAGGTGGATTGCCTTGAAGCCATTGGTAGTGTGTGCGCACACACAGACACACACACATGCACACCAAGTTATCACCACCCCAAAACAACTGTAGAGGCAGTAATTATATCATTTTAATCAGCGGCATCACACACCATCGGTTGTGCTTGTACCTAATGTAGCTGAGTTGATTATCAGTAATGGACTTCTTGAAATGACCTGGCCCCCACTGAAGTACTTCGGGTTCAACAGTCCATGTAAAATATAATAAATGCATCAATAATTCAGCAAGGGAAATAGGTAGCATTATGGCCCCGTTCCGTGCTGCTGTTATTTAACAGCCTGGCAGCTTGGTAGTTAGAAACCACTCTGTCCACGGGTGTTGTAATTCAGTCCGAACCATTTGCTCAGAGTGGAAATGAGGCAGAGGAGAGCTCCAGGCCCCTAGCTCATTTTTTATTTAGAGGCCATTTTTTAAAATCCATTCATCCATTTAAGTTCCAAAAATAGAAAGGAGAAAACGAAATAAACACGCTTCAAATTTAGTTGCTTAGAGACTACTTAGCGTCCTCATTCGATAGGATCTTTGATGCATTTTTTTTAAAAGTAACATTCTACAAACCTGTAAATGAGTGATGAGAGTTTAGAAATTCCTTTTGTGGTATGTGTATGTGTGGTTGTGTTTCTTTTGAATGAATCTATGAGCATGGGCAGTATTTTTCAAATTTTAGTCATCTCTCGATACTTAGGTACATACTTTTTGCTTATCGGTCCTATCTATTACTTACCCAACCTTCTTGTTCAAGGAGCTCAATCTTTTTCAAACTCTGATACCCCACAACCTAAACTGGCTGCCATCCAGCGGATCCACACTCACAGTGACCCTGTAAGACAGGGTAGAGCTGCCCCTCTGGGTTTAAGAGACTGCAACTCTTTACAGGAATAGCAAGCCCGTCTTTCTCCCAAACTTTGATAGCTGTGTTTTAAAAGAAAATTTGTTATTATTCATGTAAATAGAAAAATCAATCTGATATGCCATAAGCAGATGCAGTCCTGCATTTTTCCCTAGGACATGTAAAATAAACACATGCTGACCCAAATACATGCCTCGTCCTTCAAACAAGAGACGTTTCCTCTGCATGCTCTTTGTGTCTCGAGGCAGCTGGTGACACAACTGGGAAATGACCAGGCCTTTCAGATCAGGCAGGATTGGGTCAGATTCCAGCTCTGCTGTTTACTTGAAGGTAGTTCTTCTACCTCCCTGAAACTCAATTTCTAGATCAGGAAAATGGGACTAAGAACCATTGAGCAAATTATATAAGGTGCTGTAGGCAAAGCTCTCAGCACAGTGCCTCACCTATAGCGAATGCCCAAGAAATGTCAGCTAGGCCTATTTTTAATTTGGCATGGGGTGGTATGGGTCCTCACAGAATATACCCGGGACCAAGGAATTGAATTTAGAGCCAACAAAATATACTAGGGGACTGTTTACCATATGCCAGGCTCTGAGGTAGGCTCTGGGGACAAGAGATAATTCTCAGGGTGACAGACAGATTTAGTGATAATAACAGCAGGAGACCCAGGGTGATACAAACAGTTAATACATTCTCCTACTAACCAGAATGTTGGTGGCTCAAGTCCACCCAGAAGTGCCTTGGAGGAAAGGCCTGATGATCTATTCCCCCCCAAAATCAACCATTGAAAACCCTACAGGGCACAGTCAGCTCTAACACAAATTTGCCATGACTTTAGGTCAACTCTATAAGCAACTGGTGTTCATAGTTATGTGTAGTGCCATAAAGCTAGCGCCTGGCTATAATGACAGGCCTGAGAAGGCATGCGTGATGAAAATCACTATCGGGGAAGGAAAATGTGCAGATGCATGCATCAGGTATTTCCTGAGGACTTATAGGGACATCCATCAGAGACTAAAGGTACCAAGTAAATTGGATTTCTGCAGGGAAACAGAAGAGTCACAGGATTCAGACAAAAGCAGAAATGGAAACCCATGTCATCACTTACTCTCAGTCTCAAGCCATGTCAATGGTTTGGTGAATCTACTTTGCAAAACCAAATATTAGTCTGGTTGGTCAGACAACATGTAAATGGTGTTTCTAAGTTTCTTTCCTTCCACACAGCAGCCACACACAGTCAGTTTTAGTTTGACCTGCAGGGTAATCAAAGGTATCTTCCCCCCCCCTATATGTTGATCTATTTATTTATTTATTAAATCATTTTATTGGGGGCTCATACAGCTATTATCACAATCCATTGTGTCAAGCACATTTGTACATGTTGCCATCATCATTTTCAAAACATGTTCTTTCTACTTGAGCCCTTAGTATCAGCGCCTCATTTTACCACTTTCTTCCCCACCCTCCCTCCCTCATGAACCCTTGATCATTTATAAATTATTATTATTTTTTCATGTCTTAAAATGACTGAGGTTTCCCTTCACCTACTTTTCTGTTATCTATTCCCCTGGGAGAGGGTTATATGTAGATCATTGTGATCGGTTCCCTCTTTCTCTCCCCACCTTCCTCTTCCCCTCCTGGTATCACTACTCTCATTATTGGTCCTAAGGGGTTTATCTGTCCTGGATTCCCTGTGCTTCCAGCTCTTATCTGTACATGCTCTGGTCTAGCCAGATTTGTAAGGTAGAATTGGGGTCATGGTAGTTGGTGGGGAGGGAGCATTAAAGAGCTAGAGGAAAGTTGTATGATTCATCGGTGCTATACTGCATCCTGACTGGCCTGTCTCTTCCTTGTGACCCATCTGACAGGGGATGGCCAATTATTTACAAATGGGCTTTGGGTCTCCACTCCACACTCCCCCTCATTCACATTGATATGATTTTTTGTTCTGGGTTTTTGATGCCTGATACCTGATCCCATTGACACCTCATGATCATACAGGCTGGTGTACTTTCTTCCATGTGGACTTTGTTGCTTCTCAGCTAGATGGCCACTTGTTTATCTTCAAGCCAATCTAAGGTGTCTTAAAACAACTTACAAGCTTATACAAATCATATTTCCTATGAAAACTCAGATTTGTGTTTCCTCTTTAAAAGTGGGACATGTGGCCATCTGGATCTATGTCCCCAAGTATGACAATATGGGGAAGTTGAGTACTGTTAGGATGGGGCCTTTTCTTTCTAGCTCACCATCTATATCCAGTTGGTTGAAAGCATTGCTCTGAGATCCAGGTAGACTCCCCTGGGTGGTACAAACAGTTAACATGCTTGGCTGCTAACCCAAAGGTTGGAGGCTCAAGTCCACCCTGTAGTGCCTCAGAAGAAAGGCTTGGTAGTCTATTTCCTAAAAATCAGCCATTGAAAATCGTGTGGGGCACAGTTCTACACTGACACAAAGGAGGTCATGATGAGTTAGAGTCAACACAAAGTCAACTATTTTTGAGAGACAGGCCCATATAGCCCCGTGTTTAGAAGGCCCTCCTCTGGCCCTCCTCCAAACTAGCCCTACCCCAGGCAGAGAAGACTCTAACAACATGTCCACCCAGAGCTTGCACTCTGTCTTCTCGTGCCAAGGGAACTTGGAGTTCCCTCACCAAATAACTAAACTTATTCCAAGTCCTACAGAGGCTTCTTTCTGAGCTAGCTCTCCCAAGGTTGGGCAGCATGGTCAGGTGTACAACCTAAGCCCTAAGAGAGGTCAAAGCAGAGCTGAATTTATTTTTCAGGAGGTAATGTGTGTGCAGCTTGGCTGTGCAGGCCAGGGTGTCCCTTGAGCTAGTCACGCCTCTTGCTGTGTGAGATGGAACCAGGTGCAGCAAGAGAAGTGGGGCACAGACAGTATGTATGACATTATCTCCAGGAAAAGCCCTCGAGGTGTCTGAAAAGTCCAAATTTGAACTTGATTTTTCAGGTGAGGTATGTTTGTCAAGGTAGAAAAGAAGAAGTGATTTAGACTTGTTAGCTTGATTTATAACTCATAAATATTTAGGCACATGATAGGCCTCTATTTATACTCTCTCCTTGGGTCTACAAATGTCAAGAGATGGCTTGATGGCAGATCTCACTCCTTTTGCCTCGCTGTTCAGCCCCTACTGGTATCTGAACTTATGACTTCTGCTAGACAATGAGCTTTGTCAGGGTCAAAAATGTACTGGATTTGTTTGTCTCCACGTCCCCTGCTGCTGTGAAGTCCTCAGGCCTCGTTGAACCGAATTGAAAGACTAAATGAGTGAATCTAATCTGATTGTTGATATCTCTGGTTCAAATTATTTTCTCCTGTTCTATATGTACACACATAAACATTCCCCTTAGAAACTTTGATCAATTTTCTGAATAGATAGAAATCTATGTACCTGGTAGAATAGTTGGAAAGTTTAAAAGTCAAAAGAGAGAGAGAGAGAAATCACACATAACCCTGACTCCAGAGGAGAAAGCATTTTGATATATTTATCTCCAGTCCTTTTTCTCATACATTTCTTTTCATCGTTGAGAGCCTACCTAGAAATTTATGACAATAAAGTTGGCTATTCCAGTGATTTGAGCAGCTTTCTTCTGCTATTTGTCATTTTCCGTGATGCATTTTAAAAGATAAATTGCATAAAAGGCTTCTTGATTTCATAAAGAAATATTGAAGTGAGAAGTGTTATAAACACTTCCCAGAGAAGTGAATGTGGTTCTAAATTGGGGGGGGGTGGGGAGTGTGCGTGTGAGAGAGAAAGAGAGAGAGAGAGAGTTGTGTGACTGATCCTATTTGTCAATTATTCATCATTTTTATCATAATCATGATTACTCTCTAGGGTCAGTGATTAATGATATCTAAATTTTTTAGAGCCTTTTTCCCCTTCAGCTTGGTAGAAAGTAAGCTGCCTGCATTGGGTCCCCTCCACTTTGGAAGCTGACAGACTGCCTCCCATGCAGACTTATCAGCCAGCCAACAGTCCACAGACACTTATCAGAGGACACCCAAATGCTGGGGCCCATGGAGACCCCAGGGCTATTCAGCGTAACAGTGAGAGGTGACTGTACACTGAATTGCAATAAGCAACACAAGCCAATAAAGAGGGGTGCTGTAGGGACACAGGAGAGAAGGCTGTCTTACTCAGCCTGGGTTCCTGGGAGGGACATTTGAGCACAGACTGGAAAGATGAGCAGGGTGCTGGCGGGTGTGGAAGGGAGTCAGATGTCATGCTGGGGGCCCCACAGGGCAGGACCTGGTGAAGGGGAGATGCTTTGACAGTATACATTGCATCAAGGGCTGTGGTGGGTGGCAGTGAGTGAGTACATGAGCAGACCTATGGGGTAGGTGGGGTATCTTAAGTTATCTAGTGCTGCTGTATTAGCAATCCAACAAACAGGTGACTTTGACAAACACACATATTTTCTCACAGCTCAGGAGGCCAGAAGTTTGAATTCAGAGCAACTGCTATGGAGACGGCCTTTCTCTCTGTGTCTGCTCTGGCGGAAGGTCCCTATCTCTCCAGCTTGTGTTTTGGCAAGACCCCATCTTGTGTGCTTCTTTGGGGTCTCAAAAAAGACTCAAAATACACCCTACACCAATTCTATCCCATTCATATAACAAAGGCAGACCCATTCTCAAATGAGATTCTCACCACAGGCTTAGAGGTTAGGACTTAAAACACATAATTTCGGGGACACAATCCAATTCATAACATTTCATACTTTGGATCCCCACCCAACAAAAACAGTTCATTCCTTGTCCCATGCAAAACACATTTACCCCATCAGGTCATCTCAGAAGTTTCAAATCAATGCCAAGTCCAAAAGCTTGTCTTCAGAATAACCTCAATCGACTATGGATGAGATATTAGGCATATTCTTGCTCAAAATTTCTCTTGATTGGTCAAGCTAGTTATCCATTTCCGAAGTACTGTGGTAAAACAGGTATGAGGTAGACATTCCCATTATAAATAGGGAGAAATCAGAGGGGAATGGTGAATAACAGGCATCAAACAAGTTTAAACCCCAGCAGAAATATATATATGTATATACATATGTATATATGTATATGACTTTGCGCTGTTCTCTGAGACTATCTGGGCGTCGGCCACACCTTCTGAATTCTGAATGGAGACCCTTCAGTCCTGCCTGAGCTTTGCTCTGTCTTTCAGACCCTTTGGGAGGGCAGCGTTACTTCCTTGGTTTGAAGTGGCCCCATTCTCCTATCACATGAGAAGGGATCCCATCCCCTCTGCTCTGTCAGGCCCCATTATTTTGCCCCCTCCATTTTGGAAGGGAGCCACATATCCCTGCCACATCTTAACTGCAGCCTCACATCCCATAAATGGCTTGGTGGAGATCTGACTCTTTGAAACCCAAGAGGCTGTGGCCCCACCCTTTGAGATCCAGGTCACCCTGCCCCACCCTTTGAAAGAAGGTCTTGTTCCCTCTGTTCCTTCCAACAATTCTGTTGATCTTAAAGTTGTTTAAAGGATGGTCCTTTTAAAAAATAATTGTCCCTTAGACGACAATATATGCAGCTCCTGTGGCCTGTTGCCTGCCTGAAGAATGCCAAGAGGCAGATAGCATTTCCCCCTTTCATGCTTTCTCTGTCTCTTTCTGTCTACGTTGATGGATTTTCTGCATGGTAGTTGATGAGATCCATAAGTCGCAGACTTAATCTCATTAACAAAATATTGAGTAACACTGCCCTTGATGAATACTCTAGGGAATGTGTACTTTGTACAACAGGATTTTACAAATCTTTGATTTTTGTTCTCATTGTTTTATAGTTCACTTTTAATTTTATCTCTTTCCTGACACATTTTACTGTGACCAGGAAAACCACGTGACTCCTTCGATCTTACTGATAAATCTTAATCACCAGTTGTCTCAGTTTATCACTTACAATTTCTACCTTTCAGCAAACATTTGCACATAATTCGGATAAGTTCTTTGCCACTGCATAAAAAGCATCACCCTTCCTCCATTGTCCAATTGTATGCTCATCGTCTTTTAAAGGCTCACCAGGTTTCAGGCAACATTCTGTTGCTGGCATGTATGCGTTCCCTAAGATGATAGACATGTTCTCTATATCTCTCCTGATTTTCTTTTGAGCCCATGTCTGAATTGCCTTCGATACCTATAATTCTCTATTATATTATATTATATTCAAGACAATCTAGGCTTTTACTATTAAACTAAAAAAAGCTCACTGTCAAATCTGACTCACGACGACCCTATAGGACAGGGGAGAACAGCCCCTGTGTGTTCCCAAGACTGTAACTCTTTATGGGAATAGAAAGTCTCATTTTTCTCCCAGGGAGCAGCAGGTAGTTTCAAACAGCTGACCTTGCGGATTGCTGCCCAACACGTAACCACTGTGCCACCTGGACTCCTTAGGCTTTTACTATTAGATACCTTAACATTTTTCAAGGCACTACCAATTTCAAAACCACTACCACATTTTAAGTATCCGTTAGGACAGCACCCACTCTTCTAATGCCAATTCTGTCTTAGTTATCTCACATAACACAATAGCCACTATAACATAAATAGCACAAATGGATAGCTTTAACAAGCAGCAATTTATTTTCACATAGTTCAAGAGGCTGAAAGTCCAAATTCAGCATGCCAGCTCTAGAAAAAGGCCTTTTCTTCTGTCTGTTCCAAAAGCAGGTCCTTATCTCTTCAGCTCTCCATGTGTTGGAGCAGCTAGTTTACCTCATCTTTCCTTTGCTCACTTGTTTAATCTCTCTTCAGAGATCGACTTAAGACAGTGGTTCTCAACCTTCCTAATGCCGCGACCCTTTCATGCAGTTCCATGTTGTGGTGACACCCCCCCCCAACCATAATATTATTTTTGTTGCTACTTCACAACTGTAATTTTGCTATTGTTATGAACCAGGCGACCCCTGTGAAAGGGTTGTTCGACCCCCAAAAGGATCATGACCCCCAGGTTGAGAACCACTGACTTAAGACATAGCTAACACTAATCTGACCTCATTAATGTAACAACGACAACCCATTCCCAGATGTGATCATAACCACACACCTAGTGATTTGGGTCGACAGCACGTAATTTGAGGGAACAAAATTCAATCTCTAACAGTGGGTATCCTGCATAGTAAAACACTTCAGACTGACACCCTAGATAAGTCAGCTTAAACCAAAGCACTCTAACAGATCCCTAGTCAAAACTGAAAATATCCTCTACAAATTATAAATGTCTATTAAAGTTTTAAATGTGCATGTGCTATAACCCATACGTTTTATTTTCTTAGTTTTGTACTCTGTCCTATAGGGTGTCTATGCATAAAAAAATCAGCTTGATAACAACTGGTCACTGTAGAAAAAAATTATCAAAATCACTTGCTTTGTCTAAAAGGGTATGTATTGCAGCACTCGTGGTGAAAATGAAAAAATTAGAATCAATCTGCATATGCATTGAGGGATAACCAAATAAACTCGGCTCTAGCTATTCCTTGCAAATGTATGGAAAGAGAGAGAGTGACACAAATTTACACGTACACAGGCAGGGCTCCAGGACAGACGGTAGAAAGATCAGCAAAAAAAAGAACAAAATACAATATGATGCCACATATTTTCTATAATGCCAGTACATTTTACTGGCCCCTAAATGTGTGATTGTATATAAATACTTATACAATGAAATAAATGCTTGGGGAGAACTGGACAGTGGAAACCTCCAGAGGGCCCAGAGATGACAGAGGGAGTTGAAAAAGGCTTAGACCTGCCCTCGTAACATATTTTCTAAAGAAAGTGCCTTCTAGCTATAAGGCATCATCAGAACAATCTTACCATAGTGAATGAGGGGGGAGTGCCTAGAGGAGATCCAAAGCCCATTTGTAGGCCACTGGAGATCCCCTAACAGGTCTCGGGGAGGAGACGAGCCAGTCAGGGTGCGATGTAGCAACGATGAAAATTACAACTTTCCTCTAGTTCCTAAATGCTTCCTCCCTCCTCCCCACCCCACTATCATGATCCGAATTCTACCTTGCAAGTCTGGCTAGACCAGAGGATGTACAATGGTACAGATAGGAATTGGAAACACAGGAAATCCAGGGCAGATGATCCCTTCTAGACCAGTGGTGTGAGTGGTGATACCGGGAGGGTAGAAGGAGAGTGGGTTGGAAAGAGGGAACCGATGACGAGCTATATGTGACCTCCTCTCTGGGGGACGGACAATGGAAAAGTGGGTAAAGAGAGATGTCGGACAGGGCAAGATATGACAAAATAATAATTTATAAATTATCAAGCACTCATGAGGGAGGGAGGCCGGGGGAGGAAGGGGAAAAAATGAGGACCTGATACCGGGAGCTTAAGTGGAAAGCAAATGTTTTGAGAATGATGAGGGCAATGAATGTACAAATGTACTTTACATAATTGATGTATGTATGGATTGTGATAAGAGTCTTTGAGCTCCTAATAAAACGATTTAAAAAAAAAGAAAGAAAGTGCCTTCTAACATATTTCTATGCAAGTAATAGGTATGTTATGTTTTGGGCCCATTGTAGCCTCTCCCCAGGTATTTTTCAGAAGGGCATATGGCAAAGAAAACAAACAAACAAAAACAACCACACACACACAAAAAAACCCAAAAAACTCCAACCCTGTAAAATGTATGTATTATTTGCATAAAATATGGTACTTTATGCAATTAGAGATGGATTAGAAGGTGGAAAATGATCTAACATCAGGGGCAATCAGTACCACCTATTTAGAAGCAAATTGAGCAATGTGAAATAAGATACTCTAAAAGGTTCTTACCCTGTGACCTGGTAGTTTTCCATTTAATAATCTATCTGAAGGAAATAGAACAACATAGCTTCCAAGACTTTCATATAAAGATGTTTGGTACAGTGTTATTTATAATGATGTGGGTAAAAAATTGAACCATTTGAAATACTCTGGAGTGTTTGAAAACTTAACTGGCAGGTTGAATACTGGGTAGACATCAAAATCATGCAGGGGAATTTTTAATGAGTGGTGAAAACATTAACCAAACAATAGTAACTCATAACATAAAAGTGTAGTCACATGCAGTCAACTATAACATAAGTGCACTTGCACCTGTATAAGGCCCATGGGATGGCAGTCAGAAGGGACTTCATATTTCCATAGGGGCTCACGTTGAAGCTGTTGACTTGATTTCTAAAAGCCATTACACACATCACCAGAGGAATCCTGTCCATGCTGACAAGCTTAGTCCCAGAGATCCTTTTAGTGTTTGTCGTGTGTGACTCTGACAGTGGTACGTCCCCATGGGAACTGCAGCACCGCTTTTCCTCCTGCTTCAGCATCTCTTGTACCCCAAACATCACAGAGAGGGGAAGTCCAGGCTACCCTTACCTCCTGAGAGGCACAGGGGGCCAGGCGGATGTACTTCGGATATTAATGTCTGTGCAGGCTATTTCTTGGCAAGGAAATTGTGCATTTATTTTCCACATTTTCTATAATGAGTATGTATATTTCCTATAATGAATATGTATATTTCCTTTATAATTGAAAGATAGATCCTATAGTGTGTTTTTTTTAAATTGAAAAACAAACAGAAGAGGAAATGCCCTCCTTTAAAATACAAACGCAGGGCCTCGCGCTAGAATGTGCCATATCAGGATGTCCTGGGGTGGAGGCTGGGCAGGCTGGCACCAGGGCTGGACAGACGGAATGCAGCTAGATCCTGCTCCAGTGTTGTGGGTGACCGCCGCCTGCACCCTGCACCCTGCCTGCACTGCTAGGTGAGGTCAGAGCTTTCTGTGGGCCAGAGGGGCCAGAGGATTCTGGTTCAACACTGGTCCTAGTATTGGGAGGTACAGAGGAGGTGCAGGGGTAATCCAGTCTAACCCCATCCGCACCCCGGCCTCTTAGTGGCTGTACAGTAGTGTGTGAAAGGGTGGCTCAGAGGCAAGCAGGAGCCACTCATTGCAGGAGCAAATATGGTACCCAGGTCAGACTGATAAATAAATCCCTTTATCTGGGGACTTCAGAACCAAGGATTTATTTGCATGGCAGACAAACTATACTGGGTATAATAGGGGCAATAGGATGAGAGGTGACAAAGTCACTAGATTATGGGAAATCTCTTATGCTTGGAGTTGGGCTTTATTCTTGGAAAGTCCAGGAAAGGAGAGAGAGAGAGAGAGAGAGAGTGTGTGTGTGTGTGTGTGTGTGTAAAAATGTGTCAATATGTACATATGTATATGTGGGTGAATGTGTCTGGGAATAAGTGTGAGTGTGTGAGTCTGAATGTGTGTACCTATATGATGGGAGAATGAGTATATATGTGCAAGTAAGTGTGTGGTGTGAGTGAGTAGGAGCATGTGTGTGTCTGTGAATGAGTATGTGTATGTGCATGTGTGGAGTATCTGTGATGTGTGTGAGTGATGTGAAAGTGAATGTGAAAGCGAGTGTGTGTGGTGTGTGTAATGTGTGGTGTGAGTGTGTGAATATGTGAGTGTGTGAATGAATGCGTGTGCACATGGGAGCATGTGTGTCTCTGTGAATGAGGTCTGGGTCGCTGTGCCTGTGTGTGAGTGTGTATCAGTGTAGGTGGGAGAGTACAAGAGTGAGTGTGAGCCACTGTTAATGCATGTTGTGTGGCTGCGTGCATGAGAGAGAGTGTGTGTTTTACTCACATAAACAGTAAAAGTGAATTCTCTGTGCACCCCTACCCCCACCCCCATGGTCACCCTCCACTGCCCCTGCACAGCCTTGTTTCTGTCCACCAACAGAGCGGATGGAACTGGTTCTATCAGGGGAGCACAGGCAGGCTGGGCCTTCTCCCCTGGCGAGGAGCCGCGTGGCTCCGGGCTAGGCGAGTGCGCGCACCGATGGGTCAGGAAGTCAGGAAGCGAGCACAGTGCACAGTGCGCAGCGCTTGTGCCGGAACAGCTGGGGCCGGGAGCCAGCACCCTCATTAGAGGAAGCCGCGACTATTTCCAGCCAGCCTCTATTCAGTGAAAGCAGGTCATTACAAACACAGTGCGCTTTTGCATATTAACCAAATTAAAATAATAATATGTTCTCTCCTTTCATGTGCTATACTGATAAATCCCAATTTATGAATGAAACATGCTGATTAGTTCGTTGAAAAATAATTAGTCCCAGAATGTGCTGCTCTGTTGAAGACTTAATGAATACACACAAATATATTTTTATAAGTCCTCAGCAGATTAGTCTTTTAAAAGAAAATATTCACAAAACACGTTCATGGGAGACATGTTCCAAAGTGGTTGGATGCACTTTCCCTTCTTTCCCGTGTTTGGGCTGACATGTGGATATCATGTAGTGCCTGTCGGGCCAGATCACACTGGAACTCCGCACTTGATCATGTTTGGTATGAAAATGGTCAAGAGGAGGGATATCAGCTCAGAATGTGTATGCATGTATGAGTGTGTTTGTGGGAGAGAGAGTCTGTGGACAAGGGTAAGTTAAAAAAGTATTGCTACAAAATCATAGACACCTTTATTAAACAAAGACATCAAGACCCGAAGCCACTGTTTCGAGGTTCAAACTCTCCTGAAGGTAACAGCGATCTATCCCTCTAACCCAGTGGTTCTCAACCTTCCTAACATTGCCGCCCTTTCATACAGTTCCTCGTGTTGTGGTGACACCCCCAACAATAAAATTATGTTCATTGCTACTGCATAACTGTAATTTTGCTACTGTTATAAATTAGGCCACCCCCGTGAAAGGGGTCGAGACCCACAGGTTGAGAACTGTTGCTGTAACCCTTCCTCAAAGAATTCTGCACTCTTGAATTTACATCACATCCAAAGGCTCTTTTAGCATTCTTCACTCCCCTGTGATTTGAGAATGGCAAGTTGTGATCCTTTTCAATGTTTGTTGGGTCTGGGCAACAAAGAGGAGTGTGAAGGGCCAAGACCAGGACTGCAGGGCGATTGGACTCAGCTTTCCTAGCAACGTTGTCATAGGACAATCCTGGTTCCCCTTGAACAGCAGGTCTCAAGCTTCCTAATGCTGCAGCCCTTTCATACAGTTCCTCATACTGTGGTGACCCCCCCCCAACCATAACATTATTTTCGGTGCAGAAAAGTGGGTGAATGGAGATGTTGGGCAGTGTAAGACATGACAAAATAATAATAATTTATAAATTATCAAGGGTTTGTGAGGAGTGGGTGAGGGGGGAGGGGAAAATGAGGAGCTGATACCAAGGGCTCAAGGAGAAAGCAAATGTTTTGAGAGTAATGATGGCAACAAATGTACAAATGTGCTTGACACAATGAAAGTATGCATGGATTGTGATAAGAGTTGCATGAGCCCCCAATAAAATGATTAAAACAAAAAAAGGTCAGGACCTGACCTCTCCCCAAAATTATTTTCGCTGCTACTTCATAACTGTCATTTTGATGCTGTTATGAATCAGGCGACCCCTGTGAAAGGGTCGTTCGACCACCAAAGGGGTCTCGACCCACAGGTTGAGAACTGCTGTCCTTAAAGAATGAGCAGGTGCATTGTCATGACATGGGGGGCAGGGCGGGGAAACACTCAGTGGCAATCTCCTAGTCTTTTACTTACCAATGCACTTTTTAATTTTCTTAAAATTTCTTTCTAATAAACCACTGTGATCATACTGCCTCCTTCAAGAAAATCTATCAAGTTTATCCCACTGACGCGGCGCCCCCCGCCCCCCCCAAACAAACAAAAACAGTTGGCACATCCTCTTGAGCTTAGCTCTCTGTTGGACTGAAAGGGCCCAGTAGGGTTCTGGGAAGACAGTTTTGATTGGATTTTTTTCGTAAGGCACCCTAATGAAACTAAGACATGTGTTTTCCAGAGAGAACATGTCTGCAGCTATACATTGACCACAGAGACATGTTTAATCACCGTTTGTGAGTGTGTGTGTGTGAGTGTGTGTGTGTGTGTGTGTCAGAATACATGCTCCCGGGTGTGAATGCCCTGGAGAGACCCTTCCGACTCTGTTACAGGACTTTCATTTCTGGGGTCCAATGGTCAATTACAGACAAGCCCTCATGGTGTTCTCACCATGAGAGGATTGGGGAGAGAACCAGGGGAAGGCATCCACAAGGGCAGAGTGGGTGCTGCTCAGTTCTCCTCGTGTTTCCATGACTGGGAAAACCACCTGTCCTGTGGAGCGGCTGGTGGGTTTGAACTGCTGACCTTAGGTTAGCAGCCTAATGCTTAACACACAGTGCCACCAGGATTCCTTATGTATGATGAGAATTCTATCACAGAACCGTCACTGACCCCTGGTAAATCCGTATCAAAACCCCCCAAAAACCAACAAAGCTAAACTCACTGCCATCGAGTCAATGCCAACTCATAGCGACTGTATAGCACAAGGCAGAACTGGCCCCCTTGAGTTTCCAAGACCGTAACTGTTTACAGGAGTAGAAAGCCTCATCTTTCTCCCTTGGAGTGCTGGTGATTTCAAACCTCTGACCTTGCAGATCGCAGCCCAGTGCGCAACCACTGTACCACCAGGGCTCCGTAGTCAGTATCAGTAGGAAATATTTTGAGAGTCACCTATGATGCTGCCTGCCCTCGCCCGACACTGTGGCCTCACAGCACTGTCTGTTTCCCCTTCTCTGCTCTATTCTCCTGTGTATTCATTGTTACTTCTCCCCTCAGGACCCCCTCCTTGACGGTGAAGCCCTGGAGGACAGGTCTAGGAGTCTTCCCTATAGCTGGACAGTCTCCATCCGGAGGCAGGGGGCGACTGAGAGGAGGACGGGTAGAAGAAGGGCAACATGGGAGGAAAAGGGGGAAGGGCTGGTATATTTTCAGCCCACAAGCCGATCCCCATGAGGAAGTGGCCAGAGGCTATAAAGAAAGCTGTCTTTATAGACATCTCCCCCAGCCATCTGCCCCCCACTCCAAACGTTGGCACAAGAAAGCGCTGCTGTTTCTATAAAATTTTCAGCTCATATGAAAATTGTATATCCATGTTGAATGTGATCTGGGTTTTGCATTTAGAAAGAAAGAAAGCAACAAAAAAATTCTCCTGCTCTCGCCCGTGTCTGTTTCATTGTCCGGCCCTTCACAGCCCTGCTCTGTGAGTGTCTGTGCCAGTGTGGAGGGCTGAGAATGGAGGCTTTATGTGCAAAGGAAGCAGCACTGTTTTTTTGGCTGGTTCTCTGAGCCCAGCTGCCAGTCACAGGGTTGGCTGCCCCCACCAGCTTCAAAGAAGTCTCGTTGATTTCAGCAAGCCTCTGGACTCCCCTTAAATCTAGGGCCATGGAAGGCCCTGGACCCCAGCGCCAAGGAGCACACAGCCAAACTGGAGGGTCTTCCATGGCTTTCCCCCTGCAAAGCTGTGTGCTGCAGTGGGAAAGAGTCAGGCAGATCGGCATGCAAATCGGGCTCAGAGATGCCCGTTTCCTCATCTGCAAACCCAGACAAGCAGAATCATCACCTCATAGACTGACTATGTGATATAGGTGAGAGGGCTCACAGAACCACATTTTCTGACCTAAAAGGTGAAATGTTTGTGTTGATTTGTTATTCACATGACAGAAGGGTAAGTGAGTTTTAACCAGACTAAGAGAGAAAGACAAGGCTTGTGACTAGTGTGAAAAAAAAAGAGCTGCATCCTTGGAAACCCACGGGGCCAGTCTACTACAACCTAGAGGGTTGCTCCGAGTTAGTACTGACTCGATGGCAGTGAGTTTGGTTTCATTGGTAACCAAGATGCAGGAGTGGTTGCATTCCATAGGAGGGGCAAGAGCAAGGGCAGAGTTTACGAAAGGAAAACCCATAAATCAGGCACTCGCTTCTCAAAGCTCTTCACCTTTTTGGATGGTAGAAAACCGCGTGGCTGTTGGCCTCCAGGGAAGATTTTGTGAGGACATCTTTGGAAATCAGGCTTGTGCCTTCACCCTCAATCCTTGTCTCTCGATGAGGGCTATCAGGAGATCCTCAACTTGCTTTGGTGTCCTGCAGCTGAGGGATGAGTGGAGCCTGGACCTACCTCATCTTCCAGTAATCTACAGAGGCTGGTGGTAGCAGAGAAGAAACGAGCCACGGTCCTACAGCGGCCGGTCGGGAGCAGGTAGATGAGTGTGTCGCAGTCAGATCAGCAGTAGGAATGTCAGCCTGGGGTCCCAGCAGGAAGCAGCTGAGGGGAGAAGTCATGAGGGAAGCTGAAAGAACTGGTGGTGCTGAGGAAGTTGGACTTGTAGGTTGTCTCCCGAGACCCTTCTGAGTACCCAGGAGACACATTGTCAGCTGAAAACACCCGTCAGACTCAGAGGATACAAACTAGCCCTTGACAGCACCAACCACATACGAAGTTTCTTATTTCCCTTACTTCTCTGTCACTGCATGATCTGATGGCTGGAAGGACCAGAGCAAAACTAGAGAAGGAGCAGAAACAACGGCGCCGCGGGGCCCTGCTGGCAGCATACCAAGCAGGAAGAGGGAAGAAGGTGGAAGTCCTGCATTGAGGCAGTGTCCCAGGTGGGCCCTTCCTAACTTATGGGGACATATAGCTGCCATCGATGCTTTCCTCCTCTGCGGTTTACTGGGCAGCTGCTTTCCCACGGACAGTACATGGAGCCTATGCAATTGTGTGAAATGGAAGGAAGAGATGTCTGTTACATATAACTGCTTTTACAGGGTACTGTGTAAGGTGGTGCATGCATCCTGTAGGGGTATATGTGTTCCACAAGCCTGTAACAGAGACCACAGGGATATATGTGACCCAACGACCAATGGGACACATACATCCCACAAATCCTATACTTTATAATCTGGAAGGGTGTATCCATCCCAATAATCCTCTCCCTAGAGTCCAAGAGTTCATGTGTGTCCCATCATTTGTAACCCCCAGAATCCAGAGGTACACACAACTCTGACACACTTAATATGCGTACATTCCATTAATGAAAAGAAAATTATCAAGAAAGCATATAAAGGGAAAACTAAATTGACCATGAGAGGGGTCCCAAGACCTTTGATTAATCAAGAGTGATAAAAATAAATCAATGGTCTTGCCCACATTCTCATTCAGGAGCCAGGAACAGGCTACGCACACGGAGCTGGTTTAGAGGGACTATGGGAAATGCACAATTGCTTTCTTGATGGTATACTGGGATTCCTGTCTGTCTGATGTACTAAATACTTGATTATCCTCTATCAAGCACTAACCATGTGCCCCCAAATAGCAATAAGCACTCGACTTTGTCAAAATAACCCACAAGGATAGATGCTATTATAATCCCCAATTTGTGGGTAAATAAATGGAGGCAGAGTTAGATAAGAAATTAGAAGTGTTAGATAACAAGCCCCAGGTTGCACTGTGGGTGGGACAATCCAGGTAGGCAGGCAGGCTGGCTGGCTTCAGCGGTCATAGTCAAATCACCTTCCTGCTCCTACTTCTCGACAATGTATTTGGGGAAGGACTAATGTTGACCCTGTGGCTCCAAGTGCACTCAGCTAAAAATACCTCAGGAGTTCACAGGAACTTATACCAATCCCTGTAGGGAATGATGTCAGGGAGGCATGTTGCTTTGGTTAGAATGACTTGGATTGAAATGTCTGAAACTCACTCAAGCTGCCCTCAGAGAGAGACAAGAACGCTGTCATAAGGAGACAAGGACGTCCCCTGGATGCCCGTGGGGACTTGCTGCTTCCGCGCCTCTCCTTTCTGCTCTCCTTACCCCTCCTCTTCCTTTTCCGTCCGCATTTCCTTCTGCCCTTTTTGCAGAAGGCAGGGCCGCCCCACAGGTCCTGAGTTAACTAAAGTAAACTCAGTTCCAGCCCTGAACAGACCAGCAGGCTGAATCCTGCAACCCAACGCAGGAAAAGGATCCACTAAATATACATTGAGTATCATCTGCGTGGTGCCAGGCATTGTGACCAAGAGTCTTGGTAGCACAGTGGGTCAGTGCTCAGCGGCTAATGGAGCCCACCGGGCCCGCTGAAGAACTGCATGGCGGTGTGTTTCTGCAAACATTTACAGTCTTGGAGACTACAGGGGACCATTTTACTCTGACCTACAGGGTTGCTATGAGCTGTATTTGATTTGACAACATTGGGTCTGATTTGATTTGGGGCATAAGGCAATCAACAAAATGGGATTCTCTCTCTAAAGAAATGCTGCGCTGTCTATTCTGAGCCAGCTGACCACTCTGCTTGGGCCAATCAACCAGGGCCAGGGGCGAGCTTCGACCTGGTGGCTGGAGGGCCATCCGTAGGTCTGCGTGAAGAGTGGCATCCTGGGCTGCCCGTCCATGCAGCTAGTAGCATCTGAAGATTTCAGCATGCACTCGAGCTGGGTCTAGCAAGGCTTCAGACTGTCCGTGGTGGTAGCTGGGCCTGCTAGGTCTGACGGGCCCTTGCTCCCAGGGGGGCCCTCGCATCACCAGCCGGGGCTGACACATCATTGACTGTCCAGTCTGTTTGGAGTTGGATGAAGCCTAATCATATTTTCCTGTTGATTTTTGCCCTTCTCTCCCTCCTGAAGTCACACCTCCCCTCCCCAGGTTTAATCCCTTTTAGAACCCCTCCCTTCTGTACGGGAGAGCCTGGTGCAGTCCCAGGTCAAAGCACCTCATGCACACCCACCATTTATCTGTCCGTGGGGTTTGCACGTGGCTCTCATAATGAACGGATTTCACCAGAGCTTCCAGACAAAGACAGACTAGGAAGAAGGATGGGGCGGTCCACTCCTAAAAAGCAGTAAAACCTGCATGAATCACAATGGTCCAACTATGGACCTATGGATCCCAAATGGGTCATGGGGATGGTGCAGGAGCAGGCAATGCTCTGTGCCATTGTGCACGGGGTTCCCAGGAGCCGGGGGCCCCTTGCCAGCAGCAGCTAACAGAGGAGAAGGGGGAGTCTCACCCTACCCTGGAACAGGCAGCATGTGGAGGATGCAGAGCTGGGCACTGGCAGAACTCACAGAGACAGGATGGACTATACTGGAGCTGTTGTCCCCAGATGGTCTCTTCAGAGGCAATGCCACTGCTTTGTGCAGCTGGGCCTGACTATGGATGCCCAGCACCTGGCTGAATGGGGTTTTGTCAGGGTGAGCCTCCTCCTTCCTTGTCTGACCGGGGTCAGTGATAACCTGCTGAGGTGGGATCTCTCCTGCTTCCTGTGTGCAACCTGCCACAAACAGCTCTGGGCATGCCGTATTCTGACTTTCTGGCCTTCTTATTATTTCTATGTACTTTTTCTTTCTTCAGCACAGGCCACTGTGCATTCAGTAGTGGAATGGATGACATCAGCGGCTGTGTTTGCCAGCTCCGGCGTTAAGCTAAACTCCTCACCTCTGTTAGTCGAAGATGCCAAGCTGCTTTGTTTGTGAGTGGGGCCCACACTGCACAGGGTCCCGTGGGATGCCTGCATTCTGTCAGCTGAGAGGGTGGTGCTGTGTCTGCCTTTCCCTTGGGTGAAGAATGGCCAAGGTGGGTTGGCCAGGGACAGTTCTGTTGGAGCCACTTAGTGTGCAAGACTTTAGAAGGAGAACTTAGGGTTTGGTGGCCCGAGTCCTTCATGGAACACTCAGGTTGATGGTGGTTTCCTCAATTGGCGGCAGCAAATTTAGTTGAAACAGAGATAACACAGGGAGTCCCTGGGAGGTGTAAATGTACCCAGTTCACCCAGAGGTACCTCAGAAGACAGTCCTGGCAATCTGTCTTGAAAACTAGCCCCTAGAAACACGCGGGACCCTCATTCTCCTCTGACATATATGAGAACACAGGAATTGGAATTTGCTCCAAGGTTATACAAAGTGCTTAGGACAGTTCCTGGTAATGACCAACCCAAGGTGTGGCAGCCTGTGTTAATATATGTTTGTTCCATCTTTTCTTGAACCCTGCACTCTAACATCATCTTCCCATCATTGTGACAGGATGCCGAAACCAGGCTTTGGAGCCAGCTCAGCTACAAAATTGTGACCACACACACACCAACCTTCTGGGTTTGTGATGCGAAGTCAGTAGGCTGTGTGCTTAGATAAAATAAACCTATCCAAGTGCTTTCCACAAGAGCCTTGATGGCATAGTAGGTTGCACATGGGGCTGCTAACCACAAGGTCAGCAGTTCAAACCCACCAGCTGCTCTGAAGAGAAAGATGAGGTTTCCCACTCCTGTCAAGAGTTCCAGTCTCAGAAACTCCCAGGGGGGCAGTTCTACTCGGTCTTACAGGGTCACTATGAGTCAGAATTGACTCAATGGCAGCGAGTTTGGTTTTTGGGAAGTGCTTTCCACTACCTCCCCATCAGTTTGTCATTCTGTGGTGGCTTGTGTGCTATTAAGATGCTGGGAGCTATGCCACTGGCACTTTAAATATCAGCAGTCACTCAGGAAGCAGAGCTTCCAGACTAAGAAAGGCTAGGAAGAAAGGGCTGGCAAGTTGCTTCTGGAAATCAGCTGATGAAAACAACACCTAGTATTAAGAGTGGAACCACACAGCTAGGAAGACACTCCGAATCCACAGCAGCCACAACGAGGAACTAGGGCGTGCCAACGATGGTGAGGGTGATGCAGCACTAGGCCGGGGTTCATTCTGTGGACATGGCTGCTGTCAACTCACAGCAGTGGGCCACCACAGCCTAAGTCCTTATTCATTCAGTCCTCACGGCAACTCTAAGAGGCAGGCGCGAGTATGAGCCATCTTTTACCCGTGGGGCAACAGAGACACAAATATTGGTGTTAAGCAAGGCCTAGTCACTGTGCCAAGTGCCGTCTGGTACCACTGGCAGATAGCAAAACCCCAAACCAGACTCACTACCATCGAGTCGAGGCTGACTTATAGTGGCCCTACAGGGCAGGGTGGAACTGCCTGCTGTGGATTTCTGAGACTTTGAACTCTTTATGGGAGTCGAAAACCTCCTCTCTCTTGGTCAGAGTGGCTGGTGGTTTCTAACTGCTGACCTTGAGGTTAGCAGCCCAACCCACTATGCATAAACTGCTCCGCTGTCAGGGCTACTAGAGGTTAAAAAAAAAAAAGGTGAATTACAAAATGAGTAGGCTACAGAGCAGAGTAAACGTTTGGGACACTGTCTGTACAGATCATCAGGGAATAGAGTCAAGCTAAGAGTTTGGCCAAAGAAAGTTAATAGCGCCTACTATGTGCCAGCTGTTTCCCCGGGACCTGGTGTGTGTCTGGTGAAGAGGCCAGCCAAAGGAGGTCCACAAGCACTCGGAGGCTTCTCAACTCCGCCGGGGCCCAGAAACCACCTTTCCAAAGAACTCAGGAAAAATGACCTCTGCCGCTGGCCCAAACTGAACAGAAAACAGATGTGTAAAGATTGGGAGGGACAACCTTGTCATGGCCAAATTTCCAGGCTTATTTTCCACTGGTCCAGAGCAACATATGCCCAGGGTGCAGCCGTCCGTCTCCAGGCGGAGAACCTGGAGGTGTCAGTCAGGGGCCTGACAGGAAACAGATGGCACACTCAAATGAGGCGGTCTGAGGAGCGTTTAATAAAGGGGCTCTTTACAAAGGTGTGGGGACGCCTCAAGGATGGTGCAGTCCCCTGGGGCTTGGATAGCTGAGGGCTGAAAAGGGGTGGCAGTGACCTGCACCCTGGACAGAGAGTGCTGGGTAGAGGAGAAGGACCACCTGGGAGGAGACATATGTCTTTGGTGGAGAGACTCGGCCAACCCTTAGTGACCTGGTGCAGTAGAAACAGGGAATACATGCTCTGTCCTTACCGCCAGCCTCCATCCCATCTCCTGTCTGGGCTCCTCATTGTCTGAGGTGGACCTGGAACCCTCATGGAAGCGGTGCACGAAGATCAGGGTCACGGAGCATCGGGCAGGCTGCAGACGGCTGCCGTGGCCGGCCTGCTTGGGCAAAGGGAAGAGTGTACTCGTCTATAGCTAACTTAAAGGGTTAAAGTTCGAAAGCACCTGCAGAGTCACTGCAGAAAGGCCTGGCCATCTGCTTCTGCACAGATTACAGCCAAGAAAACCCTATGGAGCACAACTCTATACTGTCACGCACAGGTCACAGTGAATGGGACTGCTTTGTTTTGTTTATTGCTGTTCTTTTGAGCTGGTACCACTGAGAGGCTGCTGGGATTGAAGACATGAAGGCAAAGAGGCGTTTGAAATGCTACTGATGGTGCTGGTTATGCTGGAATGCTGATATTTCCTTCTGTCCCTGCACTCCATGGCTGGGGTCACGTAGCAATCCTGGTATTGAATCTAATGCTTCTATAATGGTTGGACTCCTAATAACAAGAAATAGCCAAAAGAGCCCTTTGCAAACTCAGGATGCATTTGACTTCAAATTCCTCCTTGTCTGTCGCATCTAGCTTGAATTCCACTTCTTCTGTGATCCCACTGTTATTAACATCACAGTATGAACTCACTGCCAAGGAGACCATTGTGACCCATCGCGATCCAATAGAAGAGCAGTACTGCCCCTGTGGGCTTCCAAGACCACACATCTTCATACGAGCAGCCAGCCTTATCATTCTCCAGTGGAATAGCTGGTGGTTTCTAACTCCTGACCTTTGTCTAAACACGAGCCAACTCATGGCAGCCCCGGGCATGTCCAAGTAGAACTGCAAACCACAGCGTCTCAATGACTGATCTTTAGAAATAGATCTCCAAGCTTGTCTTCTAATGTGCTCTCGGTAGACTGAACCTCCAACCTCTCAGACCTTTTCAGCCAGGAGCTGAGGGCCTTAATCATGGTGCCAACCGAGAATTCCATCTTATTCATCTCTGTGTGACCATAACCCCACACAAAGCTTGACATCTCACGGAATACGACACTTGGGAAAGGAAACCGAAAAGAGAGACCGAGTGCACCACACATCCTTGCTACATCTCTCTCTTTCCTGCAGCTCCGGCAGATTCCAACGGAAAAGGAAGGGTTAGCTCAACTACTAACCTAAGGGTGGGAGGTTTGGACCCACCTGGTGACACCCCCGAAGCAAGACCTGGAAATCTGCTTCAATAAAGATCACGGCCCCAAGAAGAAATCCCCATGGACCAGTTTGACTCCTAACACAGGACGTCTCCATGATTTGGCATCGGTTCGGTTTGCTGTTGTTTTATGATACTCCCAGGGACGGGCCTGGCCACTGCTTTATTCTGTTCAATATGAATGAAGTAAGCTGACACAAAGGCAACTAACAACAGTGCTCCTCTCCCAGGGCTGTCTTAGGTAAATTTCATACCAATCCTCTCATTGAATAGCCCCAGCAGGCCTGGTTACATGGTCCCCTTATTTATAAGCAGGGAGACTTAGGCTCAGTGAGGTGAGCCTGGATTTGAACAGGGTTCGGCTTCCTCAGTCTAATGCTCTTTCCTTTCCTGCCCGGTAGCTCTCCCTGTATTGGTCATTTCACAGTGACTTCATGCATATGCATGATCTGACTGCATGAGTGAGCCCAGCTGAGGAGCCAGCAGCCACGTTAGCTGGCACCGGAGCTTCTGTGAAGCTCTGAGCATATCATGATGGCACTGGCCAGCTCCTGCTGGCTGGTTCGATGGCTCCTGGCAACTACAGATCTGAACCCCATCACAGCTACCTTAAACCTACCATGGGATGTGAGCATGGGGTCAGGTTCCACTGAGGCTGTCCCTGAACTTAACTCTTCAAGTGGGTGCAAGGACCTGGTAGTATATTTGGTTAGCTCCAGGGGGTTCAGAACACACACGCGTTGGACAGTTTCCTCAGCTGAATGGTGAAAATACGAAAGCGTCAACTGCCTACCCTCTGGTTGTTCTGTAATGGAGTTGGCAAAATTGCAATTGGCCAATAAAACCCACCTGTCTTAGAAGAGCCCCGACATAGCTCCACTGACCCAAAAAGGAGACCAAACGTTAAAAGCTGGGTTTTATTATGTGTATTTCACACGCACTGAACTTGCATATAGTTCTCTCAAAGAATCTGCACAACAACCCTGAAGGGAGGAACTATTGTGATCTGCATTAGATAGGGGGTGGGGCTGGGTCTCTGAGGTTTTGGATGGCAGGGGACACTTGCTCAAAGTCACACAGCTAGAAGGTGGCACAGCCAGGTCGCTGGGCTGGGCTGGCATGCTGGCCCTTGAGAGACCAGCCCTGGGATGCTTTCTGTTGCCTTCAGACTCACTGGCCCCAATCATTGGGAGAATCACCTAGATTGCTTCTCATCACCTTCTGCCCTATTTTCCTGAGGATTCAGGGCAGATTCAGATCTGGCCTAGAAAAACATTGCTCTGGCCCCACAGAGAGGTACAAGAATGTGTGTCTAGGGCTTCTCCGTAGAGAACCGGAGGTGCTTCAATGACAAGTGTTTCTCCTTCCTGTTGGTACTCAGGATGCACTCTCTACCCCTTGAGGTAGCACTGGCATTGACTGCCAGTTTATTTCTGTCCTGTCTTCCCCACAAGGCGGGTCCCTATCTGACTCTTTTGTCCTCTTTCAGATCGAGGTCTCACTGTTCATCAAACGCTCATTGAGCACTGATTACAGCTGGGACCATGTTTTCTCTCCATGGTGGAGCTTGTATGGTTAGCCCATTTATAGACAAGGACACATAGATGTGCAGTGAAGCCAGAGCTGCCGCTGGCCTTTGAGTTAAATGATCAACGTCCAAATGCTGTGTCTTGACATTTCCTAGCTGCCCAGCCATAAAACGCATCTCTTCTGGAAAATGTACAGCCAGCGTGCTCCTTGGAAGCAACGATGGTGAGACTTGGTCTCACGTCCTTTGGCCTTGTGATCAGGCGCGACCAGTCCCTGGAGAAGGACACCGTGCCTGGAAAAGCAGAGGGGCAAGGAAGAAGAGGAAGGCTCTCCAGGAGAGAGAGCGGCACAGTGGCTGCAACAATGGGCCCAACCTAAGAAGCATTGTGAGGATGGTGCCGGGCCAGGGGCTGCTTCCTTCTGTTGTGCGGACGGTCTCTGTTGTTGGAAGGCACCGTGCGCGCGACAGCAGCAGCAACAGCCTCACACAGACGTGTCCGTCGCGCTTACCCTCACCTGTAAAACAAGCATGCCGAGATCCCTGATTCCACAGGGGATCCCATCGATCAAAGCAAGTGACGTTGTGACCAGGAGGCAGCTTCAAAAAGTTGATGGAGAAACGGAAGTAAAAGATCATGGGATTGCCCCACGAACTTTTGAGGATACCTTTTGCATAAGCGCCTAACAAGGGGTTTAATATTTTCCAGGTTGCTCTACCTGATTCCTTGCACATGAGGCCAGGCCCCACGGACCCCTCCTCACCTAGGCGAGCACAGGGAGGTGGCACCGAGCGGCAGGGAATCCCACGGACCGTGGAGCCACACCACCTTGGCTATTTCCCAGCTGGTTGACCTGGAGGAGCTCCCTTAACCTCCGTTTGCCTCCGTTTCCTAACCTGTAAAATGGGACTAATCATAGCATCTCCCTCTTAGAGCTCTTTGGGAGGGACCTAGACCCTTAGAGTACTGCCCAGCCCATAGTAAGTCTGAGTATGATGGTTGTTATTATTATCTAACAATAATAATATTGTTAGATGTGGAGTGTCTCTGTATGGCTGCATTTCCATTGGGGTCCCCCCCACCCCACCCCACATGGCTCCATCTTCTTTCCAAGTACAGAGCAGGAGGCCCCAGATCTGCAGGCAGCGAGGCATTACTTAAGCGAGGAGAGAGCGCCTCATCGTCGTGGGCTTTCGATGATGTCAGGAGGGCTCCTTATCAATAATTGAACAGTTTTTCCAGGAACCCAATCTAGAGAGTGCAGGGCCTGGCTGCAGCAGGGCCCGGCTGGCCAGCGTTCCCGGAAGGCTCTGGGCAGCAGGAGGATGGTTATCTTGGGGCTGGGGCTGCATCTGCTCAGTGGGCGGGGCGGCTGGTTGCTGCTGGGAGGGCTGCCACTGTTGCCAGGGCCTCACAACTCAACGCTCCCCGCGGGACTCATCATCTTCATTCTCCAAGTTCCGCCCTCTCCTCACACCTGTCCTGACCACCACACCGTCAACCGGTGGGCTCCTCAGTGGTGTGCCCAAGCCTGGAACCTGGACATTGTCCTCAACATGCCCTTCTCCTCTTCCTGTGCAGCTGTTTGGAGACATTGGCAAGCCCCTTGCTTCCCTTCTCATTGCCACCACCTGCTTTGGGCTTGCCTGGATCACAACAGCAGTGCCCCATTGACTTCCCCATCCCCACCCTGTCTCACTCATTCCCCCAGCAGCTGAGACGAGCTCTCTAAAATGCACATCTAACCACATCACCTCCCTGCCTGTAACCCTGTGATGCTTCTGGAAGGCTGTGAGGAAAAAGTCAGCCCCGCCTCACGGTGGTCTTCAAGGCCACCCTCCGCCCAACTTCATCTTGAGCCCTCTCTCTGTCAGGCCCCGTAACAGGATGCCTTAGTCTCTTGCCACGCGGGTGGCTTTACAGGACAGGTGTTCACTGTCTCGGAGTTCAGCAGCCAGTGTTCTGAGCATCAGCAGGGTGAAGCTCTGTTTCTGTGGGCGTCAGAAGAGCCTCCGTCCTGGTTGGTGGCCCTGGGCATTGCTCCACTTGTCGATGGCTATTTGAATGATATCTTTCTCATCTGCGTGTTTATCTCCATGTCTGTTCGACTCTTTATAAGACACCACTCAGAAGGGACTAGGTTTGGGTCACATCGATTTTGGTATAACCTCATTAAGAAAAGAAAATACCTATTTACAAACAGGGTCACATTCACAGGTTCCGTTGTTAAGGTTAGAACATACCTTTGGGGAGTGGGGGGTGGGGATGTAATCTAAAAGACAAATCTGTCTTGGAAGAAGTTTGACCAACATGCTCCTTCGAGGCAAGGATGGGAGACTTTGTCTCTTGTACTTTGCACCTGTTCTCAGGAAAGGCCAGTCCCTGGAGAAGGACATCATGCTTGGTAAAGGACGGGGGCAGTGAAAGAGAGGGAGAAGGTCCTCAAGGAGCTGGACTGACATTGTGGCTGTAACAATGGGCTCAGGATAGTGCAGGATCAGGCGGTGTTTCCTTCTCTTGTGCACAGGGTCGCTATGGGTCAGAACTGGCTCAACGGCACCCACAACAACAACAGTCCAAAAGAGGAAGACCTTAGACAAAACGGGTTGACATAAGCACAATTGTGACCATGCCACAGGGCCAGGCAGTGCTTCCTCCTGTGGGCCACAGGGTGACCAGGAGTCAGAACCAGCTCTAAGCTGGCACTTAACAACAGCAGTCCAATCCAACCCACAATACAGGGCCAACGATGCCTCACCTCAGGGCCTGTAGCCTTAATCTGCACAATCACTGTGAGGATCGGAACTCTGATTAGCCGTATTTTAGAGGCGGGGAGCCGGAGGCGTTGGGGGCCCTTGCTGTAGGGACTGGCACAGGTGGGAAGTGGCAGGGCCAGGACATGGGGCCTCCAGGGCAGCTTCCAGCTTTTTCCATGCACTTACCAGGTCTTTCTCAGTTCACATCACTTCTTACTGCCGGCAGCAGTTAGTTACCCCACATCCCGGCCTCCCTTGCTGCCACGGTCCCCAGGCATTCTTTCCTGCAGCTCCTCACAGTCAGAATGATTTGTCTAACAGTGTCCTTGTTTGCAATTGTTTCTCCCATTTTCCCACTTCAGTCAGCTCCTGAGGGATGAAGAACTTGTGTGCCTTGCTCTCAGGACCTCCAATAGCCCCTGGTACCTGGCAGGTATAGGATGCATTTTTAAGGAATGAATGGATGGAAGCCAAGAGGTTGTGCAAGGAGTGCTGGGCTCCATCAAGAGTCAAGAATTTCCTCCTGTCTTTGTTACCCTTGATCCTGCCCTACCAGGCCTCCCACACCCACCTCACCACCAATTTGGATCACTTGTTGTTCCCTTGTCCCTGGGTTAGTTAACACCACTTCCTTTCCCCCCACCTTCCCCTTTCCCATGTTCCCCCAGAACTGTTGGTCCCGTTGTTTCCTCCTCCAGATTGCTTATCCAACCTATCTTATTTAGACAGACCTGTGGAGATAATAACATGCACAAAAACAAGACA
>NW_022111372.1:54036969-54045055 GCF_000313985.2 Echinops telfairi
TGAGTCCTAGCTGTTTTACCTGCTCGGTAAACCCTGGGCCAGTGGTAACTCTTGGGAACTGTTTATTAGAGTCCAGGACCGGGAGACGAGTCCCAGCCCAGTCAGTTCCTGGCTGTCTGAGCTTGGGCAGTGCCTCCCTTGCCTCACCTATTAGATGGTACGAGGGTGGGGCTGCCCTAGTCTCTGCCTCCCAGGAGCGTTATCCTGATCCAGGAGGGCAAACTTGTGAAGAGCTTCGAGGACCCATAAATGTAAGTCAGAGTTCAACACACCCTGGGCGTGGTGGGAGGTGAGCCTGGGGCCTGCCAGAGCCTACCCAGAGCCTTCCACTGCGTTTACTCCACAGAAGCCATAGGCAGAGGCCAAAGACAGCCACCCCCCAGAAAACCTGGTTAGATGCCCCCCTCACCACCACCCCTCCCTAACCCAAAGGAATAAAACCAAACCTCTCAATGAGTTTCCACGGGGGAGAGGCACCCAGGGAGCTGGGACAGAACCCAGTGGGTTAGTGATAGCAGAGATGTGGCTTTACTGGGTCCCCCCGAGGGACCCTGAAAGACAGTTGAGTCTTTGAAGTTGTCACCTTGGCCATGTTTGAGGGACGCTGTCCGAACATTGGCTGGAAAGTTGATGAAGAGAATCCAGCACGAGGTGAGATGCTCTGGGGCCCTGCCAGTGCAGGCGGGGAGCATCACATGGCCGGGCCCTGCAGGAGCGTGGTGGCATTTGGGTTTTATGGAAGTGAGCTGCTCGGCTATAAAACGCTCTTACTGTTGGGTCTCCAGCAGGAAAAAATTATTTTGTTATCATCACTCTAAAGCTCTCCAGTATGAACCCATTTTTCACTGCTATGGAAGCCATTTGTTTTATAATCATGCCTTAGAAAGAGCCAGCCAGGCTTAGCACATGTGCTCCCGCCTGCTTGCCAGGATGTGGACCTTTTTTCTTCTTCTCCCTCTTAAAAAAATAATGTGGGGAAGAAAAAAAAAATAATGTGGGGAAGGCACTTAACACAGTCCCTGGTCTCTAGTCAGCACGCTGTAGACATGCACTGTCTATCCCTACTTGTGTTTTATTAACTGCAAGCGTATATGAAGGCACTTTGCGGTAAACAGCCACCGATCCTTGCTGGAACAAGACAAGGGGGGAAGAGAAGTTCTAGGAGGCTGGGGCACATTTGAATCCAGGGCTTGAATGGAGGTAGTTTGGCTCCAGGGGAGGTGACCCCGCTATACTGGGCACCCAGCATTCACTAGGTGGTGCCTGCCTGAGCCAGACTCTGAGACAAAGCCCCCTGTTGGAAGTGTGGAAGGGATTTCCATGGAATAAGGATCTGCAAAAGACAGAGAACAGCTACCATTGTCTCAACTCGGACCCATGGGAATTGTTGTAGAAACATCCTGCACACCTGATTTACAGCAGGCTCTGGATGACAGGGAAAGCCCACTTGCAGTATTCTCACTGTGGCCTAACCTCCACTCACCTTTACCTAGGGGTGAGCATAGTCTTGCTCTCAGCAGGGTACTTTGGAAAGTGGATTATCTCTACCCTTCTCCAGCCAGTTCAGGGAGGGACAGTCTTCCGTTGGGGCTTGTCGGAGTGCGTCCTTGAGGGAGACCTCCATGCTGGGGGTTGAATAGTTGGGAGGCCCTCACAATCTTGTAAGCTCTTCTGTCTAACAAAATGTATGGGTCTCAATCCTGGTTCTGTTCCTACCTCTACAGTCCTACCTGTAACTATGAGGAGTGGATCCATCACCAGTGATGATTTGTGACCGTCTCCTTGACCCTCCCATGTCCTTTGTAAAGTACCATATCTCTCAACAATCCCTTTGACACCATTATGACCTCATGCGAATGGTCTTCCTCCTCTGGATGACCTGTCTTTGTCTTATCTTTGCCCCATGTAAGATGCAATAAATGTTTTCCTTTAATTATATTTCAGATTGGGGCCTTTTATGTACCCTAAAACAGAACCTAGGTCCCCTCTCTCACCAGGTTCCCAGATCTTTCCTGCCACCTGTTACTCTTCAGATGGAGACAGAGGGAACTAGGTCCAGGTCCCAGAGTTGCCATTATGCCCAGGGGAGCCTAGAGCAATAGAGCAAGTTCTTTGAAGCATGGAGTTTCAGTTTGCCTATCTACAGATTGGTGTGTGTGTGTGTGTGTGTGTGTGTGTGTGTGTGTGTGTGTGTGTGTGTTTCTCAGTGGTTCAGGTCAGGTCTAATACAGCCAACCAGTTGCCATCACAACCCTAAGTGTGTAGAGGAGAGCTGCGCTCTCTATGGTTTTCAGTGGCTACGTTTTCAGAAGTAGACCATTAAGCTTGTTTTCTGAGGCACTTGTGAATAGAGTCAAACTGATACCCTTTTGGTTAGGAGTCAAGAGCTTTAGCTGGTTGTACCCCTGTGGACTTCTACTGCAAAACGCCTTCTCTCTTTTAAACTACACTGTGATCTTGGGTGATAGGATTTGCGTTCTCCCACTTACTAGGTAGAGAAAGTAGGGCCCTGTCTGTGGTTGGGCAATTCAGTAATTCAACCAAGGAGTCCCGCTAGACTGTGTATGATCCCAGGCCCTTGTGACACTGTAGACTCAGTTTTCCCACTCTCTCAAATCCGTCTCAGGGCCTCATGGCATTTACTAGGAGCCTGCCTGGGAGTTTAAGCTACAAGGCGTGCGTTTCAGCGTGGCATCCCCAGCTGCCATTTATTTCCCACTGTCCGTTCCCCACTTTTCAGGCAGCTCTGGGTCAAGCCTCTGACTTCCCTGCCTGCCTTAGCTGGTCAGGCCTCTCATCTGTAACCTAACCTGCAATCCTAGCATAACCTAGTCAAAGTAACATATCTGCTGTCAGGGGTGCTTAAATATTTCATGGTGGCCTGGATCGCAGAGGACCGATCACTCTGCTTTGGGGGTAGGAGAGGCGGCTAATGGATCAGCCACAGGCACCAGATGTCCAGGAGCTAGGGAGAGATGGCCCATTGGAAGAGGCCAGCAGATAATGGATATTTCCATCTGTACTTCGAAGTTGAAAGCTGCTTTAGTATTTTCACAACCCTTGTATCGGTGCTTAGAATCTCTGGGTGGGTCAAACAGTGAACCCATCTTACTCAAAGGTTGTTGGTTCAAATCCACCTAATAGTACCTTGAAAACCAAGGTCTGGTGATTGACTTCTGGAAAATCGGCCACTGGAAACCTCGTGGGGCAGTTCTCCTTTACACATGGGGGCGCATGGGGTCTCCATGGCAACTGTTGTTGTTCGGCGCCATCAAGTTGACTCTGGTTCATAACAGCCTTGTGTACAACACAATGGAACACTGCCTGCTCCTGCTCCGTCCTTCCAATTATTGTTATTTTTAAACCCATCGTTGCAGCCGTGGTGTCAGCCCCTCTTGTCGAGGGTGTTCCTCTTTTTCATTGTCCTTCTACTTTGCCAAGCATGACGTCCTGTTCCAGGGACTGGTCTCTCCTGACAACATGTCCAAAAGAAGTGAGACGATCGCCTTCCTCACTTCTACGAAGCCTCTGGCTGTGCTTCTTTCAAGAAGATTGGTTTGTTCTTTTGGCGGAGCATGGTCCCTTCAATATTATTCACTAGTGCCCGAAGTTAAAGCGCCGATTCTTCTCCCATCTTCTGTATTCACAGTCCAACCTTCACATGCATATGAGACAATGGGAAATACCAGGCTTTGCGTCAAGCTCACTTTAGTCCTCAAAGTAACATCCTTGCTTTTCAACGCTTTTCAACAGGTCTGAGGCAGTAGAGTTACCCAATGCAATGCGTAGTTTGATCTCTTGACTGTTGCTGCTACGAACAACTGCAGGTGGTACTGCAAGTCCTTAACCTCATCTTTCTTGAAACACGCCACGACACACACACACACACACACAGAAAGAGGCAAGATGGGTCAGTGGAGGCTCCCAGATTACAAGGACTTGTTCTAGATCCCCTTATGGGTAGTGACAATTCTTGGGTATGGTCACGGTTCTCTAGCCTCCCTCTAAAGACTAACACTTGGCAGAAAAAATCTTGGAACCTTGAGGAGAGGGGATGTAGGTTCTCTTTCCACCTTCTCCACATAGAGCCTGTGGCTGGATCACTTTTGCCATCTGAGCCTCAGTTTCCTTTGTTTGAGGAGTTCTTGGGCTCTGCAGAACCATGGCCAATTTGAATTTCTTGTCCCCAGAGCAGATTAGGTGGGAATAATGGTGGAGAAGGCTGGGAGGTTCAGCAGAGGGACAAGAAGGCCACTCTAGCCCTGTGACCAGATCTTGACCTGGAGAACTTACTTGCTGATTCTGAGCAGAGAAGTGAATTGCAAACCAAAGAGCTACTTATTTGTCTTTTTTTTTTAAGGGAGTTCATCTGCAAAGAGAGAATGCTGGTCATCAGGGAAATACCGAGGAGGTTAAGTGACTAGGAAATCAGGTGTGGCCCAGGAACCTGAGAAGAGAGAGAAGGATTCTGAAAGGCAGTGCACAGCAAGGTGGGAAGGCCTTGGGTTTGAAATGCAAGATCCCCTGCTTCTTATTCCCTCGGAAATGATTTATTGAGTGCCTACTATATGCCACCCCCACCCATAAGTCAGTTTGTCTTACACAACCGTGTGGCTTGTGTGTTTCTGTGATGCTGGAAACACTAGGGCATTTGTATATCCTGTGCCTGCAGGGTCACTTATGGTGGACAGATTTCAGCAGAGCTTCCAGACCAAGAATGGCCTAGTGATCTCCTTCTGAAAATTAGCCTGTGGAAATCCTATAGCTCACGACAGAATACTGTCTAGGAGAGTGCTGGCAGACGAGCCCCCTAGACTGAAAGGTTCTCCAAAGACATAGCGGCTGAAACCATGGACGAGAGCAGACCAGAGCCCGGGGAATGGTGCAAGACTGGGCAGTGGTGTTCTGTTGCACGCGGGGTCACTGCATATTGGAGATGGCTTAGAACAACAGTTCGATGTCTGGCCTTGGGCTAGACCTGGTGATGCAAGGTAAACAAGACAGACAAATCCTTTCCTGACTTCTTGCAGCCTTTATTCTCATGTGGCAGAGGAGGGAACTGTCACAGAACAAGAGATGCTTCATGAGGAAGTGCACCTGGGTATGGTAGAATATTGGTGGGAGGTCCGTGCAATAGGATGAAGACCCTCCCTCATCCCAGGACGAATCCTCTCATGGTCCAATAGGAAATGTGTGAAGGTCTCTGAGGAGGGTGGCATTGAACTGAGAGCTGAAGGATGAGGGTGGATCCTTCCTCAGGCAGAGAGTTAGGTAGAGAACCAGCCTAGGAAAGCCCCTGAGCGCTTGCATGAATTGGGCCATCAGCTGAAAGTAACCCAAAACTCAAATTCAAGGTGGCTGAAATGATAAGAAAATATAGGCCCTCACTGAGCTGAGCGGGCTGACGTGGCAGTGTGGGAAACGGGAGGAGACAGAACTGTTCACTGCCCTGCCAGGCCCAGGGCCATGGGCTGGATTCCCTCTCCTACTCCATGGACGCCCCTGTACTCCGTCCAAGGATGGTCCTCTCATGGTCCTAAGATGCCTGTTCCAAGCCCTTCCACACCTACGAATTTCAAGGGAAAAGAAGATACCTAGGTGTCTTTTGCACAAGAGGAAACACCTTCCAGGAGCCCTGGAGCATCCCTGTCGAACGGGCTCCTGCTTCTGGCCGCCTGACATGCTACCGAAGGAAATGCTACCTGGTCTGTACAGGCTTCCTGAGGGTTGACATACTCGGGCCTGTTGTTTCTACCACTGTGTCAATTCATCCCATTGAGAACTTCCTTCTCTGTCGTTGGGCTTCTATGCTAGCAAACTTGATGTCCTTTTCCCGTGATTGGTCTTTCCTGATGGTGGTGGAAGGGAAGCAGGCAGAAGTCTCACCATCCTCGCTCCTAAGGAGCCTTCTCATGGTACTTCTTCTCGAAGACTGCTTTCCTTTATTCTTCTAGCAGCCTGCAGTTGGTTCCACATGCGTGCGTTACCAACAGAACCGTTCAGCACATCGCTGGTGCACGTGCCCTTCCCGTCTTATCCCTCTGCGAACTGGGAGAAGAGCGGGAAGAAGTTCCCTACAGATAAAAACAAAAACGGGCTCTCCTAGCGTCAGCTCCCCTTCACAACTTAGCTGCCCTGCTGAAGCTCCATCCAGCAGCCCTCCAGTCAGGAATCCCTACCAGTGGGGATGGCTGTGGACGCCTCGGCTGTGGCTGGATCAGCTCCTTCCAATCTGCTCGCCACCCAACGCACTTGCTGTTTCAGTCACAGTCACTAAGCACTTCCATTGAAACCTCTTGAGGCTACAAGGTACCAAATGTTTTGAATTAATTGCCTTTTATTTTCCTTCCTGTACATGTGCTTTGGTGCCTTTTTAGGGCAAGATTGACTAGAGGAGTCCTTCCTGAATTCTGGCAGCCCTGATTCAACTTTGAGTTAATTATCTCTACGATGTGGTACCATTTCCTCTGTACCTTTCCTGACAGGGAGCTGAAGCATAATTTATCTGCCTCTATCATTTGAGGTTTGTTTGTTTGTTTGTTTTTAGGACAATAAAATTGTGATATCGGTGATTTATTAGGAAATTGTGTTCAGCCAAGCAGTTGTTTGTTCACTCGATGTTTGTGGAGACTCTGCCTCAGTGCTGGGCACGCGCTCGCCATTGTCGGCAGATCTTCCGGTTGATTCCTGCTCCTGGCGGTGCTGAGTGTGCGGAGTCAAACTGCTCTACCGGGCTTTGCAAGGCCGTGTGTATTTGGAAGCAGGCTGCCAGGCCTCTTCTCGTTCACTCCAAATTCATGCCATCAAGTTGATTCTGACTGAAAGCAACCCTAGAGTTGGGTAGAACTGCCCCCTATGGATTTCGAGACTGTAGTAGAATGCCTCATCTTTCTCCCAAGGAGCAGCTGGTGGTTTCAAACTAGTTGACCTTGAGGTTAGCAACCCAACTTGTAACCACTATACCACCAGGGCCCCCTTGAGGTACTTCTTTGTGGCTTAAAATTGCCAGCATTGGGGGCTAGTAGTGAAGGATTTAACTGTTTGCACCACCCAAGGGCCTAGATTTGTGTTATGTCCCTTTTAATTCATTGCCAAGTTAAATTCTCACAAGTCTGTTTATTGGGTCAGCATTCCTATCCTGTTTCCTGTCCTGTTCCCTGAAAGTAAGACATTCCCCCAAAATAAGACCTACTTACAGTTTAGCCTCTCGCTGGTATATAAGGCATTCCCCTGAAAATAAGACCTCCCCCAAAATAAGCCCCCCCCCCCCAAGCTACCGTAACTCTGGACTCTGGACCGTAGTGGCAAGTGCCACCATGCCGCAGCTCACTGTTGGCGACAGCGCACCTGGAGCAGACAGGAAGTGCAGGATCTCTGTCAATAAAACACTAAACAATAAATGTGTACCATATTCTTCTTCATGGAAAAATAAGACATCTTTGGGAGCAAAAATTAATATAAGACACTATATTGTTTTTGGGGAAACAGGGTACCCCCCTTATGGCCCAGGAAGAAACTAAGGGAAACATGTTGCTTTGGGCAGTTTCCATTTGCTACTCTAGATGCCCCTTCTCTGAGCGTACCTTCGCCCTAGGCTCCTGGCCCTCCAGGCTTCCTGCTGGTTCATCCAATGAGAGACATCAGAAGGAAAACAGGTTGAAGTTTTTCTTCTCCAGCTCACCCGGCTTGGTTCCTCTATGAAGGTACTGTCTGCTGGACTCCCAACAAAACTGTTTTCTTTCCTCATTCTGCTGCCCATAGTGGTGGGGTCAGGTTCTCTCTGTTGCTAGTCTGGGCATGCACCACCATTTCTGGTTTAGTTTTGAAGCCCCACAGCCCATACCTCTCTACGCGATCCCTTCCTCCAGCTCTCTTCTCCTGAGCCATCGAGAGTGCATGGTGTTTCCTCAAAGGCTGGTCAACCTGACTGAGCACGTGGGCAACTGCATAGCTGATATCGAACTGGTGGCTGGGGGCGTCCGTATAAACTCTGCGGCACGAGTCCTCTTTAAAGTGCTGGAGCCAAGAGGTCTCTTTGGGGACTAAAGCGTGCCTGAGCCGAGCATGGTGTTTCCAATCACAGCAC
>NW_022111372.1:54045182-54056861 GCF_000313985.2 Echinops telfairi
CGGACTGCCAAGACAGCAAGCACACCTGTCTCGGAAGGACTACAGCTCCTTAGAATCAAGGATAAGACTTCGCCTCACATATTTTGGACATGTTATTAGGAAAGTCCAGTCCCTGGAAAAAAGACATTATGCTTGATAAAGGAGAGGATTATTGAAAAGAAGATCCTCAAGGAGACAGACTAACACATTGGCTGCAAAATACGCTCCAACCTAACCGCAAGTGTGAGAGAGGCACAGGACCAGGCAGTGATGACCTCTGGGGTGATGACCTCTGGGGTGATGACCTCTGGGGTGCTATGAGTTGGAGCAGACTCCACACACTTAACTACCACAACAACGCATCCTGCCTACAGCTACATCATTCAGCAATTTTGAAGTGATTTTATGTAGGAGAAAGAAATTTTTTAGATTTAAACTAATAAACAAAGGGAGGCAGCTGTAGTTCACTGGTAAAATTAGCTCACCTTCTTGGAAGGAACACCAATTTTAATTCCCTGCCAAAGCATTTCATGTTCAGCCATCACCTCTCTGTCAGTGGAAGTGTGTCTCTTGCTATGATACGGAACAGATTTCAGTGAAGCTTCCAGGCTAAAATGGACTAGGAAGACAGACCTGGCAATCTACTTCCAAAAAGTGAGCCAATGAGAACAGTTGATTACTTCAATCTGGTCTGCAACCAATCACGTGATGGCTCAGGACTGGCTGTGGTTGGTACTGGTGTGAATGGGGTTGACCAGAGTTGGGCCTGACTTGAAAGCAGCTGACATCAACTCCAGTTATATGTGGATATTGTGCCTTAGAGCGATAGAAATTCCTTTCCTTACAATTCTGGAGATTAGAGTCCAAACGCAAGATGCTGACAGGGCCATGTTCCCTGAACAGGTGGGGACACACCTTCATTCCTTCTTCACAGCTTCTGGTGATTGCCCAGTTCTCCTGGGCTTGCCCTTGTGTCCCTCTGATCTCTGACTCTGCGTTCACATGCCTTTCTTCTTTGTATGAGAATATTCTTTTTAGGATAAGAAGAATGAAGCTGGTGTTATCTTACGATGCTGCTGTAGTACTTTTAATAAGACACTTAGAAGACATCCTGCCTTGTAGAATCCAGTGAGAGCTCATGTGCCTGGCTTCCAAAACTCCGTTCAAATCCATCCAATGGAAATGATTCTCTTGGCTCTTTTGGAAGGGCTCTTGCCCGATGGTAGTTTCAAGGTTGACTCTAGGGAATGAGCCTGAAGACTGAGGGTTGACTTGGTGGGTGACTTGGGTTCTATTTAGAGACCAGTTCAGTAATAAGATTTTCTTAAGAAAGGAAAAGAATTAGGAGCAATGAGAGACATTCAAGAACAGAGTACTTTATTTAGTGACCATATGCAAAATGTTGTTTTCAGAGCAAAATTATGTGTACATGCATTTGTTTACAATTTCTATGAGACTTCCTCTTCCATACTTTGAATAAGAGTTCACCTTCTATACTGTGGACATGTTTTCAGGAGAGACCAGTGCCTGGAGAAGGGCCTGGTGCTTGGTCAAGTTGAGGGTCAGCGAAGGAGAGGAAGCTGCCCAATGAGCTACGTGGACAGGGTGGCTGCCACAACAGGCTCAAGCACAGGAAGATCACAACGGTGGCATGCGGCAGGGCTGGGCAGGAGTTCCTTCCCCTTTGCATAGAATTGCTACGGGTTGGAACCAACTCCACAACTTGATGGCACCGAACAACAACAATTTTGAATAATGAGTATGGTGTTGGTGGAAGCTTTGAGAACTGGATGGTTAAGTAGAGCGTCCCTTTCATAGCACTAACAGGGCTTACTCATACATTCTGTTTGTGTGTGCACTGCGTGTGTGTGCACTAGGCATGTGTGCTGGGGTGAGGGAATGATGGTGAGGTTCCCCCTTTTGTTGTTATTCTGAGTAGCATTTATTGGTCTATACCAATATGCAAGAGTGGGAGACTGCCAGGATGTTGTCATGGTGAGTGTGTTAGTCTGGTAGACTAGAAAAACAAATTCATAGACACACTCATATGTGCATAAGAGAGAGTGCTATATAAAGGGTAATTGTACATTAAGAAAGCATCCCAACCCAGTCCAGTCTAAGCCCATAAGTTCGATATTAACCCATATCTCCGATACCAATCCCATACTAGTCCTCTTCAGACTCATGAAACACATGCAATGATGCCAAATGCAGGACGATCGCAGGCCAGTGGATTGAAAGCCTTTGGACCTCAGTGCTGGCAGGGGTCTCCACGTGGCTTCTCCAGCTTCAGCTTCCAGGGCTGCATCAGGGTGAGTCCATGTGGCTTCTCCTCAGGGATGTCTCACAGGGAGTCAGCAGAGAGAGAGAGAGATGTCTCCTGCTTCCAAGGAGGAAAATACAGGGGTTCCCAGAATTCTCAGGAGAAAGCCATGCCCACACAGAAGCCTCATTGGTTATATCTTGATTGACCGGCCAGACTCCACCCCTTCACTTGTAATCCTCTTAAATTGACACCAGATTATGTGACTACCACAGTGAGGTACAGCCAAGTCAGCCTCAACTCAGAGTGACGCTGTGTACAACAGAGCGGACCCCTGCGCAGTCCTGCACCATCCTCACAAGTGTGATATTTGAGCCATGGTTGCAGCCACCGTGTCAATGCCACTCATCAAAACTTCTTGTTCTTTGAGGACCCACTACTTTACCAAGCATATGATCTTTTTTCAGGGACAGATCTTCCTGGATAACATGTCCAAACCACGTGAGATGAAGCCTATCCATCCTCACTTCCAAGGAGTATTCTGACTGTTACTTCTTCTAATACCAATGTGTTTGTTCTCCTGGCTCGTCGTGCCATATATTCAATATTCTTCGCCAGCATCACAATTCAACTGCATCACGTCGTCTTCTGTTTTCCTTAGCCATTGTCCAGCTTTCACATCCATATGAAGAGACTGAAAATATTCTGACTCGGGTCAGGTGCCCCCGAGTCCTCCAAGGGGACACCTCTGTTCTTCATCACAGAGGCCTCAGCCATTTGTATACTTGCCCAGTGCAATATGTCATTTGATTTCTTGACCCTGCTTTCATAAGTAGTGATTGTGTGTCCAAGTAAATTGAAATCTTTTACAACCTTTCAGTTTATCATGATATGCTATCTATTGGTCCAGTTGCAGGGGCCTGGGTCTTCTTTACACTGTGGTATAAGCCATACTGAAGGGAGGTAGGAAGCACTCCCAGTTCTCCTCACTCTCAGTAAGAAAGTTGTCAATGTGCCTTCCTGCGATGCTGAGCTCTTCTTCAGAGAGCCAGTTTCTCAGCTTGCCTGCTCAGCATACAGATGGAGTAAGTATGATGAAAGGACACGTTTCAAATGTTGGAGCATCCCTTTATTCTGTTTGAACAACACCTCTTGGTCTATGTGCAGGTTTTATACCAGCAGCATAAAGTGTTCTGGAATTCCCATTCCATTCTCCTCCATATGATCCATAGTTTGTTATGATTGACACAAAAGAAAACCTTAGCATAGTTAATAAAACACAAGTAAACATCTTTCTGGTGTTCTTAACTTTCAGCCAAGGTTCATGATGCTAGCAATGAGATCCTTTGTTCTACGTCCTCTTCTGAATCTTGTTCAAATTTCTGGGAGCTCCAAATTGATGTACTATTATAACCAGTTTTGTATTATCATCGACACATTTTATTTGCATAAAATATTAATGAAATTGCTTGAACATTTCTGCATTCTGTTGGGTCACCTTTCTTTGGAATAGGCACAAATATGGATCTCTTCCTCTCAGTTGGCCAGCTAGGTTTCTTCCAAGCTTCTTGGCACAGACTAGTATGTGCTTCCAGCACTCTATCAATTCGTTGACACATTTCCATTGATAGCCCACCAGTTCCTGGAGACATGTTTTTCACTAATGTCTTCAGTTCACTTAGACATCTTCTTTTATTACCATCAGTTCTTCATCATATGCTACTCTTGAAATGGCTTAATGTCAACCAATTTTTTTTTGGACAAAGACTGCACATTCCTTCCATTATCTTTTGATGCTTCCTACGTCATTCAATATTTTGTCATCGAATTTTTCAATATTGCAACTGTAGGATTGAAGCTCTTTTGCTTCATCATTCTTTCATTGACTTTAGCTATTCTACATTCAAGATCAAGTTTCAGAATCTCTTCTGATATCCACCCTTGTCCCCTGCCCTTTCCTGTCTTTTAATAACTGTTTGCATTCTTTATGTATGATATTGTTGATTTCATCTCGCAACTCTCCCGTGGTGTTGCAGGCATCAAATCTGCTCCTGACATGGTCTCTAAATTGGCGAAATAGAGGGTCAGGGAAAAGGAAGAAGCCTTCAAGGCAGTGTATTGAGCATGGACACAGTTGCAAGAATGCAACAATGGGCTCAAACATAACAGTAATTGTGAGTGTAGTGCAGGACTGGGCAATGCTTCATTCTGCTTTGCATCAGGTTGCTGTGAGTTGGAACCAACTTGATAGTATCTAACAGCAACATTTATCCTATTTCCTGTTAGTTTGTCACATGTGATGGCTTACAAGTTGCCAGAAGTGATGCTATCAGTGTTCCAAATACCGGCAGAGTCACCTGTGGTGGACAGGTTTCAGCAGAACGTCCAGACAAAGACAGAGTAGCAAAATAGGTTTGCCGATCTACTTCTGAAAACCAGCTAATATAAACCTTATGGATTATGATAGCACATTGTCTGACTGGCTTACTTTGGCCATGCTGTCAGGAGGGATCAACTGCTAGAGAAGGGTAGTATGCTTGGTAAAACAGAGGGCCAGTGAGGATAGGAGGGTCCCTTGATGAGACAGATTGCACAATAATTAATCGGATGGACTGGAACAGGCTGGTTTTTATGAGCATGATGGAGAACCAGCAGCATTTCATTCTGTCGTACCTGAGGGGATCTCCATGGACCAGAGCTGACTCAACAGCAGCCACCTGAGTGGCAGGGACACTGTTCTCTCCTCTCCCATCGGATCCTGTACCATGTGATTGAGGAGGCTATGTGAGTAAGGGACACAAATGTCATTCCAAATACCTTTTTGCCTCTCCTTCCAAGAAGTGATAGTCTTTATTCTCTTCACTTTGAACCTAGACTATCTTGCAACCTGCTTTGACCAATAGAAGACAGCAGCACTGATGGTGTGCATCCTCTGAAGCTGGGCTTGTGTTCATGTTCAGTTTCAATTTTCACACATCTTGAATACTGTTTTGAAGTCCAGCTACCCTATAATAAGATGTCCGTGTTATAAGCAGGAGAGCTGAGAAACTCTGGTTGACAACCCAAGTAGATCTCCCAGCTGACAGCCAGGATCACCAGGATCGAGTGAGCTATTTTAAACGTTCTGGTGCGTGGGAACCCCAGATCACTGCTGGCGCTGCCAATACTTCATGGAGTATAAACATGTCCAACACAACCCAGTCAATCCCATAGAGTTGTGAGGGATAACATGTGGTTATTATGTTTTGAGCCACTACGTTTTGGGATGATTTATTACACAGCAGATGATAGAAATGCTGGCATGTCTTTTATCATAATACAGCTTACAAACACATTTCTGGACATTCCTTATACTTCCCTATATCCTTTCTATATGTTTATCATTTAACTTTTTAATACTTATATTTTTAAATCTTTTAACAGTTTTTAAAAATAATTTTCTTCTTAGATAGGCCAGGGTTCTGACAGTAGCAGGAATCCTGACTGAGGAGCCACGGAAAAGCCCTTTGCTAAGAAGTGTTGAGAGGACGCCTGCACTGTGCAATTCCGCCATCGCATCGGTCGTGATGTGGAGAACAGCTAGGAGAGGAAGTCACTGGAGGTGGGGGAACAGTGGTTTAGGAGGGCATTGGAGAGAGTGATGATGATGTCACCCTTGGGAATGCCAGGGAAGGTGGGGACCATGAGCAGATTGGAGAGACATTGAGTACATAGAAACTGTAAGTCTCGGCAATACAGAGGTTAAACAATTGATAGTGATTAGGGACGTCTTCCAGATCCCTAACTGGGACAGCTTAGTGAATGGCAGTGACAGTTCTCTTGGAGAAGGTGGGTGAGTACGAGCTTCTTTCTTTCCTTAGTGAGCATGACACAGAGCAGTCACTGGGTTCAAATCCCTCTCCAGGCTCCAACCTCCTCCCCAGCCCCAACACACACTATGGAGCTCTGCAGGCTGTGTGATCATTCCAAAAGGCATCCCTGATCCCATCATCTCTCTCCTTAAGACTCTTCATGGGATTGCATTCTTCTCAAACAGTGGTTCTCAACCTGTGGGTTTTGACCCCTTTGGGGTCGCCTGATTCATAACAGTAGCAAAATTACAGTTATGAAGTAGCAACAAAAATAATTTTATGGTTCGGGGGGTTCACCACATTATGAGGAACTGTATTAAAGGGTCATTGCATTAGGAGTGTTGAGAACCACTGTTCTAGAATAAAGTTCAAAATCCCCAGTGATTTACTTCTTACCTCCAGCTTCATGGCTCCCCTTCCTAATAGTCTTTTGTGAGTTCCGGGGCTCAACCTACCTCCCGTTGCTGTGTAGCTCCAAACCTTTGGTCCCACTGCCCCTTTGGCCTGGATTGCCCCTCATCTCTTCACAGCTTGGCTATTCTTATTTCAAGATTCAATAATCACCTCCTCCAGAAACCTTCTCCTGTCTCAGGGTAGTTACTTATTCTCTAAGATCTCAGAACACTCTGTTTACCTCCATCGCAGCCCTTATCACATTCCATTGTGATGGCCTGTTTATGTGCCTGGCTCTCCCACTGGGCTGAGAATTCCCTGCGTAATTCTGTCCTCAGAGCTGGCGCAGGGCTGGGCTAGGGCTTTTCCCAGGCATTACCTCATCTCTTAGCTATATTATTATCATCGCTATTTTTATTATTACTGTTGCTTCACCTTTTATAACCAGGTCCTCCTGGGGCAACAGTGTCCAAATGAGTTTATAAATGGATTAAGGGGAGTTGGGGGTAGGGAGGGAAGTGGGGAAGATCTACAACATTTCAGAATTGAAAAACAAGGTAAGAAATGGGTCCAAGTTTATACGCAATCTCCTCTGGTGGTGCCTTAAGTGTGAGGACAATTAATCCCCAGGGAGGATTTTACAACGGAAACAAGTCCCAGAAGACACCTGGAGAGTCCACGGATAAAATTGCACAGGAAACGTAGGGACAGTGCTCCCTCAGGAACTAGCTTCTAGGAGGTGAAGCCGCCCAGATTGTTCTGATCTCCTGGTTCCCAGATCCTGTGTGTAAGCTACTTGTGGGCTGAGAGCCCCGCACTCCAGACTCCCAGCACAGTGTGCCCCAGGACGTCCTCCTGGGCCCAGGTCCCAGTGCTGCAGAGCAATGACTGCTTAGCAGTCCTGTGGAGTCATAGTACAGTTGGTCCCGTGGGAAAACTCAGATTCCTTCTGGAGGATTCTACCGTGCGTGCCCTTCCTCAAAGTCTCTTGGCTGCAGGCTTGGGGTTGCCTGAGACAGAGAGAGTAGATGTCATGGTTCCACCATCATTGTTGTCAGCATTGGACATGTGGGGGCAGCTCCGGGACAGGACATAACCAAGGCACCAAGGACCAAGCAAGTGGTACAGGTGATAGAGGGGAATGAGGAAAATCCGCTTCACCGTGCTTCATCTATTTCCAAAAGCCGTTTAGTGAAAACCCTAAGAGTCGTGATGGTTTGATCTGCAACTGACCATGCCCGGACAGGACCGGGCAGCATTATGTGTCATTGTGCATGGATTCATCATAAGTGGTAAGCCGCATCAATGACAGCAGCTAACAACGCAACAAAGGCTCCCCACCCAAAGAGAAGAGCCCCGCTCAGCTCACTCAGCTGCCCCTGAGTCATCCACCAGGGAATGCCAGTCCACAGTGGCTGGATCTTCTTCTTTTTTGTCAAGTAGACTTAGAAATAGGAAGTTGTATGTGAAATCTCCTAGTATAAATATTAATCTTGTGTCTTAAAAAAGTTAAAGTAATTTGCCAAATGAAACACAGACATCCTAGCTGGTGACCCCTCTTCCACTGATGGTCCTAACTACAACCCACACTTCAGTATGTGCTACTGCGTAAAGTCACAAGACTCACCTTTTATCCTGTGCCAGGTCTACGCAATCGATACATCTGCAGGGGAGATGAGACCATGGAAGATTTTTGGAGTTAGGGAAAGTGAGCTTGAATTTCAGCTCTTTCATAGGTATGTGCCCTTCACTGAGCATCCCTTTCCACATCTGTAAAATGGGAGCGACGATTATAACAGATACTGCGATTGCCCACCAACAACCGTCTCCCACTGGCAGACCGACTTGGCCTACTGACCGGAAGAGATCCATATTTATACTCATTCCAAAGAAAGATGACCCAACAGAATGCATACCTTATGGAACTATATCATTAATATCACATGCAAGTGAAATTTTGCTGGAGATCATCCAACAATGGTTGCAGCAGTACATTGACCGGAGGCTGCCCAAAGTTCAGGCTCAATTCAGAAGAGGATGTGGAACAAGGGATATCGTTGCTGATGTCAGATGAATCTTGGCTGAAAGCAGAGAAAAACAGAAAGATGTTTATGTGTGTTTTATTGGCTATGCAAAAGTATTCAACTTTGTGAATCATAACAAACTATAGACAGCCTTCAGAAAAAAAAAGACAGCCTTCAGAAAAATGGACATTCCAGAATACTTCCCTATGCGCATGTGGAAGCTGTACATGGATCAAGAGGCAGTTGTGGAAACAGGACAAGGGACTACTGCATGATTTAAAATCAGGAAAGGTGTGTGTCAGGGTTGTATCCTCTCGCCATACTTAATCTGTATGCTGAGCAAATGATTAAAGAAGTTGGATTATATGAAGAAGGTGGTGACATCATGATTGGAAGAAGGCTTATTAACAATCTATGATATCCAGATGACACACTTTGCTTGCTGAAAGTGAAGAGGATTTGAAGCACTTGCTGATGAAGGTCAAGACTTGCAATCTTCAGCATGGATTACAACTCAATGTGAAGAAGACCTGAATCCTCACAACTGGACCAAAAAGTAATAAATATCAGGAAAAATGGAGAAAAGATTGAAGCTGTCTTGCTTGCATCCACAATCAATACTCATAGAAGCAGCAGTCATGAGACCAAAGATACGTTGCTTCAGGTAAATCTGTGGCACAAGGCCTCTTTAGACGATTGAAAAACAGGGCTGTTACTTTGAGGACTCATGTGTGCCTGACCCAAGCCAGAGTAGTTTCAATCGCCTTATATGCATATGAAAGTTGGCCATTGAATAGTGAAAACAGAAGAATCGATGCATTTGAATCATGGTGCTGAAGAAGGATATTGAAAATACCATAGACTTCCAAAAGAACCAATAAATCTATCTTAGAAAAAGTATAGCCAGAATGTTCCTCAGAGGCTAGGATGACGAGACTTCATCTCACAGAGTTGGGATATGTCGGGAGAAGGACGTCCGGTTTGATAAAGTATGGACACAGTGACAAAAAGGAAGGGCCTGGAGCAATGCACCAACACCGTGGCTGCATCAAGAGCTCAAGCAGAAGCACGGGGAGGAGGGTGCCGGCCTGGGTAGTGCTTCATTTTGTTTGCTGTGAGGCGGAACCAACTCAGTGGTGCCTAACAACAAATAAGAGGGTCCTTATGAACCCTAGGCTTCCCTGGGTGGTAAAATAGGTGCTTGGCTGCTAACTGGAAGGGTGGTAGTTCCTGGAAACACTGGTAATTCCTGGTAATTTGAAAGTGCATTGGAAGTACCCGTTCTGGATAGTATCTGCCATCTGGGCGTTTGTTGTCGTTTGATGGTGTGGACGTTGCTCTGATGCTAAAAGCTATGCCACTGGTATCTTCAATACCAGCAGGGTCACCCAGGGTGAGCAAGTTTCAGTAGAGCTTCTAGAGTAAGAACAGACTGGGAACAAGGACCTAGGTGATCTACTGAAAATTAACCAGTGAAAACCTTATGAATCACAACCGAATATTATCCAATTATGGCACTAGAAGATGACTTTCCTATGTTGGAAGTATCTCAGAATATTCAGTGGCTGAAATATTGTACCTGATCACACCAGGGATTATGGAGCTGCCCATACATTTTGCTGTGTGTGGCATAGCCGTGAGTCAGAGCTGATGTGTTGGCAACTAATGACAACAGCAGTTGTCTGGAGCCCAGGGAGTAGTCAGGAAGCTGTGACAGATGGACAAGCCAGAGAGAGGTGAGTCAGCCAAGCTTATCAGAAGACAGCAGATAAAGCACACAAACATGCTTAGGTGACAAACTATCATCAGAGACCCAAGCCAACTATAGGTTGTATAAGCTGTAGCTGTGGCTGTCTCTTTTTCTCTCTCTTACACACACACACACACACACACACACACACACACACACACACACACACGGTTCTCCCTCTACCCCCACTCAAATTCATTACTACCTGGGCTTACCCAGTTATTTGTCTGCAGTGAGAGAAGGACTTCATTAGACATGAAGAATCCTGGCCATATGGCAACTTTATTTTTTAGTTTATATCAATTATGTTGTATCTTGTTTTGTGTTGTCCATTGGCAAGTATACAGAGACACAAAGGGAACATAAAAATGCTTTGGGCTTTAGGAATCCTCATGAATCCTTGTTAATTTTTTTCCCATGTCTTACATAAATCGCTGCCTCCCTTCACCCATTCTTCTGTTGTTCGTCCCCCTGGGAAGGGGTTATATGTTGATCAATGTGATCGGTTCCCACTTTCTCCTCCCACCTTCCCCTTCCCCTCCTAGTATTGCTACTCTCATTATTAGTCCTGAGAGGTTTATCTTTCCTGGATTCCTTATGTTTCTAGCTCTTATCTGTACCAGTGTACATGCTCTGGTCTAGCCAGATTTGTAAGGTAGAACTGGGGTTATGATAGTTGGGGAGTGGGGGATAGGTGGGTGGGGGGAAGCATTAAAGAACTAGAGGAAAGTTGTATGTTTAAACTATATTGCACCCTGACTGGCTATACTGCAACCTGATTGACTCATCTCTTCTTTGTGACTCTTCTGTAAGGTGATGTCCAATAGATGGGCTTTGGATCTCCACTCTGCCCTCCCCTTCATTCACATCGATATAATTTTTTTTCTGGGTCTTTGATACCTGATGCCTGATCCCATCAACACCTCATGATCACACAGTCTGGTGTGCTTCTTTCATGTGGGCTTTGTTGCTTCTCAGGTAGATGGCCGTTTGTTTATCTTCAAGCCTTTAAGACCTGAGAAGCTATATCTTTCCATAGCCGGGGAACATCAACTTTCTTTACCACATTTGCTTATGCACCCATTGTGTCTTCAGTGATCATGTTGGGAAGGTGAGCATCACAGAATGCTGGATTATTAGAACAAAGTTCTTGCTGAGGGTATACTTGAGTAGAGGCCCAATGTCCATCTGCTACCTTAATTCTTAACATATAAATATATGTACATAGATCTATGTCCCTATGTATTTAAACTTCTATAAATGTCCTTTGCCTCCTAGTTTTTCCCTCTATTTCCTTTTACTTTCCTCTGTCCCACTATCATATCCGACCTTCATTCAGGTTTCAGTAATTCCTCTTGGCTACATTGCATTTGGTCAAGCCCCACCAGGCATCCTGTGCCCTCCTTGTCATCAATTTTT
>NW_022111372.1:54065990-54067173 GCF_000313985.2 Echinops telfairi
CAAATTATCCTTCTTGGCACCTGGTGGATTCCCAAGAAAATGTACCATCATAGAGGGAGGTCTTATTGAACCAGAAGCAGATTCAAGAACACTCACCAGCCATGCTGACCACCCCTTTCTGCCTGGGTGTTAGGGATCATGTTCCCCAAGGCTCCGCTACTTGACCCTAATTACAAGCAAGGAAGTTATCCAACTTGTGTTACTCTTCCTGGCAGCTTCCTTTCCCAGTAGCCCCTCCTCCAAAGAGATGAGACAGCTTTTTTTCTTCTCTGAACAGAGTGAGAATATCCTCTTCATGGAGCTCAGGGGCTGGAGACAGAATGTCTAGGGACATTGAACAGGGGAACTAGGAGGGGACAGCATAAGAGTACTGCCCCCTGGCTCTCTGCTTCTGAATGAGGTACACCTGGGACTGGCAACACATGTTGACATTAAGAGGGGCTGGACGTGACAGGCAGGTACTAGATATTTGTGGAAGTTACATAATCTGGTGTCAATTTGAGGATTTTGAGTGAAGGAATGGAGTGTAGCCTGTCAATCAGGTCATAGCCAATGAGGCCTCTGTGTGGGCATGGCCTTCTACTGAGGATTCTGGGAACTCTGGTATTTGCCTCCTTGGAAGCGGGAGACACTCTCTTTCTCTGCTCACTCCCTTCCAGACAGCCCTGTGGAAATGACACATGGAGAGAGGCTGATGGAGCCGCAGAAGCCATGTGGAGACCTGTCAGCACTGGATGCACAAGACTGCCCACCCACTGGCCTGTGATCTTCCTGCATTCAACGTCATTGCACATGTTTCGTGAGTCTGGAGAGGACTTTATAAATTGGTATCGGACATATGGGCAAATATAGGACTTATGAACTTGATCTGGACTGGGCTGGGATGTTTTCTCAATATTCAACTGCTCTTGTATATAAAGATCTTTCTTACACACACACACACGTGTGTTTATGAATTTGTTTCTCTAGTCTTTCTGGAATAACACAGTATTGAATTAAAATATTCTATCTTGAAGCTGCCCCTCTATAACCCTGACTGTTGGGCATTGTGCTCCTTATTTGACAAACACAGACTTAAGTGGCACAGCTTAGAGTTACATCTATATGTCTCTGAAAACTCCTGCTTTTCTAGTCAATAATCTGGTTGTTTTCACTTCTGCCCCATAACTCCAGTTGATCAACG
>NW_022111372.1:54068885-54095296 GCF_000313985.2 Echinops telfairi
GGTCTCCCCCTTCTCGCTAAACATCACTCAAGCAAATTTTTTTATGGTCTTGTTAAAATAATTTCATGGTTGCAGTTTTGTTCCCATGCTATCTGAGCAGGACCGCGTGGGTTATTAAAAAGGGTAGCCAGCCTAGCGAAGGTGGCTGCATTTGCTGTGCTTTAAAACAATAACAACAACACAGGGACTTCGTCAGCTAGCTGGCTTGTGCAATGGCATATTAAAAAACCCAATTTTGAATGTCAGTGCAAGGCTGAAGCCTCTATTAATAATCGTTGCTACCTAGGAAATGCGTTTGCTGACTTTAATCAGGAATTTTCCATAGTAACCAAGGCTGCCCACGGGGTAGCTGGGCAGCAGAGATTTTCATTCCATCACACACATTTCTCAGTGCATCGTGGTAAGAAGCAAATGACTGACCAGAACATGTGAGCAGAGCCGTGCTCTTTGGGAGCGGAAACCTTGCTTTCGTCCTCCTTTGGAGGGTTCTTAGAGAACAGTCTTAGGGAATGCTCCTCTCCCAAAGAAGACAGGTTACCTGAGTTTCCAACCGTCGGGCTGTTGCATTGAACCTCAGGGCCCCAAGGTGTTTTGCTGTTGTCTTCTGAGGATGGTTCTTTCTTGGCACTTAGACTTGCAGGCATGGTAGCATTGGGCTATGGGACAGTCATTTTTCCTTATATGGGAATGTGGGATGTAGGTGCCAATTGTATAGAGAAGTCACTCCCATGCTGAAACACCTCTGTGGCGCCCCATAGACCAGGGGATAAAATCTGGGCTTGACTGATGCCCAAGGCCCTCCATAATCTGTCCTCAAGCCATTCCCAGCTTAATTTATCCATCCCCAGCCCCATCCCCACCTCACTCTCCTACGCCTGTTACGACTTCAGATACACTGAATGACTCCCCTGAGTTTCCTTAGTAAAGGCTCTTCCCTTGACCTTAGAAGCCCTTCTCTGTATCCACTAAACAAAACCCCCTTTCATCTTTCAGAGCAAATATCAAATGTCATTTCCTCTAGAGAGTCTTCCTTGAAGACTGGGCAGTAGGGTCATTGTGCATGTGAACTCAATAGCACTGTGTATAGCTAGCTACTCCTGCTTGTAGCATCGATAGGTAAGGGTGCGAGTGTGTGTAATGTTGATGTGTGCTTTGAGGCATTTATTCTTCAGAGAAGATGGAAACTCCCTAGAATTTGCTACCCCAAACATACTTTGCAACATCAGCCTCATCTGGGAACTTATTGGAAATTTATTAGAAATTATTTCAGACATCACCCCAGAATCTGCTGATTCAGAATCTACATTTTTACCAAGTCCCAGGCGCATCATTTCACCATCACTGGTCTCGAAAGCACAGAAGTTGTGAGAATTATCATTAATTCCTCCATGGAACATGCTGCAGAGCCAAATCCTCATAGAACTCTTCAAATAACCACACAAACCTTCCCTGATTCTGCAGGGCTGAGGGAAGTTTGTCTTTTGAAAGTCCACAGGTGAGTTAGAAATACAGCCAGGGGAGAGACGGCTGGCTTATTTAAGTGGTCCTCAGACTTGAATGTGCATCAGATTTATCCAAAAACACTTGATAATGCAGATTGCCAACAAGTACCTGAGTCAGTAGACCTGGGGTAGGGCTTAGAATTTGTATCTGGCAACTTTCTGGCCAGTGTTCATGCTGTAGGTGTAGAGACTACCCCGAAAGACACTGAGTGTATAAATGGAAGAGGAGATTGGGAAAAAATTAGATTCAATAAATGTCTAGTGTTTGAGTTATCAATTGCTGGGTAACAAGCTATTCCAAGGCATAGAGGACTTAAGAAAACAATTTATTATTTCTCACAGTTCTGTAGGTTGACTGCTGGTTCGCTCGCTCCCCATGATCTAAGACCACTCAGGAGGCTACATTCCAGCAGAACTTGGGCTAGCACTGTAATGCTAACGATGATGGCCTCCCATTTCCCATGGCCTTTTCCCACAGCCCTCCGTAGTCTGGCCCATGCTCCTTTTGAGCATCTGGCTGCTTTGTTAGAAGGGATGTGGATGCTGTCAGTCCTCTTAAAGACTGAACTTGGAAGCTTTACTTTTGTCACATTCTCTTGTAAGCCAAGTCACAAGGCCAGCTTCAACTCAAGAGAAAGGGGAATAGACTCTCCTTCGTGATGGGAGTGACTGGGTGATGCAGATGGTTAAAACATTCAGCTGTTAACTAAAAGGTTGGAGGTTTGAATCCAACCAGAGGTGCCTTAGAAGAAGGTACGGGTGACCTACGTCTGAAAAATCAGCCACTGAACGTTCTGTGGAGCGGAGTTCTTTCTGGCACACGCCAGGTTGCCCTGCGTTGGCACTGACTCAGTGAGAGCCACCTTTGTTTGATGGGTAGAGCAGCAGAGAAGCTTGGCCATCATTAATCTACCATGTCTAGTTTATTACAGAGATCAGATTAAAAGAACTAATGAGAGCTGCCTAACATTCAATTAATCTGTCAGTTGCTCAGCCATCTATTGCTCTCCATGCTGGGCCCTGGGCTGAGAATTTGGTGGTAGGTGTCAGTTTTGCTCAGCATTCCTGCTCAGTCAAGCTCTCCTTGAGAGTTCTTTTTTTTTGGACCTAGGCTTTCCTCCTGTTCCATTTATTATGCCACAGATGAAGGGGGCTGGGGGGAACTGCTTTGTGGGTGTAAAACAACACTTCACAGGGAGTTCTATAGGGCTCAGACGCGGAGGTACTGAAGGTTTCTAATTAGCATCATAAAACACTGTGATGAATCTCATTACCCTTGATCAGCAGGCTGTTATTAGCTGCTGTCAAGTCCACCCTGGAATCACGGTGACCCCATGCACAACAGAATCAGACCTTTGTGATCCACAGGGCTTTCATTGGCTGATTTTTTGGGAAGCCCATTGCCAGCCCTTTCTTCCTACTCCACCTTAGTCTGGCAGCTGGTAACAGCAACATCCACAACAAAGGTTTGGGGAATGAATGAAGGAGAAAATGAATGACCACACCAGGGCACCCTGCCCATCATCCATGTAGTTGGGAGATCATTTTAGTGTTAGTATTGTTTTGGCTTAAATGACCTTAATAAGTGCCCTTGGTGGTACAAACTGCTCAAGTGTTTGACTATTAGCTAAAAGGCTGATGCTTCTCTGCGGTGACAGCCGTGGGAACTGCACTGAGCGACCAGAACGCAGGAGAATGCCTAATGGTAATTTACATGATGGCCACTAACAACGCCTCTTTCATAGCAAATTATTTTACTGTGTTTTCTACTGGCTACAAAACCCTTTTCCAAGAGACCGTCACATCTCATCCTTCACCATCACCCATCGGATGGTCCGATGATCCCTGTCGGGCAGACAAGGAAACTGAAGGTCTGAGAGTGGAAGTTGCCTGAGGTCACGAAAACAAAATGCCAACTGGCATCCCGGCTAAGATTCTTAACCACCAACCTTTCCCAGGATTCGGTTGCAGGAAGTGTCTTCCTGGAAAGAAGAACTTAGCCGAGTAGCCTGTGACCAACCTAACACAGCTGGCCGAAAGTCGACCTTCATTTAGACCTTTGTTGCTGTGCCTGGAAAGCTGCTTAGAGCTGCTAATGTCTTGGGAGAGGAGTGAAAGCCCGGGACTGCCGGGAGCACCAGCACAGTTGTCTTGGAGGACGTACAGCCCGGATGCTCCTGAGAAGGGAGGAGGCACAGACTTCATTTCAGGTACTTTGAACCAGTTATCAGGAGAGACCATTTCTCTGAGAGGGAAAGATGAGGCTGCCTGCTCCCATAAAGATTTGCAGTCTTGGAAACCCCACGGGGAAGGACTGCTGGAAGGGAATTGATGGCAGTGGGTTTGGCTTTTTGTTTTCCCAAGATAGTGGTGAACATTCGACAAGCTAACCAATACACAGCCCTTAGCAGACTGCCTGGCTTACAGGAAGTGCTCAACTAATGGGAGCTACAATTATTAAAAATTATAACCAGCCAGATGGACCATACGTGCCTTCAGTGAAAAGCAAAAATTTATACTGTTACACATTCACACACGTCCACTATACACAGACTCACTTTCTCACACATGTACACAGACTCATACATACGCAACCATGGAGACATAGGCACAGGTAGTCATACCCAGGTTCCCTCTCCCATACACTCACACTCCCATTCACATTCACTCAGACCTACTCTCACACTCAGACACAGATACACACACACATTCATACACAGACACACACGCATACATAAGACATTCTCTCACGTACTCACACACAAACACTAATCCACACACTCATACACTCCCTCCTCCAGAGACACACTCACACATACCCCTACGTAGACCTCTTTTCTCATATACACGCACTCACACTCCCCTGTACCCAGACACACACTCATCCACAGACACACTCTCATGCACTCATACACACTCGCCCATAGAGACACACTCATATGCACTCATACACAGACCCCTTCTCACACCCACTCCTACACAGACAGCAACTCATCATAGAAACCACACACACACACACACACACACTGTACAAGAAAGGAATGGCAGTGTCTGCCCTTGAGACGCTGTCAGAGCAGTGAGCGAGGGAGGCAGATGCGGAGAAACAGATGAGCTCACTTCTCCACCAGTGCGATCCCCACGGAGCCCACACTCTGGCAGGCGAGATGGACTATTTGATGAGGTGTCACAGCAAAGAGGAGCGGTTCAGAGCTTGTTAACTAACTGATGAGTCAGGGGCAACAGTAACCGAAGCATGAAGGTGGAAATACACAAGCAAGGCTCAGCAGGCTGGGCCTGCCAGGGCACCTGCCTTGTCCCTTGTCCTCTACCCTCTTGAGGGCAGAGAGGTACAAAGGGCTGGGGTGAGTCCAGAAGGAAGGGGGACGGGGCCAGGCTAGTCCTCCATGGGACAACAAAGCCAGTATCTCCAGAGGAACACTGCATTGCAGAGGCAAAAAAAAAAAAGGATTTCCAAGTCCTGGCTAGATGGCAGGAGTGCACGGAAACCTGCTAGGCACTCTTTGAGAGGCTGGAAGTTCAAATCCAGTGTGTGACTCTGTTTGGGGAGAGAAGAGACCCCAAATTTAAACACAATGGATAAAGATCCCTTTATTAAGCCTGAAACAGGACAGAGACGAGACAATGACAAGTCAGCTGGATGAGGGAGGCATCAGCACGAGGTCGTCATGATGTCCACCTGTTCAGTCACTTACACAGGGCACGGGACACAAAGGACACTGTCCCCAAATACGATTGGCAACAGGTCAGTTAGTCACAGTTGCAGGCAGGGACAGAATCAGGACAGGGGCGTTGATGGGAACACACCCATTATTGCAGATAGAAGAGCTGACGTGACTGGTTCAGGGCCCTCCACCAAGGCAGTCAGGGTATGATGCGTGACTTTGTGACCCTCGTCCCCCAATTTCCATCAAAGGCATACCTAGGCAAGTCCCCTTTCAAGCACACTCTGCCTGATGGCTCTGCTGGTCACCTTTACTGGTCAAGGGTGAGAAAGAACATGCAAGCTGAATCCATGCGGACACTCAAAAAGTGGATTGAGGGCTCCCACTATTAACGGCAGCCCCCATAAACCGCATGGCCAGAATGTAAGCTCTAATAGAACTCTGGGGGTAGAGACCCTCCTCTGTCCATTTCCGCGTCTAGTACCCATCAGTCCTTAGAGCTTGTAGATGCTCTTCCCTGGTTTGCTGTCTCCACAGGGCATCTGAGCTTTCGCAGTCATCTGGGTCTCATCTGGTCTGTTCATGCCTCAGAGTCGATTAGGTTTAGGATCCATCCTATCCTGGCACAGCCTCCTTAGCACATCAAGAGGAACTTCTGTTTCTTAACGGGGTCACATTTACAGGTGGAAAGGTTAGGGGTTTAGCATATATGTTTTGTTTGTGGGGAGAGGGGGCTAGCAGGGAGCATGATTCAATATATAATAGGAGGTAAGCTGAAGCAAATATTGGCTGGATAGGGTCAAAGTGAAATTTGCAGTCCCAAAGGCAGCGTGGCCCATGATAATGCTATAAGGAGTCCTGGTGGCATCATGGGTTACACACCGGGCTGTTAACTACAAGGTCAGCCATTAAAAACCACTACCTATTCCTTGGGAGAAAGATGAGGCGTTCTACTCCCATAGATATTTCCTTACAGTCTTGGAAACCCACAAACAGGTCTACTCAGTCCTGTAGGATCACTATGAGTCAGAATCGACTCGATGGCAGTGAATAATAGTTAACTTTTACCGATTGCTTATTATATGTCAGCATTTTTTATATGAGCTCGTTTCAGTCTCTGAAGCACTGCCGTTGAGTTGATTCTGGCTTATGTAGTGTTTATGAGACTATAAATCTTTATGGGAACAGACAACCTCATTTTTCTCCCATGGACTGGCTGATGGTTTTGAAATGATGACTATGCAGTTAGCAGAGTCTCTAACCCTCTTCGCCCTCACAAGTATATACAATGAGAATGCCACAAATCACAAAGCCAGTAGCAGAGCCAGGCAATTTGATTCTCAAAAAAGAGCCTAGATGAGGGAGAGACCCCAGTGGAGATGACCTGGGACCCTGCCTTTTGAAAAGGTGGCAACCCTGGAGATGAGTTCACTCCTACTTTCACTTGGTCTCAAGGTCCAGTCCCTATTGGGCAAACACGATCCACATGCCTATTCTCTAACTGTGCGTGTGTGCTTTTGAGGAACACTGGGTCTCTGATGGCTGTGACAGCAGTGTGTCCCAGAGAGGTGAGGCAGGTCAGGATGCTGCGACTACAACTTCCCTCTCAGCCAATGAAACCAAGATGGCACGAGGGTTGCCACCATCCTTCTTGTTTCTTTTTATCTTTGTAACCTGATTCTGTGTGGGTCTGTTCCTAAGCCCAGTTCAGTCCTGTTATGGATTGAATTGTGCCTCCTAAAAATATGTGCTGCGATCCTAAACCCATACCTATAAATATGACCCTGTTTGGAAATATTTTTCTTCTGTTATGTCAACAAGATCATACCAGGATATAGTGTATCCTGAAATGAATCACTCTGAATGAAAAGGACAAATTAGAGACACATAGCAAAGAACCATATGAAGATAGACACATAGAAGCTGTATCTATAAGCCCAGAAACGCCAAGGGTCATGGGCAAATATAAACCAAAATACAAGAGAACTTCAAAAAGTTCATGGAAAAATACCAATACCTTTGAATTCAGGTTTTCCGTGAGCTTTTAGAAGCCACGTCTTAGATAAAGAAAGGTCTCTTCCAATTGCCTGAATTTGGACTTAAAGGCTTTTGAACTGTGAGAGCATAAATTTCTATTCCTTAAAGTCACCTACTTAAGGTAGTTAAGGTACATCAGCCATAGCTAACCAAGACAGGTCTTGTTATACAATACTCACCTAACCAAGACACGTCTTAATATACAATATTCACCTAACCAAGACACGTCTTAATATACAATATTCACCTAACCAAGACACGTCTTAATATACTATATTCACGTTCTCCTAATTTTCCACATACCTTCTTTAGCTTCATTTATGAGGACCACAGGTCTGGCCTCAAGTTGTAAAGAAGCTTTGTTCAGATCTCAACTTCTCTAGCACACTGGCAGGAATGACCCATAGTCCTAACAAGCCATTGGTAACATTCTCATCCAGACAGCATGCACCTTTCAAAGGAAGAAGTATAAGGCTCTATTCAGCTGTGAATAGAGACTTGGACTTGGCTTGGAAGCCCTTTGTTCAAATTTCGGCTTGGATTCCCATTAGCAGCAGGATCCTCTTATGCCTCAATTTTCCCTCTCTATGTAAAATCCTCCACTTAGCCCTCTTACCTTGAAGAATGAATCTGAGAACTATGGAACCCAGCAGCCAACTCTGTGGTGAATAGGGCTGGCACGAGTCAGGGGTAGACACAACCAACACCACTATCACCAAACATGTATCTCACATACCTGCTAAATGTCCTTAGTATGTCTAGCCTAAAATCCCACTGCCATCAAGTCAATTCTGGCACATAGAAACTCTCTTGGATAGAGCAACATTGCTCCTTAGGGTTTCCAAGGCTATATGCCTTATGGGAGCAGATTCATCTTTCGTCCTTGGAGGGAATGGTGGGTTTGAACCACTGACCTTGTGGGTTAGCATTCCACCACTTGCCAGGTAGGATCTGTGTTCCCTGGAATGACTTGGGAGCTCAAGCTGACCACTCTGTAGCCATACCATCTGGGGCACATGGTCTGCATGGTCAACATGGTGGAGTAAGCCTTGAGCACCTACACTATTGTTGTTATTACATGCCGTTGCATTGATCCCAACACACAGCACCCTAAAGAACAGACTAGCACTGTCCCAGAGAGTTCTCTCAAAGGAAATCATTGTGGGAGCAGATCGCCAAATCTTTCCTCCCATAAAACTGCTGGTGGGTGAGAACCGCCAGCCTTTTGATACACGGCTGACCATCTCACCATTGTGCCACCAGGGCTCTGATCAAAACACCCATCCAAATTCAAGAACCCATTGCCACTGAGTTGATTCTGACTCAGACACCTTTGGTATATATATGTGTGTGTGTGTGTGTGTGTGTGTATATGTATATATGTATATACATATATACACACACATATATACATACATACAGCTACCATGGAGAGGCTGGTGGGTTTGAACCACTGACCTGATGTCACTGTTAGTAGCAGCCCAATGTCTAACCCACAGCATCAGGAGGGCTCCTTACCAGTTTGAAATGCTTCTGTCTAGAAGTCATGCACATCCATTCTACTGACACTTCCTTGCTCAAGACATGCTCTTGCTAAAGTTTTGGAGTATGTGAGCCTGAAGGTGTTCTTGGTAGTATCTCCCATATGAACCAGTAAATCAGTTGCCATCAGGTGGATTTTGATCCATGATGATGACTCTGGGTGCGTAGAACTGTCCAGCACTGGGGTTTTGGTGGCTGATTTATTAGAACTAGATCATTACGTCTTTCAGGGTGGCATAGTGGTTACACATTTGGCTGTGAACTGCGGGGTTAGCAATTCAAAACCACCAGCCGCTCTGAGGGAGAAAGATGGGGCTTTCTACTCCTGTAAAGAGTGACAGTCTCAGAAACTCAGAGTCAGTTCTACCCTGCCCTATAGGGTCACTATGAGTTGGCACCGACTCGATGGCAGTGAGTTTGGGGTTTGGGGTTTTCTGTGTAGCCTTGAGCCTGCAAACTGTCAGTCAGTTGTAAAGCATGTACCAGCTTGTGGCACCCAGGGACTCCATATATCACACAGATAGTGTTATTAGTAGTATCATTTAATAATGAAGAAACTACAGAATAAGGGCAAAGTCCTTTAGCCATGGTCACCCTGAGAGGAAGAGATTGGTCCAGGATTCAAACCCAGGCCTTAGTGAATCAGAGCAGAAGGCAGCATACTTCCTGCCAAGGCTGAGTTAACAAATATTTTAGGCTCTGCAGGCCCTATCTTACTAACAACCACTCAATTCTGCTGTTACCCTAGATAATACATACAAGGATGGGTGTGGCTTTGGGCCAAGAAACCTATTTGATAAAAGGAGGTGGCTGGCTAGATGTAGCTGGGAGGCCAAGAATCACCAAGCCCCAGAATAGAGAGCGTCCTTGCCCATGATGTCAAGTTTACACCATAAGCAAGGAGCTCTGAAAATTGGGCCATGACCAACACAGGTGACAGAATGATAACCACTTTCTAGCAAACCCACGTTACAGCATCACCTCGCTCGCTGGTCTGAGTAAAAGGGACCTCACACTCTTTAATGGATCACTGAGCTTTCATCCAGTCAAGGTTAAGGGTAAGCAGCTTCTCTCAGGGGCCTGGCTAATTATTGCTGTACAAGTTTAAAGGGAATGACAGACAGGTAATTTTCTTACTAAAAACGACAACAGGAACCATACCAAGCACCAAGCAAACCACTATTAAACCACCATTAGCTGCAAAGGGGTCATTTCTAATGGCACAGTCACCGATGGACAATTGTTCTGCTGGCCTGCGCTAACCAGCAAGTGAAATCAATGGGAGGCTCTGGGCACCAGAGCAGGTTTTTTTCTGGGCCACCTAAGCCAGGCCTGTTTTTCCAGCTGAAACTCTGCTTGTGTCAGCTCATTCCTGCTTCGGAAAACGCATTCCGGGGTTAATAAAGACTTTAAAGACACAGTATTTTCTCACCGTGGTATTATAACCCAGACGGCTTTACGTATTTCTAATGGGGCCAGGAGATTCTCTGGCTAGCTTAGAGAGTGCCCGGATGCCCCAGAATCTAAGCTGCCATTGGGAAGACAACACCGAGAGGGATTTTGTTGTTGCTGCTTTGGAGGGGGAGGGGGGAAGGCTGGCAGATTCATTATTTTTCAACACTTCAAGTTCTCCCACAGCATTGCTGTGAGGGCCATCAAAGAACATGGAGACCACAATTCACTGAAAGCTCTAGTGTGTTGGACGAAAAAGGCATTTCTCTCCATCACTTGCTTAGTTTCTGGCTGTGGGATCCAGGACATGCTACCGCATCTCACTGAGCCTGCGTTTCCCATGTTTGTAAAGCAACGATATTAGTGCCTTGTGTCAGCTCCGACTCATGGCCCCCCCTGTATGGGTGTCAGAGTGTAAAACTACACTCCCCGGGGTAAGCACTGGCTAATTTTGGGGGGAGGCCTTTCTGCCAAGGAATCTCTGGGTGAACCCAGACTGCTAACCTTTGGGTCCGCAGCCAGCACATCAGTCATCTTGTTCCGCGTATCTCACGGTGTTGTGGTCTGGGCGGCAAGGCACAAGTGCTCTGACGAGGCTAGCATGGAAGCCGGGAGGCCATGGATTTGGCCAAGCCAGAAAGAGCAGAGAATGGGCCCAGGGAATCTGGCAGAATCAACCCCAAGCTGGGCTCCCCCAATGCTAATTGGGAATTAATCAGGAGAAACAATAACCAGCTGGACCAATTAGGAGACTGAGCTGATGGTACCTGCCCAGCCCCAGCCGGGTTCATCTTGCGATGGCGACCAGTCCTCCCCAGGTCCAGTCTGCAGCTGCCTGGAGTGTGGGGCTGAGGGAGGGCAAGCCTCATTTCAGCGTGCCTGTCTTTATCTTCTCATCAGTTCTCACAAATGCTGCTCTGAGCGCACCGCAGAGGACAGCCCGGGCCAGCGCTGGCACCTGGGGAGACCTGTCAGGCTTGCCAGCCAGGCAGAGCAGTGAAGCAGAGGAAAGAGCAAGCAAAGCGTGGTCCTGGCGCCAGCTCCTTGGAGGCAGAGCCCTGGGCAGGGGCCCAGACTACAAGTGCTCGCCGCCCCTGCTTCCTCTCCCCTCTGTTCTTGGTTCCAGACCCATGACTTCAACCTCAGGGCTCATCTGAACTATGCACCCCTTTTTTTCAGACCAGAATGCTGAGGCTCAAAGAGGAGCAGTTATTTACCTAGAGCCAGGCAGCTAGGTAGGTTGTGGCCAGGCTAAGAATTGAACTCGAGACTCTCTCTGTCTACCTGCCCATGTTGAAGGCCCTTTGGAAGTGGAACAAGCCCTGGACTTGAAGAAGTGGAAGCTGCTTGAACAGAGATGGGTCTGGCATGTGGTCAAGGAAGCAGATGCCTAAAATTTGGAGCTCGCTCTGGAGGAAAAGGAGTAACACTTGGCTGCTCACTGAGAGGTTGAAGATCGGACTCCAGTACTCAGAAGTGCTTAGAAGAAAGGCCTGCTAGCCTACTTCCAAAGGACTAGCCATTGTTCTACCCCAACACACATGGGTTTGCCACGAGCCAGAGACCACTGACTTGCAACTATTTTTGCCACGATCGTACCCGCCTTGAAACGTTGCTCCGCTCCCGTGGCCGTCGGAGTGTAGGCAGGCAGAATACCCCTATCCCGAGGGAAGACAGGTGCGCCGGAATCTAAAAGGCTGAGCACAAACACCACATTTGCTAGGGCTACTCGGAGGAGACGTGCCCTTAGCGCTGACATCTCATTCTGGCTCTCCCGGCCGTGTGTTCCTGGACAAGTCACTTCCCCTCTCTGAAGCCCAGTTTCCCTACCTGCCAACTGAGGGTGGTGAGAGAGCCAAGGAGTTTCTGTAAGCTGTAAACTGTGAGACAAGTGTGAGGCTTGGACCAAGAGGATTGTTGTTTATTTTTGAAAGCAGGAGGAGGTAGGGAGGTACGAAGGGCTGGGGGTGGGGGTGGGGGACCCCAAGCCAAATAAAATAACACAAAACCAAAGTCCCCAACTTGTCCGGCAGCCATCCCGCCTTCCTGTTTTAACAACCTCCCTGCACATGGTCGGGGGTGGGGTGGGGTGGGGGGTGTGTGACAAAATCTCCTCTCTGAAATCTGCAGTCAATTGCATTCCAGGCAGCCTCACCAATCATTAGCCATGCAATCCTGTTTATCCTGCCCAGCCTGGAATTTGGCCTCTTACAAAATCCCAGCTTAAAAGGAGAACAGGTTGAACCAAAACTGCTCAGCAAGGGAAGGAAGCCTTCCAGGAGGCTGGCTGGGGGGTGTTGAATAAACAGACACCAGGCCAGGGTGCACTCGCCAGGCCCCAGCTCCCCCAGTGTCCCAGCTGACCTCCATGCTGGCTCTGCTCTGAGAATAATTTGAGGTGTGATCTGGCGCTGAGAGTAGACAGCTCCTAAATCCAGATATGAGGTTAAGCCCAGCATTCAACTGAAGCAGTACCTTCAATTATTAGCCCTGTGGCAGGGGGAACATTTCCTGGGCTCCTTCTGTGGGGGCAGAGATAGTGCAATCCTTGCCATTTTTTCAAGGCACCTTTTACAGAAGAGGAAGTTGGGGTTCAGAGGCCTGGGCTCACGGGTCTAAGGTCATGGAGCAGGGCAGGTGGAATGACTGGGAGCAGCTACCACTGGTATTTGCCTGGCATACTGCACCCCATTGCCCTCTCTGCTAGTAACAAACCCAGCTGCCTGCCAACAAGGGCTGGCACAAGACCCAGGCCAATCCAATCCTAAAACACATCCTCCGGGTCCCCGTGATTGGTTGAGAGAGGAGCATGTAACCAAGAAGGGCCAATCAGACACTGCTTTAATCACTTACCTCTATAAACACATCCAGGCCCTCATTAATTTTCCACATTTTACAAAAGAACAGACCGAGGTCCCATATTTTATAAATAGAACAGCAAAGAAACTTGCTCAAGGTCACAAAGCTTTCAGCGGGCAGCCTGGGGGTTAAAGGAAGTGATCTGGTTCTAAAGCCCACACTCATAACCATCTGGGTAGCCTGAGCCTGTTGCCCTCTGGTGTGAACTTGGGCCACTTGACCTCAGGCCCTTGCCCTTGCCCTTGCTTTGGGGGCCTTTTGCGTTCTGTGGTCTGGCTCCTTCCTGCTTAATCCTGCTCCTAGGTGTTGTTCTGAACCATCTGCGTGGGTCAACCTGCCTCTCACAGCTTCTGAATCACTGTCTCCTATAGAATCAAGGTCAACTACTCAGCCCCTCACTGGGTCCACCCTGCCTGCCTCATCAGTTCAACTACACACACACACACACACACACACACAGCTTTGAGGACAGTGAAAACCATGTTGGTTCTCTGCATAATGCTGGCTCTTTCGTTTTGCATTGTCCATACATATGAAAGTCACATAAACTGAAACCAAAGCTATTGCACTTGAGTCGACGCTGACTCATAGCCACCCTGTAGGAGGGGGTGGAACTGCCTCTACGAGTGGGGTTCCTGGGACTGTAACTCTTGATGGGAGCCGGAAGTCCCACCTTTCTCCTAAGAAGTGACTGGTGGTTTTGTACTGCTCACCTTGTGGTTCCTAGCACCATGCATAACCACTGCATCACCAGGGCTCCTAAAAGCCACACGTCACCGAAAATGTTCTAGTAGTAAAACCGAGCCAAACCCATCGTGACCCTCTAGGACAGAGTAGAACAGCCTGGTAAGGTATCCCAGGCTGGACTCTGTAGGGAAGCAGTCTACCTTTCTCTAGGGGAACAGCTGGTGAGTTCAAACTATCAACCTGACAATTGTCAGCAAGTGTTTCAACCATGGTGCCACTAGGGCTCCTTTTCCCAGTAGTAGCCATGTGTGAAAAATGAAAATGAACTGATAAAATTTTAATCCCTTTTAAGTATGTCCCTAATATTATTATTTCAACATGTAACCAATGTAAAACCTTATAATACTCAATGATTTTTTTGTAGTTGCTCTTGTTCTAACTTTACCCAATCTGTTATGTATGTTGGACTTCCAACACTTCTCTTAGCCTCCAACCCATAGAAACTCTGACCCAGTGGGATTGAACCATGGAAAGCCATAGGGCTTCCATGGTCTGAGTTCGGGGAGCAGATCACCACGTGTTTCTTCCTAGCCTATCTCAGTCTGAAAGTTCCACTGACACCCATTTAACATCACAGCAACACTCAAGCCTCTGAGGACAGGCGGGTGGTGGCTGTGTATGAGACACAATGGCTAGAAATGGAACAAGGGTCTCCTGCATGGTATTCTACTATATGTTTTTTTGGGGAAGAGACCCCCAAATTCAAATAGATTTTTTAAAGACTCTTTTTATTAAGTCTTAAACTGGATGACAAAAACAAGTCAAAGACAATAGTAAATCTTCAAAAGAGGGGGAACATCCATCTGAAGTCATAAAGGAGTCCAAAGGATTCATAGCTAGCTTACCGAGAGAATGGAAATGCACCAGAAATCTACATCGAGCTTCTAAAGTGTGCCAGGTTCTATACTGGGTACTGGAACTACATGGGTAGTTTTGTAACCCCTTCTTAAGGAGCTCAGGAGGCGGTCAGCACGAGCCTCGGAAAGGCTGAGCAGATTAGGAGTGATCTAGACACGGGATGAGTTGAGGGCAAAAGAGTAGTAAGTGACGCTGGTGCTTGTGTTTCTTAGCAGGCACGCCTATGTTTGGATTTTTCAGGATAGCACTGATGAATTCATCACAGAATTCGAACCCCATTTCTTCTTCAGTTAAACCCTATTTCTTCTTCATTGATTTCTCTGGAAGCAGAACTTTCATTTTGTTGTTTTCATTGTTGACTTGGTCTCTCTTCTGCCACTTGTCAGTTTAATTCCGATAGCGCCAAGGAGGTAATTACCCCCTGGCCTCGCTGTTTTTTTGTTTTTGTTTTTTTTTAAGGCATGAAGCTATGACGCTTTGGGAAACTGGTGTGATTATATATGACAGCAGGGTTTTATAGGGAAGGATATATGTGCAACCTAGAAATCAATTTCTCTGCTCCTTAGGGATATATTGTCACTGTATCTATTAGGAATGCCTTTGGCTGCAAGTAACTGAAAATATGCCAAAGAATTTTATTCTGCTTACTTCTAGCAAGAACTCTAGAGTGGGCGTCTGATGCCCTTGGTTCAACAGCTTGATTGTGTCAAGGTCAGTGACTTTGAGTCTTGTGACCTCCCCTACATGTTTGCCCTAAGAATCACATGATATCATATCACTCCAGATATCACAGCTGTGACTGGTCCTAACTGAATTTGGGGTCATTGTGTGGGCCCTCATCATTGAAGTCCATAATTCCAATCCTCTCCTTCTGGTTTTAAAATCCACTAACACTGGCCATTCTCGGTAGCAAAGTGTCCTTTTCTGGGTCCCCTGGTAACTTGTGGAACTCTTGCACACATCATGTGGCTTCAGTCTTGTTTATCCAGCTGTTTTCCTCTGCAAAAACTGCACTGCTGTTCCTACACCAGCTGCACATGGCCTTGTGAAATCCTCCCCTTCAGCTGTGCAGCCTACTCACCATGCCAAAGGTCATATACATCATTAGGTCCCCACTCCCACCCTGTCCCATATTCTTAGGACTCTACTACTACCTGTTTGTCCCCACGACAGGTTCCTTCCAGATCTGGATCGATCGGGGCGCATGTGTGCCCGGGTCCTTCATCCCAGCACTTCCTCTGCAGAGCAGTTGTGGGTAGCAGACTTCCTCTTCCTTTGGCCTCCTCCAACTCGGGATTTCCTCTGAGTCTGAGCCTCTTCTTTGCTTTCAGGTAGCCTTCATCTTGACCTCTAAGGTCACGATGATTTACAATCTCAAAACTAGATAGGGTCGCCATGAGCTGGCGTTGACTCTGTGGTTGGCTTTTAGTCACCCTTTATAGTGATCCTCAATGTTCATTTTAATTCAATTTCCTCCATAACATATCAAGGAATTGGAAAAGGAAAAACACTGAGGGGTCAATTTTATAGATTCTGACAAAATGTACAAACGACCGACACTATTCAGGAGTTGCACGACACACACACACACACACCAAAATCAGATGAACCTGCAAATCAATGACGGAAGAGCCTCAATTGCTTTGCCAAGATCTTCAAAGCAAAAGGCCCCCAGTTGAAGAGTTGCCACCCGTGGGCGCCACCACTCACCTGTCAGTTCCTTGTACTGCGGTGGCTTGTGTGTTGCTGTGATGCTGGGAGCAATGCCATGGGTATTTCAAAGACCCTCGCGGGCCTCCGTTTTGAACAGACTTCATTCATGCTTCCAGGCTCATATGGACTGGGAGGAAAGGTCTGGTAATCTACTTTCAAAACTTAGCCAGTGAAAACCCTATGGGTCACAACAGAATATTGGCAGACGCAATGATGCAGGACGAGCCCCCCAGGTTAGAAGACCCGCCAAATCCACAGTGGTCCCAATGCTGCTGATGATCCTGAAGATGGCCCAGGACCAGGCAACCTTTCCCTCCATTGTACATGGGGGTCACTGTGAGTCGAAGCTGGCGTGATGGCAACTGACAACAACTCTGGTGAAAAGGTAGTCGGAGCTAGAAATGACATTTTTCTCCCTGTTACACACCTTCACTGGTGATTATTATGATGTAAGTTATTCACTTAGTCAGCCAAGGCAAAGATGTAAAATACCAACACTGCAATTAAGAAATGCAATTAGTGTTAGCTTGTAAGCCTCATTCTCCTCCTGCAGGATTCCCTTCCTAAACAAAAATCTCCACTTCCCATTCCCTGTCCTTCTCTTCCCTTATAAGGAGCCCTGGTGACGTTGTGGGTTAGGCATTCAGCTGCTAACCACAAGGTTGTTGGTTCAAACCCACTGGTGGCTCTGAAGGAGAACCATGGTGCTGTGTGATCCCGTAAAGATTTACAATCTCAGAAACTACATAGGGTCGCTATGAGTTGGCATTGACTCTATGGCTGGGTTTTGGTCTTCCTTTATGGTGATCCTCAATGTTCATTTTAATTCAATTTCCTCCACTGAACATATCAAAGAAATGAACATGGAAACACTGGGGTGGGGTTGATTTTAGTGATTCTGACAAAATATACACACCACTGACACAATTCGGTCTAAAAATCCTTCGGCCGCAATCTGGCAGGGAGTTGCAACATACACACACACACACACACACACACACACACACACACTGTTGATAGCCTTTGACCTAGCATTATCCTACAGAAATAATCCCTGACAGGAATAACCATCATGTGCATGCTCATTGTAGCGATGTCCATAATCGCTCCAAATTGGTAGCCTAAAATTCAAATGACAGGGGTGAGGCAAGGCAAAATAGAGAGCCTTGACACGTTGTAATATCATGCAGTCATTAAAAATGATGGGAAGATTATGGAGCAGCATCAACAGTGCTTATAATGTGATGCTCGGTATGAAACGGCAGAAGAGCAAATTGTCTGTCAGTCCTCCCTGACCTCCACAGCCTGTGTGCACAGGTCCTGCTGAGGCCCCCACCCTTCCTGCTGTCTTGGGTCTTCCTGGCCCCACCCAGCTCCAGCCTCCTTGCTGCCAAGCCCACCAACCAGAGAAGTGTCTCACCCACAGCACCCTGGCTGTCCTTCTCTGTGTCTGCACTCGGCCTCCGTGTGTTTCTAGAGGACAAGCACTCGGTCTTCTTTTTTCCCGGGGCCTGGCACTTTGCAGATGCTCCCTATGTTTACTGAATGAAACGTATCTTCACAATTGCTGTTTCTTGAGCACCTCCTGGGTGACGGTGGGTTAAGTGTTGGACTGCTAACTGAAAGGTTGATGGTTTGAAGCCACCAGCTGCTCTGAGGGAGAAGATGAGGCTGACTGCTCCCATAAAAACTTACAATCTTGGAAATCCTAAGGGTTATGCACCTTGGAATCAACTGGGTGGGAGTGGGTGCTGATTTAGTAAGTACAGAAAAGATGTGGAAGCCATATCTGACCTCCTCTGGATCCACAAGGGAGAAGGGAATCCAAAGTCTCAGCAGCCCAAGGCTGAGGCAGAGGGCAGACATGCCTCCACCCTCCAGCCTTGTTTACCCTGCTTGGATGCTCACTGTTCTTCCGCAGCACTCACTTCTATTGTGGGTTAGATCACTCATTGGGATGAACACAGGAACGCACAGACAACACTTGCAATTTAAGGGGGTTTATTAGGCAAGTCAAAAGGTCCTGAAGGCATAGTGGCTACGTGTTGGGCTGGTAATCACAGGTCAACAGTTTGAAACTACCAGCCGCTCGTGCAAAGAGAGTTGGGACTTTCTACTCCCATAAAGAGTTATCGTTTCAGGAAACTGATTGTGGTAGCAGTTAGTTATATAATTCTGCTTGACATGATTGAACTATGGAATTTTATATATATATATATATATTATAGTTATATATAATATTATATATATTTAAAATTAAATTAAAAAGGGTTTATAGTGGCAGGAACTCACCAGGGCAGTTCTACCCTGTCCTATAGGGTTGCTATGAGTTGTCGTAGTCTGGTTTGGGTATTAGAGAAGTGAACAGGTTATCACAAACCAGGATCAGAAAACATCAAGGATACAGCTGCTGGTGCCCAGAAGTGCCTTCTCAGTCAGCAACACAGTCTCCCTCCAGTCCTCAGCCTTTCAGCCACGTGGTCCCTTGGCCTCTGACTCTGCGGGCCGGGATGCCCACCTGCCGCTCTACCTCACAGTCCCAGTGTTGCTTCTCTGTTCTGTCTCAAGGTCTCCTGCTTTCGCCTTTGGTCCTGGCCTGACTCCGTTGCTCTGTCCCCTGGCCTCTGTGTCATAGCTGCTGGTGCCTCTGGTCTTGGTCTCTGCCACTTCAATCTAAGATCTCAAGCAGAGCTCCCTGGTGGCTTTTCTTCCTGGACAGTCCCAGCATTCTCTCGCTGTCCCTGCTTCTGAGATGGCTTTGAGGGTGGTGTGGGTTCTGTCTTTTAACAGGGAACAAGGGGTGGTTACTTAGTTCCTACCTTCTACTAGGTAGACACTCAGAACACATCCCGCTTTCCTCCCGCCCCAGAGAACTCCTTCCAAAATGGGTTCTAACCACAGGCATTGTGGTGGTTAGATACCACTGAGCCATTCCAGCTCATAGCAATCCCACGCACAACAAAACAAAACACTTCCTGGTCCTGCCCCTCCTTCCAGTTATTGGTATGCGTGAGCCCATGGTTGCAGCCATGTGTCACTCCGTTTCCTTCAGGGCTTCCTCTATTTTGCTGCCCTTCTCCCTTAGCACACATGATGTCCCTTTCCAGTGGCCCTTCTCTCCTGCTAGCTTGTCCAAAGGATGGATGACAGAGTCTCACCATTCTTAATCCCAAGGAGCGCTCTGGTCTGACTTCTCCCGAGATAGGTCAGTTTGTCCTTTTAGCAGTCCATGGTACTTTCAACACTCTTCTCCAGTGCCCCACTTCAAATGCATCCATTCTCTTTGGTTCCCTTGATTCAAAATCCAACTTTCGCATCCGTACGAGACGACTGAAAATGCCAGGACTTGGACCAGGCACACGTTAGTCCTCAAAGCAACATTCCTCCTCTTCAATACTCCTCTGAAGAGGTCTTGTGCAGCAGGTTTAGCCAATGCAACACATCTTTTGATCTCTTGACTGCTGCTTCCACGAGCATTGATTGTGGATCCAAGAAAGACAAAATTGTTGGCAACTTCAATCTTTTCTCCCTTTATCATGATGTTACCTGTTTGTCAAGCTGGGAGGGTTTGGGGTTTCTTTACATTGAGTTGTAATCCATACTGAAGGAGGGATCTTTGATCTTCATCTGCAAGTGCTTCAAGTTCTCCTCACATTCCGCAAACAAGCTTGTATCATCTACATACCTCAGGTTGTTAATAAGTCTTCTTCCAATATCGATGCCACAGTTTTCTTCATATAACCCAGCTTTTCTGATGAGTTGCTCAGGATAGAGATTGAATCAGTACGGTGAGAAGACACAAGTCTGTCACACACCTTTCCTGATTCCCTTGTTCTGTTCTCACAATTGATTTTATCCATATACAGGTCCCACAAGAGCACAATCAAGTGTTCTGGAGTTTCCACTCTTCTCAAGGTTGTCCATAGTTTGTTGTGATCTGCACAATCTTATATCTTGACATAATCAGTAAAACACAAGGAAACATCTTCTGTATTCTCTGCTTTCAACCAAGATCCATCTGACATCAACAATGATATTCCTCGTTCCAACTTCTCTTCTGAATCTAGACTGAACCTCTGGCGACTCCCTGTCAAGGTGCTGCTCATAGCTTTACTGCTGGCATCACTAACTTTCTTTAGAACCACGGTTACAATATTGTATGCAAATGAATCGGGGGGGGGGGGAAGCGCAATGATGAATGTTTTAGCACATTAGCACACACATTAGATATTGTTTGAGTGAAGGTGGTGCTTAGACTGAAGCATCACCCCTTTGTGTCCCAGGGGAGACATGAGGCGTGACCAACTCTCAGCCCACGCAGGTTTGTTCAAGTTGGATTGTCGGAGTTCAGGTGCCATACATGCAAGGTTGTATTTTGGCTCTTGTGGATTTGTTTTCCTTTTCATCAGCTTTATCCTGAGCTTACAGATGAGCAATTGATGGTCTCTTCCCAGGGAGCCCCGGCCTGACGTTAGCTGCTGACATTCAGCCTCTCCAGCCTCTCGATTTGATTTCTGTGTATTCCATCCCCATGTCCAGTTGCCTTTAGTATTGTTGGAAAAATGTATTTACTATGAATAGGTCGTTGATTTTGCAAAATTCTATCACGTGATCTCTAGTTTCATTTCTATCACCACATTTCCAACTATTGTTCCTTCCTCTTTGTTTCTAATGGCCAATAATTATAAATGCATCTTAAGTGAGCATTTGATCAATGACTAACTGAAGTCAGTGGTAGAATTCTTCAATTTCTTAATCACTAGCTTTTGTGGTTGGTGCATAAATTTGAATAATACTTGTATTAATTGCATTTCCTTAAAGTCAGATAGATATAATCTGATCATAGATAGCATTGTACTTCATGAGGGATTTTGCAATGCCCTTGTTGGCAATGAAGGTCCATGCCATTCCTCTTGATTGTGTTATTCCTGGCATACTAAATTATATGACTTTCTCCTTTAAAATGGTCCGTCTTAATCCATTTCAGCTCACTAATGCCTAGGATATGCATCTTTATGCATTCCATTTCCTTTTGATGATTTCCAATTTTCTAAGATTCATACTTTGTACATTCCAAGTTCTGATCATTAGCAGATTTTCACAGCTGTTTCTCCTGAACTTGATTCATGACCATCAGCAAATGAAGATCCAGAAGGCTCTACTACCATAGGCTTTACTGACTTGCATCTCCATGGCCAACTCCACTCTGAGAATTCAGCTCCCCTGCATTCATATTTCAAGTACCCTCTGACCCAAGGGGCCTATCCGCTGGCACTGTCTCCAACACTGTTCTGTTTCCATTCATCAGGCCCTCAATGTCTGGCTGTGTTTTAAAGCTTTTCATAAGATTTTCAGTGGCTTTTTTTTCCAAAGTGGGTAGGTGAGCCCATCTTTGTAGTCTGTTCTTAGTCTGGAAGCTTCTCTGAAACCTATTCACTTTGGGTGACCCTGCTGGCATTTAAAATACCAGTGACATAGCTTTCACAGCATCACACAAGCTGCCACAGTATGAGGAACTGACAAGTGGTGGACAGGCATAGAGGCTAGAATTTACATCACAAAAGGGAGGATGGCTAGAAGGGCCATTTAATTTGACCACATGCCACTATGTCACATGCACTATGATAGGCATTTCCCATATAGTGTTTCACTTGATTCTCAAAGACTCCTATGAAGTAGATATTATTATTTCAGGTGGTGTATGCAACTAACAGCGAACTAAAAGACTGGATCTCAAGTCCATCCAGGGGCACCTCAGAAGAAAAGCCCAGTGATCCACCCCAGAAAATCAGCCAAGGAAATTCCCGTGAAGCACAGCTCTACTCTGACACCCATGGGATTGCCGAGAGTAGGAGTCCGCTCCGTGGCACTGGCTATTTTGTACAAATGAGGTGAATGGGGCCCAGTGAGCGGTCACATCCCCACGTCCCTGCATTTGTAGGGCGTGGAAGGCACGGTCTGAATCCAGGCCGTCTTCCTTTAAAGCCCATGTTCCCTGTTCAAGACCTGTGTGTGTTGGATCTGTCCACCAAGATATAAATGATTAAAAAGAACACATGAAAGAATATAAATTAATGACTGACTTGGCTAAAGAATATTGAGATGGCTGGATTTGGGAGGGTTTTTGTGTGTGTTTGTGTATGCAATCTATATTGAAAAAGAGGCAAACCATGTTGGTTTGTCCACTTCTGTTCTGTTTACCTGTCTGGGCCCAGAGACCTTCAGTTCCAGAGAGGTAGCTTCTGTGTAAGACCAGGATCAGGGGTTAATATAAGGAATCAAAAAGATCCAAAGCCAAAAAACCCCAAAGAACAAAAAAGAAACAAACCCAAAGTAGTGTAGGAGGGGTTGTTGATCTAGCCTAGCCCACCTGGTCTACCTGGCCCATCTGCAGGGACCACTGCTTTCCACCAGGCCTGCCATTGCACTTGCACTGCATTTGGTAGGAGATGGGGTGCCCAGCTGATGCTGCCGGCCGTCTCTCATCACAGAGCTGGTGTGTTGGTGGGGACTGGGGCTGGGGGAGGGGTTGGTGATGCAGGAGTGACATGCATGGCCATCATGTTCACCACTGTCCTGAGATTTGCAAGGCTGGAGTTGCCTATAGAATTCAATGAAGCTATTCATCGCCCTATTTTAACCTTGTGTTTCATTACTGCACCACTCTGCTTACGTGATATGAATTAATCATTTTAATAAATCCTATAATTAACTTTTGAAGAGTGCAATTAAATTACTCTATTTTTTTCAGTGTTGAAAGCACGAATTTAGCAAATGCAAATGTTTAAAGTAGATCTCAATTTTTCTAAAATTTGTTTTCAGCCTATAGTCATTTAAAACCAAACCAAACAAAATCCTCTCAAAGAAACTAAAATAATGGAAGTGATCCCGGCCTCTGGTGGCCAGAGGTAACCTCACATCTCTCCCTGGCATTGGGATAGTCAGTCGCCTAAGAGATGGAATCTGTTCTTCAGGCTGAAAACAAAAGGAACTGATAGGGGAAAGGTTGAAAAGAAGATGGGAAGACGTGGAGTCCAGGTTTCCCAAAGGGCATGGAAAGCTGTGGTTTAAAATGGTGGCCAAACCCCATTTACTCCTAGTCATTTCTTCCTCAAACCACACAAACGTGACAAGGGATGAAGCCAAGTGTCCACAGAGACAGAGAGAGAACAGGAGTGTAACCGCTAACAATAAAATGTTTGCTAAGAGGGAGCTGACGAGTGAACAGTAACCAGCTATGCCCACTGGGACAACTTTAGCATAAGCCCACTAGAGAAGGAAGCCGGAGGACACGGGACATCTGGGGGACTGGAGACAGGTACCTGTGAAGTGAAGAGCAGGACAGAGACAGGGGGTTTCTCAGGTGGGAGGAGACAGCACCATCAGCACCAGCACCATTCCCTCCCCACAACAGTGAATCCGCCATCCGAACCAAGGACTGGGTGCACCTTTGGGGCAAGATGACCGAGGGAGACATTAGGTGCAGTTCAGAGAGTGACAAAAGGCATTGAATGGGCAGATCCCACCACACTGACTATCCAATAGCAGGTGGCATAGGGGTTGTGAGTTGGATTGAGAACTGCGAGGTCAACAGCAGCTTTATGGGAGAAAGATGGGGCTTTCTACTCCTGGAAAGAATTACCATCTCATACTGTTCTTCTCTGTCCTTTAGGGTTGCTATGAATTAGAATCAACTTGATGGCAGTGAGAGCTTCCGCACCGCCCCCCCCCCCAGCCCCACCACACTGGTAAGGAGCCTTGGTAAGGCAGTGGGTAAGCACTGGTTGACTAACTGCAAGATCAACCACCTACCAGCCATTCCTCCGGAGAAAGGTGAGACTGCTCTAGTTCACCTGCACTCAGAACTGACTCAAAGGCAATGGGGTTGGCTTTCAGTTTGTGGTTCATGGGTTTGGCTGTTAACCAAATGGTTGGTGGTTTGAGACCACCCAGAGGTACCTCAAAAGAAAGATTAGGCCATCCACTTCCAAAAATTCAACAACAGAGTCCTGGGGATCACAGTTCTACCCTTATATACAGGGGCAACCTTGAACCAGAATCAACTCCAGGGCCACTGATGGGAGTACTTCACTGGGTGCTAGGGTCCTGGTCCCCAGACAGGAGATTGGAAAACTATTTTCTGGGGAAGCTACCCAGACTAAACGAACAACCACTTCACCAGCAGTGAACAGGCCCCTCTCTGGCCCTTGGAGCTCCCAGCCAGAAGAAACAAACGGCACACCATCAGCAGACAATCCAACAAAGCCCGTGCGTGGGACAAAACAGAAACAATAGAAGAAGAGGAGCCCCAACAAGAGGTGAGGCAGGGGCCAGAGCAAAACTGCTGAACAACAAGAAGAACAACACTCTCCACAGAAAGATCCCCGTTGTCCTTACTGCATCCCTCAGAGAAGATCAAAGTGATGCAAAAGGAACACTCAGAGAATGAGGAGGAGAGAGAATGTCAGAGGCCCTGAAGGGCAGGTAGCCCACTGGGAAACCAAGTCACAAGCTTTGGGCAGCAGAGCAGCTCAACTCTCTGTGGCAATGTTGCAGTTGAAATCCCGTGGATCTGGCTGTCGCAATAGGTGCTGGTATTTCCGCATATTTAATGCCCACATCAACGCAGCTAGGTGCAACTCATTGTCCCTATTCTTTTTTTAAATCACTTCATTGGGGGCTCTTACAGGTCTCATAACATTCTGTACCTCAATTGTATCAAGCATATTTGTACATATGTTGCCATCATCATTTTCTAAACATTTACTTTCTATTTGCGCCCTTGATATCAGATCAGTCTCTGAGACTGTAACTCTTTATGGGAGTAAAAAATTCTATCTTTCTCCCTCAGAGCAGCTGGTGGTTTCGAACTGTTGACTTTGAGGATTGCAGCCCACAGACCAGCAAAAAGGCATCGTCTTAGGTGGGACCCTTTGAAAAAAGTTCTCTGCAAGTCAACATTGATTGACGGGAAGTGATTTCAATGGTTTAAGCCAGTACGCATCAGGCAGAGCTGCTGCAGAAGACTCCTTTAAAGTGCTACAAAGTGAAGAGGCCACTTTAAGACTACAGCACAGCTGACCCAAGCCGTAGTATTTTCAGCCACCTCACTGCATGTGACATGCAGGACACTGAAGAAGAATGGGCTCATTTGAATTATGGTATCACCAAAGACTATAGCGTGGATTGCCGAAGAATGAACAAACCTGTCTTGAAAGAAGTACAACCAGAATGCTCCATGGACTGGGGACGGTGAGACTGTGTCTCATGTACTCTGCACGTGGTATCAGGAGACACCAGTGCCCAGAGAAGGACATCAAACTTGATAATGCAGAGGGTCAGGAAGACCGGCAAGGAGATGGACTGACCCAGTGGCCGTAACAATGGCCTTGAGTGTGGCGACCATGGTGAGATGGCGCAGGACCGGGCAGTGTTTTGTTCAGCTGTGAGTGCTACTGTTACGGCTCAGTGCACGCAACGGCAAGACATGGTGAAATCGTTGTTTGACGTAGGCTAAGGAATGTCAAAAGATAAGTCAGCACTCAGCACCAGGGGCTTAGGACCGGCTGTGATTGAACATAGTGTCCTTGAATCTCAAAGGAAAAGAACATCTATTCTTACTGTGGTGCTGGGAACCCTCCTCTCTGTTGACTGTAGCCATTTGCAGCAACATCCTAGTGCCATGGTGAGAATTTGCGTGTATGTGTGTGTGGTATAGTGTGGGGTGGGGTGGGGGGGGGATGACCAGCTCACACAAGGGAGTTACAAGAGGTTCATGAGAAAATGGAATTAAAGGTGAATAGGACTTCCTCACAAACTGTCTGAAGCCCTGTTGTGGTAGTTATATAATTTGATGTCAATTAGAGAGGATTAAGAATGAAGGGGTGGGGTTTAGCTTGTCAATCAGGTCACAGTGTGATGACCTCATTTGGAGGTGCTAAGGTGCTAAGGAGATAAATAACTCACTGGAGCCAGGAGGCAGGCTCACTCCCTAGGAGACATTTCTTTTTTTTTTTTT
>NW_022111372.1:54097651-54099422 GCF_000313985.2 Echinops telfairi
TACTTCCATCCTCTGTGGTGCTCCCTTCCATGGTGGGGGTCGGGCCATATCTGGCTAGGACGGCACCTGGCCCATTCTCTTCGTGTATTACTCCTCATTTTACATTGTTCCTCTGATTTGGTGTGTCCTGATGGGGCTGTATGCCCGTTCCAGTTCTGTGGAGACACAACCAACACTCCCCGCCCCCCTGAGGGAGAAACAGGGTGGGGAGAGACTGGGTTGGTGGCACAGAGAGAACAGGGCACTGGCCCTGGGAGACATTTCTGATAAAAAGTCCCATGAAGATATCCTGATTCAGCCAGAACCCTGGGAGCTATGTGGAGACTCCCTGCCAGTGCTGAGATGCTTACCATACCTCTGCATTCACGAAGCTTCCCACCCACTGGCCTGTGATCTTCCTGCATTCAGTGTGATTGCATGTGTTTTGTGAGTCCGAAGACTTTATAGATTGGTATTGGACATATGGGCTAATATTGGACTTAGGGACTTGATCTGGACTGGGTTGGCATGTTTACTCACTATTCAATTGCTCTTGTATATAAAGCTCTTTCCTATACACATATGACTGTCTGTGAATGTGTTTCTCTCCTCTACCCGAACGAACACACCTGTCTAGAGGCAGCGTGTATGGGTTGGAGGGCTGCAGGTTACAAGCAGAGATGGCCTTAGGGTTTTGTCTGTTTGTTTTCTGGTCAGGTGAAGCTCATTCACAGAACAGCAGGGCTCCTCAGGTCCCAGGGCCCACAGAACTTCATTTTTCTTATAATTGTCCTTGCAAAGAGCTTGGCTGGCTCTGTCCTTCCTGCCACCTCTGATGAAATCTCCAAGGCATGGGATTCCAGGCGTCATTTATTTGGTCCCTTGTCTAACATCATAACAAGTCCTCCCCAGACATGTTTAGTCCCCAGAATGGTTTAATTTCCATAATGAAAATGTCCAGTCCTGGGTCGCTGATGACTCTCCAACTCTCATTTTAAGCTAGGGGTAATCTCTCCCATTGGGAAATGTCCCCTCCCCCCTTCCTGGGAGAGCGGGCCCTGTGATGAAGCAGCTGATTTGCTGCGTGGGGAGAATGTGAAACCAGCCACCCATAAGTACAGTCAACTCTTGATGTGTTCCCTCTCCTGAGGAGGCCCAGGGGCCCCAGTGGCGATGGGGTTTAGGCTTTGGACTGCTCACCTCAAGGTCACCAATTCAAACCCATCAGCAACTCTTCTGGAGAAAGCTAATACTGTCTACTCCTGTGAAGATCCACCATCTTGGGAACCTTGCATAGGGGCACTCTGAGTGGGAACTGCCTTGTTGGCAATAGGTTTGGGGTGTGTGTGTGTGTGTGTGTGTGTTATTTGTCTGTTTACCAAGGAAACCTAGAGCAATGATTTGCTTTTGCCTGCAAGCCAAAAGCCCCTCTCCCAGTGACTCTGAACCTTAGCTGAATGCAAAGAAAGGAAAAGAGAAAGAAAAGAAGAGAAAGAGAGAGGGGGAGAGAGATTCCTGCAGAGATGGTCGCATTTGTGAATCAAGGTTATTCCCACTCATCTGTGCTCATGAGCCGCATGCACAGCCCGTGTGAGTCTTCAGTCCCTGCCATGTGACTCCCTCATTCTCCGGCCTGCACGTCACCAAGGTCAGGATGTGTGTGTGTGTGTGTGTGTGTGTGTGTGTGTGTGTGTGTGTGTGCACCTGTGCCTGCGTGTCCTGGCCCTGGGATAGGGCACTTGGGATGTGTGAGTGGACGTCACTGGAACATGTCTTCCTGTGCTTTCAAGGG
>NW_022111372.1:54099564-54108730 GCF_000313985.2 Echinops telfairi
GGCTAGGGCAGCCTCGCGGCACAGGAAGGAAAAATCCCAGCCGAGAGGCCAGGGCTGAGGGGGAGGCTTGTTCTTTGCTGGGGCAGAATTTGCCCTTCATTCTGCTACATGTGACTTGCAAACTCAGCCTAGAGGGTGGTGGTGGAGGAGGGAGTGGTGGTGGTGGGTGAGCATTTCTATTGGCTTTTCTCAGAGGATCCTGAGTGCAGCTGGCACCCTGGGCAAGCAGCATCTCCCCTAGGAGAGGAGCCAGCTGGAGGGGTTGCTGTGGGGTGGGCACTTGAGGGGCCATTGCAGAAATGGGGCAAAGACCCTGTGAATCTCAGATCTCCAGTTTGGGCTGAGGCTGTGGATTCCATGAAATTCAAATTACCTGGCAAAGGAGCCCTGGTGGCACTGAGGTTAAGTGCTTGATTAAGTGTTTAACCAAAAGATTGAGGGTTCAAACCCACCTGCCGCTCCATGGGAGAAGGATGAAGCAAGTCTGCTTTTGTAAAGATTGCAGTCTTGGGAACCCTACGGAGGAGGAGTTCGACTGTCCTGTCGGGTCGACAGGCGTCAGCATCCATTCAGTGACAGTGCGTGTGTCAGAACAAATGGGGGGTAATTTGCTGAGCACAAACCATGGGCCAGGCACTCAGGTTTGCACCTACTCAGGCCTGCCCCAGGAATTATGGAATGAAAGGTGAATTAAATGATGACCTCATTTGGACCCCAGGAGCTTGGGACTTGGTTGTTTTCATTTATGTTGGAGCCCAGAGTGCCCCACCCTAACCCAGGCCTGGGAAGGGAAGGGTGGCCGCACCTTCAGGGAGCATGTTGGGAGAAGGGTACAGAAAGTTGAGCACACAGCTCTCAGGGTTCTGCGCGTCCTGCGTGCTGACCTGGGCATGAAAGGTCACAGATGAGGGAACCCATGTCACCCCAAATCAAAAATCAAACTCACTGTCCTTGAGTCCATGCCACCTCGCAGTGACCCTGTAAGACAGGGTAGAGCTGCTCCTGTGAGCAACTCTTTATGGGCGTAGAAAGCTCTGTCTTTCCTCTGGGGAGCAGCCGGTGGTTTCAGTCTGCTGAGCTTATTGAAGTTAGCAGCCCAGTGCATTCCCACTCTGCACCAGGCGCCATCGGCCTCAACGAAGGAGCACCAGAGGAAGAAGCTCAGTCTGTGCACCGGCGATAAACCCAAACCCAAATCCCGTGCCACCAAGTCAATCCTGAGTCATACTGACTCTCCGTAGCAGTGGTTCTCCGCCTTCCTCACGCCACGACCCTTTAGTACAGTGCCTTATGTGGTGGTGACCCCCAACCATAACATTATTGTTGTTGCTACTTCATCACTGTAATTTTGCTACTGCTATGAATCTCATGTAAATACCTGATACGCAGGATGTATTTTCATTGTTACGAATTGAACATAATTAAAGCATAGTGATTAATCACAAAACAATATGTAATTATTGTTTATTTCTAATGACAAATAAATGAAATTTGTCTTGAAGCATGGTGTAGTAACAGTCTTCGCGCCGGGTACTCATCTGTGGGCATCTCTGCTTGTGGGTGGACCTGCCTGGAGACAGAGGAGTTCCTAAGACCATCAGAAGTATGTGTTTTCCAATGGCTTAGGCCACCCCTGTGAAAGGATCGTTTGACCCCCAAAGGGTTCCTGACCCACAGGTTGAGAACCACTGCTCTATAGGGTTTGTGGGGCTGTAACTCTTTATAACGGCGTAATCTTTCTCCCTTGGAGCAGCTGGTGGGTTTGAACCATCAGTCTTGCAATTAGTAGCTCAACAAACCAGCAGGGCAGTGGGTATAATAACCAAGTGTTGTTGTTGTTGTCATATGGTTGGCTACAACTCACAGCAACCTCAAAAGCCCCAGAGCAAACCATTCCCCATCCTGTACCAGCACCAGATCGTTGGTGAAATCAAGCCAGTGTGATGACTCGTGTAGACTGAGTACTTTCCAGCCAAGGGGACTAATCTTCCATCATTGCAATGGATAATATTTTCTTGCGATCCACTTGGTTTTCATTTCCTAACTGCCTTTTGGAAGGAGATTGCCAGGCCTTTCTTTGTAGTTTCTCTTAGCCTGGAAGTTCAGCTGAAACCTTGCCATCACTGGTGACCCTGCAGGGATTTGGCATAGCTTCCAGCATCACAGGAACACAAGCTTACCACAGTACTGCAATGGTGGTAGATTTTAAAAAATTACCAACCTTCTTAATAAAGGGACTTAGATGGAATGTATTGCTTTCAAATGGGTGTACCTAGAGCAAATCAAGTGAAGAGTGTAGATCTGAAATAGCACAACCATGATCAACCTCATAATAGCGAACTTTTGTTGAACTTTACCCTGTGTTATGCAGCGTGCCCGAGTCCCTGGGTGGTGGAAATCATTAACATGCGAGGCTTCCAGCCAGTAGCTTGGTGGTTCAAGTCCCACCCAGGTACTTTGGAAGAAAACCCTGGCAATCTCTACCAGCTATGAGAAGCCTATGGGACAGAGTTCTGCTCTGACACACAGACGTCACCAAGAGTGCTGAGAGCTCCTTCGTTATGTCTTGTGGAATTCGTCGAGGAGGGCGAACTCCTTCACCCAGGCCGCAGCCGCTAGTGGAACAGGGCATCAGGGAGGCTGAGAAAAGCAAGCTCTGACCTTCAGCTGCTGACGCCCACTTCTCCTACAAAGCTTTTGCCACAGAGACGCCATTGGCATCACCACTCTGATCACCTCATCTTCCTTTTTCCAGCTGCCGTGGTGATGTGGGAACAGGGAGGGGAGAGGAAGAGCCAGTGGAGGGTACCGAGGGTCAATACTTCTTGTGTGGACCCCCAAGATAGCTGTTCCTGGTCAGCCCCAGTGTGCCACACAGCAGCCTGAGCCTGCTTTTAGCAGTCAGTGTACATTTGACTTGAGAAGATACTGGAGGCTCAGTGGTGGAATTCTCATCTTCCATGCAGGAGACCCAGGGGTGCCTGCTGGCCAATGCACCTGTGCGCGGCTACCAATTGTCTGTCGATGGAGGCTTGCAGGTTGCTGTGCTGCTGGACAGATTTCAGCAGAACTTCCAGACCTAGCAAGATGAGGAGGAAAGGCCTGGTGATCGGCTTCTGAAAATCAGCCCATGAAACCCCCATGGCATGGCCCGTACCCAAACAGGCATGGCACAGGACCAAGTGGCATTTCCTTCCTCTGTACACAGGCTCTTCACAGGGTAGGTGGCAGCCAACAACAACAACAACAATGTGGTGGATGATGCCAGCCCCACACCTGCAATCCGTGAATTGTTCCCCACTGCTCTCAGAATCAAACCGTCCTCCGACCCTTGGCCCACAAGGCTCTGTGCACTGTGCTCCCAGCCTCCTGTGCGCGGTCCTCCCTGGTCCACTGTGGCCAGCCAGGGTCCATGCTCTCCCTCCTGCTCGGCTCGCAGTCTTTCTCCCTTCCTCCTGTGGTCTCCTTGGAGACAGGAACCAGGTCTGCGTGTGATTAGTAGCACCCCACCCGCGGTGCACCACTTACTTCCACATCAATTCCCATGCTGGGCGCTCTCACACCTGTTAGAAGTGTGCCTCACAGGGTTTTCAATGGTTGGTTTTCTGGAAGCAGGTTGCCAGGCCTTTCTTCTGGAGTGCCTCTGGGGGGCCTCAACCAGGTATTTCCTGGCCATACTGAACACTCAGTAAACGTTTTTTAAATGCATGATTAAATAGCACTGTCAGTGGGTCAGTCTACTGCGGTCAGCTGACTAGTCAGCCCTTCTAAGCTGAGGGAATTTTTTCTAAAAGGCTAAAAAGCTTACAGGCATTCAAAGACACCCATTTCCTCCCTCTCGTTTTCTTTTCTTCATTCCATCTCATGTACAGTTTATCAACATAGCACCACAGTCCATGGAGCAGAAGGACGAGTGCACAAGCAATGCCGGCAGGCCTTCGAGGGGAGCAAGGTTCAGTGAAGGGAAGACCGAGAAGCACCCCACCCACCGTCGTCAGAGGCTGTGTGCTGTGGACGGCTCATCCAGGGAGAGCCCCCAGTGCTCTGCGACCAGGCCTGTCCTCCCGCCGCAGTGAGACCATCGCCGCCGGTCTCAGCACGGGCTCTTTGAAAGGGGATGGATGAATGTTGCGGAAGGGATTGGAAGCCCTAAGGAGACAACAGCAGCTCCACAGACATAACGGTGTGCTCGGCGCAGCCAGGACAGCTACGTCAGCGGGCTCTGACCTTGGCTGGAGGCCCGGCTCGGCTTCACTTGTCCCTTTCACTACCCACGTGTCACCCTCTTCCCAAGCCAGCCATGGGGTCAACCTCCAGTGGACCCCGTCTCCACTGGTTGAGTGTGTGTTTACTGGTATGTAGGTGGGTACAGGTGGGCACATGACTTTGTGTTTGCCTTCGTGGTCTTTGGGCTCAGACCCAGTTCCATCTGGACCTGCGCTGTGGGGGATGGGATAACTCACTGTACCCTTGTTTCCTTGGCCATGGGATTGGAGGAAAACATAACAACGCCTCTCCCCAGGAGGATTGAAGGCAGTCATGGAGATAGTGCCTCGAAGCACCCTACACCAGCTAAGGGCTATTAACTGGGACCAGCACTTTTTCCATATTACTGACATGCTTGTCCCAGAGTCTCACCACCCGTCACTGTGAAGTTAAATAAAACGAAACCCACTGCTATCAAGTCAATGCCGACTCATGATGAACCCATAGGATGGGTCACAGAATTGTTCCTGGGAGCCTCCGAGACTGTAACTCTTTATGGGAGTAGAAAGCCCCAACTTTCCCCAGCAGAGCAGCTGGTGGTTTCAAACTGTTGACTGCGTGGTTAGCAGGCAAACACCAACACTTAACCACTATGCCACCAGAGCGCCTAAGCTAAATCAACTGTTTCAAAAGCAGGTTGCTGTGAAATCCACTCCGACACCCGGTGACCCCATGCGGGTCAGAGAACAGTGTGGTTTGGGAACTAAATGGCTGGGCCTTATTCTGCTTCCATTCAGTCATGAGTGCAGCGCATAGAGGACACCTTAGTTCAGGCAGGTTTTAATTTGCCGAGCACCTCATGGAGCAGCACGTTTCTGTCTGCACTGCCTGCTTTCTATCCATTTTCTCGTACCCCACTCACCCTAGCCCTGGGACGTCGGTTTACTGATGCCTGGTTTACAAATGAGGAAACTGAGGCTGTGAGCATAACAGGGCACACATCAAGCAAGTAATGGAGCTGACATTTGAGTCCAGGCTCAAGGACCCAGAGCCATTGTTCTATCTGCTGATGCTTGAGACTCAGAGGCTGCTGCTGCCAGGGAGACCACATTCAGAGGGGAGGGAGGGAGGAGGGGCTGGAGAGAAAGAGGGAGGGAGAGAACACGATTCTGGGAGGAGAGAGTGGAAGAGAGCTGGGCTGACTGTGGAGAAGATGGTGGAGAGGGTGGAAGCTAGAAAAGGAGAGCAGGAGCCGAGTGGAAGGTTAGTGATCTGCCCCAAAGACTGGGAGGTTGACTAGGAAACTCAAAGCTCAGACCTGTGCTTTAGCAGAGTGGCTTTTGCACAGCCAGCACAAAATAAACCAAGCGCTGCTCCAAGGAGGACCCCAGGAAACGTTGCAGATGCCCGGGTTAGGGTGTCTCACTGAGCCGGGCGTCCAAGGGGTCAGTGACCTCCTGGGAGCGTGGTGGATGCTCACGCTGGCCAGGCCTGCCAAAGCGCCCCATCCTCTGGAGGTTGGCCTAGCCACAGGCATGCCAGCTGTTCCTTATCCAGCTCTCTCCTTGGGCATGGTGGTGCCCACAGGGCCCTCCCGCAGAAAGGAAAGCGCCGGAAGCAGTGGGTGCCATGGCCACGAGGAATGAACACACTCCAGCCGAGGGTCAGGACCACCAGGTGCTGTTCTCCTTTGGGTTGGCAGTTCCCCAAACTCGTCCTTCTCCCAGTGCAAGCAGAGAGCCTGGTGTGGGTCCCCTTGCTCTAAACAGAAAGTGTTTGCAGACAGGACGGCTCCTTCCCTGGCTTTTGCCTTCCAAAAAATCTGGGCTAGAAGATACTCCCCAGCAGAGAAGGGAGAGAGAGTCACATAGCTTTGAGCCAAAAGAGCAAAGCAGCAACTCATTTGGAGTTCAATGAGAGAATTCTCACCTTCCTTCTGGGAGTCTTCATTTTGATTCCCAGCCAATGCACCCATGTGTAACCACCACCCATCTCTCAGCAGAGGCTTGCCTGTTGCTATGATGCTCAATGGGTCTCAACAGAGCATACAAAACAAAACAGGTGAGGAAGAAAGACCTGGCAAGCTACTTCCAAAACCCAGCCAATAAAACCCCTGTGAATCACAATGCCCCGATCTGCATGGATCATGGGGATGGCATAGGACAAGGCAGCCTTCAGGTACATTGTGCATGGGGTCAGGGGCCAACTTGGTAGCAGTTAAAGCCCACATTTTCTTTGTACTACTCTAAAGAGATCTCCTAAGATCACATTTCCAGCCAAACCCATTCATTCTTCAGACTCAGGTTTAATGAGAGTTCGAAGGAATAAAAGCATCCCACCTTTTTTGCACAGTCATGCTTACAGAGTAGGCTTCGTACCCACAGCGTCCATTCAGAGGCCCCATTCCCCAAACCAAGGTGTTCATCAGGGGTGGTCTGATTGGTAAAACCTGTTGCCCTCGAGTGGGCTCTGACTCACGGTGGACCCATGGGGTCCAGAGCTGAGCTGGGTGCTCCATCGACTTGCCAGGGGTGGAATGCTCAGAGGCAGAGCTCCGAGCCTTCCTGCTGCCGTGCTTCTGCCTGGATCCTAACCCTTTGCATCACCCAGGTAGAAAAGGGCTTTTCCTTAGAGAAATCTGCATACAAAAAGAACTGCTCACCGAGAGGCAAAGGAATCCCATAGACTCCATCTACAGGAAGCACCGAGGGGCCCAACACCAATGCTATCTCCTCATGCCTTTCCCAGGTTTCCATGGTCCCTGCCCCTGCTTCGCTCCAACCAGGGGCTCCACACCCTCCCTGCAAACCAGCTTGGTTTGCTGGTTTCTTCTGCTGCTTTCCCAGTACTCCTGCTTGCCCAGGGTTTTAGTCTACATGCTCCACGCTGGCCCAAGAGCAGGTCTCCGGAGGCAGGAGAGCGCTTGCGCAAAACCCTGGTCACCTCCTGCCCATGGAAACTGTTACTCTCCTGGCAAATGAAGTAATGCTGTAGACAATTTGTGACAATGCAGACAAATGACATATCTCCCTCCCCCCCACCCCCCCTAAATGTATCCAATATTGTTGATAAGCGATACATGCTGAAGGCTTAAAATAAGATAGGTCTAAGGTCAGAGGAATGCCTCTGTGGTTTAAATTGTTAAGGCATTCAACTGCTAGCCAAAAGTTTGGAAGTTCAAGTGCACGGAGACGTATCTTGGGAGAAAGGCTTGGTGATCTGCTTCCAAAGACTGGGCCATGAAAACCCTGTAGAGGACAGGTCTGCTGGAACGCACAGAGCAGGTGTTGGAGGACAGCGTGGCTGCTTAGCTTGTATCGTTTAGGATTCTGAGCTTGAAGGTCACTCAGCAGGGAAGGGAGAGCGTCAAGTGCCTCGAGTGAAAATGCGCTACCGGCTGAGGTCAGCCAGTGGTGGTTCCAAGGCAGCTGGACTTGACTCGCTGGCAATTGGTCTCGCCTTTGATGGCAGTTATGAACTCCATGATCTCAGCAGAGGGTCATCCAGGATGCAAAGTCCACATTGGATGCATCTCTTAAATCCTTTTATCTACTGAGATAGCTCTGAGAAACATGTCATTTCCAAGATAGGAAAACTTGTTTGGTATTTCCTTCTGGAACTTTATTATATAGTAGACTGTGTTTACATGAACAGAAGGATAAGCTGCCGTGGATTTTAATACAGCTCTTCAAATTATTACCAGTGTGTGCATGGTGGAAACTATTTAACTTCCTGCTCCTGTGTTTTCTCTTCCCCCTTGAAAAACTGGACTACATCTCCTCTAGCTACAGGTCGTAATCTGATAAATACGGTACTTTGCTGAAACTCCACCTCCTCATCTGTGCAATCGCTATTCTTGTAGAACCCACTGTGTAGGACCCGGTGTGAGAAGGGTAAACAGTTCCCAATAGAAAAAAAAAAAGTAATACGAGCATTTGTTATTATCCTTCCCCCCATTATAGCCTTGCAACTAGCTAACACCGGTTGATCCAGGTGTTGGGGCTCTTGGTTTAAATTCTCCAGAATATCAACTGACTGGCTGTGGAGTGTGCTCCCCCAGAGTCAAGAATCTTTCTCTGGTCCCATCAGCTTGATCAGAGGAGAGGACAGAGGACACCTGACACTAACCTGGCTATCTCTGCCACTGTGCGGCTGGTGGGGAGGGGGATTTCAAAGAAATCAGAGCAGGCATGTTTGCAATGACAGATGTGTGTGGAACTGTAGCCTCCCAGAGCTAGACGGGCAGTAGAGATCATCTGCCCCAGTCATACCAGTTTTACGAAATTAGTAACTGAGGCTCTGCAAAGAACAGTGATCCACCAGAGGTAGAAGAGTGGACGCACCCAAGTGCTTCTCAGAAGCAGGCATAGCACGACTGCAGCGCACCTCCTTTGGGTTCATCAGAAAAGATCGATGTCTAGAAATGTCAGCGTGGTTGGTAAATTAGTTGTCCTATCAGACATCAAAGCACAAAAAAATCATATCATTGTGAATGAGGAGGGGGTGTGTGGAATGGAGACCCAAAGTCCATCTGTACGCAACTGGACATGCCCTTACAGAGGGATCTTGGGGAGGAGACAAGCCAATCAGGGTGCAGTGTAGCAACAATGAAACACACAACTTTCCTTTAGTTCCTAAATGCTTCCTCCCCACCCACTATCATGATCCCAATTCTACCTGAAAAATCCAGCTAGACCAGAGGATGTACACTGGTACAGATAGAAACTAGAAACACAGGGAATCCAGGGCGGATGATCCCTTCAGGATCAGTGCTGAGAGTGGCGATACCCGGAGGGTGGAGGGAGGGTGGGGTGGAAAGGGGGAACCAATTACAAGGATCTACATATAACTCCCTCCCTGGGGGATAGATAACAGAGAAGTGGGTAAAGGGAGATGTCAGTCAGTGTAAAACATGACAATATAATAATTTATAAATTATCAAGGGTTCATGAGGGAGGGA
>NW_022111372.1:54108830-54112364 GCF_000313985.2 Echinops telfairi
AATTATCAAGGGTTCATGAGGGAGGGGTGGCGGGAAGGGAGGGAAAAAATGAGGAGCTGATCCCAAGGGCTCACGTAGAAAGCAAATGTTTTGAGAATGATGATGGCAACAAACGTACAAATGTGTTGGACACAATGGATTATGTGTGGATTGTGATAAGAGCTGTATGAGCCCCAATAAAATGATGTAAAAAAATTAGTTGTCCTTTTTTGTTGTTGTGAGGTGCCTGGAGCAGGTTCCTCTTCAGCAATCCTGTGCGCAGCAGAATGAACCGTCGTCCGGCCCCGTGCCCTCCTCGCAATCAATGCTATATTCAAACTGATTATTGCAGCCACTGTGGCGGTTTATCTCGCTGAGAGGCTTCTTCTTGTCAGCTGGCCATCGCCTTTACCAAGTATGATGTTCTCCTCCAGGGACCAGTCCCCCCTGAGGACATGGCCAGTGTACAGGAGACAAAGTCTCGCCATCTTCACCTCTCAGAGGGCACTCTGGCTGCCCTTCGTCCAAGACCAGTGGGTTTGTTCTTCTGGGAATCCATGGTTCTTTCCATCTTCCTCCCCAGCACCGTCCTCTTCCCTTGTTCAGCTTTCACTGGGCAGAGAGTGTCGGCAAAAACCAGGGAGATCCTTCAGGAGATGCTTGACACATAGCCGCAACAGTGGACTCACACATCAATCAATAATGAATCATGAAGCTGGCGCAGAGCCGGACAATATCTTGTTCTGTATGCATACGGTTGCTTTGAGTTGGAGCCTGCTCCGTGGTTGCTAACAACATGAACTTACACAGGAGGGCATTGGAGACAGAGGCTGCTCCCCCGCACAGTTCTCTTCCCACCTTGCATCAAATGCCGTGGACAGGCTTCCTGGGATGGGAGGGGAGCCCATACCTGACGCTCCTCACACACCGCCTCCCCCAGAGCTTGTGAGGTCAGTGGTGCCCCAACCTTGTTCAGTCAACCTCCTGGAATCTGAGTCTGCCGGAAGTGTTCAGCCTCCTGACCCTCTGCAGCCCAGCCCTGCCCACCTGCCCAACCAGATTCCACTCTTCCTGCCATCAGAGTACATAGGTCTTGTTGCCACAGATAGTTCAGCTTCTGAGCTCAGACAGTTCCTGTTACCCAGAAGGCACTGTGAATCCTCTCCTCCCTGCCTAGCCAAATCCTTCAGCTGCCACGAAAGAGCTCCTTTAGGAGGGGGTTCCCAATGCCATGCTCCTACTACTAAGCTGCTCCCCTTGGCCTGTCCCCTCATTGCCTGTGCCTTTTTCTCCCTCTCAGCTAAGAGGATAAGTATTCGGCCCACCCCACAAGGGGCCCATCCTTTGACACTGCCTGCTGGTTCCTTCTCACAGGCCATCACTTCTGGGCTTAGAACCCTGTCTTAGCTGTTGTGCATCACACAGTGTGCGAGGTACCCGGTGGAGACTTGTTGGATGAATAATAGGGCCGAGTGGCTGAGGACACCCAGAACTGAATAGAGTGGGGACGGCGTAGAGATTGGGACCCCACCTGCACCTCAGAATCTGGAGAGTGGGACCAGCATCCATATTGTATGCCCCAGAAGAGTGGGGAAAGGTGAGGAGAGCCCTGGGTTGGACTGGGAACAGCAGCCAGTGGACATAGAGGGCTGACTGGGTGGGAACCGTGCTCCATCAGAACCTTTGCTTAGAATGTCTCTCTGGGCCCTCTCACACCTCCACATCACCAAAGGGGAACCTGGGACTCAGAGAGAGTGTGGATAGGCTGGGAGTAGCACAGGTGATTTGGAGCTAAGCTGGGGCCAGGCAAATGCCAGGCTCTGACTCTGACCACTTATCTTATGCACATGCCATGGGTGGGCTGGGCCCAGGGGCGCAAATAAGCAGGACACACCCCTGGCCTTCAGGAGCACCCGGGTGTGGTGGTTGTGGGTAAGAGGCCAATCCCAAACGACAGGCTCACACACCTGCTGGAACAGAGGCTGACTGGGGACAGTGAGAGGCAGAAGAGGAAGGAGATGGATTCTAAAGGGGGCGAGTGAGCTTTCAGTAGCGCAGCATCCCTGTGGGCCCACTGATGATCCCATCTTCTCTAGAAGACTTCAGGAAGGCGAAGGATAACCACCTCCCAGCTACAGATGGCAGCCAGAGGGGCAGCATTCCGGGCCGGTGACTGGCCCAAGGGCATCCAGAGATCAGATGGGGACCCTCCCTGTGCAGGCTGCTCTCACTGTTTCTTCCACCCTCCTGCAGAGGCACCCTGTTCCTGAGAGTCTGCTCTCTGCTCCGAGCCACTTCTTTCTCAGGTTGGTTACCCAGCCTGCGTTCAGGCTGTTCTCTTTGCCTGAGTGCCCTTCCCCCACCCCCACCCCCATAAACTTCCCAGGGCCCAGCCGAGGGGGAAAATGAGCAACAGATATTAGGGGCTAGAGTGGGAGGCAAATGTTTTGAGAATGATGAGGGCAACAAATGTACAAATGTGCTTGACACAATGGATGTATGTATGGATTGTGATGAGAATTGTATGAGCCCCCAATAAAATAATTAAAAAACAAACAAACTCCTCATAGACTCCCTCCTTGAACCAGACTGTGCTTGGATATTACTGTCAGCAAGAACGTGGTGGCCGAGGTCACTCTGCCGTCCAACTCTGACCTTCCATGAGGGAGCTCAGGGTTCTGTTCTCCACCAATGCCCCATAGGTGCAGCCATCACCTCTGTGTTAGTGGCTGCTGGTGTGCTGTGATGATGGTGAGCAGGTTTCAGGGGGAGGTTCTAGGTTAATATAGGCTAGGCAGAAAGGCCTGGTGATCTACTTTAGAAATGAGTCAAGGAAACCCTTAAGAATCACAGCAGTCCCTGCAGATGGTTGTGGAGGTGACTCAGGACGAGGGAGTGTTTGCTGTGTTGTGCTTAGGGTTGCTGTGAGTCGGGCCTGGCTGGACAACAGCTAACAACAACAAGTAAGACGACCAGAGCTGGCTCATCAGGTGGGAGTGTCTGCAGTGACCACTACCAGCTGCTCTGAAAAGGATCGTGATAGGAGGTCCCCGAGAGAGGGGGTGAGAGGTGTGGACCAGAACTCAAAATCAATAAAAGAAACCATGTGCACAGGGTGGTAGTGACTGGTGCGACCCCCAAGACTATGATTCCTTAGTCACCCTTTAATTCTAGAATGAACTCATTCCCAACTTTGACTAATCTACCACTTGGGATTAAAAGTGGAAGAAAGCTCCGTTTTCTACTCCAGTAAGGAGTTTCCGTCTGGGAAGCCCACGGGGAGCATTTCTACACTGTCCTCCGGCATCGCCAGGCATCAGCACGGACCGGATGGCAGTGAGGTAGGTTTGAGCTTTTAAGATGAAAAGAGGCAGCATTTCCCAGGGACAAAGGACAGGAGGTTAGGGAAGGAGGAGGAATAGAAACAAAAGGAAGTAGGGATACGGGATTACACTGATACACTGAAACAAAATGTGGATGAACTGCTGAATGTAAAACAGATGGTCTGTTCTGTCAACCTCCACCCCATTCACAATAAAAAGTAAAAAAAAAAAA
>NW_022111372.1:54112843-54116423 GCF_000313985.2 Echinops telfairi
GACTGGTTACCTATGTACCTACTTGTTATTACTTTTAAAACCTATCATCAATACTACTACGACTGTTACCTATGTACCTACTTGTCATTACTCTTAAAACATATCATCAATACTACTACGACTGGTTACCTATGTACCTACTTGTCATTACTCTTAAAACCTATCATCAATACTACCACTACTACTATTACGACTCACTGCTGCCACCAAGTCGATGTCAACTCACAGGGACCCTATAGGCCAGAGTAGAACTGCCCCTGGGTGTTCCCGAGACTAACTCTTTCCAGGAGTAGAAAGCCTCATCTTTTGCCCACAGAGTCGCTGGTGATTTTGAACTGCTGACCTTGTAGATCACAGCCCACCATAGAGGAGAGCTAAACAAAAAAAGTTTATTACAAAAAAGAAAAAGAAAAGAAAAAGTATTAAGGGACAAATGATGGGGGTGGGGGAGAAGTCTGCACTGCAATGGTACTCAGCAGATTTTGGTAGAATGAGGGTGTGAATGAATGATTGAAGAAATGAATGGATCTCTGGTCTACCTAGCACTTTGGTTGAGAGATTCAGGGCTTGGAGTCCCACATAAAGGTCCCGGGGGTGAAATGGGGTTGGTTTTCATTGGCCTGATCTGGTTTGGAGGCCATGCCCACCTACACAGCCAGTTTCCTGATGGGGCCAAGGCCAGCCTAAAGGGCCCAGAGGCACAGAGCCAGGGAGCTGCCCCTCATCTCCAGCAGAGACTGGACCTCAGCCTCGCCCACCTGCCTGTCCTGCCAGTTCGGTTGACCTTCCACACCTGTGCTCCACAGCCCACAGTTTGGGGAAGAAGAAAGGGGAGGAGGGGAAATCAGGTTAAACCTGACAGCCCGGCAGAGGGCTTCTTTTCATTTCCTTGGCATTGTGATGCCTGAGGCAAGGGTCAGGAGGTGTGGCTATTGGAGCTGGCCAGAATGGCTGGGGGTAGGGGTGGGGGTGGGGGTGGAGGGGAGATGAGCAATAGTTGCATCTGAGTTCGAACCCTAACTCTGGTGGGTAGGTCGCACCTGTTGTAATCCTAGGCTAGGCTGTCTCCTCTGGGGGGCTCTGATTCCTCCCTTTGAAGATAAAGTTACAAGAAGTTACTGTATGTTAATCTGCAGACAAATACTGACTCGGAAGCAGTCTTAGCTCTCTGCACAGCACAACAAGAAAAACAACGATGGTGGAAAATCATGACACCTGGGTATCAGTTACCCTTCTGTAAGAAGTGTGGTCATCCTGCTGAGATTGTATTTTCCTCCTCCTACTGTGCTAGGATCCCTGGGGGGCATAGTAGTTATGCACTGAGCTGGGATCCCAGAGGTCAGCAGTTTAAAACCGCCAGTGCTCCACGGAAGAAAGATGGGGCTTTCCTACTCCTGTGAGCAGTTGTAGTCTCAAACTCACAGGGGCAGCTCTACCCTGCCCTCTCGAGTCATTTTGAGTTGGCGTCAACTTGGGCAGTGAGTGAGAGCAACAGAGAAGCTTGGGTGGTCCAGCAGGTAAGCTCTCTGTCGTCGACTTGAACCCATCAGCCTCTCCATGGAAGAAGAAGATCCGGCGACCTCCTCCTGTAGATTCCAATCCAAACTCACTGCCATTGAGTCGCTCCAACTCACAGGGACCCTGTCCAACAGGGTAGAACTGTCCCGGAGGGTTTCTGAGGGAGTAGAAAAGCTTCCTCTCTCTCATGCAGACTGGTGGTTTCACACTGCTGACCTTATGGTTAGCAGCCCAACCCATAACAGCTACACCACCCACCTAGGAGATCCTGTGCCACAGTTCTACCCTGTCGGACAGGGTCACGGTCAACTCCATGACATGCCGCAACAACAGCAGGGCGGCCTTCACCAATGAATGTGCATGCAAGGAAATGGGCACAGGTCAGGGGTGCGGCCAGGAGTTGGCTCTGACTCAGGGTGGCCCCACACTGGAGTAGAACCGGCCCCGCAGGGTTTTCAGTGGCTGATTTTTCAGAAGTCGGTGACCAAGCCTTTCCTCAGAGGCACTTCTGGGTGGGCTCGAATATCCAACCTCAGTGAGTGCCTCACACCACCCAGGGACGCCAACGGACTGTGGAAAAAACTCACCAAATGTGAGGTTCTAAACTCTCTCCTCCGGCTTCCAAGCTCTGCCCCTCCCCACCCCTCCCCACAGCCTTATCTGCCCTCCCCAGGGTTGTCCCTGAGCTGGGCCGGAACCCTCTGTCCTCTCAATGTGCCTAATTCACTTCTGTTTTTTTCCAGCTCCTGATTACAGATCTGGCTGGGGAGACCAGGCCACACTGTCAACAAGCCTTCTGAAAGGGTTGGCCTGCCTGGGAGCCTGTGCTGCCCAGCCTGCTCTAGATTACGTGGCTTTTGTGATCCCTGGCCACGAATGAAACTAATAAATAAAAGTTTGCTTGTTTGCTCCAACCCTCTCCCCTCCCTCCAGCCAAGTTTAGGGAAGTAAGAGTGTTCAAACCTGAGGCTAACTTGGAGGTCGGCCTGGAACTAAGGAAGGGCAGGGTCTGCCTTTGGGGCAGGGCCAGAAGGGAGCCCAGAGACTAAGGTGACTGAGGGCCAGGCAGGCTTTTGGAAGTAGTCACCAGGCCTTTCTTCTCCGTCTGTCTACGTCTTGAAGCTCCACTGAAACCTGTTGACCATGAATGACCTTCACCCAGAGATGGCTACACCAGGATTCTGATCCCTGCCTCCTGTAGCAGCATTCTTTGACCTTGGCCAGAGAAGGCCCAGCCCTGGCCCTGCGCATGAGCTACCCTGCTCTGGTCCTACTACCCACCCTTCCCCCGCCCCCTTCCCAGCCCTGCCAGGGGATCATCTTTGAGGCTCAGTGGGGTGTGCCTTGTTGGAGCCCACATGCCTCCCCTCAGACCATATTCCAGGATCCCACTCAGGCTTTCCACTCCAAGAGCACCCTGTCACCAGCACCCTCTCTGGTGGGGAGATGGCGAACTTGGGGAACTGGAAGGAGAGGGGACTGAACCCAGCCTACTCCTGCCATACATAAGTGTGTGACAGGAAGGATCTGGCATCAGATCCAGGTCAGTTTTCCAAGGAGCAACTCAGACTTGCAAATGCCCTGACAAAGGTCACGCAACTAGGAATAGCCAATTAAAGGGCTCTGGCCTTCACAAAGGGTGGTGGTGTGACATTTGAAATGACAAAAGCTGGTGCTGGAAGGGATGCTGGGCTTTAGGGGTGGTGGGGGTAGGGGGTGCCCAGTATCTACCTGGAGGAGCGGGAGCCCCCTGGCTCCTGGCTCTTGTAATCAAACCTCCACCATTGGCTTAATTGACCAGGAAGGAACTTGATTGCAGGGCAGTGGCGGGAGGAGCAGGGTGGTGGTAACAGTGGAGTCCTGCTGGTCCTGTAGGTCAGGCATTGGGCTGCTAACCGCAAAGTTCAAGCCCAGGAGCCACTCTGGCTTTCCATTCCCATAAAGATGCTGCTGTCTGCTTCAGTAAGCATTTCCAGCCTTGGAGACGCTAGACAGGGTCTCCACGCGTCAGAATCGACTCAAGGGCTGTGGGTTTGGGCTTCTCTGACTGAGAGCGACACAC
>NW_022111372.1:54116766-54134020 GCF_000313985.2 Echinops telfairi
ATTTTTTAGAAGCCCTGTCCAACTGTCCCTGATAAAGTGACCAGAACCAGAGGGCTCCGGCAGACCTGATGTTCCCCCATGAATAGCGCCCCAACCCAGCTCTGTCTTGTTCCTCTCCTCTCTGCCCACTCGCCTTTCTTCAGGCTCCCTGACTCTGAGTAACCCCAGTGCCTTTGCGCTGTTTCCCCTCACCTAGGATGCCCTTTCCCTCACTCCCTCTCCCTGCCAGCTCCCCTGCCCCACTCCTCAGGGTCCTTGGCTCCTAGCCCACTTTGCCTCCTCTGAACCCCTCTGGCTTCCCCTCCCCTATCTCCTCTTACCCACTGCGGTGCCTGGAGTCCCCTGTGAGCTGCTAGGGACAGGGGTGGGGGTGGGGCTGGTAGAGTTGACTCCCAGCCACATCAGGGCCTGCATGCCAGAGGGGCTCAGGCAGCAAAGGCCTGCTGAGTGTGGGCACCTGCTCTCTCATGAATGTGTTCTCCTGATTCCACTGCCCACCCCCCTCCATGCCCCGAGAGGCCTGTCCATGATAGTCATTTGTCAAAGTGAAGGCGCCCACCCACTCAGCCTGAACCTGCCCCGAGGGACTCCCATCTCTGAGGACGGGCACCCACACAGTGGCCTTGAGGACTTCCCCTGCTCCTACTAGGGCCGGGAACTGGAGCTCTGGCTTCAGGCTGCCCAACCAAACCCTGAAAGTGACTTTTGGCCTTTTTCTCAGCCAGCGCCAGACTTTGCCCTGGGACGTGGAGGAAGAGCATCATGGGAGGCAGAGACCCCAGGCTGGGGGCCTTCCAGGCAGGGGCTGGGTCAGGCCCCAGGGACTCGCCAACACTGCGCTGGGAGGAGGGGAAAGGTCGGTTGCAAAACCCTTGTGTGCTGGGCAGAGGCCTCCCTGCTGAGTCACCCTGCCGGGCACGTGATTGAGGCCTGCTTGGGACCAAAGTCAGGGGCTCACCCTGCCCCCACCTGGTGCCCTGCTCCCACGCCCCATCCTCGCGGGATTTCATGTTTCCAGCACAGCCCCCCCTTCTTCAGTGGACAGCACCTCCCTTTCACTTTGGAGCCCCCCTTTCCCGTACAGGGAAGTTGGAGACTCTCCTTCCCCTCAGGTTCCGAGGGTGGTCAGGTGGCCTGGTTGCAAGCCTCCAGAGCCTCCTCTCCCACCAGGGTTGCCTCTGGAATGGCCACAGGAGCCGGAGCCACGCTGGGCAGATGAGGAGCCCTAGTGGCACAGTGGTTTAAGCGCTTCACGGCAAATCCAGAGGTTTGAAGCCATCAGCCACGTTGTGGGAGAAAGATGTGGCGGGTTGTCCGCTGTCAGTGGGGTCCGTGTTGACTCGAAGCCATGCTCTGTGTATCCGACAGGAACACTGCCGCTCCGCTCTCCCCGCCCCCCACCCCCACGAGCACTATGACGATGGAGCCATGGTGCCCACCCATCTCATGGAGGGTGTGTCCCCCTCATCTTCACTGGCCTCCCACTTAACCAAGCCTGGTGTCCTTCCTGAGCACCCGCCCAAAGCAAGCCATGAAGTCTCATGCTCCTGGCGCGCTCTGGAGCACATTCCCCGGAGCGTGCTGGATGGCAGCCTTGGGAACCCCAGGGGGCAGTCCTGCTCAGTCCTCCAGGGCTACTCTGGGGGGAAATCGGCTCAACGGCCATCAGCTCGCTTTGGGTCTTGTCCCAGGCTCTGGTCAGAATGTTGGGCAAGCGGCCTTCTCCTTGTCTGTGGGGATTCCAGCTGTGCGCAGATGCCAGCCCGGGCAAGCTGGGCCTCTGTGGACTTGGTGGTTGCCTAAGAATGAGGCCACCCCTGAGAAAAGTGGGACCAAGAGGTGGAGCAAGAAGGCGGCCCAGGGTTCTCATCACCCCTGAAACGCAAAACACACCCCAGAGCCTCGGCCCTTCTCAGTGACTTGGCCCGAGAGGAAGCATGCTGGTTTTCTACCATTCACCAGCAAACTCTTCCACGTAATCATTTAAAAAATCAACCCTGAACCAAACCCGTCACGATGTCAGGATCATGGTCATCCTGCTTCATGGTGACCTGCATGCGTCTGGCTTAGAACTGGGCTCCACAGGACTTCCAGGAACTGAATCTGGGGAAGCAAATAGCCGGCAACCTCTTGGGAGATGCAAACCTCCAACCTTGGGATTAGCAGCTGAGCACTCAACCCTTTGTGCCATCCAAGGACTCCCTTTCTATCTGAGTTCTATTGGGGTAACATTTATGCTAGCTTTCTCTCTAGGCTAATGCTCCGGGCCCCAGTGTAAAGCCTCATCACAGCGTGGATAATTCTGCCCTGGCTTATTGCACTAGAGTATTAGCTGATATTTGCAACAGAATGATCGTAATGGTTAAACAACGGTCACTTGCATGCACCTCACATTTGTTGCAATGACTTCGCAAATTGACCTTCCCATCTTATTGACGAAGAGATGGGGCATCTGAGACATGCTGGGCTCGATTTTCGCCCACAACAACAGCCGCGCCGGAGGCAGAAACTCAGCGACCTCTCCAAGCAGAACCCCAAGTGCAGGCAGGTTATTAGCACCCTGGACGCCATAGAACTTCTTCTTGGGGCACTAGCTCTAATTTGGGTTCATCGTTTTTCTCCTGCCCTTAGTTCACTCCTCCTTCCTGGTGAATGGTGGTTATGCGCCGGGCCTCTAGCCAAGAGGCCAGCAGTCCCAACCCCCAGTCACTTGGAAGGAGAAAGAAGCAGCTCTCTACTCCTATAAAGAGGGGCCGCCTCGGCAGTCCCCAGGGCTGGTTCTACCCTGTCTTACAGGCTCGCTGTGAGCCAGAATGGACTCAATGGCCATGAGCGTGGTTTTTAAGGTCACTCACTCCTGGACTCCTGTTTCGTTTTGCTGTGGTGCTGTGCTTGTTGGTCAGATGTAGGCCACGTGGTCATTGCGGGCGCCACATCTGAGGTCATGGGGTGTGCTTTCTGCGGAGGCAGCCTGGAGTCATGTGCTCTGCCCTGGGTCTCCTACCCAAGCCAGCTGGGTGAAAGAGGAAACAGAGGATGCTACGGCGGAAGATCGGGCTGCAGTTCCCAGCGAGGGAGCTGCTTCCTCCTGGCTACCCAATAAATGATACCTTAGCCCCACAGCAGACTTCCTAGAGGAGGTGACCCCAGAGCTGGGCCTTAAAGGGGTGAGTAGGAGTTGGCTGCAAAGAGGAGGAGCAGCCCTCATAACTCCCTGTGTTCTCCCTTTCCTTTTATTAAGACTGATCACACTGTCACTACCAGTCCAGTGTGTCCTTTTGGCTAGCTCTGCGGGGGTGGACACTGTCTGGTTCTGTGAGGTATCTCCAGGCCTGAAAGTTGCACACTGAGCTCTGGGCCAGGCACCAGAAGGGCAGAGAGGGGTTTGACACAGACTTGTCACTGGTGTCCAGATGGCAACAAACTCACCATCTGGAGGGCAAGTGGATGGTGAACAAGCTGTCTAAACACCATGGGCTCAGGTCACAACCCCGGTAGCATTCTGAGCCAGGTGCATGTCATGTCACCTGACTGAGGGGACCAGGCAAGCTACATTCTGAGTTCTGAGTGAGTTTGTCCTCCTGGGGTGTGGCCACTCCCATGAAAAAGAGCTGGGGGTGGGGGTGGAGGTGGTTGGGGGTGGGGCATAGCATTTCTGGCAGAGGTGAACAGCCTTGGCAAATATATCAGAACTCTGGTGTGCTCTGGAAAGAGAGGGTGACTGGGTGATCCTATAAGACTGGGGTGAGGGCTGCCCTGAGGACTGTTGTTGTTGGCTGTTCCCAAGGGGCCACTGGCTCACGGTGGCCTGATGTGCAGTGGAACCTAATGTTTGTCCAATCTACCGCACGATTAGTTGCAGATTGGACCGAGGGGGCCATACCATTTCCACTGGCTGATTTTGGGGGGGAACTGCATCTCCAGGCCTTTCTTCCTGGTGACTTAGTCAGGAAGCGCCCCTGCCCCACGGTCAGCATCGCAGAAATGCACAAGGCTCCACTGACGGGCAGGGGGCAGGTGGTGGTTTCACAGCAGGTGCATTGACCAGGCACTGAGCCAAAGTCCTGGCCTGGAAAGCAAGACTTCTACCCCTGAACCATCACTGCAACTCCACCTCGAACCCCACCAAGCCAGACTCACTGCCATCCAGTCGGTGCTGACCCTTAGGGTCTCTACAGAGGGTTTCCGAGGCTGTACATCTTTATGGGAGCAGAGAGCCTCAAATTCCTCCAGAGGATTAGAGACATTCCTGGTCATTCAGCTCAGCTTTGCTTCTCAGCCCAGGAGGAAGTGTGTGCTTCCCCACCCCTAGGATTCCCTTGAAAGAAGAAGGGTTAATTCTCCAATATGTAGAAATGCTGGGGGCTGGGGGGAGGGCGCGGGAGGGGGCAGTGTGCTAAGAATGAATAGAAGAGACGAGGCTGCTGGAGGCTTAAGCAAGGGAAGGAGGCTCAGGCCTAGGAAGGGACATGTCAGTAGTTGAACTCAGTCACAACTTCCTGTGTTGGACTTTGCGCTCCCACAACTCTGGGGACCCTGAGAGCAAGGGCTTTCCATCCTATAGGCTTCTAGGCCAATTAGAGACTCACTAGGAGATGAGCAAAGAGAATCACATGAACTGAGTTGTGTAGCAAAGGGAAGCCATGGGGGTGGGGGTGGGGGTGCCCTGGGAGAATCTGAAACACCTATCTGAGCCTAAAGCAGACTTGATGGTTGTGGTAGATACAGAATCTGGTGTCGATTTGAGGATTAAGAGTGTAGGGGTAGAGTCTAGCCTGTCAATCAGGTCATAGCCATTGAGGCTTCTGTGTGGGCATGGCCTTCTTCCGAGAATTCTGGGAATTCCTGTATTTTCCTCCTTAGAGGCAGGAGACACCTCTCTCTCTCTCTCTCTCTCTGTTAACTCCCTGCCTGACATTCCTGAGGAGAAGCCACATGGACCTACCTTGATGCAGCCAGAACCCTGGACCTGGAGAAGCCACGTGGAGACCCCTGCCAGCGCTGAGATGCTTATAATACCACTTGATCCACAAGACTTCCCATCCACTGGCCTGTGATCTTCCTGCATTCAGCCTCATTGCATGTGTTTTGAGAGTCTGAAGAGGACTTTATAGATTGGTATCAGACATATGGGTAAATACTGGACTTATGAACTTGGTCTGGACTGGGCTGGGATATTTTCTCAATATTCAACTGCTCTTGTATATAAACCTCTTTCTTAGATACATAAGAGTGTTTCTATGGATTTATTTCTCTAGTCAACCCAGACTAACACAATGGTGCAGTGGGTTACAAAATGGGCTGTTAACCACAAGGCCAGTAGTTCAAAACCACCAGGTGATCTGCCAGAGAACTATGAGGCTTTCTACTCCCGTGAAGACCTACAGTCTCCGAGACTCACGAGAGCAGTTCTACTTTGTCCCACAGGGTCCCTATGAGTCAGAACTGACTAGATGGAAGTGAGGAGTTTGCTACACAGAGAATGAGGTGCTTCTTAACTCCCGGTGTTCTTGTCTGGCCACACTGCACTGCTTGTCTGATTCTCTTTTCTGCTGAGCACCGTGGGAGGAGACTAGCGTTCCATGAGTTGCTCTAAGGCTTAAAAGAGCGGCTGGTGCAGAGCGTTGTTAGTTCACTGCTGAGCAGTCAGTCCCCTGACGTGCCGACGTGGGGCAACCCATGCACAACGGAACGAAATGCTACCCAGTCCTGCACATTCATGATCGATTGTCAATTGGATTGTTGTGATCCATAGGGTTTTCCGTGGTTGATTTGGGGCTGTGGATCAGCAGAACTTTCTTCCTAAGCCATCCAAGTCTGAAGCTCGACTGAAAACCTGGTCAACATCAGAAGCAACACTCAAACCACTGGCAGCGGGGTGGTAGCTGCCCATGAAGGACATGGGCCAGCAACTGAGCCAGGTCTCCTTTAGGGAAGATGAGGGTCCTGCCCTTGAACCACCGCTGTCCCCAGCAGTGGCTTAGGAGTCAATGCTGATTTCACTGAAAAACAAAAGCATGGTAGCAGCTCATTGAGCATTGTGGGGAATGGGGACCAAGTTCCCTGGGCTCGTGGGTGGGTCTTTGGTTGCAAGGTGTGTGTAAGCTTCACTAGAATTTTCTACGTTGACATTTAAGTTCTCATTGTATCCACAGCAATGGCTACACAGAAGTCACAGATAAAATCCGGAAGTAAAGAGCTGATTAAGGACATCATGTGAATGAGAAATGCTCAGGTTAAAGTTATTCATCAGGACACATGACAAAGTTCTTCCTGGGCTGCCAACAGACGCCCAAAGGGCATAGCATTCAGCTGTAAGCCTCAGTCTGAAGGCATTCAGCTCAAGCTCTCTGGGTCAGCAAACTCAGCTCCCTGAATGACCGGAAGTGTCCAGAGGCACCCGGCTCTATAAGCCAGCTTCCTGCACACACACTTTCAGCTCTATTTGCTCCCAGAGCTGGGAAGTCCACCAATCTGTTCCACGCTCTGCCTCCGAGTTCTGCTGCTGCTGCTCCTCTGCTGGTCTAGCTGTCTTCTGACTCCAGGAGGTTCCCTGGGCAGAGATCTCATGCCCAGAAGATGCACGCCACTCCTGGCTCTGGTTGGTAATGAGAGCGCTGCCCCTGCTTCTCAGAGGGCTCCTTTTATACACAGCAGGATGCCACTCCAGGGAATCCTGGTCACAATTACTCACAGGTGACGCCTACCAGGGTCTTCCCCACCTTCTCACCAGACCCATTCAGGAGAAGGTCATTCTGTGGGAGTTACAGACTTTGGCTTTTCTGAGCCACATTAAATAATCCACTACCCCTAGAGTAGGACAAGTGGCTCAAAAAAAATTATCTTTGGGACTATATAATTACCATCTCCTCAGCAAAGAAGGGAGCTTGCTTAGTTCCAGGGAAGTTCCTTTGTGATAGGTTATGACTGTATTTCTTTTTCCTTAATTCAGCCGGTTCAATGAACTCATCTATCCAAGATTCTGCCCTTCATGAGCTGGCATTTTTCTAAGTACTAGGGAACAAAACAGACAGAAGTCCCTCCCCTCCTGAAATTTAGACAGCTAGTAGGAGGAGACCCTCCCCTCTCCCCTCCCAAGTGGTCTCTGTATAGTATGCCAGCCTTTCCTTTTGTTTTCTAAGTAAAGTAATGCTGCTAGGTCATCTCAGCACTAAGTCCTGTGCCCATACACTCTTGCTTACATAATTCATATATAAGCCACACTGCAGGCGTCTCCTTTAACCCTGAAGTCAAAAAGGAGACACTTCCAGACATGTGCCTGCCAGTCAGCAGATGGCCAAAGTCCGCTGCCCTGGTGCTTCTAATTCAAGCATTTGAAGGAATTACAGATGGAAGCTTTAATGCCCCGGAGACTGAATGTCTCCAGATCAATCAGTTGAAAAATGAGACCCAAACATTTTTTTTAGCAACATCAAATTATGTACTTGACTGCATTATCACTGTTTGTGCACTTACATTAATTTTGAATCTCCTCCACCATTACACATTCCCTCCCCATTCAAAAATAAAGGAAAAGGTAAAACGAGACCCAGGTATCGCAGTCCACAGGTGAGGCAGCTCACGGGTGAGGCAGTGCTCATTCAACACTTGATGACTGCACGGCTCATGGTCTCTGCTTCATACATGCTGGTGGCCCAGCAGTGGAGAGGCATATGTAAGGTGACCATATGTCCCGCTTTTGGCGGGACAGTCCCAATTTTTGGCATTTTTAAAAAGTCCCAGTTTTTGGAAAGAATGCACACCAAGCTAGGGAATGGTCTATTTGGTCCATATAGACCAAATTAGACCATATAGACCATAATCAAGAACCCCCGCACCCTCCCCCGGTCAATGGTGTCCCGCTTTAAATCTGGTCACCTTAAGCATATGTAACATGGTACACGTGTGATCTGGAGTCCTTGCTATTAAGCGAAAGGTGGCCAACTGGAATTCCATCCAACGGTGTCTCATAAGGAAGGCTACTTCTTGAAAATCAGCCATTGAAAAACCTTGTGGAAGAGACAGAAGTTAAACTCATGAGAGAGACCAGGCTTGCTGGTAAGGAAGAGGCTGAGGAAAACCCGCCTGAGACTATGAACCTTAGTCACCCTCCAGGTCTGGAACGGAACTCATTTGTGGGGAGAACAACCAGTTAAGATCCAAAGGGCAGTGTTGGCCCAAGGACAAAGGTCAGAGGGTGAGGAAAGAGGGAAGGATGGAACCGGACCCACAGGGAGGAAGTGGGACAAGGGGTGTGCGTTGCAAGGGGTGCAGGCTATGAGCTGAAACAAACTAATGGTTGACCGTGAACCTGGTGAGGTGCCCTGTGATCCTTCCCTGAATTCACAATGAACGGTTAAAGAGGAAAATCTCAAATTGCCAAAAAGGAAAAGGAAACTGTGCCACACAGTTCACCTATGGCATGCACGGGGCTGCCATGAGTTGGAATTGTCTTGATGGTAACTGGTTGAACAACAGAAATAAACAAACAAAATCCCCCCCCCGCCAAAATAAAACAAAACCAACAACCCCAAACCTGTTGTTCAGGAGTCCGGGCTGACTCATGGAGACGCCATGTGTGTTAGAACAGAGCTACATGCCATAGAGCGCTCGAGGCCCTAGTCTTGGGGAAGCCGGTTAACAGGCCTTGCTTGTGAGGCACCTCAGGTGGTTCAAACCACAAGCCAAACAGCTGAGTGTGGGCACCACTCAGGGACTCCACTGGGCTGGATCATCAAGGCCTTAATAATGCTCAGAGGTGAAATCTGAGGACCGTAAAGCAAAAAGAGCAGTGGGGTGGGTTGGAGGGGCGAGCAGGGGTTGGGGCAGAAGTAAGGGGAAGCGGCAGGAGGGTTCAGTGGCCTGTGTCCTTGGAGCAATGGCGTGCTCAGAAGGACTTTGAGTCCCTCTTGGACTCTGCAGCTGAGGGAGAAGAGGATGGAGGAGGCTTTTGAATCATGGTGGCGCCCTGTTTTCAGTCACTTACTGTACCAGTGTTAGGGACAGAAACCAGAAGTTCTGGGACCTGATGCCCTTTCCAGAAATAACTGTCGTTGGAGTCTAGCCAATTCGAAAAATGGAGCTAAAAACCACCGGCCAGGAAAGTCTGAGGTGAGAGGCTTCCCAAATCAGGCCGTGAGTCCTCGGAGTCACCAATGGCCTAGACACACCCTTTGTTTGACTAGCAGACTCAGTCACATACCCCCTAGGACCACAACAGAGCTGAGTGATACTCAATAAGGACTGAAAGGGGCAGGCAACTTAATTCTGAGAAATCCCCTCCTCTTCCCCCCAAAATATTAAATATTCCCCCTTTCGTGGACATGTAGAATGAAAATTTTATAAACCTTGCTTTGTCACACCCCTGGATCTTTTCCATCCAGAGGAGAACCACCCCCACCCCACCCCCACCCCCACCCTGCTCCATCTCCAGAAATGACTTTTGCTTTCAATAAATGCGTGGCCTTTGTGTGAGACCTCACGGTCGCGGTTCCTCGGAGGAGTGGAATAAGAGGCTGGGGTGGCGGCAGGGTGGTTTCCACAGAGGACATCTTTGGTGCCCAAACCCAGGACCCCGTGGCATAACTTGGAAATCTCCCCGGTTGTGATCCAGACCCCCAGCAGGTGTGGTTTCATAGGAATGCTTGCTCGTGGCCACATGGCACTTTGGCCTTTGCCCTTGGTTGTCTCTGTGTGTTTGGGGTCCTTTCTGGCTTTCTCTCTGACAGGCTGTTGAAACCTCCCTCTCCATACCATTTGCCTCTGAGCCCCCTTTTGGGGGACTCCCTTTCACTTTCCCCTGGGACCTTGCGATTCTTGGATACCACCTTTGCTTCTGCACATAGACCTCTGATGGCAGGCCAGACCCCCTTACCTTTTATTTGGATAAACATGATTATTTAACATTTGGGTCTTGGCCACCTTCACTGATCAGGACTTCCTGCCTTGAGTTCCACAGCTACTTATTTCCCTCCCCAAAGCCTGATGGTTAGAGTATATTATCAGTTGGATCACCCATGTCTTATAAAGACTCAAGTAATAGGGGACTGCGTCTCCGTCCCAGCAGACTCTTCATTGGCCATGGGTTCTGGGGATGGGATTCAGGGTCTAAGGAGGAGAGGTCAGCAGGGGGTGGTTATATCGATCCTGCTGACCAAGGGAACACCTATTAGTTCCCTGCAATGAGTCTTACTGCAGGCAACCACCGAAAACTCTGAGGGCTGCCTTGTTCCTCCCTCCCTTCATCTTTACTCCCGGCCAGGAAACGTCTGGCTGAGGTCGCTCGCACTCACCTTCCTTCTCGTTCCCTCTTTTGCTTGTTTAATCAGGAGCCAGGGTCCAGAGCCATCAAACACCCACACACACTTCCCCACTGGGATCCCTACTGAAGAACCGGAAGCCCCTTGGCTTTGACAGCCGGCACAGAATGAAGTTGCCATTCTTCTGCTTGGCCTGAGTGTCCCTTGGGAGATCAGGAAAAGTGGCCTGCTAATGGAAGCCTAAATTATAATATCATCCTTCAATTAGACCTATATTAAAGGAGGGAAGGAAAGTGGTCCAAGGTCCTTTATGCTCAAACCAAGGTCCCTTAAGAGATCATCCACAGATGTGTGAGGGGGGTATGGAGACCCGTCCACTGGGACATGGCACTGATCAGGAGCCACTCTCCTTAAAGGAGTTGATATTAAGACTCCATCAGTCACCTCTCCCACAGCACCGCCTTCCACATATACCTGGACCCCTGCAATCTTGCCACTGAAGGTGGTCCCCAATCCAGCTGGGGGTAGTATCATGCAAGTTCAAGTGCCCTTGTCCTTAGGGATTTTGCCTCTATTAAGGATACACTAGGAAACCTTTCACAGACCCTAACCAGTTCACAGACCAGTTTGATCGGTTGACTAAGTTTTAAAAATTAACCTGGAAAGATTTTTCAGTCATCCTTTCTCAGAGTTATACAGATGAGAGGGGTGATATGTGAGCCACTGCCCATGTCTACGGGGATCAGATACATGCCCATGAGCCCACTCTTCCTTTGGGAACCACAATGGTTCCTCTTTAGAACCTGGGGTAGGAGTACGAAATGGCAACAGGGCTTAGGAGCCAGGCCATATAAGCTTATGTCTAATTGATTGTATGAAAACCTTTAAATGAAGCCTGCTAATTCTTCTAGACTCGGTGAGTTAGGGGAAGAACAAGAACTCTTTAGCAGTATCCTGTTTCAAATGAAGCCCCAAAGCACACTCGTTTCATTAACCAATCTGCTCCCAACAGTCACAGAAACCTTCCAAAGTGGGCACTAACTAGGACGGCAGAAACCTTCCAAAGTGGGCACTAACTAGGACGGCAGAAAGACCCTTCTTATCTCTCGGAAGGGGCTACCAAGGTTTCCACAATCGGGCTGTCCAGGCAACTGGGAAGAACTTCCACATGGTCAAATTCATAGCTGTTGCACTTGGGCCCAAGCACCAGTGGCCACTGCAGGCACCCTGGGAGGTAGAAAGGAGTGTTACAAATTCAGTAAGGAGGGGAGTTTCTAATAAGAATGTTAATTGCTGGTTGCCCATGGGGCTGGCTGGCCTCCATGGTTCAGACAAGCTGTCTGTCCCAAGTGTGAGCAGACAGGCCATTGAGCACGGGACTGCCCCTCATCCCTGAGGGGACAAGAAGAAATCAAAGTCCTGGTAGAAGCTCATGCTATTCTGGTCACTCCACGTGAACCTCGGGTGACCATGGAAGTGGCTGGTAAGTTAAGTGAATTTCTTGACATAGGAGCAACTTACTCAGTCTTGAAGGCCTTCACTGAGTCACCTTCCTTCCTCTTCCTCTTCCTCTTGGCTCATTGTGGGAATAGAAGGCCACCCTATCCAGACGTATAGGACACCCCCTCCACCGGGCAGCTGTGAGGAGTCTTTCTTACCTATCAATGTGTAGAAGTACCCACAATACCAGTTCTTCTCCTTGGTAGGGATTTTCTCAGTAGACTTGGCCTCTAGTTACAATTCCATCCACAATTAGATAGGTGGATACCTAACTGCTAGCCACTGTCTAGATACCTCCAAGTTAGAGGATGGTAATCCTTAAGTTTGGGCCAAGGAGCTTCCTGAATAGACTTAAGAGGTAAACCAGTTCAAATCCAGTTAAAGGCCAATACCTCTGACTCTCGGTGGGCTCAGTATCCCCTCTCTATAGAAGGAAGGAGGCCTGGCCATCCCTAGTCACCACTTGCTTGAGGCTGGAATGTGACTGAAGGAGGGATCCCTTTGTGACAGTCCCATAGTGGCTGTAAAAGGCCAGATGATGAGTAGAAACTAGTTGAAGATCTGAGGGCAATACTGTTTGGCGGCTCCTAACCCTCATACTATTATTACCGGAGTGCTTTCAGTGCTGAACTTAAAGCGTTTTTCCTTGCATAAGAACTCTTAATTCCTATTTGCGTTTGAATGGTAGTGACCTGAAACTAATAATGCCCACTGTGATGGCCTGTTCTATCCCAAAGTTTTAGAGATCGCCCCATCTTTTGGGAAACTCCCTACACAAGTGATTAGAAGCCCCTCACTTGAAACCATCTAGCATTGTATGCAATAAGTAGATGATCTACTGCTCTGCAGTAGTATCGATGAAAATTCTGTCAGGGACACAAGATTAACACTGGAATTTCTAACAAAATACCGCTAAAAGTGGCTAAAGAAAAACCCAGCTGTGGCTTCCCGGATGTTACCTACTTAGGGTTTCTCATTACTCTTGGCCATTTACCAGCGCCTCTGCAGCCCTGGCTTCACTGTGCGCTCTTGATGCCCCTGCGAGGAGGAGGCGGCTCAGAGAGCTCCTGGGAAGGGAAGGTATTGCAGGATCTTGATACACGCTTTGGCAAAATGGCCCCCACCCTCTCCCCTTCCCTGAAAGGGGATGAGCACAAACAGCTGCTTTGGGGAGGAGAGCAGGAGCCTCCTTTTAAACTTTCAGGAGGGGCCCTAAGCTGGTTCCAGCACTTTGTGTCCCAGATCCCCGAAAGGTTTTCATATGATTTGTAAACGAAAGAGAGAAAATGGCTGTAGGGGTGCTAGTGTGGGAACTAGAAGGGAAACTCCAACCTGGAGGATACTTCGTCAAGACTCGATGCAGTGGCTGCTTCCTGGTCACGTTGTCTTTAGGTAGTGGTGGCAGCAGCAGGACTGCTTGTAGCAGAGGCTCAGAAACTAACATTTTCTGGCCTTGTAATTGTGAGAGCTTCCATTCCCCCCACGATGGTCCCGCTTTTAACTAAGCATAGACCCACCTGGCTATCAAATAGCTGCTTTTTAAAACACCAGCTGTTACTAATAGAACACCCAGAGGCCAAGTTAGAAGTGTGCAAGAAGTTGAACCTATATGTGGCAGTTACATAATCTCCTGTCAACTTGCGTGAAGGGGTGGAGTCTAGCCTGTCAATCAGGTCGTAGCCAATGAGGCTTCTTTTGGGGCATAGCCTTCTCCTGAGGTTTGTGGGATCTCCTGTCTTCCTCCCTGGAGGTGAGACACACACTCTCTGCTTCACATTCCTAAACAAGCCACATGGAGATGCACTGGAGCTGGAGGAGCCACGTGGAGACCCATGACAGTGCTGAGATGCTTCCACTGCCACTGGATCCACAAGATGTTCCACCCACTGGCCTGCGATCTTCCTGCATTCAGCATTATTGCATGCCTGCATGATTCTAAAGAAGCATTTATGGATTAATATTGTTAATATCAGATTTATGGACTTGATCTGAACCTGGCTGGGATGTTTCTCAATATACAATTACTGTTTTAGATAAAGCTCGTTCTTACACACACGAGTGTCTATGAATTTGTTTCTCTAGTCAACCTGGACTAACACACAATAACTCTTGCATCTACTGAAAAGGAGGGCCTGGGAATTAGCCTTGAACATGACTGTAGTGAAACCACAACTCAAGTCTTTTCCAAGAGCCGAGATCTCAAGGCTGCCCCTCTAGAGAGGGCAGAGGACACCTGGTACAGTGGTGATAGCAATATGGTGATTGACCCGTCGGCCACCGATGTGTGGGATATTCAGTGTTCTCCCTCTCATGTGAGAGGGAGTGGAACTCTCCCTCCCAATACCTTGGCCCCCAAAATGGAACACATGCTTTCATGTAACCTTTAAAACTAGGTAAGGTGATCAGACATCCCACTTTTGGTGTGACAGTCCTGATTTTTGGCGTTTTTAAAAAGTCCCAATTTTTTGAAAGAATGCATGACAAGCTACGGAACGGTCTATTTGGTCCATATAGACCAAATTTTTAGTCAAGAACCACCCCCACCCCCACCCCCCGTCAATGGTGTCCCGCTTTAAATCTGGTCACCTTAACAAAGAGAAACGTATTCAGTTTTTCACAAATAGCAAGTATACTTTCCTTATTTTGCACGTGTGTAGAAATATGTGGAAAGAGAGAGGGTAACCCTGCACAAGGGTCCCCCATTAAATATGGAAAAGAAAATTAAAGGCTATGCAAACAGTCCTGTTACATGTGGACTGGTCTGTTATATACTATAGAGGGTACCAAAGAGAAGAGCAAAAACAGTCAATGGTAACAATAAGGCTGACCAAGAAGCCAAAATGGTAGCACAGACTGGAAACCCCAGGCTCAGAAGTGGCCCCGGTACCAAGAGTGGACATGGGCACAGAGGAAACATCTTGCTATACTCAAAAGGAAGAAAAATGGGCTCCGTTGCAAGGATATGCTCTGAACCCTACTGAATGGTGGGATAAATGAATCGGAAAATTTACATCCCTACAACACTAGCATGTCGTCACCAATGTCCATCAGTCTTTCCATACTGGCGCAGACTCTTTAGTCTTGTAATTAGAGAAGATACCCATAATTGAAGGCATGCAGGAGGTAGTCAGACAAGTAACCAGAGTTTGCACCTTATGTGCCCAGAACAACCCTCAAGGGGGGCTTAAATTTCCACATCTTCTGACTCCAATCCAATGAAAGGAAAATTTCCAGAAGACTGGCAAGTAGACCTGACTTTAATGAACAGACGCAGAAGCTACAAGGATGTATTAGTAAGAGTGGACACCTTTTCAGGCTGGGTAGAAGCCGCCTCCACTAGGACTGAGAAGGCTTTAGAAGTGTGCAAGGCATTCTGGAGAGAAATCATACCGAGGTCTGGGCTGCCAATAAGCATCCAAAGTGATCATGGTCTGGCTTTTGCAGCTCAGGGAACACGTCTGGCAACTGCCCAGGAGCCCACCTCCACTTACACACCTCCTGGAGGTCTCGACATCTAGGAAGGTCGAAAGAGTCATAGAAGCCTGGACATGGACTTCAGCTAAGCGACGGCAGGAAACCAAAGCTTCCCGGGTGCAAACCTTTCCAGTCGTGCTCATGAGTAAGGGCAGAGCCTGAAAAGGGAGCGGGAATTAGTCTCTGAGTTTAAGGATGGGTGCTCCTTTCAGGTCCAAATAATCATACCTCTCCCTGAAATGAGCCATCTTTTATAACACATCATTAACCTAGAAAAGTTCAACTAGCTTGGCTGGACGTTGCCCAAGAAATCCTCCCTCGTCCTAACTCTGAACCTCTGGACCCACCAACTGCACCGGGAAGCTGGGTCCTTTGAAAGGACTGGTGGGTCAGGGGACTGCAAACTTCACTTGAAGTATTATGGACAGGTCCTTACCACATTTAGCTGTCTAGCCCGACGGCAGGAAAGCTGAAAGGAGCTCAAAGCTGGGTTCTTGTGTCTAGGATCAAGGCTATCCACCAAAATCATAACTCAGAAGATTCCTAGGATTGCCAGCCAGCAGGTGAACTGAGACTCCTGGTCAGGAAGAGGAGTTCACCGGCAGAGAAGGCTCAGCATTCCAATGTCTTCAGGTGCTAGCTGTGTCCCTGGGGCAGGATGAAGTGTTGAAGGGACACCATGAGTAATCGTGATAGGAATCGTCGGTTGCTTCCCACGGGCAGGGAGTATTCTTCCCTACTGATGCCATAGGCGACCCTTTGAGTTCAGGTTTGTATTCATTTGGGGTTGGAGCATATGGCTACACCTGGCCTTTACTGGAACAATGAGAACTTGTTACTTTAATCTGAACTAGAACTGTGACCTTGGGTCAGAAACCTTAGTTTCTGCTGGGTGCGTCCTTTTTCTCCAAATGAAATGCCCTCATACTCCTTACTTTTTATGCCGGTTGCCAACACTTCCGAAATCCGGACCCATAGAGCAGATCTCAGTTGGCAATAGAAGGGGCATAAGATCTCTATTTGTAACTCCCAGTCACTTTATTGTTTAATAAATCTACCATAGAGGTGCCATTAGATGCCCTCCAGGCTCCATTCAAACAGGAACAAGTCAAATAGCTTCTCGTCACCCACATTTTGCTGCCACCAAGGCTCTGGAGGAAATATTTGGGAATACATCAGATTTACAAACCTCACCCCTCAAAATTGTTTAACGAGAATTTTTTCCCTTTAACAGTAGTGTGGAGACAGTAAACGTATGTAATTACACGGCCGCCTTGCTGTGCTCCAACCGCTTTTACAACTACTGCCATTTGAAACCCTGGTGTGCAGTGAAGATGTAGCTCCTTCTAAGGACAAAAAGTGGGGTGGGGTGGGGTGTCAAATACAGCCAGATACCCTGTATGCATTTGTGGAAGAATGAGGCTTGGACAAAAACTCCCCAGCCTCCCAGAACCTTTATGTATCTTTACCAAATGTTTGCCAATCAATGTTTTATTGGCAGGAAAGTTGTTAAACAATTCACGAGTCTCATAATTTAGGCAGTAGACCCTTTTCTTCAGGACACGTGGGCAGACGAGGCGGATTGGGACCCTCATCAACACTTCCAAGGGGATTAAGGCTCATGACTTCTGGAAGTGGCCAGCCACAACTTAGGTACCACTAGGAGGAAGGACAGAGCTGTACAGAGACCCAAGTAGCCCATAGAAATGGGAAGAGCAGGTTAACTCCACCAGCATATGTATCTCTCCCAGTATGTATAGGCCAAGTATAGGCCAAGGCCCCTGGTAGTGTGTTCTCAGTTGTCTAGACCAATCGGTGGCAGGAGAACCTGCTCCCCAGGTTAGGTGACTCCCCCCAAAAGTCCCTTCCCAAGATTGTTTTCCATTCTCTTGTTGGACACCATCTCATATTACCTCCATCAGAGGGGAATAAGGGTAGCTAGCATTACAACATTAGTCTCGGCTTTCTGTCTGACTGGAGAAATAGCCTACAACACATGTTCCACACGAATACTCCCCCCC
>NW_022111372.1:54134185-54136752 GCF_000313985.2 Echinops telfairi
GGGTCTGCGCCTCACCAACGCTCATGTTGCTTTTCCATGAACAAGTCGGAAGTGGCATGGAGAGCGGATGACCTACTCCCATGGCCCAAGTGGTTAAGTGGAGACCAGAAATGCTTTGCTGAGGACACTTGAAAGAATAGTAAAAACCTTTGCCCATCCTTCACATGGGTTCTCCCTCTTTGGGGGCCTTTTGCAATGACTGCCCTTGGATTATTGTTTGGACCATGACTTTGTAATCTATTGATAACATTTGTCTCTTCACCTTCAGGGAACAACATTCAAGTCCTTAAACATCCTGAGGGAGATATTGTGATCCCTAGTAATCTCAAGGCCCCCGATGCATGCATGTTTGGAACGACAGGAACTTCAAACCCGTGCTTACTACCCTGCATCCTGAACCCCTCACTGGCCCAGGTACAGTAGAGGGGAGAAGGACTTACACCTACTATGCTGCTCATGTTTGGGACGAGGACAGATGAGTCATGCCAAATGAGTTTGAGGTTTCTGTCTCCTGGGGGCGGGATGTTAGGGACCAAACAGGAAAGTTTTGAATCGGATGCCCTTCCAGAAATAACTGTCCTTGGGGTCTAGTCAATTAGAAAAAGGAGCTGAAACCACAGAGAGGGAAACTCTGAGGTGAGAGGCTTTTCCCAATCAGGTCATGAGTAGTTGGAGTCACCAATGACCTAGAGAGACACCCTGCTTATTAATATACTGAAGCATACACCTGCTAACGCCATGACAGATCTGATACTAAATAAAGACAGAAAGGGGGAGGTATCTGAATTCTGAGAAATCCCCTCAAATTCCCAGAAAAATATTAAATATTCCTCCCTTTAGTGAGCATGTATTTGTCAGACTGAATGAAATAAAAACCCTTGCTTTGTCTTTTCCATTCCTCGGAGAGCTAACCGTTCCTTCTTCAAAATGTGCTTTCCCTTTGAGTACCTGCCCGGCTGAGTGAAATGCTGCACTGAGTGATGGCTTATTGTTGGGTTCCTGCGTCTGATCTTCCAGTTCTTCAGAGAACAGAGAACCTGGACTGGGAGGCCAGGAACAGCCGCAGAGGACAACAAGGCTGGAAATGCAGGAAGCCATCTGGAACCTCATGCTGAGTCATAAGCCAGAGACAAACAAGAAGACCATGATGGCAGAGGCAGGCAGGGGTGGGAAGGCAATTCTCTCGAATCCAAGAGGGCACCGGAATTAGACACTGCACCCTGTGATGAATCTGCGGGATGCTCTGGGTCTCTCCTGAGCCTTGCATGATTCCCAGGCAGCGCTTATCAAGCTCCACCTGCATGCCGAGTTCCTCTCCAAAGCCAAGGGCTGCCTTGCCGTTTTCCTTAGCAAGGCTCATTCAGTCCTGCTTTATCATATGTTACTACCTGTCATCCCTTGGACTGTTGTCATCAACTTTCTGCCCCTGCCCCTGGTAGCGTGTGGTTATGTTAGGCTGCTAACCCCGAGGTCAGGAGTTCGAAATCACTAGCCATCTTCAGGAGAAAGATGAGGCTTTCAATCCTGTAAACAGCTATAATCTTGGAAACTCGCAGGGGCAGTGCGACCCTGTCCTATAGGATCACGACGATCGGAGTCCAGTCAATAGCAGTGGGTTTGATTTTGGTTTTTCTTCTTCAGTAGGAATAAATCCTATCTCATTAAGGTAGTGTGAAGATTGGACGCCAACGGCATTTTTAAAAAGTATCTTGCATGAGTATAGTACAGTGTATGTGGTTTAAAAAATGGAAGCTTTTATTGCCATCCAGGGAAAATTAATCAGCTGCTATGCAGTTGACTCCAACACATAGCAAGTTCATGTGTTCAGAGTAGAACTGCGAAGGGGAGCAGCATTTTCAATGGCTGGCTTTTAATAAGTCGATCGCTCGACCTTTCTTCCACAATGATTCTGGTTGGCCTGGAAGCACCAACCCTTAGTTTGTCAGCTGAGTGCACTTTGTCTTTGTGCTATCTAAAGACTACGGATTGAATGATGTCCCCACAAGTGGCAAGTTGAAACTCTGACCACCCAAACCTGTGAACGGCATTCTTATGTGAAAATAGAATCTTTGCAGGTATAGGGAACCTGAAATCACCTGTCTCCAACATGAATGCTGTTTTTTAAAAAAAATCGTTTTATTAGGGGCTCATACAACTCTTATTACAATTCATACATACATCAATTGTGTAAAGCACGTTTGTACATTCATTGCCTTCATCATTCTCAAAACATTTGCTCTCCACTTAAACCCCTGGCATCAGGTTCTCATTTTCCCCCTCCCTCCCCTCTCCCCTCTCCCTCATGAACCCTTGATAATTTATAAATTATTATCTTGTCATATCTTGCCCTGAAAACTCCCTTCACCCACTTTTCTGTTGTCCATCACCCAGGGGGGAGGTCACATGTAGATCCTTGTAATCGGTTCCCACTTTCCAACCCACTCTCCCTCTACACTCCCAGTATCTCCACTCACACCACTGGTCCAGAAGGGATCATCCACCCTGGATTCCTTGTGTTTCCAGTTCCTATCTGTACCAGTGTACATCCTCTGGTCTAGCCAGACTTG
>NW_022111372.1:54137617-54151327 GCF_000313985.2 Echinops telfairi
GGAACTGTCGGTCCCCTTGTTTTCTCCTCCAGATTGTTCATCCAGCCTGTCTTATTTAGACAGACCTGCGGAGATAATAACAATGAATGCTGTTTTTATAGAAAACGGGACACACAGAAAGAAACAGTGAGACTATGGCCATGTGAACATCTATCTACAAGACAAGAAGGGCAAAAAGCAGCTCGGGCTGCCAGAAGCTGGCCGAGAAGAGCAAAGATCTTTCTCTAAAATGGACAGAGAAAACACAGCCCTGCCAATGCCCTGATTCCCACCCCTAGCCTTAAGAACTGTGAGGCAGAACATTTCTGTCCTGCCAGGGCCCTAGGAAACGAATACAACAGGCACATAGACAGCCCAGGGAAGGGAGCTGATTCAGCAGAGGAAATGGGTGATATTCAGAGTTGGGGGCTCGGAGGGGATCCCGGGAGCTGCAATGGGGAAAGGACTTTCTAGAAGATGGGGTGGGGAGTACCGCTAGACCCTGAGCAATGAGACAGAGTAAAGGTAGCTTAGACCAAGGCAGAGGCTGGACTTGGCCAGGTATGGTTGGGGTTCAGTGGGATATCAGCGGATTGAGCCCGGGTTGTACTTGGAGAAAGGAAAGAGGAATAGCTAGTTGGCAAAGTCTGGCTGAGGAAGGCTTTTATCTCGAATGATGAACTGCTCAGCCCAGCTGAAGGAAATTACAGCCCTGGGTTAGTGCCGCTTAGGGGAGGTCTTGCTGCCACACATGGTATCTGCTCAGCAGCACTAAGAGGGGAAGACCTGTCTGGCCAGCGACCTCAGCCTTGGCCCCTGGGTACAAGAAGATAAGACATTCCCATTGTCCTCCGACGGTTCTTGGCCGGCAGCTAAGAGTGGCTGAAGCAAATCATGGGATGGTCTGGCCTTTCTGGAGGCCTGGTAAAATGTATGTCAAGAGGATTCAAACTATACACACCTTCAAATGTAACGCTCTCACTGCCAAGGGTTGATCCTAGGGGCATGGGGAGGGAGTTGTGTAAAGCTGGGCGTAAATCCAAGGATGGTCCCTATAGCAGTCATTACCAACATAGGACTCAGAGATGCCCCCGCTAGCCAACAGCAGAGGCTTGGTGAAAATGTGGCTCTGGTGGCGCAAAGGGTTTGTGCTCAGCTGCTATCAGACAGGTTGGAGGTTGGGACGCCCCCATGGTGCCGAGAAGAAAAGCCCGGTGATTGGTTTCTGACAAGTAGACCACTGACCACCCTCTGGACCACAGCTCTACTCTGACACACCTGGGATTGCCTGGAGTCAGAGAAGGCCCAGTCAGCGATTCTCACCCTGAGGGTCGTGACCCTTTCCCAAGGGTCACCCAATTCATAACAGTAACAAAATGACATTGATGAAGTAGCAACGAACATAATTTTATGACGGGGGGCGGTGGGCAGTCACCACCACATGAGGAACTGTATGAAAGGGTCGTAGCATGAGGAAGGTTGAGAACCACTGGTTCAGGGGGAACATGCTTGGCTTATTATTGTAGGTTTAGTTTTGTTTTATTTGGGGTTTTTGACTTTCTGCTTTTAAATCATCACACAGGGATACTGCAGAACACTACCTTCTCATGGCCTGGTGCTGGCTTTGCAATTAGGTGAATTATTCTAACCCTTGAGCCCCCGTGTCCCCCTCTGTAAAACGAGATGTCTCTGCTCGCTCACGCTTTGAAGTGTGATGCTTGGGTGACGTCTCTGTGGTCAGACTGTCCGAGTGTTGGACTCCACCGCCACCACGTCCTCCCTGTGAGTGTAGCTGAGCCAGTTTGCCTACTCAACCTCTGAGTTTTGTGACTTGGTGGGAGCGATAATCGTATTTGATAATGATGGTGTTAAGACTTAAATGGATAGATGGAGTGTTTTGAAGAGGTCTTGACACAAATTAAGTGCTCCATAAACATTATGATTTGTGTTAAGGTCCTGCTGTTGTCGTGAGGTGCCCCTCAACGCACCAGCTCACGGTGATGCCGATCCCAGCACAAGGAAACCCTGCCTGGCCTGGCACCATCTCCCCGATGGGATGCAGATTGGACCACTGGGATATATAGGGGTTTCACTGGCTGACTTTCAGAAGCAGCAGCAGGCAGGCTTTTCTTCCTAGTCAGTCTTCGTTTGGAAACACTGCGTAAACCTGTTTAGCATCCTAGCAACACACAAGCCTCTACTGACAGGTGAGTGGTGGCTGTACATGAGGTGCATTGTTGGGGAATCGAACCTAGGCTTCCAGAATAGAAAGGGGGAGTTCAGCCACCAAACCATCGGTGTTCGATGTTAGGGTTTCGAGGCCACTGCCAGGTAAAGCAAGAGGCTTCTTGAGATGCTCAAGAGAAGAGCATGGGGCCCCAGTCAGAGGTGCTGCTGCTACTGCCTTTCTGTCACCATTACTGCTGTGAGGACGACTTGAGTGGTTTTTGATAGGAAACATAAATAGTGTATCATCCATCATTTTGTTTACAGAGAAGGCGCCCTTACTTATCAGGAGGGCCCTTTGCCAAGTTCAAACAACAGACGTATTCTCTCCTCTAAGGAGCTTTCTGTCTGTTGAGAGTCATTTGGCATGTTCTAGTGCCTTGGTCACACATTCATTTACGAAGCCACCTTTTAAATGTCAGGCTTGACATCTGCTTAATGATGGGAACAGGCCCACTGTGGGGAGTGGCCCCAGGGTCACTGTACCTCTGGCCTCACGTCTGCTTCCGAAACTCGAACCTCGATGGTTTGAAGACCAGAAGAGTTTTGCTATCACTGAAGACCATTTGTCCTAGTCTTTCCTTCCTTGTTTTTCACCAATTGCTCTCACATTTCAAACTTAAATATAGTTACTTTAAAAAGAAGCCAAAGAACATGACCATCAGGAGAGCCAATGCCAATAGGAGGTGTTGCAGCCATTGCTGTTCGGTGCCAACGAGTTGGTTCTGACCAGGAGCTACCCTGTGTACACCATAACGAGACGCTACTGGATCCTGAACCATCTTCACGTGGTTCTTATGTTTGAGCCCATTGTTGCGGCCACGGAGCTAATCCATCTTGTTAAGGGTCTTCCTCTTTTTCACTGACCCTTGTCCTTACTAAATATGATGTCCCTCTCCAGGGACTGGTCCCTCCTGATAATACGTCCTAAACCCAAGAGACAAAATCATGCCATCTTCCCTTCTGAGGAGTATGCTGCTGTGCTTCTTCTAACACAGAACTATTGATTTCCTTGACAGCCCATGCTCTACGCAACACTCATTGCCAACATCATACTTCAAAGGGCCAATTCTTTCCTGGTCGTCCTTATTCATGGTCCAGCATTCACATGCCAGGGAGGCAGTGTAAGTGGGATCCCGCCCCCCTCCAGCCTTTTAGCATGAATCGAGTAGAGATTGACCACAGCAGGTTGTAAGTTTTATATTCAATGATTCATACACATTGTTTTATTTAATTCATCGCAAGGTGACAGTTTTTGCTTTTTAATACTTTACAGAAGTCAATTGGATAAGGAAGCCCTGGTAGTGCTGTGGCTTAGGCATTGGGCTGCTAACCACCAGGTCAGTGGTTCAAAACCAGCAGCCACTCAATGGCAGAGAGATGAGGTTGTCTGCTCCTGTAAAGACATAGAGTCTTGGGAACTATGTGGATCACTGTGTGTTGGAACCGAGCCAATGGCCATGGAGCTTTTTTGTTTGTTTTTTGGTTCTTGCAATAAGAGATAGCTGTAAAAATCAATACCATGGAAATAAGACAATATTGTTGAATTCTAAAGAATAAGGTTCCTGTTGATGACTCTGGGCAATGATGGATTATCTAATAAGCAGGATAAGCATCGACCTACTTGTGCTTACTTACTAATCTAAAGTGAAGGGTTTCACATGGGTTTTTCTTACTGACTACTCCATCCCTCCCAGGGATTGTCGATTAAAAAGGGGCTTCAATTCTGTAGGACAGTGCTGTGGGATTGGGAGCAAGACAGATACCAGCCAGACCTAGAAGCAGAATCATCGATGATGTGAAAAACTGTGAAATCGTTCACTACAGGTTAGTAAGTAAGCACAAGGAAGCCCATGCTTACCTTGATTATTGGGTCATCAGGCATGGCCAGCCTCTTCACATAATTCAGTTCTCTATTATGGAAAACTTTAGGAGAGACAAGCTCACCCTCTGCTACTAGCTTATTTGTTCATTTGGGGAAGATTCCTTCTTCTCTCTGAAAAGGAGGAACTGAATTCGAGAGACATCCTTTTCTGAGCACTTCCAGGCCCTAAAATTCTGTGCATTGGCTTGGATGGTGCAAAACTGGGCTGCATTTCATTCTGTTGCACATGAGGTCACCGTGAACTGGGACCAGCTCGCAGGCTGCTAACCACAAAATGAGGTGAGGCTCTGTCGGCAAATTCATCTGTGTCCATTCGGTGGCCAGAAATGTTTTCTCACCTGCTGATGGGTGTGGGGGGTGGGCGGGAGGGGGGCAGTGACCAAGGGACAGCCATGTGTAATGGCTACATCCCTGGATCTAAATGAAACACACGGATGTCAGATGCTTTACCCACCCACAGAGGGATTTGCATTTCCTGGGATGGATTGGCTGTGCTGGTGATGAAGAAGGAAGTTGCCCAAACTCCCTCTGTCCAGCTGAGCATTTAGGAAGAAACAAGCCCATGGTTGCTCTCGGCCTTGGAGACCTTCCCCTTGATCAGCAGCCCCTGCACTTTTCTCCTGCAGATGTTTCTGCTCTCAGCCTGGGAGGAGCCACCTGGGCATTGCCTGGAAGATTCCTGTTTTCGTGTCTCCTAACTCCTCCTCCTATGTCCATCGGGAGCCACCTTCACCTGTGTGTTGCTGCCACCAGCTTCCCAAGCCTGAGCCTCAAGGCCCTACACAGTCCAGCACCAACCTGCATTCCCAGCCCCACCACTGGAGTGTCTTTCCTGGGCCTATGGCTTGAATTGTGCCCCACCCCCCTGAAAAAGATATCTTAAAGCCTTAAGCCAGTACCTGTGAATACGCCCTTCATGGAAATAAAGGCCATACTGGACTAGGATGGGTCCTAGTGGCTTCAGAGTACTGTCTGATAAAAGGGGAGTTTACCACTTACCCTCTAGTCAATTCTAACTCTTGGCACCCATGTGTGTCAGGGTAGAACTGTTCTCTATGTGGGGTTCATTGGCTAGCTTTCCAGTAGATTACTAAGTCTTTCTTCCAAAGTGCCTCTGGGTAGATTTGAATCTCCAACCTCTTGGTTAGCAGGAGAGCATGTTACCAGTTAGAACCACCCATGGACTCCATAAAAGGAGGTGACAGACACAGAAATAGAGTTACACATAAAAGAAGACGTCATATGCCAAGAAGTGGCTAAGACTGCAAGTGCCTTCTTGCAGAGGGCACAGAGAATGTGAACTTCTGGCCTCCAGGACTGTGAGACAATAAACTTCCACTTTTTAAAGCCACCTACTTTGTGGTATCCTTCTAAGAAATGAATGAATGCACATGGCACACTGCTGTTGCTGTTAGGTCCCATCAAGTCAGTTCTGACCCATAGCAGCCCAATGTACAACAGAGCAAAGCACTGCCCAGTCCTGTGCCTTATGTTTGAGCCCATCGGTGCAGCCACTGTCAGCCCATCTTGCCAACGGTCTTCCTCTTTTTTGCTGCCAAATTACTTTACCACACATGTCTTTACTCCAGAGACTGATCTTTCCTGTGCACTTACATGTGCAAAGTATGTGAGACAAAATCTCACCATCTTTGCATTCTGGCTGAACCTCTTCTAAGACAGACTTGTTGGTTCTCGTGGCAGTCCATGGTACGTTCAGTATCCTTCACCAGCAGCACAGTGCAAACTCATCGATTCGTCTTCAGTCTTGGGTATTCAATGTCCAACTTGCACATGCATATGAGGCAAAGTCTTCAAAGCGACATCTTTGGTTTTCAACACTCTAAAGAGGTCTTGTGCAGCAGATTGACCCAATACAATACATCTTTTGATCACTTCACTGCTGCTTCCATGAATATTGATTGTGCAACCAAGTAAAACAAAATCCTTGGCAGCTTTAACCTTTTCTCCATTTATCATGATGTTACCTACGGGTCCAGTTGTGAGGATTTGGGTTTTACTTACATTGAGTTGTAATCCATCCTGAAGGCTGCTATCCTTCATCTTCATTAGCATACTTCAAGTCCTCCTCACTTTCAGCAAGCAAGGATGTGTCACCTGCATATCTCAAGTTGTTAATAAGCCTTCCTCCAATCCTGATGCTGCATTCTTCTTCACATCTCCCAACACCACGGACAACTCGCTTTAGCACGCAGATTGAATAAGGATGGTGAGAAGATACAACTTTGAGGCACACCTTTCCTGATTTTAAACCATGCAGTGTTTCTTTGTTTTCTTCATACAACTGCCTTTTGCTCCATGTCCAGGTCCCACATGGGCTCAATGTAGTGTTTTGGCACACCCATTCATCCCAAGGTTATCCATAGTTAATTATGATCCACACAGTCAGATACTTTAGCATAGTCAGTAAAACAGAAGTAAACATCTTTCTGGTATTCTCTGCTTTCCTCCAAGATCCATCAGCAATGTAGTCCTTGTTACACATCTTCTTCTGAATCTGGCCTGAACCTTTGGCAGCTCCCTGTCAGTGTATTGCTGTAACTGTTGTTTGATGATCTTCCCCCAAATTTTACTTGTATGTGATATTAATGATAGTACATGGTAGGGATTAAGAAATGCTTTTGAATTAAATACAAGGCATTATGTAGCATTACTTCTACAGTTCAAAAAAAAAAAGAGCAAAAGTTAAAAAAACACACACAAAAAAACTATTACTATTGAGCCATTCCAACTATGGAGACCTTATGTGCTACAGAAAACTCTTTGTGGAAGCGGACTACCAGGCCTTTCTTCCACAGAACTGCTAGGTGGATGTGCACCATCCACCCTTAGGTTTGGAGTTGACCAGAAACCAGTGGTGCCACCCAGGGACCTTCTGCTTGCCTTTCACGTCAGTAATAGTTGGTGCTTGAAGAATTCCCATTTTCCAGGACCTAGTTGGGTGACTGTGTTAGACAGGTTCTAACCTGTCTAATCTACATAGATATCTATATAGATATAGATGATATATATAGATAGAGATAGAGATAGATATAGATAGGCTTATACAGGGAGAAGGAATATAACAGTTATTTAGTTCACACAGTGGTACAGAGGGCTCAGTTCATCTCACTTTTGTGGAACAGTTAAATATATTGAAAGCTCTTCAACTCACAGAGGCGCTTTCAGCCAAGGTCAAGGAAGCAGACAGTGGCATCTTCCCTCAGGCAAAACAGGAAGTCTGCCCGAAGGCAGTAGATACCAGGTTGGGTCAGCAACAGTCAGTAGCATGGGAGCTTATCAAAGCAGGTCCTGATGGGATATTGAACTCAACCAATGCAAGGCAGTGACAGGATCCACCAGCCTCAAGCTCAAGTGATGTATGCACCAGCAGTGTGGTGAAGCAGGTCTTGAAGGAACCTTAAGCTCTAATGACATGATTTATGTAGGGTTGGCTGTCCTACAGGTAGTGTAGCTCACAAGTTGAGGCAGAGAACTAGCTAAAGCAGCAGCACATTGGTCAGATCACCAGAGAGCAAGAGAGACAGGGGCAGGCTTTGCAAAGCCATTTATGTCTTTGCCCGCCAATCAAACTGTGACTTGCTTCATCTCACATGTTCCTATTGGCTAGGTTGGCACAATAAACCTAACTATCACAGTGACCATTGTCTAGAGTTCCCCATGCTTTTCTGGTGTTAGTCCTGATGGTTGTCTTTATCCTGGGAAGTCCTTCAGTCCCAGGCAAACTGGGATGGCTTGTCTCGCTACAGGTATAGGCTCCATACTCCATACTTCCAGTCCAGTGGGGAAGGCCTTTGCCTCACAAAGAAAGGTGGTGTTGCCCACCATGGCCAGTGCAAGAAGGAGGAGTCAGCATCTATACCGGGCACTGCAGTTGTTGTCAGCCACCGTGACTTGGTTTCAACTCATGGGGCACTTGCACAACAGAACAAAACACTGATCCCCTTCTGTGTCAGCTTCTCCATCATGTGTGTGCTCAAATCCATTGTTGCAGCCACTGTTTATTGTGAGTGTGAGGGCCTCCCCACCCAGGGCCCTCGCCGTCTAGAACTCTACCAGGCAATGCTTTGTTGAGTTCTACAGGGTTTTCATTGGCTAGTTTTCAGAAGTCCAGCGTTGGCTTTCCTCCCAAGTCTGTCTAAATCTAGAAGCTCTGCTGAAACCTATCCACTCTAGCTGCCCTTGCTGCAATTTAAAATGTCAGTGGTGTAGCTTCCAGCAACACATGGAAGGTAGGGAAGGGATAAGGCACAGTCTTTACCCTGGATAAGCTCTGGTTGTCACTAGAAACTTGTGGGACACACAGCTCATTTACTACAAAGTCGTTGATGTGATGAATCAGAAATCTACACCTCCTCATCGCTGTTCCCATCGCACAGTTTCTATTTTAATTGGGGCTTCAAGCATCAGAAACCCACTCTGGTGAATTAAATATATGCATATTGAAAGGGCATTCAATGGAACAGCTGAAAAATTAGGCCTTGGAAGGCAGAGAAACAATTGCCACTAGAGAGTTGAGACAGGCAAAAATAATGCCAGAACAAACGAACATGCTTTTTTCTCCATTTCTATTAGAAAAATTGACGCTAGCCATTCTTTGCCCTTGGATGCCTATGCCCAATATTCTAATTCCAGGAAGAGAGACTCTGATGTCCAAGCTTGGGTTTCATGCCAGCCTCTTGGCCAGCCTGTGGGGCACCATGATTAGAAATTCCAACCAAGCTATGTGCTGTGGGCATGGGGGGAGGTGGTTGCTGATGGGAACTGAGTCTTTAGGGAAGCTGTGAAGTTAAAAGTCTCAGCTGCCTACTGCTTTCTCTTTGAGAAGTATCCCACACATGGCCTTTTCCAAGGCCTTCTGTACCCTGGTCACTGCCTTCTTTCCCATGTATTCTGAATTGCCACGGACAGCCCTATGCAGACAGCTGCCTTTCTGGGCACAGGTGTCTTACCCTGACACCTTGACGCTTATCATCTTAGATCATGGGCTATGTTCCTTGGCACAGAGAAGACACCCCATATGTGTGGCTGAGTGCTTTCCTGGGCGTTTTTTAAAAGCACTTGGCCAAGCGGATCCTGCCATCCTTCTGGCCCAGCGCTCTTCAGCCAAACCACCTGAAGCAAGTTCTTACCCCAGGACCTTTGCACATGCTGTAGCTTCCACTCATGTTGATCTTCCCTCCACTTGGTGGCTCTCAACCCGAGGTGATTTTGCCTCTCCTCTAAAAGCCAAACAAGCCCATTGCTCTCACACTGATTCTGACTCACAGAGACTTTACGGTACACAATGGCACTGCCCCATAGGGTTTCCCAGGCTGTAAATCTTCACAGGAGCAGACTCTCGCAGCTTTCTCCCATGATGCAGCTGGTGGGCTTGAACCTCTACCCCTGTGGTCAGCGGTCCAACGTTTAATCCACTGCATCTCTAGGGTCAGTAATAATAGTTCCTTCTTCCCAGGAGTGTCACAGGGGTTGAATAAATGAACATGAACGCACAAGACACTTGGGAAAATGTAGACTTCAGAAAAAACTCAGTAGACTTTCAGTGCCAGCAGCAGCAGCAGCAGCAAATGGCAGAAAGGGCTCCAGGCTCCTCCCAGAAGACTAAGGAATGAATGCAGCTTTCAAGGCCTTGTTTCATTTCCCTAGCTCCTGGACATCCGTGGAATAAACCGGATGAAGCCCTTATCCGTCCCTTGTTTTGGGAAACAGGCAAGCAGAGAGCGCACATCCAACAGGGCAGATGGTATTGCCCTTCAGTTGGGAAACCAGAGGAGGAGACTTAAGCTTTCCATCGTAAAAGATACGGACCCATAGGCGAGGCAGAGTGGAGGCATCGGGGAGAGTGGGAACAACCCCTGTGGGTTTCGAGGCTATAACGCTTTACCTGATTCGAAAGCCTCGTCTTTCTCCTAGAGAGTGACTGATGGCTTCAAATGATTCACTTTGTGGTTAGCAGCCCCACCTGGAACTATCCATGCCACTGGGGTTTCTGGGTGAAGCCCTAGAATGATAAAAAGTCTTTGTAGCCCAAGCCCAAAGCTTTGTATCGTCAATGAAGCCCCGAGAGGACAAGGGAACTCCGAGGTGTAGCACAGCGGCCTTCCCGTGCCACACACAGTGTTACTTTCACTACTGCAGGCCAAGGCCAGTGGGAGACAGGTCCCAGGGCATCCCGCCTGCGGCTCCTCTGCTCTCCTCTCTGAGTGGTGCAAACGGTTTCACTTTGCTGCTGGCTGAAAGGTTGGTAGTTCCCATCCCCCTGGAGGCAGCAGGAAAGGAAAGTCTGGCAATCTCTCCCATGTGGTTGTTGGTTACGATGGATACAACTCCAACTCACAGCCGCCCGCTGGGTGCGGAGTAGAATCCCTCCCCAGGGCTTCCCAGGCTTTGACCTTTTGGAAGCAAAGCACCATGAAGATAGAGCCAACCTGTGTATCCATATACGAATGCAGCACCTAAGACCTGTTCGCGGGGCCCTCAATGCACTTGGGGCCTTTGACAACCCGTGCGTGTCAGGGTAGAACTGTGGGCCACAGGCTTTTCCACGGCCGAGTCTTTGGAAGGAGATTGCCAGGCCTTTCTTCTGAGGCACTTTGGGTGGACTCCAATTCTCAACCTCTGGAGAGCATCTGAGTGTGTTCATCCTTTGCAACACCAGTGAGGGGCTCGAGGAGTGGCGGTGGGTGTTGTGAGATCCTATGGCAGCAGTTCTCAACCTGTGGGTCGCGAGCCCTTTGGAGGTCAAATGACCCTTTCACAGGGGTCGCCCAATTCATAATGGTAGCAAAATGACCGTGATGAAGTAGCAACAAAAATAATCTTATGGTCACCATCACATGAGGGACAGTATGAAAGGGCTGTGGCATTAGGAAGCTCGAGAACCACTGCCCTGCGGGAACACCCATTTCTCAGGCAGCACCAGGAGGCCCCAGAGAACACTGCCAACGAGGCATGCAGGTCTTTGTCACTGAGACTTCAATCCTAAATGGATAGAGCAGCAGTCATGGAGAAAGATGCACTGCCTCCTCAGGAGGAGGCCTGAGCGTTCCCACTTCCCTTTCAGCAGGGAACTGTCTTCCCCAGCTACACTGTGGGCAATTTGCATTTAAATGGCTTTTTTTTTTTTCATTCCGGAAGTCTCTTAGGTTGGCTGGAGTGCCGAATTTCCTTAGAGTCTGGAATCCCCATTTTGTATTGAGGATCCTGCAAGTCCTCCTTCCTCTCAGTGAAGGTGAGTGAGACCTGGTCCCAGATCCTCCCTCTGGAAACCTCGCCCCTGAGAAAATCACCCATGTCCCAATTAAGGAGAGATGGCGGCAGGGAGGGGCAGTGGATTCTGGACCATGCAATTCCCGGAAGGAGACCCCCTGGTGGGTCAGCTTTAGGGTCTAGGTCTCATTGTGTTATGTTTAATAACAACCCTCACCATGGCGTCTACTCCTCCTTTGTGGTTTGTCGCTGTGTGCTGGCTTGCTAGCTGCTGTGATGCTGGAAACTATGCTATTGGGTATTTCAAATACCAACAGGGCCACCCATGACAGACAGGTCTCAGTGGAGCTTCCAGATGAAGACAGACTAGGAAGAAAGGCCTGGAAATCACATCCTAAAAATTAGCCAAGAAACACCTTACAAATCACAACATCCCATGGTCCCATTTGATTGCTTTTGACATACTCATCCTCTGGAAGAAGACAGCGTGTTGCATGCAGTTGAGGGTTGCTATGGACACTTAAGACTGTTGGTGAGATGGGCTGGCACAAAAGCCGCCACCATGCTAGTGAGCACCCGGGAGATGCAGGGTTAGGCAATGCTTCTTGTTGTTGTACACAAGGTTTTCAGGAGTGGGCGCCCACTCAACCACCCCACACAACAAGCACCCTGCTGGGTGCTCAGCATGCAGAGCTAAGTCAGAAACACCTGCTTCCCCAAGAGCTCACTGCCAAGGGAACAAGAAAGAAAAGCAAAACACTCTGGAGTACAGCCAAAGACTTGCTGAACTAAAAGTCAGAGTCTATAGCAGCCATACTTGCTGGGGGCTGTTGAGCTAGCACCCCCGTGTGACACGGCATCCGCACAGGGTTTGCTGGCCTCTGGTCTTTGCGAAGCAATAGGTCTCTCTCCTGCAGGGTGGCTAGGTGGGTCATGAACAGGGAGAGGCTAGAGACAAGGAGGTAGTAAAGAAGTAAATAAGTATGGTAAGAAGAGACGAGCCTGACACACCCCTTTCCTGATTTAAACATTCCCTTGTTCTGTTTGCACAGCTACCTCTTGATCCATGTGCAAGTTCCGCATGCACACATGAAGTGCTCTGGAATTCCCATTCTTCTCAAGGCTATCCATAGTTTCTATGATCCACATAGTCGAATGCCTTGGCATAAGCAATAAAACACAAGTGAACATCTTTCTGGTGTTCTCTGCTTTCAGCCGAGATCCACCTGACATCCATCAGCAATGATATACTTTGTTCTACATGCTCTTCTGAATCTGGCCTGAACCTCAGGTAGCTCCTTTTCAAAGTACTGCTACAACCATTGTTGGCTAGTCTTCAGCAAAATTTTACTTGCATGTAATATATATACATATACACACATATGTATATATATATTAATCATTTTATTGGGGGCTCTTATAGCTCTTATCACCATCCATCCATCCATCACTGTATCAAGCACCTTTGTACATATGTTGCCATCATCATTTTCTTTATTTTTTAAAATCATTTTATTGGGAGCTCATACAACTCATCACAGTACATACATAAATCAATTTATAAAGCACATCTGTACATTTGTTACCCTCATCATTCATAAAACATTTGCTCTCCACGTAAACCCCTGGCATCAGCTCATTTCCCCCCCTCCATTCCAGTTCCCCACCACCACCCCATGAATCCTTGATGATTTATAAATTATTATTTTGTCATATCTTACACTGTCCAACGTCTCCCTTCACCCACTTTTCTGTGGTCCTCTCCCCAGGGAGGAGGTTATATGTAGATCCTTATAATCCATTCCCCCTTTCCAACCCACCCTCCCTCCACCCCCACGGTATTGCCACTCTCACCACTGGTCCTGAAGGGAAGGGATCATCCGCCCTGGATTCCCTGCGTTTCCAGTTCCTATCTGTATCATTGTACATCCTCTGGTCTAGCCAGATTTGTAACGTAGAATTGGGATCATGATAGTGGGTGGGGAGGAAGCATTTAGGAACTAGAAGAAAGTTGTATGTTTCATCATTGCTACACTGTACTGGTCTCCTCCCCGCAACCCTTCTGTAAGGGGATGTCCAGTTACCTACAGATGAGTTTTGGTTCCCCGCTCCACACTTCCCCTCATTCACAATGATATGATTTTCTGTTCTGATGATGCCTGATACCTGATCCTTTAGACACCTTGTGATCACACAGGCTGGTGTGCTTCTTCCTTGTGGACTTTGTTGCTTCTGAGCTAGATGACTGCTTGTTTACCTGCAAGCCTTTAAGACCTCAGACGCTATATCTTTTGATGGCCAGGCACCATCAGCCTTTCTTCACCACAGATGTCCACTTTTTAAAGAACTGGCGACAGGCAGTTCTGTTGCTTGAAACGGGGTGAGAGGGG
>NW_022111372.1:54151856-54171195 GCF_000313985.2 Echinops telfairi
GATCGTGAGGGATGGGGTGGGGGGGAGGAAGAAAGCATTAAAGAACTATAGAAAAGTATGTTTCATTGGTGCTATACTGCACCCTGACTGGCTCTTCTCTTCCTTGTGACCCTTCTGTGAGGGGATGTCCAATTGTCTACAGATGGGCTTTGGGTCTCACCTCCATACTAACCCTCATTCCCACTGATATGATTTTTTTCGTTCAGGGTCTTTGATGCCTGCTACCTGATCCCATGGACACCTCATGATCACACAGACCAGTGTGCTTCCATGTGGGCTTTGTTGCTTCTCTACTAGATGGCCACTTGCTTATCTTCAAGCCTTTAAGGCCCCAGACACTATATCTTTTGATAGCCAGGCACCGTCAGCTTTCTTCACCACATTTGCTTCTTGCATAGGAGAATAATGATAGTTTGATCATTCTGTTGGGTCACCTTTCTTTGGAAGGACATAAATATGTCTCTCTTTCAGTCAGTTTGGCCAAGTGGCTGTCTTCCATGTTTCCTGGGACAGACAAGGGAGTGCTTCCAGTGCTTCACAGCTTGTTGAAATCTTTTGGTTGGTTCTCCATCAATTCCTGGAGCCTTGTTTGTGGTTAATGCTTTCAGGGCAGCTTGAATTTCTTCCTTCAGTACCATTGGTTCTTTCGCATATGCCATTTCTTGAAATGGTGGAATGTTGATTAGTTCTTTTTAGTACAGTGATTTTTCTATCTTCTTTTGATACTTCCTGTATTGTTCAATATTGTGCGCATGGAAACTCAGCAACCCATTGCTACCAAGTCAGTTCTGATTGAGGCAACGGCTGCGCTTTTCCCCAGAGAATCTTTCAATACTCAAGGCTTGATTTTTTTTTCTTTAGTTTTTCTCAGTTTCAGATATGCTGTGTTCTTCCTTTTTTGGTTTTCTAACTCTGGGTCTTTGCACATTTCATTCTAGAATTTTTCTCTATCTTTTCAAGCTACTTTTTGAAATTTTCTATTAGGTTCTTTGACTTCATCATTTTTTCCATTTGCCTTAGCTACTCTACAATGAAGGGCAAGTTTTGGAGACTCTTCTGACATCCACTTTGATCTTGTATCTCTTTCTTGTCTTTTTTATGACCTTTTTCTTGCTTCATGAACGATGTTCTCCTCCAAAGTTACATTTTGAGTGCCTTCCAACGTGAGGGGTCCATCCTGGGGCACTGTCTCTGACAATATCTCTTCCATTCATTAGACCTTCAGTATCTGAGAATGTTTCAATGCTGCATGTAAGGTTTGCAATGGCTACTTCCTCCTAAGTGGGCAGCGGATTCCTTCTTCGTAATCTGCTCTTAGTCTGGAAGCTTTGCTGAAACCTATTCACTTTGAGTAACCCTGTTGGCATTTGAAATACCAATGACATAGCTTCCAGCATCACAGCAACCTACAAGCCACCACCGTACAGCAAACTCACAGACAAGTGGTAGAACTTCCCTAATAAGACCCTTTACTTGTGAGTATTGCCTGTGAGTTCGGTGTGGCCACCACAATGAATGATCAAGCCCACCATAGAAGTAGAGTGCCATGGGAGGAGCAGTTGGTGACAGAATAGGTAAGGAAGGATGAACCATGGCAAAGCCAGAGGAGGTCCTAGCACCGAGTACTGCTGTAATACAAGCACTGTTTCAATGATCAGATGTTCATTTTCTCACAGTTCTGGAAGCGGGTAGTCTAGATGTTGGCTGTGTGGGTTCATTCCTTCCTGGAAGGTTGTCCTGGGTGTGCCTCCCTTGGCTGGTAGAAATCCTCACTTAGTGTCTGTCTTCCCCAACCTGTGCTTGTCCCTGTGCCTCTTCTGCCCTTTCGGATAACTCAGAATCAGTTATGCTCAGGACATAGTCCACACTAATGTAGACTATGACATGGACTATGCTCCACTCACATAACCCAGTAATCCCTCTTTCCATTCAGACTACATCCAGTGATACAGGGGTTAAACTTCCAACACACAATTTTGGGGAGACACAGTTCCATCTGTAACACCCGCTGAGCCCTCTTGTGGTCGCAACCTCCCAGGTCACCATCAGGGAGGGACATAGGCCCTTGATGTGATGTCACAGTGGGTAAGGCCAGGTGCACTGGGGCCGCAGGCTGGGAACAACTTCCGTAGCCCAGGGAGAGGTGCCTGGAGCCGGATCCAAGATCATCCAGGCATTTGGAGTGGTCCAAGGGATATCCCAGGCAGAGGGACAGCATCTCAAGGGTGGAGGTGAGGCCATGCTGGAGTGTTGAGAACACACAGAAAGGATGTGGGTAGAGATCCTGGAGAAAGCCACCCCAAGCACTGTGTGTGGACCACTGTGTGTGGACCACTCTGGGCTGGAGGCGCCTCCTCCTCAGCCTAGCTATGCAAGTAGAACAACCTTAGCGTTCCAGATGAAAAGGCAGAGCCCTTGCCAAGCATGTGGGGATGCCAAGAACACTGTGCTGAGGCCGCATCTTGAAATAGTAAGGCGAATAACAATAAATCACTTCTATTACACCACCCGCTTCACCTGGCACTGCTAGCGGTGTTATCTTGCTTATACGCACTAAGCATTTGAAGATGGGCAGATATGAATATCGCCATCCCCTCCCCATTGAATTATTAAAAAAATATTAACATCTCCCATTGTGGGAGCCATCACAATGGGCCAGCCATGAGCTAAGTGCGTATTTACCAGACCTTCTCTAAGAGAAGAGGAGACAGAGATGCTGAGAAGGTGTAATGACTTCCTCAAGGTTACACAGCTCGAAGACTGTCGAGCCGGGACTCAAACCTATGGCTGCCCCACTTCTGAGCTGGAATTCCTTCGCTGGCCTCTCTGCTATGACTTTGTAAGTCTCTCAGGGTTTTGTGGGCTTCCGAGGATGTTTTCAAAGAGGCCTGGTGGTGCAGAGGGTCATGTGTCAGGCTGCTAATCACAAAGTCAGCAGTTTGAGTTCCCCAGCTGCTCCCTGGGAGAAGGGTGATGCTTTCGGCTCCCATGAAGATTTCAGCCTTGGAAACCCACAGGGGACCTTCTACCCTGTCCTGCAAGGTCGCTATGAGTCGCTATGTGAAGGGCATTTTCATCTACGTTACATTTATCCCTCCAAAGAGGGATGACATGAACAGATAAGAAACCTTGGCTCAGAGAAGTAAAGAGTTCTCCCCAAGGTCACACAGTGACTAAAGGGGCAGACTGGACACTGGAACTGTGGGCTCACCATTCCAAGGCCAAAGTCCCATTGCCTTGAACACAGCCCCCAAGTTCACTACAAAGACAGACAGCTAACATGCCAACCCTGGCACAACTCTTAGCAAAAAGAAACACAAAGCTCATGTGCTCTTAATCTCTGTGTTGGCAGATTTTCATCAATCAAAAGACAAATACCTAGAGGAGCAGACCGTACTGCCCGCAGCCAAAGTAACGTCATAAGGAGCAGGTGTGCCAAGTACATTTAATGTTCTCTGAAAGAAGGGCAGGCTGGGAGATTAGGCGGAAGCCATTGACACGGTCAGTTCTCCTGATTCTGAAGGGCAGGTGAGTTCAGCTCCATGGAAACAGCTGGTGGTTCAGACAGGGACAAGCCACACCACACGTACCTGCAGAACTACACAGTCATGTTACCTCAGTAACACAGGTACACTGACACACGCACGGGCACAAAACAGACAAACCTGCGGAAAGACATACACCCAAACCACACGCACATAAGCATACACTCATTGCTTGCGAGTGGTCTCAGGTTGATATCAACCCTCCAGGGTGTCCACAGCTATAAACGTTTATGGAAGCAGATGGCCAATCTCCTCCCTGCAAGGAACAGCAAGGGAGTTCAAACCACTGACCTTTCGGTTAGTATCTGAGCCTTAACCACGGCACCACCAAGACTCCTTAGACACACACACACACACACACACACACACACACACAAAGAAGAAGGCGCTTCAAAATGTAGGTAGGAAAATTCCATTATCTTTTAACTCCATTCTCCCCCAAAGTTTTTAAAGCCTCTTTTATAACACTACCCATCCACTGACACACGTCCAGTCCTTCACAGAGAAACGCACACACACACATGTTGTTGGGCCTTCCAGTGACTCACAGCCACCCTGCATGAAACAGAACCAAACACGGTCTTTCCTCAGAAGCCTTTGTCTGTTGGAGCCAGCGTGTCATTCCATTTTGTCGAAGGCCTTCCTTTGGTCGCTGCCTGTCTACCAAGCATGACGGCCTTCTCCTGGCTTTCCTGACCACATGTCCAAAGTACGTGAGTTCAAATCTTGCCATCCTTGCTTCTAAGGAGCATTCTGGCTGTACTTTCTCCCAAGATGGATTTGCTGGATCTTTTAACAGTCCATAGTACTCCCTCCCCCCTTTTAAAGCAGTTTTATTGGCATATACTTCTTATACCATATACTTTAATCATCCAATCATATTAAGAAGATTAGTGCAATCATCACCTCAATCAATTTCAGAACACTTTATTCTCATATTACTTGTGGTTGGCTTTTCTTCCCTCCCCATTCTCCCTTGCTATGACCCTTGGCAATACTGTCTCTATAGATCTATCTATCCTGGATTTTGTATACAGAATATCATGCAAAACACAAACAGGAAGCAAACAAACAGAAAAAAACCAACAATGATGCAAAACAAAACAGGAAAATCTCAATCAAAAAGAAAGCAGAACATAGTAAAAATTGAAACCATTTTTTAATGGGTCAAAAGGGAGATTAAATGATAAGGTATTATTTTAACTAACTACACCTGCCCAGCTCGACTTTACATTGCTCTCTGTCTGATAGCAAGGCTACTCATATCCTTGGCTTATGATCAAGGGAGATTCCCTGGAGGCTTCATCCACGTGGGGGCCTTGCAAATGGTTCTGGGGTTCTACTGCTTTCATAGCCTTCTGCAAGCTGCAGCTCACAATTAAAGCTCTGATACCTCCCTCCTTTAGATGTGGAGTGTATTATTTACAATTCTTGGATCACACAGGCCCGTGTGTTTCTCCCATGTGGACTTAGTTGACGCCTCACTTAGATGACTGCTTCTTTAAAGACAAACCTTTAAGAGCCCAGATGTTATGTTTCCGGATAGCCAATCATCATGTGGTTTCATCATCACATTTTGCTATAGCACCCAAATCTTCAGCAATCTCCTGAGGGCAAGCATTAAGTATGGCTATGTCATAAGAACAAATTGTTCATAGATTGGGGCTAGAATAAGTGGGAGCCCAAATACAATCATATATACATGGTTTATATATAGCTCTGATTCACTTTAGAGACTTTAGAGACATTATTATCATTTTATGATAGAGAACATTATAAACCATCCCCCTGGGGCATAAGGTAATTCTATTGATAGCATCATTTATTTGGCCAACAGTGTAGAATTTAAAACACTGTTGAGAAAAGAAAATTAAACAAATAGAGGCTGGCTCCAGACTGTAAGATGGTACTTTAATATTCTTCACCAGCACCGTAATTCAAGAGCATTGAGTCTTCTCCAATTTTCCTTATTTAATGTCCAACTTTCACACGCATCTGAGGCAATTGAAAATACCATAGTTTGGGCCAGTTGCACCTTAGTCCTCAAAGTCACATCCTTACTTTTCAACCTTTTCAAATGGTCTTCTGCAGATTTACTCAATGCAATGCATCCTTTGATTTCTTGACTGCCGCTTCCATGACCGTTGGCTGTGGATCTAAGTAAGACCAAATTCTCAACAACTTCAATCGGTTCTCCATTGGTCGTGATGTTACCTGTGGGTCCAGTTGTGAGGATTTGGGTTTTCTTTACAGTGAGTTGTAAGTCATACTGAAGGCCACAATCCTCGATCTTCATCACACACACATAACCACGCACATAGATCCACAAATAAAAAGATGTACATTAAAAAAAACCCAAACAACCTTATTGCCATCTAGTTGATTCTGACTCATAGTAACAGAACTGAGTAGAACTGCCCCTTGGGGATTGCAAGGCTGTAAACCTTTACTAGAGCAGAAAGCCTCATCTTTCTTTCTCAGAGTGACTGGTGGACCGGACCCGCTGACCTTGTAGTTAGCAGGCCAACTTGTAACCCACTATGCCACCAGGGCTCCTAGGTAGACAAATAGACCCACTCAAATACAAGCCCCTGCCCCCCAACTGAGATACACAGTCACTTACAGACGCAGACACATAGACCCACAGAGATATATTTAAATTTAGATACAAAGATACAGAGACACAAAATACACATACCTAAGCACCTGTGGCAGTTACATAATCTGTCAACTTGAGCAAAGGGGTGGAGTCTAGCTTGTCAATCAAGTAATAGCCAAATATCCCTCTGTGTGGGCTTGGCCTTCTCCTGAAGATTCCTGGGAACTCCTGTCTTCCTCTCTGGAGGCAGGGCACACACTCACTCAGCTTCACCTTCCTGTAGACCAGCCAGATGGAGCCACACTGATGGCAGCCAGAGCCCCAGAGATCTTTCCATCGCCACTGGATCCACAAGACTTTCCACTGACTAGCCTGAAATCTTCCCGCATTTGGCATCATTGCATGTGGTACATGAATCTCAAGAGGAATTTATGGACTAGTATCAGACATATGGGCTAATATCAGACTTAGAGACTTAATCTGGACTGGGCTGGGATGTTTTCTCAAGACACACTTGCTCTTTGATCTAAAGCTCTCTCTTACACACATGAGTGTCTTTAGTCAATCCAGACAACATAACACCAACACACAGAAACAAACCATTGTCCTTGAGTCAGTTCTGAGTCATTGTTACCTGTAGCATAGGTTAGAACTGTTTCATATGGTTTCTGAGGCTGTACGTTTTGACAAAAGCAGACACTTCATCTTATTCCAGCAATGCAGTGAGTGGGAGGGTTCCCGTGCCAGCCTTTTGGTTAGCAACCTAATGCTTAATCCACCACACCATATAGAGAGTCTATGAGTCAGAACTGTCTTGATGGTGGTGAGCTTGGTGTGTGTGTGTGTGTGTGCACAAATATACCGATAACCTCTCAACTCAGGCACACATACACAGACATACACCTTCTTGTGCAGACATGCAAGCACACAGAGATACATACGCACAAACATTCATGCAAGCACAAAAGACATACCTCTTCCTCACTGCTGCTACTCTCCTTCAAATCGCCTTCTCTGTATCACCACCCCCCCCAACACCCCAACACCGCCCCCCCCCTCTCGCAGTAGTATTGATCTCACATTGGAGACATGAGAAAATGGAAAAGTCTGGGCATCTCTGAGGTTTCCTCGATCTGCTCTAGCCTGATGTCTTCATCCAGAAGCTTGGAAAATGAGGGGCTTCCCAAGGTTCGTGGTGTTCTAGAGTACAAAAGAGACCCCAAACTCCAGCATGATTTAAGGAGTACATTTATTAAATCTTAAACAAGACAAAGACAAGGCAAGGACACATCATCCAGATGAGGGAGGCCGTTAGCAGGAATTCATAGTGCTGTCCAAGCATGTGTAGCCATAGAGTTATTTCAGTATGGCATGGAGCACCAAAGAAACTGTCCCAAATCCATGATCGGCAGCAGCAGATCAGTACATCACAAGTACAGGTGGGACATCAGAAGCAGGACAGGAATGATGATGGGGACACACACTTTATGTTAGCTAGAAGAACTCATAAGATTGGTCCACGGCCTTCTGACTAAGGCGGTCAGGGTATGATGACTCCTGGCTGTGCCAGCCCCAGTAGGTGATCTCCATCAAGGACAAACCCAGGCCAGGCCTGAGGGAGACTGCTCTTCCCTGAGCTGTCTAGAACGCTGTGGAGGTAATCCTCTCTGTCTGAGGACAAGACCCTTCTCATTTCTCATGAGAAGCAATTCTTCAGAGCCTTAATCAACTCTGCAAATGGAGTTTGAGGGTTTTTTTCACCGTCCTTCATAGCCTTTGTGGTAGTTACATAGTCTGGTGTAAATCTGAGGATTAAGAGTGTAGGGGTAGAGTCTAGCCTGCCAATTAGGATATAGCCAATGAGGCTTCTGTGTGGGAATGGCCTTCCCCTGAGGATTCTGGGAATTCCTGTATTTCCTCCTTGGAAGTGGGAGTCTTTCTCGGCTCACTCTCTGTGAGACACCCCTGTGGAGATGACACATGGGGAGAGGCTGATGGAGCCAGACCTCTGGAGCCAGAGAAGCCACTGTGGAGACCCCTGCCAGCACTGAGATACTTACAACACCACTGGATCCACAAGACTTCCTACCCCCTGGCCTGTGATCTTCCTGCATTAGGCATTATTGCATGTTTCCTGAGTTTGAAGACTACTTAGTAGATTGGAATCAGACATATGGACTAATATCGGATTTATGGACTTGATCTGGACTGGGCTGGGATGTTTTCTCAATATTCAACTGCTCTTGTATATAAACTTCTTTTTTTATACATGAGTGTCTATGAATCTGTTTCTCTAGTCTATCCAGACTAACACAGTCTTCTACAAATGAGGTGCTCAGAATTTCGGGTATAATACAATGGAAATATGGAATTAAAAGATAATGGAATTTCCCCCAGAACTTTTCTAAGCCACTTTGTCTATCTAGCAGCTGGGTTCTAATTGAGGCTCAGTCAGTCCCTAGCTGTGTGGTCTCAGACAAGCTATGCCTCACTTGGATCAGCTGTAACAGGGGTGAGTCCCAGTGATGTGTCATTGGGCTCAGTGACATTCAGTTTGGGGAATGTCTTTCTCCCCAACAGGCCAGGGCACCTTGTCGGTAGCATGGTCTTGCTTGATTTCTGTGTTCATCAGACACACAGGTGGTGCTCAGCCAATACCTGTGAACGTAATGAAACAATCCGCATTCTTAGTGCCCGGCACAGGGCCTGCTCAATAAAAATGGGATAGGAAAAATAAATGAAAATATAATCACAATCACAAACTCAGATTATGTGCCAGGCATGTCTATGGCCTCCTTTCCTCCTCTCCAGACCATGAAAAAGCCATTCATTTGTAGATAAAGAAAAACGGAGACCCAAAGAAAGAATCCACCTAAACTTTATCCAGCTTCCTGCGATGTCCATTCCAAACCAAGCCCACACTCACAACAGAACAATGAGCATTGTGAATCAATGGATGGCTACCTATTTGTCACTGCCTATTTTCCCACCCCACCTCCCAAAAGGGATGGTGGTGCCAAACAGTGCCATGCAGCCCCTTCTGGCCCATCATCGTAGATAGAACTGTTCTGTGGATTTCCAGGGCGGTCACTCTTTATGGGAAGGAGCACGAGGGGGGTTCGAACTGCTGATTTGACCATTCACTACCAGGGCTCCATCCCCAGACAACTTCCACAGCCAGCTTTGCCCTTTCTAGGTGGGGAGCAGCTCTTTAGAAGGAGTCACCCCATGGTCACCCTCTCAGGGTGGCAGTCTGAGCGTCCAGCACTTGTCAGGAACACCTTCGACGATGTTGCCTTTGAATTCTGTCGGGATCCCAAAACTTCATCCCTCAGAGCTTTTCCCCACTCCCGTTCTGATCTGGCGATATTACGTGTCTGAAACTCATTCCGTCTCCAGACGTTTTTCTTCCGTGCCCGCTGCAACCATGCCGCGCCACCCTGGGTCTGCAGGCAAGCCTTCCTGTCTCTTAGCTCAGTATCACCCCTGGGTGTCAATCTCAACCAACCAGTAGGCCAATTAAGCTGGTTTGCATAACAAAGGCGTAGGTAGGGGAGCGCTGGGTGGCACGCACGGAAGCGGCCTGCAAAGCGTGAAAGGTTTCCTGGGTTTACATCACCTGACCGGCTCCAGGCCCGCCCACCTGCTCTCACCCGCGCCGCCGGCCCCCAGGCTTCCCCGTAGAAGACGGTTTTGCAAAGAATCTATCTATCCGTGCCTCTGCCCAGGGCTGACAAATGAAAACACCCACGGGGCACGGAGCCCATAATCCTTCTGCACAATAGAAAACAAAAATGTCCAAAGATAATGGCCACCTGGAAGGCAGGGGACCTAGGCAGGCTGCGGTGACTCATTCAATGACGCAGAGCCGCCGGGAGGGGAAGCGACGCTCCTGCTCGCGGCTCGGAGATGACTCAGCTCACGCGCTGCCAGGCTCACGAGCCTTGGCAGAGAGGCATCCGAGGGCGAGGGAGTCTATTTCTGACGGCGTGATCCCACGGCGACACAGGTGGCTTTGGGATTTTTATCGCTCTAGCTTCACTGGAACAGGCTTACATGAACATGGCTTTGGATTTTGTTTGTTTGTTTAAGGTTATAGCTGAGCAATCCATTTGTTCCCCTATTTCCCAAGGAACACTGGTGGAGCAGCAGGTTAATCGTTGGGCTGCTAGCCACAAGGTTGGCGGTTCAAACCCACCAGCCACCCACCGCTTAGTTGAAAGGGGAGGTTGTCTGTGCTTGTAAAACTTTGCAGTCTCAGAAACCCTTCTGCCCTGTCCTATAGGGGCACCAGGAGTCTGCAACAGCGGGTTGTTTGGATTTGGGTCTGCCACCTCAAGTCTGCCCCATACTTGGCATCTGAAGAAATGCTGTTCTTCCATGAGCAGCTCATTCCTTTGCCCCGAACTTGCGGGCTTGTTCTTTAAAATGGCCACCTCCCCTTGTACAGAGGAAGGTGAGATGGGGAGGGGGTAGCAGCGTGGAGGAGGGGCTTACCTTGCCAGACACTGTGCAGAAGTCACCTCCATGAGCACAAATGGCCCCTGATGGTCCCCATTTCATTGATGCTGAATGGGACATTCAGGGAGGAAGAGTGGCCCTCTCCACACCCCGAGGAAAAGGCAGGATTTATTTACATGCAGGTCTATTTTTTCCCAACAGCTATGTTCTCTCTACTCTATACCTGCTTCATCCCTACATGCTTCAGGTGCCTAGAAATAGCCTGCTAGACATACCACACTCTGTCTGAAGTAGGATGTTTGGTCGGCATCAATGCCCGGGTCATTAAACAGAGAGTGTCCTTTCTCCAGAGCACTGGTCTATTTTACTGAAATGCTGATGGCCAGGCTGCCGCTCCCATCTTGCTGGCAGGAGGGATCCGCTTGCAGACTCAGTGGCCTCAGCTCAGGATGGTGGAGTGGAAAGCAAGCAAGCTTCCGGTTCCCATCTGAGGGCTGGGTCCCTGATAGCAGCCCTGCACCAGATTCTGTGAGTCTATTTAGGTGCCTGTCAGGTGTGTGGGTTTCTCTGTTTGCTACTGAACACTGGACTCCACTGCCCAGCACCAGCAGCCAGTGCTGGCATCCATTCTGAGGCTCTCTTTCACAGACCTCTGGGGAGGCTTTCCTGCTCCAGAATCTTCCACCGACGCTCAGGACCAAGAGGCTGGAAACTGCACTTCAGACTCACTGACGTCTGCTCTCAGACCTGCTTCTCCTGGGCTGCCATCTTGCTGACTCTGTGAAGGGCACCAGGAGACGTGCAGCCTGCCTCAGCCTGGCACCCCTGACCCCTCTCCCAGACGCCAAGTGCTATGGGTCCTGTCTCTAATCCCCTTGCACTCTGTCCCCTGCATTCCATCCGTCCGTCCCCCCCCCAGCCCAGCTCCTGTCTGTCTTGTAGGATGGCTGCACCCATCACCCGCCCAGGTACCTTGTCCCCAGCTCATCCTCCACTCCGGTCCAGAGAACACTTGGAACACAAAGCTGGCCACATCCTGGCCTGCTTAAAATCCTCCCATGGGTCTACATTTCCTGAAGATAAAATCCAAATTCTTTGGCCTCTCCTAGAAGACCTTTGGTTACCTGATCCCTCCCAACTTCCCCAGGTCTTATCTCTAGCTCCTCCCTGAGATGCAACCTGCCTTCGTTCCCTTCAAAGGGACCCATTGGCAGTCCCTGCCTTTGTTCAGGCTGCTCCCTCTGCTGAACTGCCCTTTCCTGACCTGATTTACCAATCTAGCTCCTGCTCACCCCTCAGGCTCAGCTCTTGCCTCCCAAGCCCCCTCCCCTCCCAGCGCTGGCTTCCCACATCCCCAGTTGCCCTTACCACAGGGAGTCAGGCCCATCTGTCTACAGTCGCCCCTGCCCCCCCTCCACCCCCGCCATTAGACTGCAGTTCTTAAGGACTGGTGCTGAGTTTTGCTCTGTGTGTGTGTGTGTGTGTGATATACATGTAAAACATTTGCCATCTCAACTATTTTTGTGTCATTGTCTTTCTTTCCATTAAAAACTGTTGGTAAATATATAGACAATTAAACATTTGCCATTTCAGCAGTCTACTCAGGTACAGTTCTGTGACATTACATATGTTCATCATGCCATTCACTGTCCTTAATCGACCTTTTGTATATGTATAATCCAGTGGCATTAGTTACATTCCCCAAACCCATCTCCCCATTTCTGAATGTGTTCCTCCCCCTTCCTGGACTTGTGGGTTTTTGTCCTCAGCTCTTAGCACTGGGACAGTGAGTGGCACCTGGAGAACCTAATAAACATGTACAGAACGAATGGGACGTGGGAACACAGAGGTCTTCCTCTTGTGTTTCATTCTCTTGTCTTGGCCCTCCCTCCATTCAATCAGTGAGGCGGTTCTGTTCAAAAGCAGGAAGGAGAAGAAATGGATTTGGGGCTTTTAAAACCAGGCTCGAGAAAATGGCAAGAATTCAAGACTCAGGTGGATGGATGGATGGATGGATGGATGGATGGATGGATGGATGGGTGGATGGATGGATGAAGGAAAGGAGGGAGGAAGGAGAGAAGGAAGAGAACAGACATTGAGAAAACATCAAGGCTCTCCCCACCCTCCTGCAGACTAGATAAACATTCCCAGGCTGGCATGGAAGAGGGGCAGGAGAGAAAGTGTGGAGAAGTTGATGTCCCCCCAAAAGGTGCCTGAAGGCTCTGTTGGATGGGCCAGGTATGAGAACAAAGGCAGGGACCTAGAGACATGTGCTGGGGGACCTCAGAGCCAGAGGAGAAAGGGAGCCCCAGGGAAGCCCCAGACCCAAGAGAGCAGCAGTGGCCCCATGGAGAGTCTAAGCAGCCAGGTGCATAGATACACCCCCAGACTGTCACAGAAGTGACAGAGCCACTGAGCTGCAGGGCTGTCCTGCAGATAGGAGCAAGGGACAGCTCCATGGTAGCCCACATTGGCCAGTGACTCAGAATGATTTCTAAGTGTCATGGACAATGACATCAGTGGCTAGGTGGGCACCCCCATCACCCTTGCAGACCAAAGATAGGTGCAACTTCTAGGGAAAGGAAGTGGGATAATCACCTGAGATTGAGGTGCTGGTTCTCCGGTAGAATGGAGGCTCAATTGGAATGGAACTCAGGTGTGTGTGATCAAGCAATGTCTATTTGTCCCATGCCTGCGTTGATGGACTGGAAACCATCCCCTCTAGACGTCGATGAATGAATACAGATGGGAAAAGCCACTTGGCCAGTAAAGCACACCAGCTTGGGGTTGAGGCCCTTTCTGAAATACACCTCCATTTTGACAGCAGGGCCAGCCCAGCATAACAGGTCACGAAGTCATGAACTAGATCCAAGTTTTCCTGTGTGAGAGATGCAGCCACAGATAAAGGTCCCAGCCCCGTGTCACACAACAGGCCTCTCTGTCTGAACTCTGGGGGTGAAGGAGACTAGATTAACCAGGGCTTTGATTGTGCTTCTAAAATGGTCCCTACTTGACGTCTCAAATCTTGCTCTTTATAATCTCTTTTCCTTAAGCTCTGGAATCCTGGTAACATAGTGGTTACACATTGGGCTGCTAATTGCCAGGTTAGCAGTTCAAACCCACCAGCCACTTCTCAGGAGAAAGATGAGTCTTTCTACTCCTGTACAGCATTCCACTCTCAAAAATCCGTGGAGGCAGTTCTACCTGTCCGTATAAGGTTACTATAAATCAGAATTGACTGGATGAGAGTCAATTTGTTTTTTATTTTTCGTTGAGCTTGGGCTGAACCTAGTGACTTGCCTGCAGGGAATAGATAGCCTAGTGATGGAATACCCCTTCCAAAATTACTTGTCAGGAATTCTGCTTTGCCCCTGCCCCCACCCTGCTTTCTCACTTGCTTGCTCTGAAGAATCCAGTGGCCCTGTTGTAAGCTGTCCAGTTGAGAGGCCCCTGTAGCAAGAAAGTGCGGGTGGCCTCCAGCCAACAGTGAAGGAGGAGCTGGATCCTTCCGCAACCATGAGGGAATTTGGAAGCTGGCCCACTCCCAGGTGACCCTTTAGATGAGTGCAGCCCCAGCTGACACCTTGATGGTAACCCCCAGGCCACCCCCAAGCTGGAGGGCCTCATTAAGTCCTCCCCAGATTCCTGACCCTTAAGAACGGGAAGATAACCAGTGGGGGATGTTTTAAGTCACTAAGTATTATGGTCATCTCTTAAACAGGTATCCCGAACAGCTGATAAGGTAGACAGGTGTGAGAGAATGTAGACTCTTGTGGAATGTGTTGGTTATCTCTGGGGTTTTAGACTTGTAGATCCCGAGTAGGGGACCCATGTGTTATCTTCTGGAAGTCCTTTCTGATTCCTAAAATCTAGTGTGGCACTTGAAACTACATGCACATTGAGGTTTGATGTCCAACCTTGCAAGTCATAGACAGGGAATGGGGATGGGTTGGGGAGGGACAGGGACTCACCTTCGCTGAGAATCCCAGGAGACCCAGGCCCTTGTAGAATGCTTTGCCTCAAGTATCTTATTTGATCCTCACAGAAGCTAAGGCAAGTCAGTCACCCAAGGATAGCCAGCCAGTGGTGTAGCCAGGCTCTCTGAGGCTGGGTGCATACCACAGGCCTCGGACATCACTCCCAAGGGGGCCACTGGGTAAGGGGCAATAGTAGAGAAGACAGAAAATGAATTTTTGTGTTCCTGGAGAAATATTCCTGATATTGGTCAAACAGACCATTAAAGAGAAATTGAAGAAGTTACAACTGTAGAGACAGTGTATTCTTTAATATGGCTCTTCTAGTCAAAGCCTTAACTCCCACCAAGCCACCGTTCCCTGAATGGGTCTGGTGAGAAGGTGGGGAAGACCCTGATAGGCGTCACCTGTGAGTAATTGTGACCAGGATTCCCTGGAGTGGCATCCTGCTGCGTATAAAAGGAGCAGCGCTCATTACCAACCAGAGCCAGGAGTGGCATGCATCTTCTGGCATAAGATCTCTGCCCAGGGAACCTCCTGGAGCCAAAAGACAGCTAGACCAGCAGAGGAGCAGCAGCAGAAGCAGGAACAGAGTGATGGACTTCCTACCCCATGGAGCAAGCAAACCTGAGTGTTTCTGTGCAGGAGGCTGGCTTGTGGAGTGGGGTGGCTCTGGGCCCTTGATTCAGGAAGGTGGTTTGCTGACCCACCGAGTTAGAGCTGAATGGCTTTAGGTTGAGGCTGACAGCACAGTGGTATGCGCTTTGGGACATTTATTAGCAGACAGAAGAACTTTGTAACATGTCCTGATAAACAAATGTATCCTGAGCATTTCTTACTAACATTGCTGCCTGTCAACTTCCTTAATAAAACTTTTTAATGGTGCATTTTGTCTGAGTTCTGTGTAGCCATTGTAATGGATGTCAGAACCTAGAGGTAGAGTAGAGGATACAATTAAGACGATATAGCAATATTGGCTATGGCAGATATGATACTCTTCTATTGTTCCTAGCTAATCAATTACTCTGTATGCTGAACAACTAATCCAAGAAGCCGGACCATATGAAAAAGAACATGGCATCACAATTGGTGGAAAACTCATGAACAATCTGTGATATGCAGATGACATGACCTTGCTTGAGAAAAAGGAAGAGGACTTGAAGCACTTAATGAGCAAAAGACTACACAGCCTTCAATGTGTCCCTCCCTACATGTAAAAATCCTCACAGTTGGACCAATAAGCAACATCCTAATAAGATGTAGAAAATACTGATATTGTTAAGGACGTCATTGTACTTGGCACCACAATCTCCGCTCAGGGAAGCAGCAGTCAGGAACTCAAAGGATGCTTTGTGTTGGGGAAAATCTGCACCTCAGATCTGTTTACAAAGCAAAGATGTAACCTTGAGGACGCAGGTGTGGCTGACCTGAGTCATGGCATAGTTCAATCATCTCATATGATGTGAAAGTTGGACAAGGAATTGGGAAAACCGGAAAAATGTGAATTATGGTGCTGGCGAAGAATATTGAAAGCATTATGGACTGCCCAAAGAACCCAGAAATCGGTCCCGAAACAAATACATCCAGAATGTGCCTTAGGACATTGTCTCACGAAGTTTGGACAGGTTATCAGGTGGGACCAGTCCCTGGGAAAGAGCATCCTGCTTGGTCAAGTCAAGGGCCAGTGTAAAAGGAAGATCCTCAATTCAATGGGTTGACCCGGGGGACAAATGTGGCTTAGGTCCTGCGGAAAGTACAGGATCAGGCAGGGCCTGCCTTTGCTGTGCGTGGGGTCCTTAGGAGTCAGCAGACTCAATGGACCCTAAAAACAACAATCAACCAGAAGCCAATCAGTTACCATTGATTCTGGCTCTTGGCGACCCAAGGTGTGTCAGAGTAGAACTGTGCTCAATGGGTGTTTATAATGGCTGTGATCTTTCCCAAGTGGATTGCCAGGTCTTTCTTCTGAGGTGCCTCTGGTGAACTGAACTACCATACTCTAAGTTAGCAGCCGAGCATTTAACCCTTTGTGCCCCTCAGACAGCCTTCCTCACTAATAAACCAAAGCCAAACCTACTGCTGACAAGTAGACTCTGACTAATACAGGATGGAGCAGACCTGCCCAAAGGTTTCTAAGGTGGTAAAATTTTACAGAAGTGGCCTGCCATATTTTTCTCCTGTGTTGCTGATCGTGTTTTTGAAACACCCACTTAGCCACCAAGCACTTGGCTGTAGGCCACAGCCCCACCCTTTTATTGCTGGGCGAGTCACTCGCCCAAATTAGAACTGCATTTCTCAGCCTCCCTGGCTATAGGGGTTGGCCAATAAGATGCAAATAGAAGTCATTGGATGGGGATTCTGGGGCAATATTTCAGGGTGCTGATTCACCTGAAGGAGTTCTGGTGGCATAGTGGTTGGGCTGATCCGAAAGGTGAGCAGTTCAAAGCCACCAGCTGCTCCTGGAGAGAAAGACAGCTACAGTCTTGGAAACTCACAAGTCAGTTCTGCCCTGTCCTATAGGGTGGCCCTGAGTCAGCATCGACACTGTGGTAGTTGAGTGATTCACCTAAAGGAGTCCTGTTGCTGTAGAGCAGTGGTTCTCAACCTTCCTAATGCCCCGACCCTTTCAGACAGTTCCTCGTGTGGTGGTGACCCCCCAACCATAAAATTATTTTCATTGCTACTTCATAACAGTAATTTTGCTACCGGTATGAATCGGGTGACCCCTGTGTAAGGGTCATTCGACCCCCATAGGGGTCGCGACCCACAGCTTGAGAACTGCTCTGTAGTGGGTTATGAGTTGGGCTAATAACCTCAAGGTTAACAGTTTGAAACCACAAGCTGCTCTGTGGGAGAAAGATGAGGCTCTCTACTCCCATAAAGATTTAGAGTCTTGGGAACCCAAAGGGGCAGTTATAGCCTGTCCTTACATGGTCACTCCCAGTCAGCATGGACTCAATGGCAGTTACAGTGAGTGCGACTCATCTGAGAAATGTGCCCCTTTGCACATCTTGCCCCAGCCTGATCCTTGAAATGCGGGCTGATGGCTGCAGCAGCAGCTGCATTTTTGACCATGAGATAACCTTGAGGAGGAAAGCGGTACCCTTAGGACAACAGAACACACAAAAGGAGCCTTGAGTCCTTGAAGCAGATGACGGGAAAACCACCCCTCCTTGACTATTTTCATCACAAATTCTTTTATAGAGACGAAAGTAAATTCTTATCTTGTTCAAGGTGCTGTTATCTGGCGTTTCTGTTACATGTGGCTGATACTAGTCCTGACTGATATCCTTGCATTCTTAGGGAGGTGTTTCAGCAGGTGTTTGGGATTTGATTTGTAGCTTGCTCAAGTACCAGACTCTCAGAGGAAAGACTTTCTTAGGCCCAACCTCATATTATCTGTCCTCAGTTACCCCCTAAATTCCTGAGAGGAGACAATCATTCCATTTCACAGGGGAGGACATGGAAGCTCAGCCAGAGTATACCACTGACCAAGGAGACAGTCAAGCTTTGAAAATGCACATGCTGAGCTCACGGCCCGGACTTTTCCTGTTGTTTCCCACTGCTCCCGACAAAGTCTATGCCATAGCACTACTATACTTAGGAGCCCTGGTGTTGCAGCGGGTTATTCAGTGGGCTGCTGACCACAAAGCCAGCAGTTCGAACCTATCAGGCGCTCCACGGGAGAAAGATGAGGCTTTCTGCTCCTATTAAGACTTAAAGCCTCAGAAACGCAAATGGGCAGTTCTGTTCTGTTTTATAGGTTCGCGTTGAGTGGGAATCAGTTCAATGGTGGCGAGTTTGGCTTTCGAGTTTATACTATATTAGAGTCTTGAGTTCAAGTTCAGGCATGAGGCAGGGCTAGTCAGAGCATTCCGAAGGCCCTGGATCAGTCCCCAACCCTACCCCAAATCTTCCCACTGCGGCCCCTGACTAAGGCCCTTTTCGCTGTAGACTGGCTGAAGCAGCTGGTCCAGCTGGTCGCCCTCGCCCTGGCTGGGCTGGCTACCATCCTGTTCCTAGCCATCTGGCCTTCATCGCTATGATTCTCTGACGGCCCCTCCTTCAGGACTCCCTTAAAGGAGCAGAGCTCTCTTTGGTTGCAGTAAAGGACCCCCCACCCTTGACCAGGCAAGGCTAACAAAGAAAAGGCCGAACCAGCAGGGATTTCTAGTGCTGACACAAGTCTATTTCTAACCTCAGCTTAGCGTGTCCAAAGGATTACCTGTTCCAAGCACACGCATGCCCGCCCCCCTGGAAGATATACAATCAGGGCAGCCTGACTCTCTGGCCGGCTCCGAAGAGTCCCCACCAAAGCTGGTTTCAGCCTCTCCAACACACCCACCTGTCCCAGGAGAGGCTAGACACGCACTCTTTCTAGGAACAGGTGGAAAATTAGCCCACATTAGGAGAGCGCTGGGCAACTCAGAATTGGGAACAGGAAGGTCCATTTGAAAGGGAGATTTTTAAAAAAAAATAGTGTTCTTTGTAACCAGGGCAAGGCTAAGCATGCTTTCTCACTATTGGTCCAAATCTATGCCAGCCTCCCACTGGCATCTGTGGGTGTGCTGAGAACAAGCGATGTGTTTTTTATAGAGACTGCTACCCTGGTACAAGGCACCTCATTCTATGTCAAGAGGAAAAACAATCAAAAGGTCAAAATGGAGATCATGTACGACAGGGCTTTTCAAAATGCATGTATTTGTTAATGCTTCCGTGGGTGTCCAGCCCTGTGCTCTGGGGCTAGAGGGAGCAGGAGG
>NW_022111372.1:54171564-54178286 GCF_000313985.2 Echinops telfairi
CCGCCAGGAAAATCTCATACGCCCTCTGCCAGCTGGCCTGGGGAGCAAGGTGAAGGGATTAGTGGAACCAGAGCCCAGTGAGAGCTGAAGCCCTGGACCTGAACAGGGGGCTGAGCTTGGACCTGAACAGGGGGCGGCAAAGGGTGGTGAGACAAGGACCCATGGAGGGCCACTGCTGGTGGTCTCAGAAAGCAGACCAGGGATGGGTGGGGGTGGCGTGGGGGGAAAGGAGGGACTGTCTCTCCCTGGAAGGTATCAAGGGCCATTTGAGTGCCCGCGAATGCAGGGGTCAGGGGGGTTTGCCTCCAGCCATAGCTCACCTGGAGAGCTACCGCAAAACTCATGGCTCACGCTGGATAGTCAGTAGCCATGGTCAGTGGCTGTCATGGAATTTGCATGCAGCACAAGGAATGATTGCCCAGCCCTGCGCCGTCTACACAATGGTAGCTATGTTTGAGTCCACTGTTGCAGATCCTGTGGATCTTGAGTGTCTTCCAACCAAGGGGCTCGTCTTCACTGGACAAGACAGCATTGTGCGGTGATCTGTAGGGTTTCCGTGAGGTGGTGATTGAAAGCAGATTGTCCATCCTAGTCTGTCTTAGTTTGGAGACTCTGCTGAAACCTGTCCACCATGAGTGGCCCTACTGGCGTTTGCAGTACTGGTGGGGTGGCATCCAGGATGACAGCAATATGCAAGCCACAGCAGTGTGGCAAATGGACAGACAGGGGGTGGTGGGTTACACTAACCAGCAGGGATTTTTTGCTCATGAGTCTATGGGTCAATGGTGTCTCTGGTGGGATTGCTGGGCTTGGTTCCAGGCTACGGACTGGGCTCTGGTCTCCACCATGTGACTGCGCATCCTCTCTGGGCCAGGATGCATGTTTTCCTCATTGAAGATAACAGGAGCACAGAAGGCCCAGCCCAGGCATGGTTGCCCACTGGGGCACCCCCTATTAGTCAGCATGCCTCACATGTCCAAACTCAAGCGTGAGTAGCTCTGTCTAGTCTTCTGAGAAGGAGCCTTGCTGATGCAAAGGTAAAGCACCCAGCTGCTATCAAAAGGTTGTCAGTTCAGATCCTGGAAAGGTCTCACCCCAGTGTGTGGGGTGGGGGCGGGGTGGGGCGGGAGGTGACTCTCTAAAACAGCAGCAGCACTCTCCTGAGGACTGCTGGAAAGGCACCAGGCAGAAAGTGTGGAAGTAGCCTCCTACCACAGGGGAGTGCCGAAGTGGCTCTCCCATCCCCACCTGCCATCTTCCACAAAGGGAAAGAAAGATATTGACGCGGGAGGGGGATGTGTTGGTGGTGTGCTGCAGGTCATCCTCTGACTGGAGAGGACAGAGGAGACCCACCCCATCGCCTTTCCAATCGTTCGATCTTCGCAGAAGCAGCCGGCCACACCTTTCTCCCACGGGGAGGCTGGTGGGCTCAAATTTCTGACCTGCTCTATTAGCAGTTGAGTGCTTAACTGCTCCTCCACCAGGACTCCTCACAAGGGGCACAGGTGCAGGCTAGGAACAGCATGTGTCCACCCCAGGTGTCTCACCAGGCACTCCCTTGGACAGGTCGGAGACTTTTGCAGGCTCCTTCCTGTCCGTGGGTTGAGAGTCAGAGTGCTGGCCAGTGAGATGGCAGAGCCTGAGGTCTCTGAGTCCCACAGTACTGCTCCCAGTGTTTATGAGCGACACGCTGGTCAAGTTCAGGGAAGGGACAAAGGTGGGTTTGCAGGGACAGTGAATTATTTATTGCAACTCTTCTAGCCAAAGTCCTAAATTCCACCAAATGACCTTTCCCTACATGGGTCTGGTAAGACGGTGGGGAATGATATTGGTAGGAGTTACCTGTGAGTCACTGTGTAAAGATTACCTGGAATGCCATCCTGCTGTGTACAAAATGAGCCCTGTGAGAATCAAGGGTAGGGATTATCAGCAAGAGTTAGGAGTGAAGCATGTCCTTTAGACTTGAGATCCCTGAGTCATGAACTTCCTGGATCCAGAAGACAGCTGTGACGTCTCAGAGGAGCAGCAGCAGCAGCACCGGAAGTCAGAACATGAAGCAGTGATGAACTTCCCAGACCATGGAGCAAGTAAAGCGGAGTGCTTCTGTGCAGGAGGCTGGCTTGTGGAGTGGAGTGCCCCTGGGTATTTAACTGGGGAAGCTGGGCGCCCTAACCCATGGTCGTGGAGCTGAGCGCCTTCGAGTGAGGCTTACAGCGGAGTGGGAGTGGTATAAGCCTTCGGGCATTTATTAGCAGACCTGAAAGCTTCCTAACGTGTCAGGAAAAACAACTCTATTCAGAGCGCTTCTCAGTGGCATTTCACCTCGTGAGTTTCCTCTTTTATTTTGGTCAGTTTTCTTAATAAACCCTTTAATCACGAACCTTTTCTCTGAGTTCTGTGTAGCCATTTGCAACGAGTATTAGAATCCAGGGAAGTAAAACAGAGGACATTAATGAAGGCAACAAAGGACTCATAGCTTCACTTGGTCTGGAAACTTGTTAGGAACTCAAGCCGACTTGTAGGAGAGGCTGAATCTAAACACATGAAACATCACAGGGCGGGTCCTACCCATCAGGTCCCCAAGTCTGAACACATGAACACAGGCCCGGGAATTCCCTTAGTTCTGTGCTTTCCAATCAGAGTTCCCCTCCGAACCTCAGCTGTCTCATCTGCACAATAGGAATAAATAATCAGACCCGCCCAGAGTGAAGCGGTGAGGCCTCAAAGTGACAGCGTGTGTGAATCAGACCTGGAATCCAGAAGGTCCTGAAAGCATGTGGGCACCTGCATGTCCTGCCCTGGCAGCAGCAGCAGCAGCTGTGCCCATCAGCCAGGGGTTCCCATTGGGGACAGGAGCATGCTGAGTTGGGTGGCAAGACACAAAAGCTTACAAAGCAAGAGTTGGATGGGCAAGAGGAGATGTCCCCCCTTGACTGCTCTGTTGTCTCATCTGTGGTGACCTGTTCCGCTTTGGGCAGAGTCTTGCTTCTGGAGGGGCTTGGACCAAGGGTAACGTGTCCTGGACAAGCTGCAGGAAAGGGGAAAGGATTCAACATCCTTCCAAAGAAGAAGGTGGAGGGAACAGACGTTGAGGGAGGGCATTTGCCAGAGTCCTACAGGAGAGCAAAGCCAAACAAACCCATTGTCACGGTGTCAGTTCTGACTCATAGGGACCCTTTGTGTTACAAAGTCGAACTGCTCCATAGGGCTTTCTGGCTGTGGATTTAAATGATGGTGTTGGCAAAGACTATGGAAAGTACCAAAGTTCTTTGGGACTGCCAAAAGTACAAACAAATCTGTCTTGGAGGAAACACAGCCAGCGTGCTCCTTAGAGCCAAGGACAGAGAGACTTGGTCTCGCGTACTTTGGACACGTTGTCAGGAGAGACCTGTCCCTAGAGAAGGACATTGACCCGGGTGAAGTAGTGGGGCAGGAAAAGAGGAACACCTGGGACAAGGTGGATTCACACCGTGGCTGCCTCTCACTCATGGCCATCAAATCAATACTGACTCAGCAACACTGGAGGCCCAGGTCGAACGGGCCTTGTGGGTTTCAGAGACCTTAACTGTTTAAAGGAGTAGAAAGCCCCGTTGTTCTCTCTCTGAGCAGCTAATGGTTTCAAACTGCAGACCTTGAGGACCGCAGCCCAAAGGGTAACCAATATGCCACCAGGGCTCTATGGCTGCATCAACAGTCTCAGATATAAGCACAATGGCAAGGATGGCACAGAGCTGGGCAATGTTTCATTCTGTTGTACCTGGGGTTGCTCTGGGCTGGCACTGTCGCGACGGCACCTAACAATAACAACAATCATTACGGGAGCAGAACACCAAACCTTCCTTCCACCCACGGCATTGTTTCTTGCCACCAGTCTTTCGGTTAGTCGTTGAGTACAAACCATTTGCACCATCCAGGGACATGTTAGGGGAGGGAGCGACTTCCACTTTGAGGAAGTACGAGGTTGTTGGATGGACAGGGTAGGTTGAGGGTTTGGGGTCCAAGTAGGACAGGACTTTGGACCATTAGGATTGCCTGAGCTCTGGAATGCAAGGCCTCTTCGTGGGGTTTGGGTCAGACATACCTAGTTCAAATCCTGGCCTAGCTGCTGTGTCCTTGGACAAACGCTTGCACTTCTCTGGCCTCAGTCTAAGGCAGCATTGTGATCACATAATTTGCTAAGGAGGGCTCATAGATGACAAAGAGCCTCTGGCTCTATGTGCTAAGAAGAATCTCCCCAGAACCAGGAAGGAGACAGAAGCTATCTACATGAAATATTGACCTCTTTGCACCCAGGGGGCACGGGGCAGTGGGAGGGTCATTGTTTATTGCCTGCCTGCTGCTGGATGGCAGGGTCAGGAGAGGGAGGCGTGTCTGCCTGGCTCAAACTGTCTCTCTAGAACCTATAGCATGGGACCTAACCTAATTGGAACGCTTGATCAATATTGGAGAGAAGAGAGCAGCGAGGGGGAGCAGAGAAAGAGACCGCCCTATGTGCTAAGCTCAGCTCCCTTATGGAACCTCATTTGCCCAACCTCACTCCCAAATTAGAAGGGAATCCCAAGGCGACACAGATGGCTTGAGCTCAACCATTAACTTAAAAGTTGGCCACCGGAAACCACCCTCGAAGAAAGGGCTGGGGATCCACTTCTGTAGAAACGACAACCAAGGGAATTCTGGGACATCAGTTCTACTCTGGGACCCCTGGGGTCACCCTGAGCCGGGCTCATGGTTTGGGTTTCGGTCCTTTTCCAATAGTCCCCGAGTGATGCAGATTGCTGATGCCCCCAGCTGCTCACCGCATGGCTGGGGAGTTGAGTCTTGACCTGGCAATGGACTGTGGAGAAGTCGGCTCCCGAAAACCCGGCAAAGCACTGTTCGCCTCGGACACACACAGACACACACATAGTCAAGAGGGACTGACACAAGGTCAGCAATATTGGGTTTGGGTTTATTTGGCATTAAATAATCTGGGTTTCAGCAAATGGCATTTTTTTTCAATACGGAAGCCCTAGGGCGTGTTTCCTTACACGGCTCAGTCCTTCAGTTTCCCTGAAAGATGAAGATGATCATCACCGTGGCATCTGCCTCAGAGATGCGCTGTGTAAGTACCTGGCAACCCCCAGGGCAATGTGAGCTGACCTCGCATTCCAAAGGCACATCCGGGGCTCAGTGCTGGGCTCTGGTTGAAAGCTCCATTCTACCATGCCACACCACTCCACAAAACGAATATTTATGGTTTCTATCCTTGGAAGTTATTTTCAGTGATTTTTGCTGTCGGTCAACATTGGACTACTCACTATAAGGTCGGCGGTTCAAAACTGCCACCTGCTTCAAGGAAGAAAGATGAGGTTGACTGCTCCCATAAGTATTGACAGCCTTAGAAACCCTGTGTAGGGTTGATCAGGAGCCCTGATGGTGTACTTACTGGGTCATGCATCGGGCTGCTAGCCACAAGGTCAGCAGTTTGAAGCCACCAGCTGATCTGCAGGAGAAAAATGAGGTCTTTTTTCTACTCTCTTGAACACTGAGTCTCAGAAACCTGCAGGAGCATTCTTTTCTGTCCCAGAGGGTCACTGGGGACAGAAATGTTCTGTGACAGCGAGAGTGGGCGAGCTGAGTCAGAAGAGACTGCGGCAGTGGGTCTATTTTTCTGTTTGGTTGGTTGGTGGGTGGGTTCTTTCTCCCCAACGGAAGCCTCAGTATAATTCTGATCAGGCAGAGGATTTTAAATTGATTAACTCTGTGTGTGTGTGTATGTGTGTGTGTTTGTGCACGTGTGCACGTCTGCCCGCCTGAGAGTGTGTAGGGTGGTGAAAAAATGTAGCACAGAGCAGAGGAGGCAGAAGAGAAAAAACAAAACTCCTACAAAATAACTCCAAGGCAGTAAAAGCCACGCATGGAATTCTTGGCGATGACAAGTCAGCTCTGCTGTGAATATCTGATGGGGAGCCTGGCCTGCTATCTCCAGCAGCTGTGGTCTGGGCTCGGAAGTCAAGGACAGAACTCCCACCCTTGGGCACTCTCCACCTGCAATTTCTGTTGCACCAATTTGGAGCAGGTGGTAGGTCAACCCAAGTGCTCAGGGAGTGCGGGTGGAGGGGGCTTGCTCATCCGCCCCCACCCCCGCCTCCCACTTCCCCAGAGTGCCCCAAGTGGCCTGTGTGTCCCCTGGCACTGATCGGAGACAGCGCCATTAACAAGGGCCAAAAGCCACTTAGCCTGCTGAGGAAGGACGAGGGCAGTGTGAGCCAATCCCCAAGCCCCAAGCTGACTCCCAGACAAGTCCCGGAGCAGCTCAGGTTTCTGGCTGAGTGACATGGCGCAAGCTGGGGCCTTTGTGAACAGATCCAGTTACAGCCCAGTAGTCCCTGTCTAAGCCTGAGACCTTCAAGAGGTCAGCCTCCGGCTTTCTGGAGACCCCCAGCGTGGCCTGTCTGACTGGCCCAGACAGTGCCCACACCCGTCGCTGCGTCTGGGCCTCGCACTGCCTCCTGAACATTTACGTGAGCTGGGTTGCCGCGGGGGTGCTTCTTGTCGTTAGCGGTCACTGGATCCAGTCCATTCCCCACATGGCCGGAGGAGAACTGTGCTCCTGAGGGTGCTCCCGCTGTGGCCTTGTGGGTGGGCAGGCCTGTCTACGGAAGCACTTCTGGCTAGGTTGGAACTATCAACTTATTGGTTAGTTGCCAAATGCTTAATTGTTGGGACACCAATATGCCACC
>NW_022111372.1:54178386-54205873 GCF_000313985.2 Echinops telfairi
CCCGAGATGGGCTACTTTCCAGCTCTGTGACTGGCCTCGTTTGTGCCTCAGGGGTCTCCTCTCTCATGTGGGGACAATGAGAGTGTGAGGCTCTTGCACTCATTGGGAGACATGGTGAGAGCCACAACACCCAACCAAAGTCACTGTCACGGGGTCATGCCAGCCCCTGGCAATCTAGTGAGCAGACCTGCCCCTGTGTGTTTCTGAGCCTGTCACTCTTTAAGGGAGGAGAAAGCCTCTTCTTTCTTTCATGGAGCGGCTGGTGGGTTCTAACTGCTGACCTTGCAGTTAGCAGCCTAATGTGAAACCAGTTAGGCTCCCATAAATGAGATAAGCCAGGAAAATCTTTTGGCACAGTGTGGGGCCCATACCAGTTAAAACCAGTTGAGTTGAGACCAACACACGGCCGCCCATGGGTGTCAGAGTAGACCTCAGCTCCAGAGGGGTTTCAAAGGCTGATTTCTCAGAAGTAGATCACCAGGGCTTACTTCCAAAAAGCCTCAGAGTAGACTCAAAACACCAACGTTTTGGTTTGTCATCAAGCGCACTGACCAATAGCGCCCCAGAGGGACTGATGGTCCGTACAAAGCGCTTCACACGTAGTAACAAGCAAAGCCCAAATGCCCTGCCATCCTTTCAACTCCAGCTCCCAGGCACCCGATAAGACAGGGCACAATTGCCCTTCTGGGTTTCCGAGATTGCAAATTTTATGGCAGCAAACTGCCTTATCATTCTCCGGCCGAGTGGCTGGTGCCTTCGAACCACTGACCTTGTGGCTAGCACCCCAATGCTCAGTCCACGATGCCACCAGGGCTCCTTTGAACACATAGTCGCTCCTTTCCTAATGTATTACCATGGCTGCTCTTTATATTGTGTTCCTAGGAAGCAGAAGCCTGTGCTGTTCGAACCAGGTCATCTTGGTTAGACTCAATGGTGCCATGAGAGAGCCAGCCTCCTGCTCAAATGTTTCTTACGCACTGAGACTTCAGGGGCCAGATAAGCAGCTTCTCCCGGGGCATCCTGCTGGCTGGTGGCAGAGCGGGGCCTGAATCCAGGCCCACTGAGTTACCTTGTCAGTGTCAGCCTCCAACAGCTCCATCCAGTATTCCAGGTGTTTCCCCCTGTGTTAGTTGTTTCCAAGCCCAGCCCTGAAAGCTGTATGCAGAACAATGGCACGTGGCACCATGTGTCCTGGTCCTTCTCACTTGCAGAGTTGTACAAACGGCTAACATGCTCAGCCATGAACGGCAAGGTTGCAAGTTTGAGTTTACTGAGAGACACCTCAGAAGAAAAGCCTGGTAATCCATTCCCCCTCCCTCTAAGATCAACCATCGAAAGCCTGTGGAGCACCGCGGAGCTCTGCTGGGCCCCACTCCGCGTCCCCTCCAGTCCGAGTCAATTCCCCAGCAACTGCCTGTTTGTTTTTAATTCCTCTCTTGCAGTGCATTCTGGGCAGCTCTTCTGAGTGCTGGGCAGCCTGGACGAGAACCAGCCACTTGCAATTTCTGTAACATCAAAAGGATTACATTTCCATTTGCCCTTACATTTCAGCTTCAAGCCCTGTCGATCTCCCTGCTTTCAGAGGTGACTGGGGAACGCTTCTGCCTCCTGGCTCTCTTTGTGAGCCTTCCAGCAAATGCTGGAGGCGCAGGGGCTTTCCCCTCACAGGAGTGCAGGAGGAAAGAGCTGGGTTTGTAAAATTCACACCGCCAGCACTGAGCGTTCTGTACAACCTGAAGCTCACTCTTGTTGCTATGGCTGCTTCTTTCCACGAACCTGAACTGAATTGTAGTTCCGACAAGGGAGTAGCTTGCCTAAATATAGAATGAAACTAAACACCTAAACCTCAGATCCAGGAGACATGGTGGCGTAAGGAGTGTGGGAGGTACAGAAACGGACCCAGATGGATCTGAGTTCAAGTCCTTGCCTTGTCACACACTGGCCTTGAGACATAATGCAAGTCACACTGCATCTCTGGGCCCGAGTCTTCTTATCTGTGGCATAGGGATGATGCCACTGTGTTAGCCTGGGTTGGCTAGAGAAACAAATCCAGAGACACTCATATGTGTGTAAGAGAGAACTTTATATCAAAGAGCAATCGTACATCCCAGCCCAGTCCAGATCAAGTCCACAAGTTCGTTATTACTGCATATGTCAACACTAGTCCATAAATTCCTCTTTAGACTCACGCAACACATGCAGTGATGCTGAATGCAGGGAGATCACAGGCCCAGTGGGTGGAAAGTCTTGTGGATCCAGTGGTGGTGGAAGTATCTTAGTGCTGACAGGTGTCTCCACATGACTCCTCCAGCTCCAGGGCTCTGGCTGCCATCAGGGTAGCTCCATGTGGCTTGTCAGTAGGAATGTCTCACAGGGAGTGAGTGTGTATCTGGCCTCTAGTGAGCTATTTATCTCCATAGCACCTCCAAAGGAGGTCATCAAGCTGTGACCACATTGACAGGCCAGACTGTACCCCTTCGCAAGTTGAGATTATGGAACTGCTACAGCCACCCACCTCACACGCTCTTTCTCGGAGGCAAACGGAGGAAACATGGGAATATGTGACACAGGAGGTGGGCAACCAACAATCTATCATTAAGTGTGACTATCACCGCACGGTGACTCATCCAGTGACCTTTCACGAAGAATCTGAGATGGTTCTGCGGCTGAGAGGAGCTTGAGGCGTCATGGAACCCCTCATGCCACTGCCCGGATGAGGAGACCGATGCTCAGAGATGTGAATGGAAATGGAACTTGGAGAAAATGCTGGGAGTCACACAGGAAGCCTGCTCCTTGAGGGCCAGTCTGCTGACCTGAGGAGCTAAGGATACATGCAGGGTTTTTGAGATTTAGTACAGAGTCAAGACCCACAACTTCAATTCCGGTGACATCACTGCCCCTGGGGAGATTGCTTCCAGAGCCAACCACAGCTTCGGTAAGCCTGGTCTTCCAGGCTGTGTGTGGATCAACTGGCAGATTGGCAGAAGGCATCCTTAGGTCAGTTTCCACACCTCTGAAATGAGGACAATCTCTCCTGCCAGGCTTGTTAAAGAACCCTGTTGGCACAATGGGTTAAGTGCTGAGCTGCAAATAGCAGGGTTGGTAGTTCAAAGCTATCAGTTGCTTCTTGGGGAAAAGATGAGGCTGTCTGTGCCCATGAAGATTTCTAGTCTTGGAAACTCCATAGAGAGCCACGGTGACTCGATGGCAGTGGGTTCCAGGCTTTTTGCAAATATAAAACCCCAAACCCTCAAAAACCACTGAGTGAATGCCAACTCCCAGTGACCCTATAGGACAGGGTCGAACTGCCCCTGTGGGTTTCTGAGACTGTAACTCTTTACAGGAGAGAAAACCCATCTTTCTGCTTTGGCATGACTGGTGGTTTTGAACTGCTCACCTTGCAGCCAGCAGCCTAACCTGTAACCAGTACCCACTAGGATGCCCAGTAACAGAATTGCTATACTGTATTGCCTGAGTGGCAAGCACTGGCCTAAGTGCTGCCCTTATATTTGCCCATTAGTTCCTCCAATAAGCACAACAAATAGGAGAGGCTGTCATTTCCCTTCACTGGACAGATAAGGAAACTGAGGCCATGGAAGTGAAGCAACCCCCCCAAGTCACACAGCTGCTAAGGATTCTGGCCAATCTGTCCAGATTTCCGGGCTTTTGACCTTATGCTGGAATCCTGGACTGTGAAAACAGTGAGCACATTCTGTTGGTAACTGATAGGTTGTAAGTTTGACCCCACCCAGAGACACCAACATACACAGACTGAGTCAGATGGCAGGGTTTTATCTCATGGACTTTGGACACGTTGTCAGGAGGAACCAGTCCCTGGAGAAGGACATGGCGCTTGGAAGAGTAGAGGGTCAGCAAAACAGGCAGACCCTCAAAGAGATGGATGGACACGGAGGCTGCCACGGTGGGCTCGACCATGAGCACAGTGGTGAGGATGGAGCAGGACCAGGCAGTGCTCCGCTCCGCTGTGCGTCGGGTTGGAATCGACTTGATGACACCTGCCAGCAACACAGCAAAGATGCCTAAGTATTCGGCCTTTTAAATGAACATAAACTACCATGTTTAAATTAATGATCAGTACAAACTCTTCTGGACAACAATATGGAGAATCCAAGGGAAGATACACATCCCTTTGGTGCAGCAGCTCCATACTTTTGGGAGTCTGACCCGGGGGTATGGCAGAAATATGAGTGAGGATCCTGATGAGAACATCGTTTCTAACAGCCACACACTGGAAACAGTCCAGATGCCCACCACTAGGGAACTGGCTACGTGAATGAAGGCCATTCCCACAAAGGAGCTCTGAGCACTTGTTCAAAAAGACATGCACATCAGGAAGGTGGCCAAGACATGGCTATGCAGAAAAACAAGTGATGGAAGAGTTGTATGTATGATATCATCTTCATTAAAAAACAAAAACACACAGAATCTATTAATAGTGGCTTCTCTGTAGCAAAGACTTTCAACCAGGGCGGGGGTTAGGGGTGTAATTTTGCTTCTAGGAGACATTAGGCAATAGCAGGAGGACATTTTTTCTTGCCATGCTTTGGAGGGCAGGTGCTACAGGTATCTGGTAAGTAGAGAGCAGGGGTGCTGCTGAATATCCCACAATGCACAGGATCGCCCCTGCCACCGTGAGTCTCCCAGCAGCCATGTTGCTACTGCTGAGATAGAGAAACCCTGCTCTAGAGAGAAAAAATAAAGGCTCGTGACCATGGGAAAGAAGATTTACCTCTGGCAGTTGAATAGTTTGCTTTAATAGCAACAACTACAAAACGCATCTGCCTGTCCAGAGTTATTATGGGATGTTGGTGTTCGTAGTAGCTGCGCTGAGCTGCCTCCTGGCAGCTCCAGCACAAGAGAAGGAGCGCTGCCCGCTTCTGCGCATTCGTCACCACCCCGGGTCTGTACCGCCACTCTGTGTTTGGAGCGCCTTCCAACCCAGAGGGCTTGTCAGGCAGCACTTCCTGGGACAGCTTTCCATAGTGAGCTCTTGGGTTTCCGTGAACGCTTGTTTAGAACTGGAGTACCAGGTCTTCTTCCTAGCCTGCCTTCACTTGGAAGCTGTCTGCTTCGGTGACCCAGTGGCATGTGAAGCATCAGGGGCTTAGCCTCCCGCATTGCATTCACACACATGCCACCCCAGGACAGGACGACCCACTGCCTGGCAGGTCATTGGGGTTGTGGGATGAGGCGTGTGAAGGCCCAGGGCACTTTCTCTCCTTGTCTGAACTTGGAGGCTCCTTGAAGGCATAAAGCATCATGCTGGGTAGACCGGCATTTGAACTGGCTGTGCTAACTCTGTAAGAGACACGGCATAGGTGGCCCCAGAGACATACCTGGTGGCGGTGGCGGTGGTGGTGGTGGTGGTGGTGTGGGTGTGTGTGTGTGTGTGTGTGTGTGCAGGGCTGGCAGCCTCTGCTGAGCTTTTTTTTTTTTTTTTTTGCTTGCTTAATCTGGCAGCTGTGTGGTGCATGCTGGGACCATGGAGCCTGCAGCTGTGAGAGGCAGGGGAGGAAGGCAGGGCTGGAAGGTGGTTTCCTATAAAACCAATCCTGTTGGCGGCACGCCAGCACCCACTGCAGGGACGATACACACAGGCATGTCAACCACGGAGCGGGGTGTTCTGCATAGAGGGTTGCCCTTTCGGTGACCATCTCTACCCAAGGTCCCCCACCTGCCAGTTTCAGTGCAACAGGTCTAACCGTTAGGGGGGAAATTTATTCTTCCTACAACCACAACCCTTCAACTAGCTATGGTCCCTATGGACTCCTTTCAGGGCCAGATTACCCGGTTAGCACAGGCAATGAATCTGTAGGGGACCATTTCATATGCGTGTCACTAGGTCACAGAGCAAGATATTGCATGTGCCCCACACCCCCGCCCAACCCCCTGCCTTTGAACAGAGGTTGAGATTGTCCCCCGGCTCTGTGGGCTTTTGAGGGAGATGGAATCTCTAACTGGAAGCAGCATTTTGAGGTGATGAAATGAAATAAGCACAAGTATACCCGTGCTAGCCTTGCTTACTGGCTCCTCCAATTGGGACTCCTATGCATATCACCTGTGAGCTCATATCACCTGTGGGAATGATTGTTGTTAGTGGCCTCGGACTCAGCTCTTGTCACATAAGGACACATGCCCAGCAGAATGACACCCTGCCTAGCCCTACGCCATCCCCACAATCAGCTCTGGACTGGACTATGGTGATCCATGGGGTCTCACTGGCTACTTCAGCTGTGGACCACCAGGCCTTTCTTCCTAGTCCATTGTCTGAAAGCCCCACTGAAAACTGCTCAGCATCCTAATGACACATGACTGGCAGGTAGCCACTGCCCAGGAGATGCATTGGATGGGAATCGAATCCCGATCTCTAGTGTGGAAGGCAAGAATTCTACCACTGGGCAGTCTCAACCCGGCCCCAAGGGACTGTTATTTCACCTGTGGGAATCACAGGCTAAGAGAGGGGAAGGCAAGGTCTCACAGGTCCAGAGCTCTGATTCAGGCAGGGCCTAGCCATTGGATTCGGGGGTGTGACTGATGACCACGTGACCGTTGTATGCAGGGCAGCTGCCACCACATCCATTTCTGGGCCACTGGTCCTGCTGCTGAAGAAGAAAGCGGCCGCAAACGGACAGGACTCCCAGCTGCTTCTCAGTCCGTGGACACTTCTGAGAGACCGTGCCCTGAGCTGGCACAGCCCCACTGTTGCCCAGGCTGGAGAGTTAGTGGCTCTGTTGCTGAGACGGAGTTTCACTTGGCAGGGAGCTTGCCCATGCTGGGCCTCCATCAGGCTGGGTTACCACAAAAAAAAAAAGTCGGCTGGCCAGTTGACTGTCCCATGCAAGATTTGTGACATTCTTAACCTTAAAAATTACTTTTTGTTTATTTGAATTCATATTAAATAGATGTCTAGTATTTTTTGTTGATCAAATCTGATTACTCCAAGCTCAGAACAAAACCACAGCCAAATCCATCACCATTGATTAGAGACCTCCAGAGGCTTACCAAGACCATCCATCTTTACAGGAGCAGGTAGCCACCTCCTTCTCCTGAGGAGCGGCAGGTGAGTTTGAACTGCCCACCTTGTGGCTAGCAGTCCAACACTTCCACAGCTCCTTGAAGATCAGAGCAGGGAGAAGGTTAGTCCCAAGGTATGATGGCATTCAAGAGCAGTTTTGCCTTTGTTCTTACTCCCTGACCACAGACACTTGGGTACTGCTAGGAGGCCGAGGTAGGCACTGCCCCTGACAGTTCCAGAACATCTGGGTTTGGGGGCTTACAGGGACTGGGATAGACTTTGGGGGAGCCCCTTGGCACCAGGGAGGAGGAAGGTCTGTGAGTAAAGAGAAGGAGTGAATGGAGTTGAAGCCTCAGGGGGCCTCTCTTGCATGTTTTTCCTCCCAAGGCTTTATTTTGTATTTCTAACGTTGGACTATGAGGACTAGTCTATCCCTGGAAGAAGTCCCTCCTTCCAGGCAGAGGTATAGGTTCAATTCCTGGCCAATAAACTTCATGCACAGCCACTACCTGTCTGTCAGTGGATGGCTGTATGTTGCTATGATGCTGCCGTGATGCTGAACAGGTCTCAGGGGGACTTCCAGACTACGTTGAACTAGGAAGAAAGGCTTGACAATCACAAGAGTCTCTGTTCCTGCTTATGAGATGGCTCACTTCAGATCTAGTGGAATGGCAACACTAAGCAGTCCCAAGTAAGCATCCTGGGTGCCTTATTAGCGTGTTCTAACCCAGTCACTTGTGAGATGCAAGGCCATGGATAGAGGAGCCATGACAAGTAAGTTCATTTCTCTGCAGACACTGAGAGTGGAGCCCTGATGGGGCCGCAGCTAAAGCACTCAGCTTCTAACCAAAAGGTCCGCAGGTCAAACCCACCAGCTGCTCCACAGCAGAAAGATGGGGGCAGTTGACTGCCTCAGTAAAGATTTACAGTACTGGAAACCCCGTGGGCAGTTCTACTCTGTCCTGTAGGGAGGGTTACTATGAGTTTGTATCCGCTCACAGCAGTGGGTTCTCGGTAAGACAATAAAATGGGTGAGAGGCATCATGGGATGGTCATCCCAGAGGTCTCCAGTCAAGAATCTGAGGAGAGCACATTGGGTGTTTCCATCTTCCCAGGGGTGATTTCTGCCACTGCACCCATGCTGGGGCCACATGGCCGGCATGACGCTTCTCAGGAGTGTCATTTGAATCTGCATCATTGGAAGATAGCAGCAAGGAGCTCAGACAAGAGACCAGGCAGAGAGGCCTGGCCACTCAACCTGCCACCTCAAAGGGATTATTTAGAAATCGATGTGAAGTAAATGTCTACCCACAGGGCACTATCTTTGTGGTGCATCCACAAAAGGGGATCCCATGTTATCATAAAAGAGGTGATGATGCTCTTTGCAGATTGCCATGACAAATCTCCCTAGTATGCTACGTGGTAAAAGTGAGAGGCAGAGTGGCAATATCAAGTGTGTAAGGGAAACAAAAGACGCTGCTGTCATCAAGTCAGTTCTAATTCATAGCAAACCCATGCAGGGTTTCCGAGACTGTAATCTTTCTGGGAACAGACAACCTTGTCTACCTCCCATGCAGCAGCTGATGGGTTTAAACAGTCAACCTTGCGGTTAGCAGCCAGAGCCTAAGGCACAGTCCCACCACTCAAGCTCACGCCATTGAGGGGAGGCCCACTCAGAGCGACCCTGTCGGAAGGGTAGAACTGCCCCTGTGTATTTCCAAGACTAACTTTTCATGGGAGTAGAAAGCTCTTCTTTCTCCTGTGGAGCAGCTAGTGGTTTTGAAATGTTGACCTCATGGTTAGCTGCCCAACACGCAATCACTACGCCACTAGGCCTCCTTTATATGATGCTTGGTATGCTATATTTTCTGTGAAAAATGGGCAAAAGAATATAAATATGCAGATATAAATATTTATACCTGTGTGTGTGTAACTTTGAGAGGAATAAACCATTACTGGAAGAATATGCAAGCTGATAGCATTTGCTATCTCCATGGGAAAGAAAGGGCAGCTGAGAGACAGGGTAGTAGAAAGGTTTATCATGATTTTCTCTTTCATTTTTAAATTTTTAGTCATGATTATAGTATCTATCCCCACAATTAAATTATTGTTTTAAAATATCTTTTGAAATTATATCCTCATGAAAATTCTCAATTGTGAGCTGGATGGAACTTCAGCCATGTGATCCACACTGATCCTGAGTGGCAATCTTGAGCTCGAGTAACTGCCCACGGTGCCTTTAAGGGCCTGGGTAAGCCCTGTGCCCAGGACAGCCACAGTCCTTCTTCCACACTGGGCATCGGCTGGCCTGGTACACGGCTGTTTCTAGGCACACCTTGTTGGCTTTCCTCTGGACCTTTGCGCATACCGATCCCCTGTCTGGAGACCCCTTCATCCCTTTCTGGTACTCCTTTCAATAATATGTGTGTTCTCTTTCCCACAGGATACAGCTGGGCTACATTTCTTAAGATCCTTGCAACTAGATGTGGCTTAAAGACTGAGTTCAAGCTAATGGACTATGAGATGAGGGCTCTGTCATATCTAGGTGTGATAGGCTGGGTTCTCTAGAGAAGAAAAACTAGTGACACCCCCACCCCACACCACCACCACCACTACCACACACATATGTGTGTAAAAAGAAATGTATATAAAGTGGTGCACACAGCTTTAGAAGCAGGTAAGTTCTGTTCAATTTGTTGTGAGTCAGATGTTAAACTGGAGGCTTTTCCTGCCCCCTGGAGCTGCTGGGGCGGACAAACCAGGAAGCAGGAGGACCACGGCTGGTGGATACAGAGATAGAGGGCTCCAAGGTCAGCAGGTCAGGTGAGAGGCTCTGATGACTCCTGGGTTGGCAGGCAATATGGTGGGCGTTAGCCCAAGTCCAGAGCTCCATGAGCCAGATACAGGATCCAGACCAGCAGGAAGCGAAGAAGTTCTCCACTCTGCCTGCTTACATCGGAGTAGGCCACACCCCCCAGGAACCCCCTTCATTGTCCTCCACCTTAATCTTCCTACAACGGCTGGGTTACGCACAGCAGGTGCCATCATGAAGTTGATTTTACCAGACCCTAATTTCAAACCACTGAGAATCCTGACTGAGCCAAGTTGACACAGAGCCTAGCCACCACATTAGGTTTAGTCCAATAACCCTTGACAGGAAGTTTGAACCCACCAGCTGTTCCACGGGAGAAATCGGCGGCAACTGCGGCCATTCTGTCCGACAGGGTCACTGTGAGGTGGAATCTGTGGCAGTAGGTCTATTTGGTTGGGCTCAGCCTGGGAAAACATCAGATGCACACTGATACGCTGGTTCCCCATTTGGCGAGAAGGTACTCAGAAGCCCTACAGCAGTGGTTCTCAACCTTCCTACAGTTCCTCAGGTGGGGGTGACCCCAGCCAGAAAGTGATTTTTGTTGCTACTTCATAACTGTCATTTTGCTACTGTGATGAAGCGTCATGTAAATATCTGATATGCAGGTTGTATTTTCCTTGCTACAAATTGAACACAAAGCATAGTGATTGTCACAAAACAATATGCAATTATATATTGTGAAATATTTATTTCTAATGACAAATAAATGAAATTTTGTCTTGAAGCATGGTGTAGCACGGGTACCAGTCTTCACCCTGGGTATTCATGTGGGCATATCTGCATGTGGGCAGACCTGCCTGGAGATGGATAGAGGAGCAGTGTCTTGTTTCCTAAGACCATCGGAAATATGTTTTCTGATGGTCTTGGGCAACCCCTGTGAAAGGGTCATTTGACCCCCAAAGGGGTCATGATCCACAGGTTGAGAACCTCTGCCCTAGAGGAAGTAAGCTAGGGCTCCAAATGACTGTGTGGAGCAGGGCTCCAACCTCCAGGGACTGTGACATGAGGCAGACAAACACGGAGCAGAAAGCATGGCTCTGGCAGGGACGAGAGCTGTGAAGACCCCTTACATGACAGGGTGAAGAGGGGGAGAGTTCTGAGGAAATGCTGCTTACAGAGAAGCCAGAAAGTTGAAAGAACCAGCCAGGGAAAACAGCATTTAGCCAGAAGACATCATCAATGCAAAGGCTTCCACGCTGTGAAGAACTGGAGTGGAGTAAGAGGTGGCCAAGGACTCCTCGGAGTGAGGAGGCAGGTGATTCTCATGAGGCTGGTGTGGCCAAGCACAGACGCGCATGGTCCTCTGGTCCATGCTGAGGGGTTTTAATTTGGATCCAGAATGGGTCCTTGCTTTCTTCCCCAGTGGTCTGTCTTGGGAACATTTCAGCTCACAGATGCTGTGACTCTTGCCAAGGTCTGTCCCTCCTCTGGGTGGGGCACCAGTCCCTGCTGCCACAGGTCAGGGCACAGCTTTCTGAGAGGACAGCAGCCCTGGCTTCTTCCCTACCAGCTGCCCTTCATCTGGGAAAGCCATGCTTTGTGAGACTTCCGCATTCATCAGATCACGGTTTCTCCCCCCAGCCCCAGGCCCAGGTTCCATTAGGCCTGATGTGCTGCAGCAGAGAGAGGTAAAGAGACTGGCTGAGATCATTCAGTGGTCCCTGGGCAGATGGGTCCTGAATTCAGCTTTGGTTACCTGTGACTCCCATCCTAGGTAGTCTCTTTCTAGGCTGAGTACATACTTTTTCCTGAACTCTTAGCCCAGGCCAGGCTTGAGGACTGAGTTATGTGGGGGGAAAGAGCCAGAACAAGGATCTCACAGATGCTTGTTTTCCTTCCATTAATGTTGTATAGTCCTATGCTGGAGTCATCCGTCCGTTCATCCGTCCATCCATCCATCCATCCATCCATCCATCCATCCATCCATCCGTCCATCTGTCCATCTGTCCGTCCGTCCGTCTGTTTGGTTGGGGCAGTCAGACATTCATTCCGCAACAGAACACCCCTGCGCTTGTCCATTTCCAGGAAGAGCAGGCAGAGACCCTACCTTGAATGAGCTCACAGTCCAGCCAAGAGGTCATTGTGTGGTGGAGGGCAGAACAGACTGCTGTGGTGGTTACATGTCAGACCTACTCACCATAAGGTCCAGAGTTCAAAACCGCCAGCCACTCTGGGGCGGGGGAGACAAGACTTTCTACTGTCAAAATTTACAATCTTGCAAACTCACAGAGGCAGTTCTACTCTGCCCTATAGGCTCACTGTGAGTCAGCATCAACTCGATGGCAGTGAGTTTGGCTTGTTTATTTTGGGGGGGGGGCAGGGGGAAGACAGTTCTCGTGGTTATCATACACTGGATGAGAGTTGTATCAAAAGCATAAACCAAGAACCGTTGGAGCACAGAGAACAAAGTTACCCACTCCGCTTGGGGGCGTCAGGGAAGGCTTCACGCTGGACTTCACATTTGACCTGGGCCTTGAAGAATCAGGAGGAGTTCGCTAAGTGAACCATATAGGGAGGGGATTGGTATTCTGGGTAACAGGACCTGCAAGGGGCAAACATTCAGCAAGAAAGATGGTCTATTCGCGGAGGAAACAGTGTGGAAGGACATGGGAAGCGAGCGGGGGCAGAGACTGGAGAGCGGAGGGGAAAACGAGCTGAAGGAAACAAGAATAGCTCCCACTTACTCTTCTTTTGGGAATCATCAGGATGCCCGCACATCTTGCATGCATGGAATCCTTACAACAAACTTCTGAAGTAAGTCTGCTCGAGATTCAGAACAGGGAAGTCAGTTGCCAACAAGGTTACAGCTGGTGAGAGGGAGAGACAAGGTTCAGACCAGGGCAGTCTGACTTGCCCACCCCCACACCTGCCTCACAGGCGGAGGTATCTGGAGACGCACAGTCCTGCTCAGGAACCCCTCCTTGTTCCAGATTGTGCAGTGAGGGGGCCTGGGGGCTTTGCTCCCTCTGGATGGAGGTGGAAGGCAGGACTGAGCTCTCTTCCAGGGCCCATTCCCCACCCTCCCTGGCAGGACCAATGGTGGGCACCTCTTCTGTAATCCCTTCCTCCATCCACATCCCTCAGAGCTTGTCTCCACTGACCCCAAGTTGAGGGAGCCCCTGAGAAGAACTGACACATTGCCTCATTTCCAAGGATCCCCCTGTGCCCAGAGAAGAGGTCTGGTTCACAGGCAGGGCCCCCCACAGAGCTTGGGCCCCCCACAGAGCTTAGGCCTGATGATGGGGTATGGCCTCTGAAAGGCAGCCCCCCCTCTAATTATAGGCCAGCTCCCTGGAATGAGAAGTGTGGCTGCTGAGAAGACAGGCGTGGCTCCAGTGCTTGAGGAGCAGTCAGCGTTGGGGGGTAGGGTGGGGGTCGGAGAGTCTCCAAGGAGCCCCCATCCCACCCCCTGCACGTCTGCTTAGCAGTCTCCAGACCACACACGCTAGTCCTCAGAGAGCGAGAAGCAGCAGGGCGTGTGGGTCTGGTGTCTGGGACGTTCACCTCTGGGGCCCTCCCAAGTAATTCTCCTCAGAGCCTTGGGACATGGGAGAAATCGCCTCCCTTTGACAGAAGAGAAGATGGAAGCTTCCAGGAGTGAGGCTAATTACTCCGAGCGCACACCCCTCAGCTTGGTAGAGAGGAATTCAGACGAAAAGCCTGCTAGTTGCCTGAGAGCTGAGGGACCGGGAGAAGCAACGTACAGAAGATGGACGCTGGGCCAGGCCATGCGCTGAAGGCGAGCACTTCCCAGAGGGTCAGAAGGGAGCCTATGGGGTCATTCTGGATTTTAAATCACACGAGATCTCGAGGGCTAATGGCGTGGGAACGTGCCTGTGGCTTTCAATGTCTGTCAAGTTGGCCCCCACAGACAGCAAAACCTGTCTCCATGATCAGTTGCCAAATGGGCCCTGGTGCTATTCGTTTGCTGATTTTCACCAGTAGAGGGTCAGCCTCTTCTTGCTAGTCTGTCTTAGTCTGGAAGCTCCCTTGAAACATGTTCAGCATCCTAGCAGCACACAAGGGGCCACCAACATATGGGCAGGGGCGATGTCTGAGGTGTATCGACCGGAATTGAATCCAGGTCTCCCGCATCAAAGGTGAGAATTCTACCCTTAACCCACCATTACCTTATTTGGAGACATCAGGGTTACATAGCTTGGGCTCCTGATTTTGTTTTTTTTCCCTTATTTTCCTTCAGGGTATAAATGCTAGAGAAGCGAACTACTCCGGGCCCCTCCCGGAAAGACCTGGGCTCAGAGGCGTCCTCCTGACAGTCCTGAGAGAATCTCAGACCCACCTCCGTGGAGCATGCAGGCAGCTGTGCCTGAGAGGAGCCCGGCCTGTCCACCCTCACGTGGAGTCCTGCTGGAAGAAGGTTTCCATCATCAGGCAGCCTGGCTCCCTCTGTGTAAGCCACGGAAAATGACTAAGTTCCCTGAGCAGCTGCCGGGACCCTCCTGGTACACAGGCACTGCCCCCACGTTGGGCTAACACCTTCAGCTTCTTTTAGCAGCCTTACCTGTCTCTGACTCCCTAGAGTGCCTGTTGAGGGGGTGGTAAGGCAGCTGCCTCTCCAGTGTGTGCTTGGATCACCGCACCAGCCCCGAGTCCTCCTGGCTGGTGTTTGGGTACCACAGTCTGGCAGGACTCTCCATGTCACATTCCATTCATGTTTCAGCCTGCTGGGGAGAGGGGAGGGGCATGGGGTGGCTGCTTGCCCAGTGACTGCTCCTAGCCAGCAGCACCTGACCATGTCTGAATGCCCCCTCATGGATTCTGGTGACCTGGCCGACGGGAGCCAGACTGGGAGTTGAACAGACACAGAAGCAAGTCCTGGCTTTGCAACTGACTTGCTGCTGCATGACCTTGGACATTTGACCTCATCACTGGAGCCTCAGTTTCCTTGTCTATAAACGGGGGCTATCATGCCACCCCTCTCGTTTGTTCATGGGTAAGAACACAGGACTCTGGACTAACACTCCCAGATGCAAATGTCAGCTCTCCTGCTTGCCAGCATGCCACCTTGGCCTCATGTTCTTGGGTCTCAGGAAGCCTCAGTTCCCTCATCTATGAAATGGGTATGATGAGAATCTTTGTCTTGTTATCTAGGGTTGCTATGATAGAAGTACCACAAGCAGGACACTGTAACAAGCAGAAATATATTCTCTTGCAGTTTCAGAGACTAGGAATCTGAATTCAAAGCACTGGCTTACCAGCAGGGTTTTATCTTTGTGTTACCTCTAGAGAAAGATCCCTCTCTCCTTTCAACATCTATGGGCACAAAGTTCCTTGGGGATAGACACATGTGAGGCAGCCATCTTTCCCTGGGTCTAGGAGGTTCTCATCTCAGGTTCACTGTGCTTGCTTCTGGCTCTTTTTTTCTGGTGGTAGTAGGTCCTGATTTCTGCCTATTTGTTTAATCTTTTTTCTATCTACAAAAAAAATGACTCAAGGTTTAACAGACTCCAGTAGATTTTACCCTGCCTCATTAACTTCATAGGGGTTAGGATTTACTACATATAATATATACTATGCCTACTACATATAGGATATGTGTGTGTGTGTAGACAGGTATATACTATATATTGTACCTCACAATGGAGAATAATTACATAGTACTGAGAATGATGGCTTGGCCAAGTTGACACATATTTTGGTGGGCACAGTTCAATCCATGACAGTATCTAACTCAAAGGTTGTGATGAAAATCCATTGAAATGGTCCCAAGGACATGGGAAATGTTCCTCAGTCATTTAATAGATTCTCACTGAGCACCTACTCAAAGCCAGCCTGGGATCTGGCGATGCAAAGGCCCTGAAGATGCTCGTGTAATTAATTCATACTCATTTTCAGCATAGTCAGCTCGTGCACAATAATTGAAGACTAAGAAGGGAGGTGTCCCCCATAGCTTCAGGACATCTCTCTCTCTCCATATGGGAACTTCCCCATGATAGCAGTGAGTGGAATATGCACCAACAAAGTGGGCTCCCTTCTACTCTCATGAAGTCCAGAGAGAGGAGAGGGCCCACAGATAACTGTGTACCCGTCACACAGTCACCACCTCCAGGCATCTACAGCCCCCCACTTCCCTGATGGGTGGGCATCTCATTGTGCCATCAGATGAGCTGCTGGCTGGACAGTCACGGGAACAGGTGGTGGTGAGTTCAGAGACACGATTGGCATTCAAAGAGCCTGAGAAGGGCCTTGTGTGTTTTGTTGCCAGAGATTCAAACTACATCTTAGCCCTGTAGGCTGCTCTTGCCTTGCTATGAAGATAGAGGCAGCTGGCATTGCCATGGTAACCAGACGGCATCAACTTCCAACCCACTTCTGAATTCTCTATAACAACAGGAGAGCCCCTGGAAACATTATTTGGGAAGGGAGAGTTGTGAACAGAAAATTACACCAGGGAACTATATAAAAAAACCAACAAAACCGAACTCACTGCCATCAAGACAATTTTGACTCACAATGACCCTTTAGGACTGAGCAGAACCGCCCCTGTGGGTTTCCCAGGTTGTGAATCTTTACAGAAGCAGAAAGCCTCCTCTTTCTCCTGTGGAGTGACGGCTTCACTCTAACTGTTAGCAGCTTTGCGTTAGCCTTGCCGTTAGCAGCCCAACAGAGAACCCACTCCGCCACCAGGGTTCCTTCCTCGGAACTCTAGCGAGTTGTCATGGAGGGTGGCCAGGTGTCCTTTCTGCTTGGTTAACCAAGAATGCAGAAGATAGAGAACTAACTTACATTTATGCCGGAAAGCAACAAAAGTAGCCAAAACTTCGCCACGAAGACATACAGAGAACCGAAGTCCATCTGACTCATGACGGTGACCCCGTGTGGGTCAGAGCAGAACTGTGCTCCGTAGGGTTTGTCATGACGAGATCTCGGGAGGAGATTACCGAAGAGATTATTCTTTCCATCACAGTTAACATGTACCGAGCCGCTGTATCTACCGCCCAGGGTTAGATGCTGGAGACAGGTGATGAGGAGACGAGAGCTGGTTATCGGCAGGATGAAAGAACCTGGAACGTGGGCAGCCTTCAGTAGATTTTCCATATTCAGAATCTGAGCAGGTTCACCAAACCCTTCCCATGTGCCCAACAACAGGAAAGTGGTCCCCTCATATCTTATCCGCCTCCCAAGGTCCTTGTTTCTCTGCCTTTGCGCTGTGTAGCTATTGTGGATCATGCTGCTATCAGCGTTGTGTCAAGTAATTGGACTGAGTCCCTGCTTTTAATTATGAGTAGGTACCTAGGAGGTGAATTGCTGGGTCACATGGTAATTCTATGTTAAACTTTTTGAGTAAATGCCAAGCTATCTCCACAGTGACTGTAAAATTTCACATTATCACCATCAGCGGATGAGGGTTCCAATTTCTCCACCCTCACTCAAACTTGTTGTCTTTATCATGACCATATAATTAAGTTTAGAATATCTACGAGTCACATCAAGAAAAAAATAGAGGAAGCAAATAAAGCTGATTTTAATAAATTCTTTTTACCCATCCCACATTGATTGTCCCCAACATTATTGCTTTAATATAAGAGATATAAAAATATGAATTTAATATTTAAAAAATAATGTCCTCGGCATATAATTTCATGTTTAATGCTGTTGTTAGGCGCCGTTGACTCGGTTCCCACTCACTGTGACTGTAGGTACAGCAGAACGAAGCCCTGCCGGGTCCTTCGCCATCCGTGCATTTTCTTATGTTTGAGCCCATTGCTGAAGCCACTGGGTCAATCCGTCTTATCAAAGATTTTCTTCTATTTCACAGCACCTCTACTTTACCAAGCACGACGTCCTTCTCCGGGGGCTGGTCTCTCTTGACAACATGCCCAACGAATGTGAGGCGAAGTCTCTCTCTACTTGCCTCGAGGGAGCCTTCTGGCTGCACTTAGAGCAGCTTGTTTTCCTGGAAGTCCGTGGTCCTGTCAATCTCCTTCCCCGTCATGCAAACACATCGATTCTTCTTCCGTCTTCTTAATCAATGTCCAATTTTCACACGCATCTGTGAGGCCATTGAAAATGCCATGGTTTGGGTTAGGTGCACCTGAGCCCTGGGTGACATCTCTGCTTCTCAACACTTTAAAGAGGCCGTGGGCAGCACATTTACCCAGTGCAACCTATCTTTTGATCTCTTGACTGCTGCTTCCATGAGCACTGATTGTGAATCCAAACAAGACATTGCAATCCGTGACAACATCAATCTCTTCTCCATTTAGCATGATGTTACCTACTGGTCCAGTTATGAGGATTTTGGTTTTCCTTACATGGAATTGTAATCCATACTGAAGGCTGCAGTCACTGATCTTCATCAGCAAGTGCTTCAAGTCCTCCTCACTTTCAGCAAGCAAGGTTGTGTCATCTGCATGTCTCAGGTTGTTAATAAGCCTTCCTCCAAACCTGATGCTGCGTTCTTCTTCCTATAATCCAGCTTCTCTGATGATTTGCTCAGCACACAGATTGCATAAGTATGATGAGAGGATGAAATCCTGATGTACACCTTTCCTGATTTTAAACCATGTACTATGCCCCTGTTCTGTTTGCACAAATGCCTGTTGATCCACCTGTAAGTTCCACATGAACACAATGAAGTGTTCTGGAATTCCCATTCTTCCCAACGTTATCCAGGGTCAAGTTGAATGCATTTGCATAGTCAATACAACACAAGTAAACATCTTTCTGGTATTCTCTGCTTTCAGCCAAGATCCATCTGATGTCAGCAATCATATTCCTTGTTCAGGCGAGAGGTTCCGGCCTGAACCTCCAGCACCTTCCTGTCAATGTAATAAAATGTAATAGTTAAATCATATTAAGAAGAGTTGTGCAATCCACCACCATCAATTTCAGAACATTTTCTTCTTTCTAGTCCTCATTGTTGTTAGCTCCCCATTTCCCCCCAACTTCCCTTGCCATGCCCCTAGGTAATTATTAATCCTATTACTGTTTCTGTAGATTTACCTATCCTGGATTCCATATGCAGAAAATCATACGAAACACAAACAGGAAGCAAGCAAACAAACAAAAAGCAAAACCTACCACAATGACAAAACAAAACAGAAATATCTCAGTTTAAAAGATAGCAGAAAACATTAAAAGCTGAAACAACTTTGAAATAGGTTAAAAGAGAGATCCAAAGATAAGGTGTTACATTTTAACCTAACTACATCTGCCACAATCAACTTTACAATGCTGTCGGCGAGCAAGGCTGTTTGCATCCCTAAACAATCTATGATCAGAGGGCACTCGCTGGAGGCTTCAGACTCCACGTGGGGCCCTACAGGTAGATTTTGGGCTTACACTGTCAGCAGTTTTCTGCAAATAGGGTATTCAGAATTTAGGCTCTGATACCATTCCCTCCTTCAACTTTGGATTTTGTTCTTTACAATCCTTGTATAATACAGATCCGTGTGCTTCTTCCATGTGGACTTAATTGATGGGTCACTTAGCTCGCAACTTGTTTTAAGACAAGTCTTCAAGACTGCAAATGCTATTGTGTCTGATAGCCAGGCACTATCTGTTTTCTTCAGCACACTTTACTATAGCACCCATATCTTCAGATATCACTTCATGAGGTCAGGCATTAAGCAGGACCACATGATAAGAACTAATTAGTCTTAGATTAGGGCTGGAATTAAGTGTGAGCCCCCAAATCCATGAATTAACTAATATATATATTCTTATTATGTCTTTGAAATCCATTGTATCTTATTATCCTCATAGCACATCTCAATTTGGACTAGCCATATTTCAAATGCTCAATAGCCACATGTGGTTAGTGCCTTCCACATTGAACATTGCAGTTCTAGATATTGGAGGTAGAGGTTTAGATATGTGCTCTGCTTTGCCTCCAGTCACCCCCTCATGTGGCTCAGAGTGGGGGATCCAGTCCAGGGGAAGTGGTTTGGGCAAAGGGTATAGTCTTGGTAAAGAGGTCTGTTAGAACAAGTTTCTCTGCCTCTATTGACCTTTGGGGCCATATTATGGACAGAATCGTGACACCTCCAAATCTGTATTGCTGCTTGTTTCCTCTGCCTGTAGTTGTAATCCTATTAGGATACAGAGGCTTCTTTTCACTAATGAGACCTTTCTATAGCAGGGTGCCTCTGAAGCCTGATCACTTCTGCTTTATACAAAGAACAGAACACACAAGAAGAAGAAAGGCACCAAGCGAGTCAGTGCTGCTCAGGAGAAGAGACCAACTGCTTCCTAGAGCTACCCCATGAATTTGGATTTTCAGCATGCAGAACTGTGTAAAAAGTAATTCCTGTTTTTTAAGACCATTCACTGATCATATTTTTTGCCATACCCATATCGGATCATTAAGACAGGCTGAGTGATTCTTTGTTGGGGTGCTGGCAGGGCTGCCCTGTGCATTGTAGAATATTCAGCATCATCCTTGGCATCTGACCCACTAGATTCCAATAGGGCTCCCCAAGTGTGACATCCCCAAGTGTCTAGAGACATTGCCACATGTCCTTTGGCAGACATGTGCCCAGTTGAGAAGCGCTGTGCAAGAGTGAGATAAAGACGCATTGGCTCATGAAATCAGATGAGAGGAAAGCCAAGTGCAAGGCTGGGTCTCTGGGACAAGTGTAACCAGCTAGTGGAAGGCTGTCAGGACATTCTCTCTTCATCGCTCACTGTTGTGTTTCTAGACCCACCCACCTCATTTTACTCTATGGGGCAGGGACTTGACTTTAAGCTAACATGCTTTAGCTTTGCCACAAAGAGGGATTCTCTGCCCCTTTACCAAAACTCCCAGCTGGAGCCACAGCCACTCCTGGGCCAGGCGGGCCACACGCCAGGACCACGCGGAAGAAGGAAGAGGAGCAGTCACCCTACGCCGTGGAGGTGGAGGGAAGTCGGAGAGACAAAAGGATGACAAAAAGATGGGTGTTCCCTCAGGGCAGCAGGATGTCCAGGAGGTGGGAGAGAGAGAGAGAGAGAGAGAGAGAGACTGAGGTTTGAAGCAGACTTAGACTTCACTTTGTTCATCAGCAAATCCAATGGCAGTAGACAGGAAAACAAAAAACAGAGCTGAGTTGATTCCGGCTCATGGCACACCATGGGTTTCAGAGTAGAACGATGCCCACAGGGTTTTCATGGGAGTGGTTGCTTGTAGGCAGTCTCCTGGGCTTTCTTCTGAGGAGTCTCTGTGGGGATTCGAACTGCCAACCTTTGGGTAATAAGGTAGCACATAAACCTTAGGGAAAATAGAAAGGACAAGCAATGGACCTGATGCTCCAGATGAGGCTATAATGGAAAAGGGATGATCTCCCCATTGTATTTTAAGCTTCTGGAGATCAGGACCCTCCATTTAAATTTGTGCCTCTTTGGCATCCCTGGAGCATGCAAAGAACGGGGAGTGCACTTGGCTGCCGATCGGAAGATCAGAGGTTTAAGCACCCAGAGGCACCTTGAAGAGAAGTCTGATGATATATTGCCAGAAAGCCAGCCCTTGAAAACTCTGTGGAGCGCGGTCAGACTTGAACAGATGGCAAATGGTTTGGGGTGGTCTCCCAAGCACAGAACAGGGCTCTGTGTCTCTGTTAGTTATTTCTTGAATGCTTGGGAGAAGAATGAATGTATGCTTTCTCTGCGTTGGGTAAAGGGCAGTGTTTATAGAAAAGAAGCGGACACTCCAACAGTCTTTAACGAGGGTCATTCTTGTTATTGGGTATTAAAGAGCTAGAATGTCAACCATGGGGGTGGGAGTGTAAGAATATAGGGAAGACCTGGGCTGAGACCTGGGCTGGGCTAGGCTGCATCCCAGTTGGGTAGGGGAGGCCTGGTTCTTGAGCAGTGACATGTGGAGCCAGCTGGGATTGCCACAGATGGGAGGCAGAGCAGTCAGTGGACACCAGGTTTGTTGACTGACCAGCAAGGGCGAGCCCTGGGGAATGGGAAAGGGAGTGGTCTGTGGATGGTGGCAGGAAAGACAAGAAGGTTCTGGGGAACAATGATGAATTCCTAATGTGACCCTCTTTGATTCTACCGAGTCATTGGGTGCCTTAGTGGACAGATAGGCTTAGAGATAAAGGGCTTGAATAAAAGAGGGTCCAGCAGGAGGGTGTGAGCGCAGACTCCAACCCCCAAGAGGACAGACAGAAGGCCTGCAGGAGGGGGTGTCTCAGAGGCAAGCAGCCAGCCAGGGAAGAGGCCCAGCCGTTCAGCCTTCCGGCCACCACCTCAGAGCAGAACTGTGTGCTGAAGTGCCCTCTGCTCAGGGAGTGCTATGAAGGGCATCTATCGCCTTCCCAAACCGACACTTCCTGAGTCCTTACTGGTAAATTGTGTCAATTCCATCTGTGCTTGCCACCTCCCTAGATTACTGCCCAGAGTAGGTGGGATTATCAGTGCTAAGCATGGGGCACTTCATTTCCCCACTGTCATCAAGAGTGATTCCAACTCACCGTGACCCTATGACACAACAGAACTAACTGCTCCTTAGGGCTTCCCAGCTGGGAAAAGCTGGGGGAGCAGCTGGTGGGTTTGAACCTTGGAACATGAATTTGACAGTCTGTTGTTTAACCCACTGTGCTACCACGGATCCTTCTGAAGTACTTAATAGATGCTTACTTCTTCTCGTGGCCCTCACCCGCTCTCTTCTGCTCTGGGTTGGGGGGTGGGCAGACAGGCCTTTGCCTGCTCTGTTAAGGGCTCTGTGTGGTAGGGATCCCCCTGGGGGCTATGCAATTTTCTACCTGATTGACTTGCCTCCACTGACCCCTCAGCACCCTGGGATGGGGCTTACATTATGTGACTTATTTATTTTTCTATTTTTCACATGGAAGAAAGACTTCCTTCTGTAAGTCAGTCAGTGAACATCTAATGGATCACAGTGGTCAGATTGCAACCAATCATGGGGATGGTGTTAGACCAGGCAGCATCTTGGTCCATTGTGCATGGGGTCCCCGTGAGTCACAGGCCAACCCCACGGCTGCTCAGAGCAACAGCAGCAATTCTGAAGAGGAGGAAGCTGAGGCTTACAGAGGTACCCCCAGACGCAGAGCTGGCATGTGCCAGAGCTGAGTTTCAGAGCGAGGTCTGAGCCCCATCCCTCCGCACAGCCACCCACAATGTTCTGCCACTGGACTCTGAGCCCCAGGATGGCAGGCATAGCCTCATTCAGAATCTAGCACTGTGCCTGATGCAGCCAGAGTGGTCCACGCTCTGCAGAGAACCCTAGCAGTGCAAGGTGAAAGGAAGACTGCCTCCCCTCCAGGTCTCCACAGCATCCTCTTTTAAAAGCACCCTGGTTCCGACCTTGGAAGAACATAGTGGATGGCATAGAGTGTTACAGAGGGTGGACACTGATCTGGGCTCGGAGTGCTGATGCCATCCATCCCTCACTCACTGAGAGGACTTTGAGCAAGTGACTCAACCTCCCCAAGTCTCCGCGACCTCATCCCTATGGCTGAGAATCAGGAGCCCAAGCACACAGGGTGGGCCTGAAGATTAAACGAGATAAATGAGGTGAAGCCTTGTACATAGTAAGCGCTGAATAAATGTAACACAATAACATGTGCTCACTTTAAGACAGAAGCTAGACATAAAATTGCCCAATGATCAGGCAGTGAAGGAATCCCAGGTCCTTTCTCAGCTTTATTTCCACTGGTTTTCATCGCCTGCCTGGGAGGCAGGGGTGATTATTCCATGTGATAGATAAGGGAGTGAAGGGACAGAGAGGAGAATGCAGCAAGACCCAAGGTCACACCGCTCAATGATAAGGCCAAGGCTGCCTGTGCTTTCTGATCAAAATGTCACTCATTTCTCTAACCTTCAACACGTCATAGAAAGTGGAAGGGGACCCCTGAACTGTTCTCCAGATGCTAGAGAGGTCAAATGAGAGAAGAGGAAGAGGAAGTGGAGAGGAAGAGGAAGAGGAAGAGAGACAAGGTGGAGGAGAGGAGAGAAAGAGACAAGGAGGGAGAGGAAACTCAAGGGAAGGACAACGCTCCCCAGCTGGACATGGGAGAGGGATTTTCCAAATGCTCTCCTACCCTGTGCTACTTACTATCTTCCCATTCCTAGGATGACTAACGTGTCTCTGACCCAATCCATGGTCTTTTCAATCACTCACATGCAGGCGAGCACTGGACAATGAGAAACAAACAGAAGAAAACTTGACACATTCAAAAAACGAAGGTGTTGGTAACAAATATTGATTATACTATGGACTATCAGAAAATGAACAACTAAATCTTAGAAGAAATGCAACCAGAATGTTTCTTAGAAGCAAGAATCTTTAGTTCACTTACTTTGGACAGGATTGGTAAGGCAGACGGACGGTCACTGGCAATGAGGGCAGCCCCCAGTGAGGTGAATAGAGCCCATAGACGCACAATGGACTCAGGTGGCCCCAGCATTCGTGACTCTGCTGCAGGCTGGGAAGCATTCGCCATTATAATATTGCTGTGAGTCGGAGCTGACGGACGGCAACTACCAGTAGCAATCATTCCCTTGTTTCATATGAGGAAGAGAGGCTCAGCTCAACGGCGGATCTCGAGGGGCAACAGGGGAGGTGACCGTCTCCTCTCCGTCCCTCCCTGAGCACCTGGGTGTGTGGTGACGCCTCTGACCCTCCATCACACACTGCTCTCACGCTGCACACCCTTTCCTTTCCGGTGTCCTGATACCATCTGCTTCCGATGGGACTCCCCCATCCCCAGAAAGGGGCTCTCTCCATCTCTGAACAAGAGGGTTTCTGAAAGTCTAAGGGGAAATGGAATCGAGGGACAAAGGGATTTTCCCATGAACTTTGTGAAGCCCCCTGGAATCTTTAGCAATATGCACAACTAGCATGTAGACTCTGAGGGCACACTCCATCCTCCATCTACTCCAGTTGCCCACACCACTGTCTGTCCCAAACCCTTTTATACCTCCTCAAAGAAAAGGCCCCTCCTTAACACTGGACATGCATTTACCTATTGGTTTATTGCCCATCTCCAGCACACAATCTAAAGGTGAGCAGCATGATCCGTGCTATCCCACCTGGTTTTGCTTATCTGTTTGACGTGCTTGTGAGCAGCTGGGTGCCTCCCTGGCGGTGGGAGCTGTCCCTTGAAGACTTGGTGAGTAAATGAGTCCGTAGACGTCTGTCCCCATGAGTGACTGGGGACAGCACGACATGCTAGGCATGATGGAAGAGTTCTCCATCTTTTACAGATCAGCTAACTGAGAAGTGACAGGCTGGGTCACACGTCTAGTGGGTGGCAAAGGTTTGCTCTAAGATTGGGTCAATCTGACTTCCAAGCTCAGGCCTGCTCTACTTCTGCTGCTTCTAAGATAACAAGGGCAGCAAGGAGTTGCCCTGGAGAAACATTCAATTCTCAAGGAGTGTGTGTGTCCTTGTTTTATGGCTGAAAGTTAGCTTGTAAAGACCTGTCTGCCCTTGTTTTATGGCTGAAAGTTAGCTTGTAAAGACCAGTCTGTCTCCAAAGTTTAAGGACCAGCTGGGCACTGGGCAGACAGAAAGAGCAGGCCCAGTTGAGCCTGTTTAGTGAGCGCGGCTGGGCTCCTCGTCTTTCCCTGCAAGACTTGTAGCTTCTCCACTGCTTTCCTTTCTAGGTTTCAAAGGCACTCAGAGAGGTGAGCAGACCCGCCCAAGGCCACACAGCCTATTCCTGGGAGCGCTGGGCAGGGATTTATCCCACCTCTGCTTGCCTGCGAAGCCTGTGTTTTTCCCAGGCTGTTTCTCTTTAGCTTTATGCGTGCATTGGCAGTTCCCGGAGCCAAACTGCACAGCCATCCTGTAGGCATCTGGCTTTATCCTCTTCCCCTGGGAATTTGTTCTCAGCTCCCTGCAGCTGACTGCAATTTCAATGTGAATCTTCTCAGAGCTCTTGGAGGGTTTTTGCTTTGTAAATGTATAAATACATAGTAGTAAATACCACTAGCTAGATACATTTCATGCCCCCCCCACCCGCCCACCCCCACATATGAGGGAGCTTCAAGAAGGTCATAGAAAATTTTATCTTTTAATCCCATTTCCATGAACATTTAAAAAACATAGTCATATCTATGTATCATATATGTGTAGAACACATTTAAGGTGCCCTGGTGATGCAGTGGGTTACACGTTGGTCCATGAGCTAAAGATTGGTGGTTCAAACCCACCAGGCCCTCTGAGGAAGAAAGATGAGGCTGTCTGCTCCTGTAAAGACTGCAGGCTTGGAAACCCTATTGGGCTCTGTCCTAAGGGGTCCCTATGAGTCAGAATCAACAAGATGACAGTGGAGTGGGGTTTGTGCATCAGACATTTGCTAGTTTCACACCTTTCACAAGGACAGTGGCATGAATTACATTCGTTGCGTTACATATTCATGGCCAATATCTGCTCCCAAATGATTCTAGCACCATCCAGAAAAACATAGAAGGCTTTATTATGCAAACAAACACATCAACACCTGAACCTCTTGTTTCTCAACTTGTCCTCCAGAAAGGCCTACCTCCCCCTGAGGGTGGTGTTTCTTGATGGCCATCCTTTCCCTGAAGAATTCTGCACACTGCAATCGACACCATGCCCAAGCAGCAGGTCTGGCGTCCTTGAGGGAGTCCACGCCTGCTCCTTTGAAAAGTTCTTTGACTGTTGGGGAAAGCGAATCAGAAGCGGCAAGAGCAGGGCTGTGTGGTGGAGGTGGGAAGGTTCCCATGAGGTTCCAGAAGGCCAGCCTGAGTGGTGCCGTGACGGGAAAACTGTACCTCAACACAATTTTTCTGGCTTTCCCCTGCCCTGACGCAGTTCTCAATTTTCTTAAAACGTCACCATTAGCCCCCAGGATGCTCCTGTGCCGACAAGAAGAAGACAAGGCCTTTGTATCCCCTTCCAGAACAGCTGCCAGGCCTTTCTGAGCTGGCCTCTCCGCACAGAACGTGATTGGCCCAGCAGGTGCCCTCAGCAGTTGCTGTTTGGACCAGACCTCGTGGCCTTGGGGCCATCCTAACACAGACTAGGACAGGGGCGTGAATTTCTGAGCGAGCGTGTCTGCAGCCATTGGTTGCAGACAGTGTTGAAACCCATGGCTTTGTTTGGGCTGACCATGTGGCCAGGTAGGAACCAGAGCTCTAGTCTCAGTCCTTCTGACACCCTCCATGTTTAGGTCCGTCATACTGTCTCATTGCATCGGGGGAGTCCCAGTTCCAGCCTTCAGGGTGGTCCCTCAAAAGGGAAGCAGCGACACGTACACACAGGGGGTCCAGGGGGGTGGGAGATAGCCCGTGAGGACCCATCTGCAAGCCAAGGGCGACACGAAATACCTAGGGCTCCCAGACGCTGACAGACAAGAAAGGGTCTTCTCGTATTTGAGAGCCCACAGAACGAGCACAGCCCCGTCGGCATCCTGACCCTGCGCTTCTGGCCTACGGACCTCTGAGCATATACATTTCTGTTCTTTTGTAAAACTTTGTTATGGCCACATTAGAAAAGCAAGGCGAAGCCTATCCTGGATTGACTCCCACCAAATCCAACCAAACTCACTGCCCTCGACTCCCTGTCAACCCATAGCAGCCCCACAGCACCGGGTAGAACTGCCCCTGTGAGTTTCCGAGGCTGTAACTCTTCATAAGTG
>NW_022111372.1:54206126-54214815 GCF_000313985.2 Echinops telfairi
TATTTATTATTATTATTGATCATTTTACTGGGGGGGCTCTTACAAATCTTATGACAATCTATCATTCAATTGTATTAAGCACGCTTGTACATATGTTGCCATCAACATTTTCCAAAACATTTTCTTTCTACTTGAGCCCTTGGTATCAGCTCCTCTTCCCGCCCCCTCCTCCCATCCCATCCTCGTAAATCCTTGATCAGTTATATTTATTGTTGTCCTCTCCTGTCTTCCACAGTCTGTCGTCTCTGAAAGGTGGATGTTAAGAGTAATAAAAAAGACTGGAACAGACGGACCCAGACATACACACACACACACACACACACACACACATACACACCTTTCCATCAGACACTAGAAAATCGGGGAGAGTAGAAGACAGAGTCCAAAAGGACTGGGCCTGACCCAGGCCCTGATTTGGGCTTTTAGCCTCTAGAAGGATGAGAAAATTAACTTCTGGCCTTTAAAGCCACGTGAGTGGCATTGCTGGTATGCCAGTCCTCGGACGGACGCTAAGTGCGGGCCTGCCGGTGCCCACAGCAATCATCCCTTGAGCTAGAAGTGAGCGAGGGCACAGGGACACCTGCGCTGGAGGACACGTGAGGCTTGAGAGGAAATGCAGACCACACAGGGGCCAGCCTCACTTTTGGCACACAACCCCCTCTAGACGGAGTCTTAGGTGGGCCCTGCTCTGGCCTGTGTCCCACTGAGCTAGTCTGACATGGCAACCGGCGGGGTTTCAGGCAGAGGCGGGCCCTCCTGGTACCATCTGAAATCCACCCTCAGAGACGTTCCTGCCCCCCAAGTCTGCCCCCTTCTCTCCAGGGAGCTGTGTGTGTGTGTGTTTGGGGGTGCTCTTCAGGGACACATGGCTACCCACGTGCACACATACACATGCACATAAGCATGCCCACACTGCTCACCCTCTTACACGAACGCTCCCATTTATAGACACCAGGTCACTCCTCCACATAATATCTTCACACCCTTGGAGCCAGACCTGACACACAAACACACCCACACACACTGTGCACCCAGGGGCGGGAGCATGCATCAGTGCCCACAGACGCCACGCCTAAACAAGCCCTTTCTACGTGACAAACGGTGGCTTCGTTTGGGTAGGATGGTCCCCAGAGTGTGCCAAGTCAAGGAGGCGGGGGGACTTGGCAAATGGAGGGTGGGCTGCGCTGGGAAGGGAAGGGCGTGACAGGAACAGGATGGGCGTCAACCCCATGGAGAGTCGCAGAGGGGCTGCCTGCTTCGCTGGTAATGCTAACAGCCTCGTCAGACGGATGGAGTTCTCCCTTCAGACGGGCCCTCAAAAGCCCTTGGGAGGCCTTCCTCTTCCGCCTCTCCATCTGACCTTGCACACCCGACCTGTGACTGACACACACACACACACACACACACACACTCTGTACACCTGCTGATGCGATCCTGTTTGGAAACTGGGTTTCCTTTGTTCCCCTCACCCGATTGCGCTGGAGCAGGGGGATCCTGAATCACATCACTTCTGGATTATAAGAAGAGCAGATTTGACGGAGACACGCAGATGGCGGGAGACAGACTCGAGGCCAGACAGACGGGAACACCCAAGGCGACCGACCAGGCGAGTCTGAAACCCTGGCTTGGGCGGTGAGCCCTCAGAGTGTCTGCTTATCGAAGCTGCCGACGTGTGGTGTTGGTGTCAAGACAGCACTCGTGAGCACGAAAACCTTCGTGTGCTTCCTTCTTACCTTGCTTCGGGCTTAGTCCCCCCTCTGGCACGCCAGCTTTCCTCCCTCTGGCACGCCAGCTTTCGGAGCGCAGGCATTCTACCTGCTTCGTTCACTGCCGGTTTCTGATCCTCTGGTGCCTGGTTCAGGGCAGACAAGCAATCAGCATGTGGCTGCAGAATACCTCACTTCCTACTCAGGGCAACAAGAGGAGCCCTGGTGGCATAGTGGTTACATGTTAGGCTGCGATGACAGCTTTCGAAACCACCAGCAGTTCCCAGGGAGAAAGATGGGACTTTCTATTCCTGTAAACAGTTACAGTCTTGGAAACTCACAGGGGCAGTTATTTTTTAATTTTTAATAAATCAAGTTATTGGGGGGGCTCTTACAGCTCTTATAACAATCCATACATCTATTGTAGCAAGCCCATTTGTACCTATGTTGCCGTCATCATTTCCCAAACATTTTCTTTCTATTCCAGCTCTCCGTATCAACTGCATCAGCTTCCCTTTTTCCCTCCCTCCCCCACCCTTCCACTCTTGTGAACCCTTGGTAATTTAGAAATTATTGTTATTTTCATGTTTTACACCAGCCGCTGTCTCACAGGGTCAGTTCTACCCTCTCCTAAAGGGTCGCTATGAGCTGGCATGGACGCGATGGCAGTGAGTTTGGTCTGGTTCTTGGTACTCTAGGCTATGCCAGGAGGACAGCTGCTGTCTGGACCCTCATCTTGCAGGCAGACTGGAGGGCTTCGCGATTGGCCCACAGGCACTCAGCCTCCAAACGCCAGCTGGGCTCTGACTGTGGCCCCTTGGCTCCAAGGTTCGGGCCGCTGCTGGGAGCCCCGTGTAACTGCCTGCACCGACAGAGGCATGCCCGCCGCCCTTATCTGGGCTTCCCCTACGCACTGAAGTGGAAAGATTCTCCTGTGTTTCCTTGGGCCCGGGGATGGAGTGACTGCACAGTGAGCACCTCACTTCTTCTCCCCAAGTCATTCTCAATAGCTTAAAACCAGTTGGCATCCCGTCATTTCTGACACACGGGGACTCCAAGTTGGCCAGAGTGGACCTGCACACCCCAGGCTTTTCAAGGGCTGGTTTGTGAGGTGGAGTTTCGATCCCCAGGACTTTCTTCTGAGCCACCCCCAGATGCACTTAAACCTCCCAACTTTTAGTTAGGAGGTGACAGTTGACACCATCCGGGGACTACCCAAATAGTCTACCTGATTTGATCCAGCAACCCAGACATCCTATTCATGGAGTGGGGGGACTTCAAGGCCCAGTGAGGTCCATCCTGGGCCCGAGGGGCTGCTGCTGCTGCTGCTCAGCCGCTGTGCCAGGCCTTGAACACAGGGCTCCCAGGGGAGATTGCCCAAGGTCCAGAATGAATTGGTTTCTTCCAGTCTCCTCCACCCAGGGATGGGTTGGTTTCTTTCTACAGACAGGACACAGCTCTCATTACCTCCCGCTCTTTTCTCTTTTCGTCTTCCATGCCACCGACATCGCATGAGCATTTCCTTGTGCCAGACCGAGCACTGGCCCGGGAGGCAGTGTGGCCCTGCCTGCAGAGCATATGGCCCAGTGGAGGAGGCAAGCCATAGCCTGGGTGTGTTCAGTACGCTGGAGCTGCAGATTTGTGGACCCCTAGGACTGCATTGGGGTGGGGGGCTCTTCCTGTTCAGAATGCCTTTATTTCCCCAGGAGGACTTGATGCCTTTACTAAGACCAGTAGCGTCATGGCAATAAATTAAGTGGCTTTGGAAGAAGGTGTCTCAGTGCTGAGGCCCAGAGGTCAGCAAAGCCAGGCCACCGGGAGCACTAGCCCCACCCAAAAACCAACCCTAGGCCACAACCTCCCTTATGCATCCCCCCAGGCTCAGCCAATGACCCTTCCTCACACCCCCGAAAGAAGCCTGTCCCAGCATCACCCGGATGCCGGCTTCCCAGGGCCCACCCCTCCTCCTGTCCCTGGCTGGCTGCCCTCCCTCTCCAGAGAAGTGGGATTCATCCTAGACCTGATTTATTAGCTTCACATCCCGGAGTCATCCCAGATGCAGCCGCTGGGCTGCTTTGCTGACCTGCCTGAGGGCCAGGGAAGGAAATTCATTAGGCCTGCTAGGGCCGGCAGCCAGGCCCATCTGTCTGGGCATCTGCCTCCTGCCCCCTCTCCCCTCCCCTCCTCTCTCTTCTCCCTTCCCCTGCCCTCCTCCTCACCATAAAAGGAGGAGGTTCTGGCCTGGGACCCTGTTCAGCGTTACCTAGGAAAATGGCACCAGGAGCCACTGGGTCCCTAGGGTGGCTCTCAAGGTGTGGGTGGCAAAGAGGTCCCACCACAGCTCCTTGGCACCCTCCATAGCTCACCCTGAGGCTCCCGGGGCCTCCACCCAGAAAGCAAAAACAAAGCATTTCCCGTCTGGGGATCCGGAAGCATCCCTCCTGGTTTCTGAGGGCAGTGGCGCCAGCCCGCCTGTTCTCACGTGGAAGGTGCCTGCCTAAGAAAGCTGCCTGGAAAGCAATGACTCTGCTTTCCGGTGGGAGTGGTGGGCACGCGAGGGGGACTTCGCAGCCCGCTCACCCCAATGAGGAGTGCCGAACCCCGACTTCGACGAGGATTTGAAGGGGAAAAGAGCGATGGCATTTCTAAGCTATGCCTGACATCTATAAGTCTATATGTTTATATATGTATAGCCAACGCATCTTCCCCTTAAGTCCATAAGATAAAAATGCCTTGAAAAGGGGGGAATGAGACCCAAACCCACTGCCATCTGTTCATCCCGGCTCGGGGACCCCGATCTGGGACTGGGAAGCTTTGTGGCGCAGACAACTTTATCTCTCTGCCGCGGAGTAGTTGGGGGGTTTGAATTAGGGACCTAGTAACCGCCTGGTGCTGAGGGCAGGGGCACTTATCTTCGACCTACCCACAGCACCACCAGAGTGCCTGGAATAAAGCCAAAGCAGGTATTTACATTTGACAACGCGACTCCCTTTCAAGAGAAGTGCTTAATAAGGCACAGTCTAGGAAGTCCAAGTATCCCTGGGTGGTTCAAAGGGTTAAGCCCTCTGCCGTAGTCGAAGGCTGTGAACCCAATCCAAGGGCATCTCAAAAGACCAGCCTGGGGATCTGCTTCCCAGAGGCCCGTTCGTTAAAAACCCCGTGGAGCAGCTCTGCGCCACCCAGGCGTCAGAACTGACAGCGACGCCCCACTCCACCCAGAGCAGGCCATGAAGCTTAGAAGTGAGGACACCTTGTACCCAAAGCAGGCGCTGTCAAGGCTCAGCTTCTCCTGAGGCGAGGCAGGCCTCGTGTGAGCAGCTCATCTTGTGGCGGGGAAGCCAGCACCTGCTCTCCTCAGCCCGAAGAAGGGCAGCGGCTCACAGGTTTCAGTGTTCAGGGGCCCAGGCGGCTTAAACAAACACGGCTCCAGGCCTCAGTCAATGTTTAGTCTCAGGGCCGGCTGGCAGGGGAACAAGGCTCCAGGATCGCCGTCCCTGACAGCTGGCACCCGAGGGGCAGGCTAGTCCATGGGGTAGAGGCCGAGGCTTCACCCACTTCCCTCTCCCTGGCTTGTGCCGACCGAAGCCCAGGTGAGAGGCCGAGGGGGGCAGGTGAACGGCGGTGTGCGCTGTGCTCATTCTGTGCTGTCAGACCCTGAGGGTCATACCCCCTCCGCACTTGCACACTCACTCACAGGCACACACCCACACACATTCATGTGTGCTCATTTCCCCCCACACACTCCCACTCCCACACATTCACACCCTGGCACACTAGACTTCCTCAGACACATCCATATGTATGCACGCCCACCTACACCCACTGTCCACTCATTCACACCCTTACACACCACACTCGCACACATTCTCACACATGTCGCATGCTCTCACACTCATGACTCTCTCACACATTCACATACAGTCTCATACTCACACCCATCCACAAAAAGCAACCTCTGCACACAGTCATCTAGAGCCATACCTATGCGAGGCTACCCCGCCAACTGAGTGTTTTTTCAAAGCTATGTATTTAAATTTTTTTACAAAACAACTTTATCACCTTCAAAGTGCCTCCAATGCACTTCATACATTTGTCAAATCTGTGATTCCATTCTTGGAACCATTCTTTCAAACGCATCTGTTTGGATGGCTGACAGCACCCCCTCATGTCCTTCTTCACCTCTCTGCTCCATCAAATCACTGTCCTCTCGCGTCCCTCTGCGTTCGTGGGAACAAAATGAAGCCCCACGGCGCAAGGTCGGGAGAGCAAGGTCTGTGGAGCAAGGCAGGCATGCTCATTTTTTCCCCAAAAAACTGGTGCACTGCGATGGCTGTGTGAACAGGTGCATTGTCATGATGGCAAAATCAGTCCTCCCTCTGCCACAAATCAGGCTTTTTGTTGTTGTTGTTGTCTAACACCGTTATGCAATCTTTTCAGAACCTCTAACTAGAAAGCTTGATTAGCAGTCTGACCAGGTAGAACAAACTCCAAATGCACTGCGAGTCAACGCTTATCCATTCAGGAAGTTGATAGCTGTCTAGCACAAGGCTTGTCATCAATCGACAGAAAACCACTTATGTACTTGAGTTTTTTCCCATAGCGCTGTCCTTGTAACCTGTGTTCAACATCACAACAGTTTCTGCAGCATTCCCCTGCCCCACCCCCCAAGCAGGAAACAAAATTTCACAACTACAAGTTGTTCTCTTAAATTGGCCATCACAAAAAACAAGGCTTGAGCAAAACTGCTTTTATGAAAACATTCACTGTGACCAGAGAGAACCTTCCCGGGCCATGCCACTGGGTGCACTAACTCAGAGCAAGTTGTTTGATGCTCGCCTAGCAGGGAAAATGCGTACTCCCAAACCTCCACTCCGCCCAGTGCAATTCAGGGCTTGTACACACAGAGACACATGGACAAGTCTACAAGGAGCCTTCAAAAATATCATTGAAAAGATGCATTATCTTTTTAAAAAAATCATTTTATTGGGGGCTCGTACAGCTATAATCACAATCCATCCATCCATTGTGTCAAGCACATTTGTGTCAAGCACATTGTGTCAAGCACATTGTGTCAAGCACATGTGTTGCCATTGTCATTTTCAAAACATCTTCTTCCTACTTGAGCCCTTGGTATCAGCTCATTTCCCCTCTCCCCCCTCCCTCTTTCATGAACCCCTGTCTCCACTGTCTCCCTTCACCCACTTTTCTGCCCTAGGGACGATATGTCGATCATTCCCCTTATATGTGATTGGTTCCCCTTTTCAACCCCCAACTTCCCCTTCCCTTTCCCCTCCTGGTATCACTACTCTCATTATTGTCTTGAGGCGTTTCAAGCAGAGACACACACACACACACACACACACACACAGTTCCACACACAAAAGTATACATACATAAACATACTCTGACACCCTTTCGTGTGTACACACACAGACTCACTTCCTATGCCTATAATTTCAATAACCTTTGTCCAGTCATGTATGTGTACATGGACATTTGGCCTTAACCTTGTCAAAGATTTTGTCAGGCTTGGTTCCCTAGAGAAACAAACCCAGTGACACACATAAATATGCAAAGAAAGAAATGTATACTAAAGGAGTGGCTCACATAGAAATGGGTAAATCCAGTCTTGTTCAACTCCATGGGCTCGATGTTAAACTGGAAGCATTACCTGACTCACACAGCTCTTGGAGCTGAGGAGCCAGGAGGCAGAAGACAAAGCAGGAAGGCTGTGGCTGAAGAATGCAGAGGCAGATAAATCCCAGATCGGTAGGCCAGACATTAGACTCTGATGGCTCCCAAGGTCAGAAGCTCAAGTCCAAAGAACCAGAAAATGACAAGCCAGATACAGGATTCAGACCATCAACAGATGAGGAAGTTCTCCACAGCATCTACTTATATACTTGAAGTAGGTGACAACCCCCAAGGCCATGACCTGAGTAAGGAGTTGCACTCCACCCTGCTTGCTTACTCACAGCAGATCTCACCATGGGGTTGCTTATGTTTTGTTAGGCATCACAGGGAGGCCTTCACTGCCAACCTCTGGAGAATCCTGGCCCAGCCAAGTTGGCACAAAACCTAACTATCACAGGTATAAATGTGCACACAGGTATGTTTTCCTGCATAAGTAAGCACAAAGGCAAATATAGACAGGCAGACACTACATCGATGAAAAGAAGCCTACACACACAAAGACACACAACACACTTTCAGATGTTTATGCATGTCCATAGATCCACTATACACACACATACACACATAGTCCAGCTCTGCCTCTCTCGAACTCACAATGCACACTCCCAGCTACAGTGAAGACCTGCTCGCTTTGGCTTGTGAATGTTACATCAGACATCTGGGTTGGCCTTACCATGTGCCCTTCCGCAGGCTGCCTGGGAAGTGGGGCCTGAGCAAGGCTTCTGGGTGCAGGGAGGAGATACCTTGCCCACCTTTTCAGCTCTCCCCTGCCCCAACCCCAACCAGGAGCTCAGGGTCCAGAAGAATCAGAGGGAGCTCTCTCTCTCTCTCAACCCAGAGGTTTGTAGAAACTCCAAAGCCACATCTGAGCAAGGTTTAATATGAGCTCCCGCATGAAACCAGCTGACCCCTAGCACTGCACAGGGGGCAGGGGAGAGAGGTATCGTGGAATCAGGCACACCAAGTTCAAATGTTCATCCATATGTATGCACGCCCACCTACACCCACTGTCCACTCATTCACACCCTTACACACCACACTCGCACACATTCTCACACATGTCGCATGCTCTCACACTCATGACTCTCTCACATATTCACATACAGTCTCATACTCACACCATCCACAAAAAGCAACCTCTGCACACAGTCATCTAGAGCCATACCTATGCGAGGCTACCCCGCCAACTGAGTGTTTTTCAAAGCTATGTATTTAAATTTTTTTACAAAACAACTTTATCACCTTCAAAGTGCCTCCAATGCACTTCATACATTTGTCAAATCTGTGAT
>NW_022111372.1:54214915-54221043 GCF_000313985.2 Echinops telfairi
CATGAAACCAGCTGACCCCTAGCACTGCACAGGGGGCAGGGGAGAGAGGTATCGTGGAATCAGGCACACCAAGTTCAAATGTTGTCTCTGCAACTCAACAGCTGTGGACATTGAGCAGCTTGCTTCACCTTTTTCTGAGTCTAGGCTTGGACAACATGTCCAAAGTCTGTAAGATGGAGTCTTACCATGCTCGTGTCTAAGGAGCACTCTGGTCTTTCTTATTTCTTCCAAGACAGATGAGCTTGTCCTTTTAGCAGTCCATGGTTCTTTCAATATTCTTCTCCAGCATCATGATTCAAATTGCAGCAATTCTCCTTTGGTCCTCTTTATTCAATGTCCAACTTTCACATGCATATGAGGCAACTGAAATTATCATGACTTGTGTCAGGGACACCTTAGTCCTCAAAGTAACATCCTTGCTTTTCAACACTCCTAAGAGGTCTTGCGCAGCAGATTTACCCAATGCAACACGTCTTTTGCTCTCTTGACTGCTGCTACCATGAGCATTGATTGTGGATTTAAGCAAGACAGAATCCTTGACTATTAACCAAACCAAACTCACTGTCATTGAGTCTATTCCAATCCGTAGCAACTCTGAGAGTAGAACTGCCCTTTTTGAGACTTTAAGTCTTGACAGGAACACCCATCTCCTCATCTATGTCCTGAAGAGTGGCTTGTGGGTTCGAATCACTGATCTTCAGGTTAGCTGCTCAATGCATAGCTCGCTTCCCCACCAAGACTCCTTAATGATTGTCACCCCCTCAGACAACAGAGTGACATTAGATTTGATCTTGCATAGAGAAGACCTAGCACAGTGCCTGTCACATGTTGCTTCTCATGGTTGATTGAGTACACACTGATTCGTGTGACCTCATGTGCAGCAGAGTGAAATGTTGCCTGGTCCTGCCCCATCCTCGTGATCTTTGATATGTGGGAGCCACGCAGTAAGCATGCTGCCAACCAGGGCTTCTCAACATCAGCACTACCGCCATCTGGGGCTGGAGCATTCTTTGTGGTAAGGACTGTTGCATACATTGTAGGATGCTTTGCACCATTCCTGCTCTCTACTCACCAGAAACTAATAGCATCCCTACCACCGTCAACTTTGCCAAATGTCCCCTCTAGTTTCAACTATTTTTTAGTGTATGTGTTTGGGCATGAAGATGGGTTAATATCAGTGGCTGGAGAGATGAGAAAGTGGATAGGGAGAGATTTCTTTTCACACACATATGTCCTAAATACATATGATTGATGATATCATTAATTATACAGATGGTCATGTAAGGAGTCAAGATGAAGCAGTGGGTTAAGCAATGGGCTATTAACCAGAAGAGTGGCCATTCACACTCAGGGACACCGAGGGGAAAAGATGAGGCTGTCTGCTCTTGTAAAGATTTACAGTCTCCGAAACTCTAGGGAGACGCTCCACTCTGTCCTATAGGATTGCTAGTAGCTATCGTGGACTCAATGACAACAGGTTCGATTTTGGGAGCCCCCAGAGGATTTTTAAGCAGAGGTATGACAAAGCCAGATTGCCATCCCTCAAACATCCTCTGGCTGCTGTGTCAAGAACAGAATGGGAAGGAGCGTGGGTGGGGTGGAGACCAGTCGGGAGGCTGGGGCTTGGATAAAGCAGGCAGAGGGGTGTTCTCATGTCCAGGAGACATTCTGGAGAGAAGCACAGAATTTGGCAATGGCTTGAACTTGAGATGTGAGAAAAAGATCAAGACCATCTCAGATTTCTCCCCGGGTTTTGAGCTCAGCGGTTGGGTGGAAAGTGAGGACATTTGAAATTACTGAGGGAAAGAGTTGGGGGTCAGAAGTGAGAGCAGACAGGCATCAGTGCTGCCCCAGTGCAGCAAACACAACCATGTCCTCAGTCCCCACCTTGAGTGAAGTGAGAGCCCCTGAACTGTGCCAAGAGTTACCTCTCCCCCACAGCCCCAAAGCCCCGCTCTTGACACGACCACGCACCTTAATACTTTTTGTTTCACGGAGACTTCTCTCCCATAGGACTTCTCTGGCCTTCATGCAAACTGACACGTAGTGGGCCTGCTCGGGCCTGTCTGAAGCCTTGGGTGGACCATGACTGGGTTGCTAAGCTGAGATCCCCTAGTTTACTTGGCATTGAAAGTTTCTCTTGCCTTTTGCTAAGTCCTCTTGTGTCTGTGCCTTGAAAGGTAATCTTTAACTATTTTCATTGGCTCATGAGCTCATGACCTACTAAAAAAACCACCAACCAACCAACAGCTATTTAGATCTCTTAGAAGTCAACCAGCATGATTAAAAGAAACTGAACATGTGTCTCCATTCCCTGGACATTTTTCTGAATGATTTATTTTCAAGGGAGACCATACAGAGTACAAACAAATGACTTTTGGAGTCAGACAGACCTGGGTTGGAAATACATCCTTGAGCACTTGAATAGCTATGGCATCTTAATGAGCAGCATACAATTGGGCACATAATAGGGCCTCCTTCACATAAGGTCAGATTTACTTGAGGATGCTTCCAAAAGGAGAAGAGACTTTCTGATGGAAGTGGTCCAAACGACCATAGAGACTTCATGTAAACCTGCTCTTAGATAAGTCGGGTAAACTGAGACATCGCTACCTGCTACTGAAATCTAGCCAGGGAAAACCCTATGAATCACAGCTGAACACTGTCTGTCTTGCCTGTGCCGGACACACCATCAGACAGGGCCAATCACTGGTGAAGATACCTTGTTTGGTGAAGCAGTGTGCCGCTGTGGTGAGGGGAGACCCTGGGTGAGATGGGGTGACACCGTGGCTGCACCCGTGGCCTCAAGCATAGTGGCCATCTTCAGTATGACACAGGAGCCGTCAGCCTTCGGGTCAGTTGTCTGCTGAGTCACCGTGAGTGACGGTTGGCGCCCTGCAGCTCTCCATTTATCTCCACGACAAGTGGATCTTGGGGGTGAACACCAGTCCAGTTCTTTATCCAGTCCTCTCCTGGGAGACTTCTGACGCGAGGGAAGGCAGCAAGACATAGAAGACACAGGTTTTCCGTTGGTTGCCAGCTTGGCCCAGAGCACAGGGGCAGGTTGGTGTCCCACGTCCTGGACAGGGGTTGTTCATTGATACCAGGGAGGCTGCACCATGCCTGGAAAATGGTCAGAAATGCTGGCTACAACTTACAAATCAGAACGTTTCATAGATGAAAAGCTGGAGTGTTGAAAAATGTTTGTTCTCACCCTGAACCTGGGATGTGAATCGCCACCCGAACATGCAGAATGTGTTGGGAAGTAGACTGTCGCAGATGCAGTTAGCTTAACATTTAACACTCTGTCATTTGGTCATCTCCTTTATAATCCACTTAAATTTGTTCTAAGTTTTAATTGTTCTACATTTGTTCTAATTTTCTGTTTTCTTTTCAAATGAGGTTTTGCTCTGTTTTACTTTGTTGTTCTTGTCAGCTAGTTAGTTTTTAAATGTTTTTCTGGAGGTGAAATCCAAGATAGGTCAATGTATAGAGTCAGTAACTAGATGAAGGTATGGCAGGGAAGGTATGGGGGAGCTAGTAACGATGAGTCCAAGAATGAAGAAAACATTCTAAAACGAATTGTGGTTGCACAACTCTTCTTGATGTGATCAAACTGTGGAATTCTATCATGCGTGACTTATATGCCAATAAAACTGTTGGGGAAAAAGAAAAAGCAAAACAAAAACTAAACCCTTTGGAAGCTCAAAAATCCTGGCAATCCTGGGCCTGTATTCAAATCTGCATGGCCCCAAGCCATGGGGTTTTGGGGGGGAGGTTGCTGCTCCTGTCAGTGGGCTCCATGCTCACTCTCTCGTTAGCTGTAAGCCCCACCCCTTGCATTGTCCTGGAGCTACTGCGCTTGAAACAGTGGCCCCTTCCCTCACGTGTGTGACCTTCCCTTACCTGTGGACATGCGTCTCCTTGAAAAACAGTGCCTTAGAACCTAGATCAGTGCTCCAACCCACTTCTGCTTTGTTGTACCCTTTGCTGTGGAATTCTGAGCTGTTTCTCTCAGACCCTCTTGGAAACTTCCTCCCTGCCTCCATTTAGAAGCGGAGCCTCCTGTCTGTGGCTGCTCCTGCGCCAGCTCTTTGTGTGTCTTCTTCACTTCTCTATCTCTTTCTTGCTGAGGTTGGCCACCGTTGTTTCATATTCTTCCTTTTGCCTGCCCCGGCCCCTTGCCCGACTAACCAGGAGCATCTCTCCCCCCCACCTCCCCGTACTGCTCCACGGTGGTTCAGAGACCTTGGTGCTCCATGTGACATGCCTGTACATTCTTCCTCTTGTGGACAAGAGGGCCCAAGGACAGACAGAGTAGCTAGGTGTAGTGTCTTCTGTGGTGGGGGCAGACTCCAAGAGCTTCTTGGAGCAGGACAACATCCAACCACACCCACACCTGACCACACTTACACTCACACTAACCACACCCACACCCAACCACACCCAACCACACCTAAACCCAACCACACCATACACAATCATACCTACACCCAACCACACCTAACCACACCTACACCCAGCCACACCCAACCACACCTACACCCAACCTAGCACCTGCAGAGTTTGCTCTGGACAAAGGTGGAGTCTTTGCCTGCCTTGCTTGTGCTTTCAGAGCATGATGAGTGAAGATGCCCTGTCTCAGACATTGGGGGCTTCCTCTCTAACCACCACTTCTACTGCTTCTGTTTAGACCTGAGTCACTTCCAGACTTGCTGTTGGTGCCCAGCCTGCCTTACTTCTAACTCATCCATTTCCGTCCATTTCTCCACACTGTTCCATGGCATCAAGAGCTCATTATCATTTTGAGGAGAAGGCAATACCCTTAGAAAACTAGCTGGGGCCCACCAACCTTCCCACTCTGACCTCTCACTGTCCCCACAAGCAGTTGGCACACTGAGCAGGAAGCCATAACTCTCTCATCTGGGTCCTCCACTTGGCCTGTGCTTCATTCTCCACAATGTCCTTCAAAGGGAACTGGATGGGTGGCTGTTGGATGGAAGAGGGGTAGGTAAATGGATCGGTAGGTGAGGATGTGGGTAGATAGATGGGTGGATGGATGGATTGGGAGTGAGTGGACAGAAGATGAGAGAAGGTATTTTCACTTCAGGAATCCCTTTAAATATCACCTCTGTTCTGAGACTTTTCCTAACCATCTGCTCCCACCAAAGTGTTCAGTTGTTCTGTTCCTTCTCTGTGCCCTCGCCCTCTGCTATGACTGACCAGGCTCTCCTGTGCTGACAGGCCAGTAATGGCCTGAGGAAGTGAAACAAAGCGCTTCAGCAAAGATATAGAGAAGCTGTTCCTAGTTGGCTGAGCTTGTCCTCAGGTTTTTTGAGCATGCGCCTCCGGCTTCATAGAACTAGGCATGTTTTCGAGGAGATGGTCACCAGGATCCCATCGCCCTTGTCGGCCCTTCTCTCTCTCTGTCTCCCACATGGGAATAGGTCCTTCTCTCTCTGGGCATGGGGCACTTGATTACAAAATGCCTTCAGTTACTACTGAGCAGCTGCGGGATCTAGCTCTTGTGACTTCAAATGGGCAGTAAACTCATGAAGAATAAGAACATGCCTATGACAAACATTGATCTATCCATCCACCTTCCCTTCTTTCTTTCCTCCCTTTATTCAATCACTTATCTCTTCATCCACCCACCCACCTAGCCATCTGTCCATCAGTTTACTTGTTTGACCAAGTATCTGTCCTGTACCACCCACTCCACTGGATGCTGGGAATAAAACAAACACAGAAATTCAGAGGTCCTCTGCCATTTGCCTGGCTAGAGGATATCTATGCCTACAATTACAAATGAATGTAAAATGTTGACTGGGACCGAGGCTGTGAAGGCAAAGTCCCGAGTGTCTTGAGGTGCAGACTGGGAGACACCCAGTGGGACAGTCGAAGCAAGGACATAGAAATGTACAAAGGAGCAGGGCTGGGAGTCCACACTGAGGAGCCCCCCTCTGATGCCTTAACAGTGGGAAGATACTTCTGTTCTCACCCCAATGTATTCAATAGTGTATGTCCTTGATGTCATTTTTGTTATATAACATCGAAAACTCTCACTGCCGTCAAGCCGGTACCAGGGCTTCTACATATTATAAAGTATGTATTATCAATCGCAGATG
>NW_022111372.1:54221352-54235646 GCF_000313985.2 Echinops telfairi
GACCAGCCTGTGTTCGGTTCTGTTGTGCACGGTCTCTGTGAGTTGGAGCCTTCTTGACAGCACCTGACAACAACAACATCTATCTACCTACAAACACACACGCGCGCACATGCATGCATGGAGCGTTCTCCTTCCCCGACGCTCAGGTCTACACGAGGAAGTCGTCATGCATCTGAATGTGTCACTGTCGCATCTTCTATTTAAAGGAGCCCTGGTGGTTAAGCACTTGACTGCTAACTGAAAGGCTGGTGGTTCAAGCCCACTCAGTGACTCTGGAGGCAAAGACCTGGAGATCTGCTCCCATAGAGATGACAGCCGGTCAACCCATGGTCACCATGGCTGAAGGAGGAAACGTTTTTGCCGAGGGGCATTGAATGTATGTTAATGGTGGTAGGACAATTTGGAGAGGGATATCAATAATGGTTGTACAACACAGAGAGTATCATCACTGGCACTGATTGTACATGCAGAAGTAGTTAAATTGGAGACTGTTTTGTGTATATTTTTGCCAAAACTGAAAAAAATTAAACGAATAATGAAGAATACAAAGAAGAAGAAAGTGTTCTAAGATTGACTGTGGTGAGGATTGCACAACTCTTTTTGATATGATTGAACTATTGAATTGTATGATGTGTGGATGAAATGCCAATAAAACTTTGAAACGTTTTTTAAAGATTGCAACAACAACAACAAAACCCAAACAAACCCTGAGTGGCAGTTCGACTTTGCTCATGGGGTCACTCTGAGTTGAAATTAGCTCAAAGCACCCAACCACCACACCCACGATGACATCACGCATTTAATAATAATATAGCTCTTTAGTTGGGCCATTGTCCTGGAAGATGTACATACCATATCTCGATTCCTCCCCCAGCCAGATAGGTTTTGTCTCTCCATTTCACTGATACAGAGACTGATGCTCAAGATGTGATGTCCCGTACACAGGTACACAGGGTCACACACTCGGCATAGGGACATGCAGTACTGGATTGCAGCTCTGTGTGACCCCAATGCCACACTGCCTCCTATCTAGCATGTTAGGCCCAAAAGGGACCCGGGAGAGAAGTCAGACAGCTGGCTGTGTTAGAAGTCGCCTGTGGCTGCCAAAGAGCTTGCTTCCATTTGAAGAAAGAGACCTTTAGGGAATGGGGACCATGACCTTGGCTGCACCGACCAGCTGGGCTCTAGGAGACTTGATGGAGCTGCCCAGTCACCAGCAGTCTCTGCACAATACAGCCATTGACCCAGTGGTCAGAGGTGACCCCAAGAGGTCACTGGCCACTGCTGAGGAGAAGCACAGACCTACAACCCCCTTTCTGGTGGACCACACAAGGAGGGTGAGAGGGGACTCAGCTACAAAGATGGACAGGCCCCAAGTTCACTGGGGATCTGTCTGTTGCCTGTGGGCTCAGACTTAAAGTCACACAACAATGCAACAGGCTTGGGGTGTCTGACGTTTTTAGGCACGTTCACAGGCATCTTTTCGCTAATCTTCCTACCAATTTCTCTCGCAGGGTACTGTTAACTTCCCATCACAGAGAGGAGAAAGGAAGCTCTTACCCACGTCCACACAGCTACTAAGCAGAAGAATTTCATTCTGTCCAACTTAGCATTCATGCCTTCATTTATTCTTCCTTTCAGTAAATATTTCAGACTATGCGTCAGGCACTGCTTTGGACATTGGAGATAGGGAGATAAACAAAACAGGCAAACCCTCTGCTCAGTTGGAGCTGACACTCGAATGCCACGATGATCGGGTCTGTACAATCACTACTGAAATACATCTTTCTAAAGGCTCAATCCTCTTCTTTGGGGAGCATGCAGTGTGGTGGGGGAGACACACATATAGGACATCTCAAAGTACTGTGGGAGATCAGGCGACCTGATCAGGGTTAGCAGAAAGAAATGAGCGCAAGGAGCAGGCTTCAGGGAAGGCTTCCTGGAGGAGGTGCTCTCTGCCGGAAACCCTGGAGGGACCAGTCAGGGACACTGCTCTCACTCACAGCAGGGAGCAAAACTCAAACCATATTCGCTTTGGCTGCTGGACTATAAGGCCCCCAGCAAAGGTGGCCAAACCCAACTGCTACTTCCAGGTGCAGTTTGGGCAACCGCTCAGAGGCAGGAGGGAGAATCGACTGTTCAGGGAACTCTGACTCCGGAGATCAAGCAGGACGGGGCTAAGGACACAGCAGGAGGAGAGCACAGGGGCTGGGAGGGCTCAGCCTTCGAGGGGCGCCACTGGATTTTAAGCAGGGATGCGATCTTGAGCCATTTATAGCTGCAGCGTAGAGGCTGAAGTGTAGGGCAAGAGTCTGAAGGCTGGAGGGGCCACTGTCGGGTCCAGATAATGACAGTGGGAGCAGGTCCACCGCTCTTCAAAACAAGAGCTTTTTTCATGTCATCTCGCAGGAAACAAGACAACCTTTGTATTCATTCCTAGGGCTGCCGTCACACAAGCTGAGCGGCCTGAAAGAACAGAAAATGTGTTCTCACACTTTGCTGGAGGCAGGAAGTCCAAAGTCAAGGTGTTGGCAGGGTTGCAGTCCCTCCAAAGGCTCTAGGGCAGTTCCTTCCCTGTCTCTCACCAGCAACCCTTGCCTTTCCTTAACTTGGGGCTGCACCACCCCTACCTCGGCCTCCATCCTCACTCAGCGCTCCCCTGTGTGCCTGCCTATTGTTCTCTTCCCACAAGGACCCTGGTCAGGATGAGAACCTAGCCTACTCCAGTATGGTCTCCTCTCAATTCAATCACATCTGCAAAGATGCTATTTCCAAACAAGTTTATGTTCAAGGCTACCCAGGGCTAGGACTTCACATTTTTTGTTTAATGTCTTTGTTTTTGAGAAATAATTCTATCCATTGTGGGTGGCACCCTAGCAAGGATTGTGGCGAGGTGCTTTGGAGTCAGTTCTGCCTCATACCAACCCTAGGCACAACCGAGCAAGCCACCACCCAGGCCTGGGCCATCCTCACAGTCGTTCTGTTTGATCCCGCGATGCTGCCACAGTGACAATCCTGCTCATAGAGGGGCTGCCTTGTTTCTGCTGACCTTCTGCTTTATCAACCACGATGTCCTTCTCCAGGGACTGATTGACCCTGATCACTTGTCCAAGGTAGGTGAGATGAAGTTTCCCATTCTTATTTCTGAAGTATATTCTGACTGTACTTCCTTCGTGGAGATTGGTTGGTAGGAAGGAGGAATTGGTAGTCCACTTCTCGGCAATTCCCAATCACCAAACTCTCTGTCATCGAATAGATGCCGAATCATGATGGCCCTGCAGGAGAGGATAGAAATGCCCCTGTGAGTTTCTGAAATGATAACTCTTTACAGTAGAAAGCCCAATCTTTCTCCCTGGAGAGAGGTTGGTGGTTTCAAACTACTGACCTTATGGTTATCAGCCACTGAAAATGGTTTGTTCATACCATTCATGCCCCAAGCATAGAAAATAGAAGGTGGAGAGAAAACGACCCAACAGCCAGGTAGGCCCAATGTTCTCTTGTGATTATTTCATAGCATGGAACATAAGTAATTTAATTAAGCTATACAGCATAATTATAAAAGAAATACCCATGAACTCAGTATTCAATGGAAGAGCTAGAAATTGACGAGGCCCCTGCACCTAAGGTAGGACCTGCTCTAGTGATCTTCCCATTCCTCTCTCTCCATCCCCCATGGCTTAACCACTCCAGGATTTCTCATTTGCCTCCTTCTCTTGCCACACTCTTTGGTGGTGGTTTTGCTTTTAACATCTGATTGTGAATTAAGTGAGGATTTACAGAGCAGGTCATAGCTTCACATTCAACGATTCATGCACATTCTGATTCAACTCGTCCACTGCTGCCCCTCTTCCTCCCCGTGTTTCCTGCTCCCATTCCTCCTCCTTTCCTAACTCTTTGGCTTGTTCTTGGGCAAACGCTGTGTTTTTATCTCAATGGTTGATTATTCTAACATAGAAGCGAGTCAGTTCTAGACCTGAGGGATTACTAAGGGCTACAGTCTTGGGGGTTCCCCCAGACTCTGACCAACTAGTAAGCATGGCGTCATTTGTAGTTTTGAGTTCTGTTACGCATTTTTCTCCCATTCTATCTAGAACCTTCTGAATGGATCTTTTTCGGAGCAGTTGGTAGTGGTAGCTGGGCACCATCTAGTTCTGCTGGTCTCAAGGTGATGGAGATGGATGTTCAGGTGGTCCATAGTTCATTGGACACATTGTTTCCATGGACCTTCCGTTTTCTTCCCCTTTCTTCCCCCTGGGCAGAGAGAGGCCAATAGTTGCATCATTGTTCACAAGCTTCTAGATCACTACTCACCACAGTAGGATGGAGAACATTGTCTTGGTGAACTGTGCTATGTCAGTTGACTCTGGTGTCCCCCAGGCTCAGAGACTCATTTCCTCAAGGTATTTGATTACATCTCAGAAGTGTTCCTCACTCAATCCCCTCCCTGTATGCTCCAGCACCCATACGTCATGTTTCTAAGCAAACATCAGGGTGTCCTTAAGCACCATTGTGCTTCCTGTGCCCACTCTCAAGCTTTGGTTGGAAATCCATCTTTGATTTTTCTCTCACTTGTGTTTTAAAAATTCCTTATGCGTGAATTGATAATGTCATAATATGATATGATGATCCCATAATATCATCCCAGATTCATCTATGTTGCTGCATGTCTGCCCACGAGTTCACTCTCACCAGAGTCTGGTGCACTCCATTTATTCTGTCTGGGGTTGGCAGGCTTCTGCGCGATTTCCAGCTGGCTGCAATCTCAAAGCATGCCACTCTTGATGGGTCTGTGCATGTGTTTATCTAGGCCACCTTGGGGTGTGTGTTAGTCTGGGCAAACTAAGGAAACAAATCCACAGAAACTCATGTGTATAAGAGAGAGTTTTATATAAAGGGTAAGTGTACATTAAGAAAGCATCCCAACCCAGTCCAGTCCAAGCCCCTAAGTCCAACATTAGCCCATATGTCTGACACCAATCTACAAAGTCCTCCTCAATCTCACAAAACACACACAATGATGCCGACTACAGGAGAAAAGCCAAATCAGTGAGCGTGTAAGCATCTCAGCACTGGCAGAGGTCTCCACATGGCTGCTCCAGTACCCAGGGCTGCATCAGGGTAGGTCCATGTGGCTTCTCCTCAGGGATGTTTTGCAGGAAGTGAGCCATGCCAGCTGAAGCAGGGAACTGGCTAAGGCAGCTGTACCCTGGTCCAATAATCAGAAAGCAAGAGATGGGAGAATTAAAAAGGCGAGGTTCACCGAGCCATTTATCTCTCTGTCCTTCAATTGAGCCTACGTGTGTTTATCGGCCAGGTTGGGACAATAAACCTTAACTATCTTAGAGTGGGATTACAGGTGGTTCAGTGGTAGAACTCCCTCTTTCCAGGCAGGAGATTCGGGCTCTAGCCCTGAAACTCCACCAGCGGAAATCGCGTGTAAGTAGCCAATGCAAACCCAGCAGAACATAGTCCTGTGACAGCCGAGCTAGAAGTTGCGCCTCCAAGATTGGAAGCCACTCAAAACACAGAGGCCGCACAGTGAGCGCCAGCATCCTCGTGATCATGAAGAGGCAACATTTGCTTTGGTCTGTGGAACTGTGTCCACAGCAATGGACAAAAACCTCTCCAGTCGCACTGTGATCAGCTTTATTGAGGCTCAATTTGCTATTGATAGCGAAACATGCCAATTTCAAGGAGAAAGAAAATTATGTGGGTCATGGTGATCTGATCTGTCGCTGAACATGGGGATGGTGCAAAACTGGACAGTGTTTCTTTTGCTTGTGCTCAGGGTCGCCATAAATTGGGGCTTGCTCAGTGATTCTTTCCACCTCTCTGGGCTGAACAGGACTCAACAGTCCCCTACCTGCCCCAGTATCCAGCATGCTGAGTGCTCAATGGCTGCTCTACACCATTAGACCCTTACTGGCCCCGCCCCCAATCATTTCCCTGGACTCAGTAGGGGCTCCGGATTGCCCTGATGTGAGCAAGATTAGCAACCTAGCTACTCCATATCCTTCAGCATCTGGGTCAAAGAAGGCTCTTCTGATCACAAGTCACCAGACCTCTGGGGGAGGATAATAGTCACAGTGACCACTGATTGAGCTCACGATGCACCAGACCCCATTCCAAGGACTTCATATACGTATTAACTCACATAATCCTCACAATGGCCATTGGGAAGGTAGCTGCTACTGTTATTCCTATTTTACAGATGAGAAACTGAACATTGAGGATCTATCCCAGGGTGACACATACTGAAAAGTGTGAGCCAGACTTCAAACTCAGGCACTGGGCTCTTCCACTCTGCTCTCCCATGGCCCAAGAGAGGCAGGGAGCCAGCTCTTCACCCAGGCCCTGGACTAGTTAGAAAGCTTGCTTCTTCACTAGGAATGGGACAGCAGTGGTGGCCAGTGATGGAAGCCTCACCTTCCATGTAACAGAGTCTGATTCCATTCCTGGTCAATGCAACTCACAAACAACTGTCACTCGTAGCTAGTGAGGTCGTTAGTTTATTGTGCCAACCTGGCCGATAAACACATGTGGGGTTAATTGAAGGGCAGAGGGGTTAATGGCTCAGTGAGCCTTTCCTTTCCAATTCTTGGGTCTCTTGCCTTCTGGTGGTTGGACCAGGGTGCAGCTGCCTTAGTCAGTTCCCTGCTTTAGCTGGCAGGCTGACTTCCTGCAAGACATCCCCGAGGAGAAGCCACATGGATCTACCCCAAAGCAGCCCTGGGTGCTAGAGCAGCCATGTGGAGACCCCTGCCAGCGCTGAGATGCTTACACATTCACTGACTCGGCTTTCCTCCTGCAGTCGGCATCATTGCGTCTGTTTTGTGAGATGGAGGAGGACTTTGTGGATTGGTGTGGGACATATGGATTAATGGGTTAATGTTGGACTTGTGGACTTGGGCAGCACTGGGTTAGGATGTTTTCTTGATGCGCACTTAACCTTTATATAAAACTCTCTTATACATGAGTTTCTGTGGATTTGTTTCTTTAAAGTACCCAGACTAACACAGCCAGCAATGGCTTTTCTGTTGCTGTGATGCTGAATAGATGGCACTAGAGCGTCATGGGTTCCAAACATCTTTGGTCTACTGACCCCTTCTCAGGGTGCACCTCTGGCAATTAAACACTTGCATACGATAGCCCATAATCCAGGATAAAGTGTGATATCTGCTTTTGCAGCCCAGCCCCCTAGATTGTTGCAGCCCTGCCGCCCTCACCCTGCGTGGGTACGGTATCACCCACTTTGGGCAGCACTAGTCTAGCCTAAGGCAGACTTGGAAGAAAGGCCTGGCAATCCACTCCTGAAAGCCGGCCAGTGCAAATCCTCTGAGTCACAACGATTTGATCAGTAACTGGAAAGAGGCGTAGTGTTTCATTCCGTGGTGCCTGGGGTCGCCAGGAGTCAGGGGCCAACTTTATGGAAGCTAACAACAACAACAACAACAGCAACTTGTATTTGCAAGAAGGAAAGCAGAACTTGAGCGAATAGAAGCAAGGCTGGGGGTGCTGGGCTCATAAACTAAATATAGCAAAAGCTGGTAGGAGACAGGCCTCAAGGCCCTTTGGCTCCAGGCAGGAATGCCATCTTCCTTCTCACCCACTATAAAGCGACTTTCTCTGTGGAGCCAGACTAACGCCACCTGTGCTCGCCTGACCCGACGACTCCTGCTGGGAAGTACATATATCTCCAACCAACCAAACACATATCAAGGAAGGATCTGGGTGGACCCTAGGAAAGGTACTGATCGGCTTAGCTCCCACCTGTCCATCTGGGAGCAATATGCATGGCCCAGGGAAGGCGAGCCCTCGGTTTAGCTCAGCTAGGGTGTTGGATCCCACGTGGCCCCAGCAGAGAGGGAGAGTGGCGAGTTGTGAGCAGGCTACTCGGTCCAATGTTCATCTATGACGGGCCCCCACTTTGCCATGGAATGGGAGAGCCAGAAAGGCCCCGTCTTCATGCTACAGCAGCGGTTCTCAACCTGTGGGTCACAACCCCTTTGGGGGTTCGAATGACCCTTTCACAGGGGTCGCCTAAGACCATCGAAAACACATAAATATTTCACAATATATAATTACATATTGTTTTGTGACTAATCACTATGCTTTAATTATGTTTAATTATGTTCAATCTGTAACAATGAAAATACGTCCTGCATATCAGATATTTACATTATGATTCATAACAGTAGCAAAATTACAGTTATGAAATAACAACAAAAATAGTTTTATGGTTGGGGGTCACCACAAGATGAGGAGCTGTATGAAAGGGTCGCGACATGAGTGAAGGTTGAGAACCACTGCTCTACAGGATCATCCCAGCACGGGCAAATGCTCTCCTTTCCAAAACGAGCCTGGTCTTCACCATGGGTCCAGCCAGGATGCCGACTTCTCCCTTTCATCACAGTCTATTTCGTAGCTGCCTGAGGAGGCCTGGTGGCTCTGTAGGTTAGGCACTGGGATGCTAGCTGCAAGGCCAACAGCTCAACTCAGCCAGCTGCTTCATGCAGGCCATCTCCTCTAGTAAGGAGTCACAGTGACCTATACAGGGTTACTGCTACTACTGTGCTGACGTCGTCGTTGTTAGGTGCCGTCTTGTCAGTTCCCACGCACAGGGACCCGTGTACAGAGGAGGGAACACCGCCAGTCCTGTGCCATCCTCACACTTGTTTGCATGGTCCAGCGCACCTGTGGGAGCCCCGGTGGTGATCCATCTTGTTGACGGCCTTCCTCTTTTTCCCTGCTGCTTTCTGCCCGGCACCCAGCAGGATGAATGTCCTTCTTCAGGGCCTGGTCTCTCCTGACAACATGTTTAAAGGATGGGAGACCAAGTCTCACCATTCAGAGGAGCATGTCGGCTATTACTTCTTCGTTCCAAGTCGGAATCAAATCGGTGGTTTTATTTGGTTGCTTTGTATAACCTGTGGGGTCCCTGGGTGGTGCAAACAGCTAGCACTTGGCCGCTAGCTAAAAGATCAGAAGTTTGAATCCATGCAGGGGTGCCTTGGAGCAAAATCCTGGCAACTGACTCTGAAAACCCGACGGCACTCAGTTTCACATTGGTACGCATGCACTCACGATGAGTCAGGTTAACCTGGTTGCTTACTGATTTTATTAAGCATTCAGAGCAGAGGGTTCTGGGGGTGGAGGCGGTGGGGGAGGGTGAGCACAAGTACTAACTAAGCCAGCTAAACCTTCTTCGGCACATCCTACATCCTGAAGGGTTCTGGGAGCAGCCTGAGGAGTTGGGGCATGTGACTGGGAGTGTGCACAGGAGCAGCAGAGCCCTGGAGAGGGGAAGGAGGTACCTGGGGCTGTTGGCTATGGACCTGGCAGCTGTGGGCAGCCCCTGACCACCCCAGGGAGCCCAGAGAAGCCTCGCAGGGAAACGAGCTCAGGGCACAGGCCAGGAACTGAAAAGCAGGGCCCAAGGCAGGCAATTTGACCTCAGAAAATCCTCCATGGCCAGCCAGGCCCTATCAGCATACCTCCTCTCAGGCCCTACCCTGACCTGGGCTCAGGCCACTCTGGACAATCTGACCAAGGACTGTTGTCCTCAGTGAATCCAGGTCAGAGAGCGGTCGAACAGCAGCTCCGGGAGACGGGCAGGCACAGATCTGGACAGGAGAACAAAACCAACCTGTTGGCCAAGGAAACTCAATCCTGTTATGCCTCTGAGCCCCCGCGGCCAGGAGCCGCCTTGTGACAGAAAAGAAAGGGCGCTTTCAGGGGCCTGGCCCTGCTTGCTGGCAAGCCGGGCCCTGCCATGCCCTGCCCCTCTCCCAGAGGATCCCGGGGACCTGCTGGCCCCCTGACCCAGCCTGGGACCCCTGATGGGGCCTCAGAGGAGGAATGCAGGAGAGGGAGATCAGAAAAAGCCACAGCCAATGAATGGCTTCAAGGTTAGGGCTCTGGAGATGAAAAAGACAGTGTGCGTTTGTCCTGGAAATTGGCTCACAGACAGATTAAATTTAGGAGGAACTGGGGCAGATACGCAGGGAAGCATGCTTCCTTAATGAGCCTGCCTTTATTTAACTTCTTAATCATTTACTGGGCCAAGAGATCTGGAGGTGACTCCAAAAGTCACGACGACTGGGACAGTGATGGATTGAGGTCCAGTGAACTGTTTCAGGGAGCAGTTCTGGCGACAGCACTCCCCGCTCCTCAGTTCTTGTCAGCTGAGGGGATACAGGGCTCTGCACACAACCACTAGGTAATGCCCAGCAAGGCACAGAGATTCTGCTCATGGACAGCAGGCCAACTTAATGAACTGAGGTTCACCAGGATGGAGCAGTTGGCCCCCTTGCTTTCCAGCCTCCCCTACTCCCTCCATTTCACATCACATCTGAATGCCTCTCCATCCATCCATTGATCCATGCAGCAGATTTTGTATGATCCACTGATATACACATATATCCTGCACCGCGAAAAACCAAGTCACATGATGCTGAAAGAAACCGGTGTGGGGTGACCCTCGTAAGCTATTTACAGACCAGTGGGGATTTGCCAACAGATGTTGTTGTGACATGATGTTGAGTCACCTCCAGTTCAGAGTGACCCTGTGAACAACAGAACAAGACATTGCCCGGTCTTGCGCCATTTTCACAATTGCTACGTTTTAGCCCGTTGTTGCAGCCACCGTGCCAATCCAGCTCCTCGACGGTCCTCCTCTCTTTTGCTGCCCCTCTACTTTACCAAGAATGATGTCTTTCTCCGGGGACTGTCTCTCCTGCTGACATGGCCAAAGGATATGAGACTAAGCAGCGTCTGGCTGCATTTCCTTCAGGATGGATCTGCTCATTCTTCTGGAAGTCCACAGTACTTGCAAGATGCTCCACCAAACCCATCAGTCAGAGGCACCACATCTGCCCAGGTCTTCCTTAGTCACTGTCGGGCTTTCACTGCCTATGAGGCAAATACGCTCACTGTTGTATCACTGCAAGCTACAATAGATGTTTGGAAGAGAAGGTGAAGGACATGATGGCAGACTGTGCTAGGAGCCTATGCCAGGCTCCAGGGTCTGCTAGGAAGTGTATGGCACCTACTCTGGTTGGCCATCAGTCTGACTGGGGTGGCAGTTACCTGTCTACAGGTCTTATTTCCTGAAGAGGAGGATGGGAGCCATCCTTTGGTGTCTGTTAATTGCAGGCACCACCTGTGATATTTGTGATAGGGGTCTTGCTCTTCTACAGAAAGTATGAGGCAAGCAATGGAGAAGCCGTAGGATTTGAAATATTATTATGATTATTATTAATTGCTGTTGAGTCCCTTCCAACTCATGGGCAACAGGACCAAATGCTGTCCCATCCTTCACCATCTTCATGGCCATCCCTGTGCTCCTGTGTTACAGTAATTGTAAAGCCTTCCAACCTAGGGGCCTCATCTTCAATCATTACACAAAATACCAGTGTTTTATTGTGACCCATAAGGTTCTTGTTGACCAATTTGGGGGAGTAGAACATCAGGCCTTTCTTTCTGGTCTTAGTCTGGAAGGACCACTGAAATCTGTCCACCATGGTGAAAGACTGGTGGCCTACCTTCCAGCATCACAGCAGTATACCAGCCACCCAACTGACAGGCTGGTGGGGGGTTTGAAGCAATAGACTTAGCATAATAGTATAAACTTGTAATTCTGGAAAACAAATGTTTACGTTTACCGTAAGAATGGTGGGGAAGCTGGACAAAGTGCTGGTGAATGGGCATGAAATAACTTATCCTGGAGGCCATGGGGAGGCAGGTCTTTTGAGAGGGAGGGCTGAGGGTGTTGTGTTTAGCAGAAATGGACACAGGTGAGGAAAGTTTGAGAAGCACAGTATCTCTTGTGAAGGCCCATCCTGGGGACAGGAGAAGATGACTCTCGCTTTTACAACAGAGGCACACAATGTGCAAGTCACGGGTCTGTGCCACACAGCTGGAACGGTGCAGAAGAGGAAGGTGGAGGCCCCCCTTACACAGAAATGCAATGACCGTCATCTCTAACAGTGCTGTATAAAGGGCTCTCGTGAGTACTTTGGGTGGTGCTTCAGGGATGGGCCGCAATTCATGGCAGAGGGCCTAAGGGTCCGTAGGCCACACTCTGCCTGCAGAGCCTGTGTGGGATGACAGTAACGGGACCCTCATGGGGTTGTCCTCCAGGAGAGAGTGGGTCTGGTGATCTTGGTGCCTGGAGATCAAGTAAAGGCCTCTCTTCTTTAGATTTCATTAATATGGGGTACCGGGAGCCTGAGACCTGTGGCTATGCGTAGGTCCAGACTGGCCATGGGTACCAGGCAAGGGCTACAGCACTAGTTAATAGAAGACAATGGGAGGGCAAATGTTGAACTTATTTCAGTCAGCTCTTTATATATTCCTAGTGAGATAGTTAAAGTTTATTGTGCCAACCTGGCTGATAAACACATGTGGGGTTAATTGAAGGGCGGAGAGATAAATTGCTCAGTGAGCCCCACCTTTCTAGTTCTTGGGTCTCTTGCTTTCTGATAGTCGGACCAGGGTGCAGCTGCCTTAGCCAGTTCCCTGCTTCAGCCTGCAAGGCTCACTTCCTGCAAGACATCCCCAAGGAGAAGCCACATGGACCTACCCTGATGCAGCCCTGGATGCTGGAGCAGCCGTGTGGAGACCCCTGCCAGCGCTGAGATGCTTACATGTTCACTGACTCGGCTTTCCTTCTGCAGTCAGCGTCATTGCGTGTGTTTTGTGAGATGGAGGAGGACTTTGTAGATTGGTGTCAGACATATGGGTTAATGTTGGACTTGTGGGCTTGGACATCACTGGGTTGGGATGTTTTCTTGATGTGCACTTACCTTTTATATAAAACTCTCTTATACATATGCGTTTCTGTGGATTTGTTTCTCTAATGTACCCAGACTAACACATCCAATATCTGGTTTACGTGTGTGTGTATCTTTTTAAAGTAGGAGCTAATTAAATCATAGAGTGAGTGATTCCAAAGGAATCTCTGGGTCTTTTTCTTGAAACCGGGTCTAAGAGGACTTGGCTAAATTTTCTTAACAGTTGAAGAATTCTCTCTTAGTTTTCTGCTGTAATAACCCAAACACCACAAGCTTTACAGGACAGAAATGTATTGCCGCACTTCCGGAAGCTAAAAGCGCCAGTCAGGGCCTCCGTGGTGTGAATTCCTCCTGGGCCAGCAGTCTGAGGCATTCTTTGCTTTTGGATGAGTCTGAGAAGGCATCCACCACCGTGTGTGTGTGTGTGTGTGTGTGTGTGTGTTCTGGTTCCCTTATGACAGAGGTATTTAGGTTTAAGACCCACCCTATACTGGCATGACCTTATTAACATAACAAAAGTAAACCCTATTTCTAACTAGGTTTATGTTCATAAGTATACAGACAAATGGAATTAAATAATAATGGAATTTTCTGCAAACTTTTTGAAGCCCACACCACAAGGAAACAATCCCTAACAGTCCTTAAAGACAGTCAATGTTGGTGAGCTTCAAGGTGTGTGCCGCCTTCTCAGGCTGTCCAAGGGAGCTCTCTGTCATGGTGGGTGTTTTCACCAACCCCCAAGGTCCAACACCGTATACCCTGCCCACACGTGATTACCCAACACGGAAAATGTGGGTGGCGTGATCGCGGAACAGTGACTTACATATTGTGTTGGACGTGGAGATGGAGATGGTTCACTGATACGCTGGTACTTCTGACCCCCATTCAGATCAAATTCCTACTACTGTCAGTACTCACAGTACTGACCATGTGCTGACCTTCCACAGCCTGTGTGGGAGAGATCCCTGTGAGGAGGGCCCTTGCAGTTTAGAGAAGAAAGGGGACTTTTCCAAGGCCTTTCAGCCTCTCAGTCCCTGTGGTTCTGAAGGAGATCTGATGTCCAGCCCATGCCCCTGGGCTCTGTGCTGCCTGGGGGACTGGTGCTTCTAGTCAGCAAGTGAGGCAAGCAGGCACCTTTGAGCTCAAAAATAAAATATCAACATATAAGGCTACATACAATGGGGTCCCCCCACCAAAATGATGCTCATTTGGTTTTTTGATGTGAGGGGGATAGTGCATTTAGAGTTTGTTCACGTCAGATTTTTAATCAAGCTTTCTATTGAGTGGTTCTGAAAAGATTGCCTAACAGTATGCAACTACAAAGGCCTGACTGAAGACAAAATGGGTACATACAAGGTGGTGAAGAAAGTTGATGGTGCCCAGCTATCAAAAGATATAGTGTTTGCGGTCTTAAAAACTTCAAGCAAACAAGCAGCCATCTAGATAAGAAGCAATAAAGTCCACATGGAAGAAGCACACCAGCCTGTGTGATCATGAGGT
>NW_022111372.1:54236726-54238101 GCF_000313985.2 Echinops telfairi
CATGGAGAGTACTTTGAAGGTGATAAAGTTGTTTTGTGAAAATAATAATAATAAATAAATTTAAATACATAGCTTTGAAAAAAATTCTGATTTGAGTGGGTACCCCTTCATGTGCTTCAAAAGTTCATAGAAAAATAGAGGATTTTTTCCATAAAATTTTGATTCACATCAAAGCAAAATGAAACTCATTACCATCAAGTCAATTCCTGTAGAACAAGGCAGAACGGCCCCTGTGGGTTTCTGAAACTAACTCTAGATGGAAGTAGAAAGCCTTCCTCCTGAGCAGTTCCAAACTGCTGACTTGTGGTTAGCAGGCCAATATGTGACCACTGTGAAACTAGGGCTCCTGCATTATATACCTATGCACATACGCATGCATAGACAGCCTACTGTTAGGTGCCATGAGGTCTGTTCTGACCAACAACAACCTTATGCACCAGAGAAGCAAACACTGCCCCGTCCTGGGCCATCCTCACGACCGCCTGAGCCCATTGGTGCAACCATGGTGTGAATCCGTCTCCTTGAAGGCCTTCCTCCTTTCTGCTGGCCCTCTACTTTACCGAACATGACGTCCTTCTCCAGGGAGTGATCTTTCCTGATAATACGTACAAAGTCTGTAAGATGAAGTCTTGCCATCCTTGCCTCTAGGGAACGCTCTCGCGCTACATCTTCCAACACAGATTGGTTTGTCCTTTTAGCAGCCCATGATACTTTCGATGTTCTTCTCCAGCACCATTGAAATGCATCCACTCTTCTGGAATTTTCTGTATTTGATGTCTTGAATCAGGCACATGCCAGTCCTCAAAGTAACATACTTGCTCTTCAATACGTTAAAGCCTTCTTCTGCAGCAGATTTACCTAATGCAACTCGTCTTTTGCTCTCGTGACTATTGATTTCATGAGCACTGAATTTTGGATCCTAGCAAGACAGAACCCTTGAAAATGTCAACCTCTTTTTCATTGGCCATTACATTACCTACAGGTTGTGAGGATTTGGGTCTTTTTTACATTGAGTTGTAATCCATACTGAAGGCAACAGTCTTTGATCATCCAATAGCAAGGTCTTTAAGTCTTCTTCAGGTCTTCTTTGCTTTTAACAAGCAGGGTTGAGTCATCTGCATACCACAGGTTGTTAATAAGCCTTCCTTTGATCCTGATGCCACATTCCTCTTCATATAATCCAGCTTCTCTGATATTTTCTCAGCATACAGATTTAATACATATGATAAAAGAATACAACCCTGTTTACACTACACATGTCCTGGTTTTGAACCATGCGGTATTCCCCTGTGTTTTCACAACAGCCTCTGATCCTTGGACAGGGCCACAGGAGCACGATCAAGTGTTCTGGAATTTCCATTGTTCTCAAGGTTAA
>NW_022111372.1:54241727-54243199 GCF_000313985.2 Echinops telfairi
TATATATATATATATCCCACTATCATCAAATTCATTCCTATAGAATGTTATAGAGATCCTACAGGACAGAATGGATCTGCCCCAGTGGGTTTCTGAGACAGTAAATCTTAGGACAGCAGACAGCCTCATCTGTCTCCTGGATTACCTTGGAGACACAAGGCTTGGCACAGCAAAGTCAACAGTGCCCTCCTCCTGCAGAGCTCAAAGTCTGTCTGTGATAGAAGATGGCTCTTTGGAGTCCAGGGGACCGTCCCTTGCGCGTGGTTGTCCTACCATCTGGTTTTCATAGCTGCTCTGCACTAAAAAAAGAAAGGAAGAAAGGACAATGTGTCTCGGCTGACACGCTATCTGTGTGACTCACTGAAAGTCAGAGTGCTGCTCTGAGGGAAGACGGATTCTCACTAGCATCCTAGGGTGAGCGCCAGGGGAGGGAAGCCCCAGAGCAGCGGACAGAGATCTGGATTGGGACCAGGCTAAAATTTACGAGGCCTTGCATTAAGTGAGGGTTGTCTTGGGGTCTAATCCCTGGTTGGTGAAAATGGTTGACACGCTGGGCTATTACCTGAAAAGTTGGGGGTTCAAATCCATGCAGAAATGCCTAGAAAGAAGTCTCTGAAAATCATTTGAGCACAGTTCTACCCTGACACTCAGGGTGGACTTCATGAATCAACAGTGAGTGGTGTGTGTGTGTGTGTGTGTGTGTGTGTGTGTGTGTGATACATACACATATGGTAAACCCATTCAACTCTAATCTGACTATAGTTGGCCAGGGGAAGGGTTTGGGGTCCAGGAGATCTTGGGAACCCTGATTTTCCCTCTTGTAGCTAGCTGTCTTGATACGCTGATAGGACTCCCTGAGTCTCAACTTCCACATCTTTGTAATGGGCACAACACCTGACTCCCACTTAGCCTCGTGGCTCTCTCAGTACCGGAGGCACTGTAAGTGTTCATAGCTCGACAGTACTATTTTTTCCATGGCTATTGTTTTCTTCTTCTCACACGGCAGAGATTTTTCTTCTTGGACAGGGCCAAGTGTCTCTGACCTAAGCCCCACCCACCCTGCCAGTCCTCATACAGACCGGTTAGGAAATTGCCGAAGGGCCCTCCACTACCCATGAGCTGGGAGGCTGTCCGTGTTCGAACAAGGCAGAGGATTCAATTACCCAGACCACAAAGAAGGGCCCTTGCATGCACCATATGGCCTGGGCCTGGCCCCCCGTCCTTCACAATCCGAGGCTCTCGTGTGAGATATTAACATAATATCCCTTCCAAAAGCGATTACAGAGTCGCAGGCAACAGAATGGCATTTGGTGATGGCGGCCCGTGCGCTCAGGCGCAGCGATGACTACACGAGCTAATCAAATCAGCACAGATTTGCACACGCGCCTAGCAGCTGGGCCTGGAGATCACCGTGGCAGTGACAGTACAATCCTGCCGGAGGAGGACTTGACTAATGGGCTCCCAGTGGGCAG
>NW_022111372.1:54245180-54246216 GCF_000313985.2 Echinops telfairi
GTTATAGCCATTTGGTTGTGCAACCAGTTGAAACACACCAGCCTGTCCTAGGGAGAAAGATGAGGCTTTCTGTTCCCATGAAAGTTTCCAGCCTTGGAAACCCACGGGGCAGTGCTACCCTCTCCTACAGGCTGCTACGAGTTGCAATCAGCTAGATAGCAGTGTATTATTTCGTTTTTGCTGGGCAAGCATCACTTCTGTACTGAATACTTTCAATGCTCCTTTGATCTCCCAACCACACTGTGAGGTAAATACTCTTATTCCCATCGATATGCATACAACAAACACACTAAGTATAAAAGCAAAGAAAGAAAAGAAAACTAGGAAAACAGAGGGTGTTGGAAAGCTATTAAGCCAAGAAGAGTTAACTTTAAATAAAGATTTTTAGGAGATCCTGGTTTTCAGTCAAGCACTGATGGCATAGCAGGTTGCTCATTAGACTGCTATCTGCAAGTCGGTAGTTTGAAACCACCAGCCACTCTGCAGGAGAACGATGAGGGTTTCTACGCTGGCAAAGATGGATAGCCTCAGAAACCCACCAAGGCAGTTCTACTCTGTCCCATAGAGTCGCTGTGCATCAGAATCATCTGGATGGCAGGGAGTCTGATTCTATACATTTGCGGTGGTGAAGTGCTTGGCTACTAACCAAAGGGATGGTGGTTCAAATCCACGAGCCGTTCCACAGGACAAAGATGTGGCCGTCAGCTTCTGAAAAGTTCCTCCCCCTTCCTTCCTTCCTTCTCCCTCCAGTCAATTCTGACTCTCAGTGCTGCTGTAGGACAGAGTAGAATTGCTCCTTGAGGTTTCTGAGACAGTTGTTTACAGGAACAGCTAGACTCCCAGCGAGCAGTTTCAGTTAGCAACCGACTGCTTACCCGCTGGGGTCACCAGCACTCCTTTCCACAAAGAGCACAGCCGTGGAAACTCAGTGGGGCTTACTGACTCTGTCCTGTAGGGTCCTGGGAGGCAGGATCACTTGACAGCAAGGAGCACTCATTTACAGGTTTGAACTTCACCTGAGTTCTGGCAGGCATGA
>NW_022111372.1:54246723-54248596 GCF_000313985.2 Echinops telfairi
CAGTATGAAACTTGGAAAATTGGCAGTCATCAAAAATGAAACGGAATCCATCAAGATCAATATCCTAGGCATTATTGAGCGGAAATGTACTGGAATTGGCCATTTCTAATTAGGAAATCATATGGTTTACTAGGTCAAGAATGACACCAAGAGGAATGGCATTGTATTCACGGTCCAAAAGGACATTTTATGGTATATCTTGAAGTGCAATGCTGTCTGTGATAGGGTTATACCTATCCGCATTCAAGGACAGCTGATCAATACAACTATTCTTCAAATTTATGCACCAACTACTAAAGCTAGTAATGAAGACACTGAAGAATTCTACCAATGTCTTCAGTCTGAAACTGATCAAATTTAAAATCAAGATAATTATTGGCGATTGGAATGCAAAAATTGAAAACAAAAAGGAAAGAACAGTAGTTAGAAAATATGGTCCTATTGATAGAAGAGAAGTTGGAACCGCATGGTTGAATTTTGCAAGACCAATGAATTCTTCATAGCCAATGCCTTTTTAAAACAACATATGGACATATCCAGATGGAGTGCACAGAAATAAAATTGACTATCTCTGTGGAAAGAATCAATGGAGAAGTTCAATATCAGCAGATGAAATCAATCCAGGGGCTGACTGCAGAATAGACCATCAATTTCTTTATGTAAGTTAAGGTTGGAGCTGAAGATAATTAAAACAAGTTCATGCAACCAAAAACATGACCTTGAGTATATCCCACCCGAATTTCAAGAGCAGATTTGACACATTGAACACTAATGACAGAAGATCTGATGGGCTGTGGGAGAACATCAAGATCATTATTCATGAAGAAAGCAAAAGGTCATTAAAAAGACAAGAAAGAACAAAAAAAAAACCCCATCGAAGTGGATGTCAGAAACTTATTCTTAATTGTAGAGCAGCCAAGGCAAAGGGAAGAATGATGAAATTAAAGTGCTGAACAGAAAATTTCAAAGGGCAGCTCAAGAAGCTGAAGTAAAATATCATAATGCCATGTGCACATCTCTAGAGTTAGAACCCCCCAAAGAAGAACATGCTCAACATATCCTAATCTGAAAGAATTGAACAGAGAATTCAAGCCTTGAGTTGCAATAGTGAAAGCTTCTAGAGAAAAATATTGAATGATGCAGGAGCTATTAAAATAAGATGGAAGCAATAAGAATATACAGATTTATTGTACCAAAAATAACAAGTCAAGATGCCAGCATTTCAGGAGGAAGCATATGAAAAATAACTAATGGTGCTGAAGGAAGAAGTCCAAGCTGCACTGAAAGCATTAGCCAAAAACAAGGCTCCAGGAATTGATGGAATACCCATTGAAATGCTTCAAGAGACCGATGAAGCACTGGGAGCACTCACTTGTCTAGGCCAGGAAATGTGGAAGACAGGTACTTGGACATCTGACAGGAAAAGACACATATTTGTTTCCTTTCTAAAGAAATGTAACCCAACAAAATGTTCAAATTATCAAATAGTATCATTGCTATCACCTGCAAGTAAATTTTTGCTTAAGATTATCCAACAGTTGAAGCAGTACATTGACAGGGAACAGGCAAAGATTCAGGCCAGATTCAGAAGAGGAAATGGAATGAGATATCATTGCAGATGTCAAATGGATCATGACAGAAAACAGAGAATACCAGAAAGATGTTTACTTGTGGTTTATTGACTACACCAAGGCATTTGACTGTGTGGATCATAACAACTATGTATAGCCTTAATAATAATGGAAATTGTATGCCCTTTGCCTCCTACTTCTTTCCTCTATTTCTTTACGCTTTCCTCCTGTCCCATTACCATGTTCAGCCTTCATTCTGGTTTCGGTAGTTCCTCGCAGTTGCCTTGCCCTTGGTCACTCCC
>NW_022111372.1:54249743-54257146 GCF_000313985.2 Echinops telfairi
GAAAAAAGGAAAATGAGCTGATTCCGGGAACCCAAGAGGAAAGCGAATTTTGGGAATAATGAGGGCAACAAATGTATAGATGTGCTTTACACAAATGATCTATGTATTGTGATGAATTGTATGAGCCCCAATACATTGATTTTAAAAATATATAAATATGTGGGAAAATGAAAAAAAAAAGAAAAGAATAATGGAAATTTCAGAACACTTCATTGTGGTCACGGGGAACTTGTACATGGACCAAGAGGCAGTTGTACAAAGACAAGGGACTACTGCTTGATTTAAAATCAGGAAAGGTGTGCCTCAGGGCTGTAGCCTTTCACCATATTTATTCAATCTGCATGCTGAATAAATCATCAGTAAAGCTCGATTATATGAAGAAAAAAAGGACTGGAGGAAGGCTTATTAATAAGCTGTTATATGCAGATGACATAACTTTGCTTGCTGAAAGTGAGGATGACTTGAAGCACTTGCTGACAAAGATCGAGGATTGCAGCCTTCAATGTGGATTACAATTTAATGTAAAGAAAACTAAAATCATCACAACTGGACCAGCAGGTTACATCATGATAACATGAAGAAAGGTTGAAGGTGTCAAGGATTTCTTCTTGCGTGGCTCCACAATCAACCCTTGTGAAAGCAGCAGTCAGGAGATCAAAAGACACATTGTATTGGGTGAATCTCTTCCACAAGATGCTTTTTAGAGTGTTGGAAAGTAAGCAGGTTATTTTGTGGACTAAGGTGCACCTGACCTCTGGCATGGTATTTTCCATTACCCCATATGCAAGTTGGACATTGAATAAGGAAGATTGAAATTGTGGTGCTGGTGAAGAATATTGAAAGTATCATGTACTACCAAAAAGACAAACACATCTGTCTTGGAAGAAGTACAGCCAGAATGCTCCTTAGATGGGAGGGCCTCTGTCTGTGTATGACTCCCTACCTGCCTGGCCTCCGGGCTCACTCTCCCACCTGTAACCTAGTAGAAAACAGGAACTATGCTTCTCTTGTTCACCCTTTTACCCTTAACCCCGCCCGCATCAAGCATGGCTTAGAAACAGGGCATTGGGAATACTCCTGATGCTCAGACATAAGAACACTTTTGAGGATGGTGCAGGATTGGAGCTGCTTTGCTCTGCGTACATGGGGTCACTAAGAATTGAACTGGCTGGAGGGTACCTAACACCAATAACAATGCTTCTGAAAGAACCCCTTAGGAGGAAGCCAGTCTTATTTTTCTGGGCTCTGGGAGAGTATCTTGCCTGTGTGATACTTAAATACTCTTTCTCCTCTTCTGGTCTGAGAGCTGGCCAAGGTCAGGGGGGCTAGGTCATGGTCATTCCTCTATCAAACTGCTCCCCAACACACATGGGTGGGCTGGGCCCTCCCCTTTCCTTCTCTCTTTTTCCTTAAAGTTTTCATTAACTTCCAATATTGCAATATGGAGAGTTTTCATAAAAATTCAGAATTCAGCCTTCTCTTCACATTTATCATGATCTGGCCACAATGGTTTCTACCATTCCCCAGCCCCCCCCAACCCCTCCCCCCTACACACACACTATCCCTGACAAGGTTAGGCTGGGCTGAGTACCTGGGGCCTTTCAGCCTGCTGTCCGGTCGCCACAGGCCCACAGCCCCTCTTCACACACTCACCCTGGGCTGTCTTGGCCCTTTGGGTATCAGAATTGTTGCAGCAGATTTCTGTGAGAAACCCGCCACTTAAGAGTGCCCTCACCTCTGCCCTGCTGCACGGCATGTTGGATAGACAAAGCTGGAGAGGCCAACATTTAAGTTGAATGAAACTTGCTTCTCTTAGCTCTGAATCCTGATCAGCCCAATGGCAGTGGGTTTGGTTTTGGTTTATTCTTAGCCAAGAGAGGAACCAGATCAATGATGAGCCACTCAGCACTCCTCGACACTATCCTGACCACCAAAAACAAGGGAAAAGTCGGAGCACCTGTCCCAGCCAGAGGAGTTTAAGGAGATGTGATGATTAAGTACAATATGAGACTCTAGATGAAGGATGTGACTAATGGGGAACTGTATGTAGGTGTGTTGAGAACTGCCTGCATTGTATTTGCAAGTTTTCTGTAACTATAAAACTTGAAACACGACAGGTGTATCAAAATTAAAACTAGCAGTCAAATGAAAACATCTCCATCCAGACTCTACTACATGCCTTGAAAGGTAGGATGATTAGGGATAGAGTGGTTGTCTCCACCTAATGCCTATGGTAAAAGAAAATAAGCTGCCCATGCCACAATAAAGGGGTTGGAAAGAAATCGGGCACCTGTGAGACACTTATGAGGACAATCCGAAGCTGGCCATGCACAAGCCAAGGTCATCTAGGTACAGATGAAAGTCAACTTGGGCATGTGCATTAGACCTCGGCACCATTATGCCGCACATGCGCTTGAACTCAGCTAAGAACAGCCAATGCCCTCAACCAAGTGGGGACAGGAGGGGGTCAATAGCAGAGGCCGAAGGCGGGATTTCTCCCGTGTGCGCAGTGTGCCCTCTCAAGCCGTCTCAGGGCTCACGCTCCCTCTTCTTCCCTTTTCAGTTCCCACACCCCTTTCTGCACGTGGGTTTTCATGCTCCCTTGAAGCGGCCATTTTCTGTTGTGAACCCTTTCATGGTCCCTGCCATGAGGCCTCGCATGCTTTCCAGAGATCTCATGTATAATCTGAGACTGCATTGCGCCAAACTTCCCCTTCCCTCATAAAAGTTACTTGGATTTACAAAAGTGCTTCAGCTGCGTGAATTCTTTCCGCATTGAGATGCAAGAACTGGGGAAAACCATTCCAGATACCTAACACCTTGGATAAGTAAAATCACTGCTGTAAGTTTCATATTCTTCCTCCTTTAAATTAAAACCATGCTGAAAATTTCAGAGTTAAAGAATTAAGTAAACTAATGATTTTTTTTAATTGTAAGAGTCACTTTGCCCTTGACGTCTTAAAAAGCACAGGTTGCCCAAAGTCAGCACCGAAGTCCTCAGATGGGTCCCCAGAGCATGACTTCTTCAAGTTCAATGTCCACAGAAGTCACATGGGCTTTGGCAGGAAGTGGGCAGGGACCAGTCCCCTGGTGAGGCTGCTGTTGTTGGTCCCTGGAGGGCATGTTGGGAAGTGAGGCACAATGGCTCCATAGCTTTGTTCTAGATGGCCTTACCTAGAACAGAATGAAATGTTGCCTGGTCCTACATCATCTTCACCATCACCCGTATATGTGAGTCCAGCATTGAGGCTATTATGTGGGTCCACTGCATCGAGACTTCCCTTATTGGTATTGGCCCTGTGCTTTACCAAATATGATGTCATGTTTAGCAATAGGCTAGAGATGCACTAAAACCCAGGTGGCATCTCCAGAGACATTGCCCACAGACACCTGAATGGAACTTCGAGGTCACGCAGGTGTTCTGGGACTTCCCTTTAAGTCGGCGTCTCTATGCTGAAGGCGGGCAGTCCCTTCATCAAGCAGCTTCACTTCAGTTTAGGAAAGGGCAATGCAGTGAGCCAGGGACTCCATGGGTCTAGTAAGGTGAGGTAAGGGAGTGGGCTAACGTGAAGGTGAAGGGTGCAGGGTAGGATGGGGGGATGGGGATAAGGTGGGTAAGGGGTAGACTTTCAGGGCTCTGATATTTATGAAGGCATACCCCCAAATTGTTTTTTCAAAGCTATGTATTTAAATATGTCTTGTTTTACAAAACAACCTTATCACCTTCAAGGTACTCTCCATTACACTTAATACATTTGTCAAATCTGCAATTCCATTCTTGAAAACATTTTTCAAACTCATCTGTTTAGATGACTAACAGCGTACCCCTCTTTTTTTTCTTCACCTCTTCTACTTCGTCAAATTGCTGTCCTTTCATGTCCTCTTTCATTCTCAGAAACGAAAAGAAGCCACATGGAGTGAGGTCAAGTGAGTAATGCACATGGGGCAAGAAAGGCATGCTGGGGTTTTTTGCCCCAAACTGGCTCACTGGGATGGCTGTGTGAGCAGATGAATTGTCATGGTGGCAAACAAGTTGCCCCATCTGCTACAATCAAGCCTTTTTTGTCATACACTGTTAATGCAATCTTTTCAGAACTTTAAATAGAAAGCTTGATTAACAGTCTGATCTGGTAGAATTAACTCCAAATGCACTATTATTCAACATTTTCATCCCTTTGGGAAGTTAACAGACATACAGAATGAAGTTTGTCTTCAATTGACATTTCCCCTTTTTTTAAATGAGAAAACCACTTATACACTTGAGTTTTTCCCATAGTGCTGTGTTGTAAGCTGTGTTCAGCACCACAGCAGCTTCTATAGCATTTCCCTCAGCCAGAAACAAAATTTCTTTTTTAAAAAAATTATTTTATTGGGGACTCGTACAATTCTTATCACAATCCATATATACATCCATTGTGTCTAGCACATATGTACATTTGCTGCCCTCATCATTCTCAAAACATTTGCCTTCCACTTTAGCCCTTAATATCAGTTGCTCATTTTCCCCCTCCCTCCCCACTCCCCCCTCCCTCATGGACACTTCATAATTCATAACTTATTATAGTTTTGTCATATGTTACACTGTCCGACGTCTCCCTGCCCCCTTTTCTCTGCTGTCCTTCCCCCAGGGAGGCGGAACTCCTTGGATTCTCCTTCACCCTCCAGGCATTGCCACTCTCACCACTGGTCCTGAAGGAGTCATCTGTCCTGGATTCCCTGTGTTTCCAGTTGCTATCTGTCCCAATGTACAGCCTCTGGTCTTGCCAGATTTGTAAGGTAGAATTGGGATCATGATAGTGGGGGGAGGAAGCATTTAAGAACTAGAGGAAAGTTATATGCTTCATCGTTGCTGTCAGGTTAATTTCCCAGGCTATGGCATCTAATATGAGAGTTTTGCCAATAAATCTAGAGTCCTTGATACTTCTTCTTTACTCAGTTCAATCAACATAATGTCATCAATATAATGCCTCCTTTGATCTCTTCAAATGCTATCAGAAACAAAATTTCACAGCCGCATGCAGTTCTCTTAAATCAGCCATCAAAAAAAAAAAATTAAAAACCGAGGTTCAAGCAAAACTGCTTTTACAAAAAAATTCACTGTGACCAGAGAGGACTTTCCTAAGTGGCGTCACTGGGTTCACTACCTCAGAGCAAGTGCTTGATGCTTGCCTAACGGGGAAAATGTGTCCTACGAAAGCTCTGCTCTGCCCAGCGAAATTCTGGTTTGGGGGAGTGGGGTACCCTCTTGTATGCCTCTGCAACTGCCTTTCCTACAGCTCACAGTAGACCTTTTGAACCGTGGTTGTCGTCTAGGGTCTGAAATTGTGACCCCACATCGGGATGGGACCAACTCTCAGAAAAACCAGAACATCCAGCCTCAAGTCAGCGAAAACAACCCCCAGCTTACAAGTTTGTGAACTGAGCAGTCTTCAAAGTCAGTGGTGTATTTCTCACCTACTGTTTTCCCAGGCCACTGAGGGAAGGTTTCTGCCTTCCCCCATCAGGGACTCAGAGGAAGCCGAAAGAAACCTGACACATGCAGCACAGGGTCCCCAGGGGCTCCTCACTCTGAGCTAGACAACAGGAAGTGTGGGTACCCAGAGAGGAATGCCCACCCGAGTGCATGGCTGGGTTGTGGTACAACCATTCAGCACCTCCTGAAATATTGGGGGAAGGATGATTCGGAACTCCCAGGCCCCTCTCAGCCCACCTGACCCAGGAGGATGGGTCTACAGGGTGCTGACCACTGGTTGGCATCGAGGGAGAGTTGGGTTGGATGGCACTATATTTTGCAAGGGGGTGCCCTCTGTCTACTTTTCCAAGGTCTCCTCCCCTCCCCCCAAAGAAATAGCCTTCAGGGCCACAGGAGGAAAGAGAAGTCCACCCCCCATGGTGGCTGGGATGGTGGCTGCAGCTGGCCGCCTTTTCTGCAGTGGGAGTGGGGGAGAGGAAGCAGAAGAGATTCAGTGCCTGGACCCTTATCAGCCCACCCGCCCTGGCTTTCAAGATTGTCCTGTGTTTGCAAAGTGCCAGCTCCAGCGGGGGGTGTGGGGGGTGGGGGCTGGGTTTGGGGATTTGTTCAGCCTAGGTACACAGAAATAGCAGGAGACAAAATGTCCTTTATCAGTGATTTCCCAGGAAACAGGGAGAAAATTCTTCTCATGGTCAAATTCTAAAGGAGGAGGCTCAGCCTTCAGGGAGATGGCCTTCTATGTTTCCCTCTCCCTGCCAGGAACACTGAGGCACTGTTCACAACACCCACTGGGAGGGACTGGGCAGGGAGGGCTGGGAGAGGAGGGCAGCTGCTGGGAGGATGGGTCCACTGCCAGCGAAAGCACAGAAACCCTTTCCCAGGGAAGGAGGTGTTCCGTAGCCTGCTGAGCATGCTGGGAATGATTAACCGCAGAACAAGGAGAATCAAAAGGGTTGAAAAGCGGTGGTTGGCTTATTGGGCGTTGCAAGCCTAGTAAGGAAAGAAATTGCAAATATATTTGAATTTCCCCCCCACTGAACCACCAAGAGGTGTTTGCAATTCGATCAAGTCACGCTCCTTTGCGTTCTTTCCTGTAGGCAGGCTCACGGATGGTTTCTTCTTTCTTTACACAGATGGACTAGGAAACAACACGTGTTTCTTTTCGTTCTTACTTCCTCACCCCCTCTCCCAAAGAAGTTGAGTCTTTCTGACCTACCTTTTTTTCCCCCCTCTCTATTAGGAAGAACAGGAACATTAAAGGGCCTTCAAGCCCGTGTATATCATCAGAGACTGAGGTTCCTTATTATCCCCGTACTATATCCAATCCCCTCTGCCCTGGCTAACAAGTATGGAGAGCAGACAGAGTCCCCAAAAAGGATGTGCTACCACTTTCCTTTCTTGTGCCCCTGGCAGACATCACTAATAGATCACCGAGCATTTCCCCACTGAACTTTGGAGTCTTTTCTAATGTAGAGCTCCAGGCAGCCACTCAACTGGAGCTATGGTTGCTATCTTAAATCTAGCCCACTCCAGTCAATCTATGAATGCAGAACCTGAGGCCAAGAAGAGAGACAATTATTTCCTTTAAAATATGCCAAAAGCAGAGCCCAGGTGACCAACCCTGGGCACTTAGTTTATATTCTTATGGTTAAATATTAAACTGAAAGGGAAGTTAAAGATCATCTTTAATCTTAAATGACATGGTAATTTCTACCATCATAAAGATGTTTTCCTGGTGATTGAAATCATACCCTTTGTGAGGCCCTTGTCTCTTCCTGCGAGCCTCACTTAACCCAGCAGGACGCCAACACATGTCATCCTCAGAGTAGAACTGTGCTCTGTAGGGATTTGTTTGAATCAAAAGTAGACCACCAGGCCTTTCTTCTGCAGCACCTCCCAGTGAATTCAAATCTCTCAGCGGTCAGGCAAG
>NW_022111372.1:54258774-54260584 GCF_000313985.2 Echinops telfairi
GCCACCCTCCATCGGCTGACACTTTCAGGCCCTGGGCAGCTGGGCTCCATGTCCCCACCGGTGCTCCCCTAGGCTCCGGGGATTCCTTCTCTTTTAGCGCTTTCTTGTTATTATCAGCTCTTTCTTGGGCCCAATGGTCCTATAGATGTGGTTATTTTGTCCACACAGTGTTTTCAAAAGTCATGGCAAACAAATAAACAAACAAATCCAAAACATGTGGCTTCTCTGTAAAACTCACAAGGCAGAGCAGTGCTGATGATTATTCCTATAGACTGAGACGAGGTCGTGGACCTGCCCCTTTACAGAGAGCCTGTGCCCTCCTTCACAGTCCCCAGCACCCTCCACTGACTCACACAGGCCTGCTGCCCTGGCTTGCAGTGTGGAAGAGCTGATGACAACCCTGCTAATACGTCTTTCTCTGTCACGGGAGGGTGACCAGAGCTTGCATGTGGCACCCGGTGGAAACAGAACAGAACAGGCACACAAACACAACCCCAGTGTGTGTCAGAGGAGGACGGAGCTCTACTGGGCTGCCAAGACAATTTGTTCCAATGGCCTGGCCTTTCTTCTGAGGCACCTCACCTGTGGGTGAGCAGCCTGGGATGGGGATCATTCGTGGTGCCCCTCCTGGCACGCAGGAGTGGATCTGAACAGGGTGTGCTGAGTGGGACTAGAGGGGCCGAAGCATCCAGGATTACATTGCATGGCTGCTCGGGCTTACACTGCGTCCACGCCCTTCCCAATCTGCACCCCAAGGCAGCCTATATTTAACTGCGGCTGCACAAGAAGAGCTCCCGGCTGCTTCGCACAGGAGATCCTTTCTAGACGTCAGAAATACAGCAGCTCGGCCCCATGTGCTCCGGCTTATTAATAGCTGGGCTGCCTCTGGTGGCGTTTCCTGGGTAGTCACATTGTTCTTGACGGCAAAGAAGCACATGCTACCGTCTAAATAAGACCTGCGCTCCCTCCCTTTCCGCCCGTCCCCACTGTTCACCCTCCGCCCTGCACACTGGCTGTCCATCTGTCTGATGGCCATTTATTTATTCTGTGTCAGCTCTAATCAGAGTGGTAGGGATGGGAAAGAAGACTTCAGGCCCATGGGAACGAGCCTGATCAGGATCTCCAGAGAGGATCCCTGAGCCACGCAGCTCCACGGGTCACTGTCACCTTGGCCTTGAAGTGGCCTGTGTGCCAAAGTGAAATAGAGATATCAGTCAGATGTCAGGGAAATGTTAATGGCGAGGCGCTGGAGGAGAGCCGGGTGCAGGGTTGACTGGGCTGGGTGACCCCTTCCTTCCTGATCCCACCCCCACCCCACCCCAGTGACTGAGTGACTTAGCAGCACTGATAAGAGGTCAATAGGCAAATGTCAGCGCTCCATCTGAATGCCCCCTAGGCTGGGTTTCCGGGCTTCAGGACAACCTCTCTGGCTTTGTTTGAAAGCCTTCCCCCTATCTCTGGCAGGAAAAAGAACCGCTGTACCCTGTGTCTGAAAGCACGTCGAAAACAGGCTCCGTTATCTTCCCGCCAGAGACAGGGAGAGCGAGTGGGGTGTAGTCCACGCTTGCCGCTTAGGAGGATGGACGGGACTGCATTCGGTGGCAGAAAAGGACAGGAAACCGGCACTGCCTTCTTTATCACGGCCTGACAGATAATGCAGCTGCACCGCCTCTCAGTCCGAGCTGGGCCTCATTAACAAGTCAGCACCTGAAATGGGAACCTCCAGTCCATCCGGAGGCCATGGTGGGATGGACCAATTAGATCTCGGCGCCTGTCTCCAGGGACAGCCTCTCCCTGTCGCATTCCTTCA
>NW_022111372.1:54261069-54263859 GCF_000313985.2 Echinops telfairi
GCAGGACCCTTCCACAAGTCCCCTTGTGTCTGGGATACCACCTGTGTCCCTTCAGGTTTGGGAACGGGGAGGGCTCGTGCTCGGGTGAGTTGTGTCCGTTACCTGTTGCTGTGTAACAAACCACGCCAAATGGAGTGACCTAAAACAAGCACCACTCTTCTGTAAACGATGTTGGCAGTTGGGGCTGAGCTCCATCTGGGCACGTCAGCCAGCTGTTCTGAGTGGGGTCACTGCTTCCTGTGCTGCAGTGGTTTGACTAGAATGGGCAGCCTTCCTGACGTTGGCACTGGCTGTTGGCTAGTCACCTCTGTTCTCATCCATGTGGCCTCTCATCTCCCACGAGGCTAGATCTGGCTTCCTCGCTATAAGGGCTTAGACAGCGTGGATCCAAGAAGGCAAAGGCTGAAGTTCTAAGGCTTGGGAACACACGACCTCACTTCCGGCACGTTCTATCCACCAAAGCAAGGCAAAGACCAGCCCAGGCTCAAGAAATGGGAAAATAGAGCCCACATCTTAATGGCAGTAACTGCAAAGTCACATTGCCAAGAAGCATGGCTACTGGGATGGGGTGGGGCAGGTGGGGAGATCTGTGATCATGACGGACAATCTGTCACCTTTTAGAAGCGCAACATGCTCCGTTCCATACCTGTGTGAACCGTACCTTTATTATCTCATCAGAACTTCTCAGGGAAGTTCTCCTTCCTTCCAGGGCTCTGGTTGTCACTATTTGCCATTGAGTCAGCTGTTCTTTAAAGCCATCCACTTGTGGTGTTTTTGTCTTGGGGATACATCAGGCCTTCTCTGGCTTGTGGGAGGGGTCTTTGTCACTGGCTGCCCAATAAAATGGCTTCAGTCTATCATCTGGAGCTCTGTAACAGCTTCCTGACAGCCTGCTTCCTGCCTGGTAGCCCGCCAATCAATTCCCCACCCAGGAAACAGATTGATTGTAAAACCCAACTTGGCTCCTATCTCCTCTGTACAACATGACCACACACTATTCAGACCATCAGGCAAAGCCTTACCATGGGAGTCCCTCCTCCCTTGACTACGGCCCCTGTCATCTCTCCCAGCTCTCCACGCTCCTGCCTGACTTTGCTGCACTGAAGTTGTGCCAACCTGGCTCCCTCCATGATGGCCTTTGCATGTGTTCCTTTCCGGTTTCCCTCTCAGCTCTCTGCATGGCTGGCTCCTCTGCAGAAATTGCCCACCTTTAAGGTCACCTCCTCAGGGCAGCCCCCCAGGCTCTCTCACATCCCTTAGGTTCATTTCTACCCAAGGACGTATCGCTGGCCACCAGCTTCCTGGTAATTTGCTTTCTTTACCCTCAGAGGATGTGTGCTCCAGGAGAAAGCAATGCTGAGCTGCCCAACCACGTCTTGGATAGTGCCCTAGTGCAGCGCTGGATGCAGCTACCGCTCTACAAATGCACATCCAGTCGCCACAATGACATTTTCCTCATGTGTGGCTTCCTGTGGTTAGCTGGAAAATATCTACCCCCTAATTCCTGAAACTTGTGTGCATTCCCTTATATGGGTAGGGACTCTACTAACTGCAAAGGCAGCAGTTCGAAGCCAGCAGCTGCTCCATGGGAGAATGATGAGGCTTTCTCCTCCCATAGAGTTATAGTCTCGGAAACTCACAGGGGCAGTTCTACCCTGTCCAATAGAATCACTGTGAGTTGGCATCAACTCGCTGGCAGGGAGTGTGGTTTTGGTTTTGGTTGAAATGTAGTCTCAAGAGTCCCTAGGAGAGGGAAGCAAAGGAGACTTCACACAGACTGCGTCAGTCCAGGTAGACTAGAGAAACAAATCCAGAGATACTCATATGTGTGTAAGAGAAAGCTTTATATATTTGAGCCCAGTCCAGATTGAGTCCATAAGTCTGATATTACCTCATATGTCAATACCAGTCCAGAAATTCCTCTTCAGATTCCTGCAGCCATGCAATGATGCTGAATTCAAGATCACAGGCCAGTGGTTGGAAAGTCTTGTGGATCCAGGGGTGGTGGAAGCATCTCAGTGCTGGTGTGGGTCTCCACGTGGTTCCTCCAGTTCCAGGGCTCTGGCTGCATCAGTGTAGCTCCATGTGGCTTGTCTGCAAAAAGCAAAACAGAGAGTGTTGTCCGTCTCCAGGGAAGAAGACAGAAGTTCCCAGAATCCTCAGGAGAAGGCCATACCCACATGGAGGCCTCGTTGGCTATGGCCCGATTGACAGGCTAGACTCCACCCCTTCACAAGTTGACAGGAGATTTTGTAACTACCACACAGACAAAACAGAGAGAGACCAGAGATGTTGGTCTTGGTGAGCAGAGTGATGCAACCACAAGCCAAGAAATGCTGTCGGCCCACAGGGACTAGACCATGCAAGGAGGGGTTCTCCCCTAGAGGCCCTGGAGGAAGCACAGCCTGTAACACTTGGGTTTGGGCCCAAGGAGACAGCATTTGGACTTCTGGCTTCCAGAACTGTGGGAGAATGTACTTGTGTTTGTATTTTAGGGCACCATCTTTGTGGTCATCTATTCCAGCAGCCATGGCAGTTCATACACTTCGTGGCACCAGCGTTTGCATTTGGCTTAGTGTTTGACACCAGCCCTAACATATCTTGTGCTTGGTTTCAATGTTTTAGGGTTCATGATTGGGAAGCAAGGCTTTAAGGGAAGACTCGCTCTGTGAGGGGCACAGGGGTCTCATCTGTGAGCCCCTCAAGGAAAAGCTGGGGTTGAGATGCACTGAGGGTCAGCTGAGGAGCAGTGTGGAGCTGTGTCAGAGCGAGCTCACCCCAGCTCTGCCC
>NW_022111372.1:54265221-54266927 GCF_000313985.2 Echinops telfairi
TCACTCACTCACTCTCTCACTCCCTCTCTCGCTCACTCGCTCGCTCATTGCCATCAGTCGGTGCCGACTCGTAGGGCCCTACAGGACAGCATAGAACTGTCTTGTGAGTTTCTCAGGACTGTCACTCTCTACGGGAGAAGAAAGCCCCATGCTTCTCCCCCTGAGAGCCCAGCAGGGGTGTTTTTATATGGGAAACCCAGGGCCCAGATGTTTTGGAAAAGTGTCTTTGGCACGCAGGCAAGGCTCACCAAGTCTGGTTCCATCTCCAGGCAGCACCGAACCCAAGGTTCTAGCCATGGCACCAGCCAGCTTGAACAAGCCTTGGCATTCTGGTCTCAGGGGCTTCAGAAATCAGATGCCAGCCTGCGGCCTGGGGAGCCTACCAGTGGCATACACGAAGGCTGGTTTGTAGAAAGCAGGGTCCCCTTTGGTCTCTGAAGACATGGCAGTGCTGCAAGGAACAGAGCCACATCAGGGCTGCTCCCTACCAGCCACCCCTCTCCTGCACCCTGCCAACTCCAACCCCACCCCACCCCCGCCCCAATGAAAGGGAATATAGCGGAGCCTATGGAATCACCACACAATGGGACTAAAGGCTCACCATTGTCAAGTCCATTCTGACTCATCGCAGCCCTACACAGGGGTTCTGAGATGGAATCTTTACGGGAGCAATCGGCCCCATCTTTCTCCCTGGGAGCAGCTGGTGGGTTTGAAGGGACAACCTTGCAGCTAGCAGCCTGCTGCCTAACCCACAGGGGTCTGGGGACTGAAATGACACTTCCTTTTCTTGGGGACAGAGACAACCATGCCCTCCTTGTACCCAACTCAGGAGAGCTGCGCTAGGAGCGCCCACCTCCGTGCCTGTGGGGCTCCTGCTGGCTCCAGCAGTGCTGGCAAATTGCAACAGAGATTCTGGTCCAGATCTTAAATCCAATGGCCCGCCTGACTGAAACTCATCTCCAAAGGCAAATTTTTTTTTCAAATTGGGAAAACGGGGTGCTGATGTGGGGGAGGGAAGAGGGTTCTCAGAACACACCAGAGATGAGCACATTTTCATCTTTTGACATTACCCCTTTGGGAGAGGCCACTTTTTGACAAGCCAGCCAGAGAAGCTCGCGTTGCAAAGAGGAAGGCCCGTAAACACAGATCTGTCCGTAAATGAGAAAATGGAAATCATGAGCCAGACCAGAAAATTCATTCCTCCCGGATCTTAATGCGCTCCGGAATGATCGCGCCAGTCTCTCTGCAAGCAGGCCCTGGCAGTGACAGCCCGGATTTTCCTACGGGGGTCAGGCGGGTTCATGGTTTTTTAATTGGGCTCATTTCTCAGCAATGTGCTTGTCACCACGCCTTAATCTCCTCTTCCCTGTTGCACTCCCCCCAACCCCGCCGGGCCTCCACCCCCACACACGCTTTCTCTCTTCTCATCTCCCTCAGACAAACGCAGCTTCTCCGAGGTGGAAAGGCCCTGCCTTCCCTGCAAATAGATTTCTTATCATGTGACTGATTCACTAGGCGTGAGCTTGCATTTCTCCTGCATAAGAGAGCAATTTCCTGGAGGAGGAAACCCTTTTCCAGGGTTTCTCCAGCAAAATGATCCCTTCTGGCCAGAGTGGCACAAAAGGTTCAAGTTCAACGGTGAGGAGCCACTAGGAAACTGTGCTGTCCCCACACAGTCGCTGCCGTCAAGTGCATTTGGACTCGCC
>NW_022111372.1:54267683-54280432 GCF_000313985.2 Echinops telfairi
ACACAGTATGCTATTATGATCATATACTTGCACACACACCTACATACACATGATATCCGAGACATTAATGAATTTTCACACTTATACACACAATGTACTCTCTCATGCTCTCACATACTTCCTGTTGCTAGTCCCAGAAGCCAAGGTGACCCTCATTCTGGGGCAAGCATGACTACTTTCCCAATAGGAATGCCCTTCTGGTCTCTGGAGGAATGCGCTAAAGCGAGGCACTGAGCTCTCCCCAGAGCTATGGCGAGTGGCCCAGGAGAAGGGGCCGCCAACATGGGCCTGGGACAGATGTCTGGACTATAGTACCATGTGGACTGGCTTTCCATGTGAAACAGGCCGAGGGGTGTGACAAAGCAGAGTGTAAGAAATGCAGCCGGCGTCCCTGCGGCTAGCTCAGAAATCGCTGCACCCTGCAGTGCCACCTCCCCGAAGCCAGTTTCTCGTCCAGGATTCCCCATGTGAGCAGAGGCGCCACAGACACCCAGGTGCATGCACCGACATGCAGGCAGCATCCTGGGCACCTTCCCACTCACTTGTCCAAGCTGTCACAAGAGCCTCCTAAATATAGCCCGAGTCTGCCCACTTCTCCCTGTCTGCTGCCGCCACCCTGGTTTCTGCACCCACCACCCCCTCCTCCTGGACTGCTGTCACCACCTCCCTCAGACTCTGCTGAACCCATCAGGCTGCACCACCACCCTCCAATCTGTTCTCCCTGAGCGGCCACGGTGGCCTGTGCTGAGTTTCAGCAAGTCAGGTGTGGGCCGCAGCGTTCTTCCTTGACAACCTCCCTCTTTCCCCAGACAAGGTCCCCGGGGACTTCTGCTTTGAGACACCCAGCTCTCCCTCCACAGCGCTTAGCAGAGCCCACATCTGGCTAACTGATCTCTGTGAGACATGGAGCTGCAGAAAGGCAGGGACTGTCCCCCACCTTAGGTCCCCCACACAGAACAGGTTTGTCACAAAGATCGGTGGTTAGCCAAGTGCTTGGGGGTGCAGCAGAGAGGAGGCTTGTCAGAGACTGGGGGCAGATTCCTGGAGTGTCTCCAAGGCCATGCCGAGTGCAGAGACAAAAGGGGTGGGAGGGACAGCATGTGGCAGTCTCTTGGAGACGAGGTAGGATGCGGTGACGTGTTTCTTCTCTGGTGCGTGGTGTCTTGGACCGTGGAGGCTGGCTTTCAGCTCACGACAGCCCCACACCTCAGCAGCAAGTCTGACTTGTTGGTGATGTCAGCTGTGCAGGGGGGAGGTCAAGTGCTTGAGAGCTACAGACATCTACCCCCAAAGACTGGCACCACACTCAGGCGACAGCCCTGACCCCATGTCTCCGCCACCCAAGGCTGCCAAGACTCCATGGAAGCTAGTGAGTTCATGCTTTTTAATAATAAGGAGGTGGTTTCAAATATGCTTCTCTAAAGGCCTATTCTAAGCACCTTCCTGGGCCTGCAAAATGCCCTGGGAGGAAGCCAGGGAGGCGGCTGCAAGTGGGGGCTTCTTGCACGGGCGGCTCCAGATCCAGTTGCCGTCCGTCAGCGCTGACTCACGGCGATCCCGTGTGTGCAGAGCAGAGCTGGGCCGCGGAGGGTTTCCAAGGACGGCTGTTTATGGACGTAGGTCTCCCAGCCTTTCTTTCCTTTCTTTTTTTCTCCGGGTTTTACTGTCACATAATCCGCATATAGCAAACTTCAATAGTTCAGTCATATAAAGTGTACAATCATTGCCACATTCAATTTGAAAGCATTTTAGTTTCCCTCTTTCCCCCCGATGGTTAAATCACCTTTAAAATGAGATATGTATCACAATCAGTTCTAGTGCTCCCTCCCCACTCCTGCATTCATTGTTTACTCCCGAAATTCTCCCACTCTCCCACCTGCCCCACCCCTACTCTCCTATAAACCCTTGTGTCAGGGGATTATCTCTATGCAGCCACTCCTTCTGTGCTTCACAAACTGGAAAAAAAAAACAACAATAAAAAACCCCAAATGAAATAAAGTGGTAAGGATAAAATAATAATAAGATAAAAATAAAAATGATGAGTATGAAAAAAAAGACCACCATCCATATTTTAAAAGCCAGAGAAGAAATTTTTGTCATGGAACAAGCAAGCGATGCTTGTACCTAGAATAAATTCAGGGTGGGTCAATTGGGAGGTCCACTGACCGACCATCAAGTGTGATCCAGCATAATCAAGATTACAATAATCTGTCTCTGATAGTAAGGCTGTTCGAGACCCTTGCCTGTGGCTAGAGGGGATCTGCCAGTGGCTCAGTCTGACTAGATCCTCTGCAGATGGGTTTTGGGCTCCCACTGTCCTCCGTAGCCTTTTACAAATTGGATGTTCGCAATTTTGGCTCTGATACTTTTCCCTTTGTCATATTTGAATTTCGTTATTGTCATCTTTGGATCACACGAGCTGGTGCACTTCTTCCATGTGGACTTATTTGACTCCTCGCTTCGATGGCTGCTTGTTTGAATACAAGCCTTTAAGACCCCAGGCACTCTTTGATTGATAGCTGGGCACCATCTGCTTTCTTCACCACTTTGCTGTAGGCCTTTCCTCCTAGTCTGTCCCAGTCTATAAGCTCCACTTTACACCTGGCTGCCACGGGTGACCCTGCTGGTGTCTAACAGAGCAGTTACATGATGTCTAGTGTCACAAGTCACCACAGTCAGATAGCTGACCAATGGGTGATGGAAAGTCCTTTCTACCCTCACCCTGCTGTCCATCCACAAACATAAGCACATGGGCGTACACACACATATGTGCACACACGCGCATGCATGCATGTGCACACACGCGCATGCATACATGCACACACATGCACATGCACATATGCCTGACCACACTTGCTGGTGCTCCTTCCCCATCCCAGGACTGGCACCAGGCTCAGGAGGAAGTGTGGTGAACCAGGCTGGATGCCGTCCTTGGATCCGGCACAGGGAAAACAGGTTAAGCAGGAGCAGAACCCAGGGGGAGCACACAGCGTGTCTTATTTGATCCAAGGGCAACATCTAAGGACAGGCAGAGGCAATTTCATGTCCAAAAATCTCCACTTCTGGCTTCTCTGGCAGAACCAGAAGATTCTATTCCTGTGTGGCACCAGGAGCCAGAGCAAGCCCAGATGCCCCTTTAAATGGGGTCTGAGTTCTGTGGTACTTCTTGGTGTTCAGCCCCGGGGGCTCTACTGAAGTAAGCGTGTTTCTGTTCTCCCCACAGTTCCTGCACGCAGTAATCCTCTATCCAGGTGAGCCCGTCTGATGAAGGGAATGGCGGGAAGGCACCGAGAGCTTTGGGGGCCCAGCGCCTGACCCCTTAGAAGAAACCTCCACACAAATGACAGGAAAGCTCCTGCCAGCCCTGGCTTGTCTCAGTCACCTCAACCCTGTCATCCGGGGAGGGGACGCCTTGGAACTTAGACTCAGGATGCTCTTGAGACCAATGTAGCCAGGCCTAGGGAGAGTCTTCAGTGTCCCCTCCCCACTCAGCTGCCCCAGAGTGCATTCCATCTTTGAGGGCAGTCCCCTGTGCACTCAGGCCAGGGGAGAAAGACAGAGCATCTCCAGGGAGCATCGAGACTTCAATTCTAGTCATGTCTCCCACCCCTCCCCTGATCCAGAATCTTCAGGGACTGGAGTCCACTCCAGCTTGTCCTCTACCTTCCCTCCCTACCACACCCCACTCTCCTGTCCACAGTCCGTCTGTGCCCGCCAAACTATCCTAGTGCCCCGCACCCCCATGCCCCTCCCCAGGGCCTTCCCTCTCCTGTTCATTCCTCACCTCTCTATCACAGACCTTCTCAGGCCCAAATAGGTATGGCTGGAAGGATGCCCCCTCCCCCTACATACATTGGAATCCTATCCCCTGTGGATGTGATCTTGTTTGGGAATAGGCTATTGCGCTATCGTAGGGTGTGTCCTAACCCTACGCCCTGCTGAGCTACGGAGTCAGTCAACCCCACAGCGAGCACAGTCCAGAGGAAGACGTGCTGCTTGCAGGTCACTGGGACTCTGAGGAGCACTGGGCTCCAGGGTTTCTCTCCAGAGCCAACACGGAGAAAGTCCTCCCCTAAAGCTGGCGCACTGCACTGAGATTGCTAGTGTCCAGAATGGTGAGAAAATAAATGTCTGTTCATCAACGCCCCCACTTGTGGTCTGTCTTCCTGCTACAGCAGCACCAGGAAACTAAGACACCATCCCTCCAAGCGTCCTTTCTTATGCCCACCTCCACCAGTGAAGTGTGACCACTCCTTCCTCTTAAGTCCAGTCTGTTTTAGTGACAAATGCCTAACTTGGAAGACAGCTCACAATTCTGCAAATTTCCAAGGCAGTATGGCATCCAACACTCCCAAATCTCAGCTGACATGGTACCACTCGGGGCATGACTTTAAACCTTACACAAAAGCCTACGGAATGGAACTACATGCATGCAGATCTTGGTTGGATAGACCCTGGCAGGAAAGGTCCTGTCTTAGCGACCTAGTGCTGCCATCACAGAAATGCCACACGTGGGTTGTTGATAAAGGCCAGGCACTTATCTCCTGCAGTTCTGGGGCTGAAAGTCCAAATCAGGGTCTCGCCATGTTAACTCTTTCCTTGCTGATAGCCCGAACTTTCCTTGCTTGACTGGGGATCCTCCCACGGGATCTGTCGCCCCAGATTGTACCTATCTCTGTGTCTGTGCTTCTCCTGACATCGGTGTAACACAGCACCAAGTTATCACCACAGGGATAAGCACACGAGGTCGAGGCACCACAGGTAGGTTCTCTTACTGACATAACCCTGCGACAGACAGCAGGAACAGCCGGGATCTACAGCGAATGGAGACACAGACACGCAAGCTGGATCGCAAGAGGAAGGGCAATGGGACTACACCATGAATATATACATGGGTCTTCATATGTGATGCAAATGTAGCCATGAAGGTTGTCTAGCACACAGGTGGCAACGTTATATTAAAAAAAATTCTTAGCCTTAACTAAACACCCCGAGGAAATGGTTGCTGGGACTGGGGCCTCAGGACCATAGTCTTGGGAGACATCAAGGCCCATCGTCATAACCTAGTCCACAAAGACGACGTGGACTATATCCTATTTCGGTGTGAAACCACTGAGGTCTTCTGAGCTTGTGAGCAGCCATCTGAGGGCAACTGTTGATCGTTTCCCATTGAGAGCAAAGACGCGTGAAGAAAATCAAGGGCACATGAAACCACCCAAAAGACTAATGGGCCAAGTGAAGCCCCGTCTCCATAGCTTGAGACCAGAAGTACGTGATGCCTGGAGACCCCTTCCTCCGCCCCCGCCCCCACAGTCACTCTGAAAGCAGTAACCATAGAGTGGAATGGGAGGAAAATGTAGGACAAAACTCAAAATAGGAAACAAACAAACAAAAACAAGCTACTGGTCTGATAAAGACTGGTGGAACCTGGAACCTTAGACACCCATCAAATTAGGAATCAAACTCCTCCCCAAGGTTCAGTCTCCAGGTAAGCAATCGTCATGCCTACGGGTGGACAAATGAAAACAGAGAGCTATGCTGCTCAAACATGCAATCATAGCAGCTTGTTTGCTCGGGGCAACGTTTGCTCGGAAGGCAGGAAGGACACATGGAAATAGAAAAACAATAGGAGAACGTGGGAGGGGTGCTGTCTGGGCAGCGCAATTAATGTCATGAAACAAATGGTGTCTGAATTGCTGAATGGAAAACCAATTTGCTCTGGAAACTTCTGCATACATCACAACGTAAAAGTTTTGTTTTGTTTTGTTTTGTTTTCAAGTGATTAAGTTTGGCCCCAGCCTGCACTAGGGCTTAATCGTCACCTCAAGCGACTGATTTAATGATGGCACTTCATTACATTGCATCATGGGAAACCATTACATTCTGTCCACAGAGATAGGGGTTAGAATTCCAACACGTTTTGGGGGAAGGGAACAATTCAATTCAAAAAGGTTGGTCACCAAGTGTTGCGTACTTTTCTTCTCTATCCCTACACAGCAGGAGCCTGGTGGCACGGTAGGATACATGTTGGACCTAGTCAATCCCCAGGGACAGTTCTACTCTGTCCTGTAGTGTCACTGTGAGTCAGAATGGACAGGGAGTGAGGACGGGAGATCCCCTACACAGAGAAGAGTTCCCTAAGTCCTTATTGCTTATCATCTCATTCTGCCACAGGGCTAGACATCTGGCTGCTAAGTAAGCCGTTGTTGTTGTTGTTGTTGTTGTTGCTGTTGATATATTGGAGGGAAAGTGTCACGGCAAGAATACAGACTTTCTAGGCCGAGGAGGCCTGGGCTTCAATGAGACTCCATCTCTTGGTGGCTGTGTGCCTTGGTCAAGTAGGAATCCACGGGAGCTATGAGAACGAAGGAGGAAGAAGGGCGCTATTCTGAATGAGGGACTGGGGGATCCAAGAGTCCTAGCTAGTCAACCCGGGAAGCCCCGTGGTGCTGCTGGTGGGAGAGAATGCAGGGGCTGCTGCAGCTTTGGGTCCTCTGGGCACCAGGAAGCGTCCGACGGAGAGTGGAAGAGAGCCAAGACCCACAGACCCCACTGACACCCTTTTGTCTCACTGCCCCCACAGCCAGGAAATTGGTGAGACAGTTCATGTTATGTTTCAACTTGGTTAGCCTAAGGTTTCTAATGGTTTGGTCAAACACTAGACCCATTGTTGCTGTCCCATAATGGAATGAAATGCAATCTAATAATGGATGTAATGTAATTAATTAATCAATAGAGTTGAAAAAGAAGTTTCCGTGGGGTGTATTTTGCCTCCAAATCAGACATTTTGTCTGAACCATCTCTCTGCCTCTCACTGCCATTGCCATTGGGTTGATTCCGACTCATAGCGACCCTATAGGACAGAGTAGAACTGCCCCTGTGCGTTTCCGAGATGGTAGCTGTTGATGGAGGTCCAATCCCCCATTTTTTCCTGTGTCTCTTTGCCAGCCTCCCATAATCACATGAACCGAACTCTTCAAGTAAATGTGTTTCTGGAGAATGGATGGGCGGAGAGGTAGGCAGGAAGGTAAACAGGCAGGCAGACAGATCACTGGCTCTGGTTCTCCAGGGAGCCCTGACTAAGATAATGACGAGAGGTGCCCTCCCGACAATACAGGTGGCTGCTCACTACCACTTTCCAGAAGCGAGCGTGCTTCCCGTCTTCCAGGCAGCCCAGACAGAAACCAGCACCAGCAAGGGGCGTCTGGGAAGCCCGGTGCCAGGCTAACCTGGAGACACAGAATGGACCACCATGGACAAGCAGTGCCCCACCAAGACTGTGTTTCCTTGTCAGTGACTAGCACAAGACTGAATATATAATGGGCGCTCAGTGATTATTCATTAACTTTTGCTAGAATCTGTGTTACTCGGGTAACCTTTGGCTCTTCCCTCTTGCCTGTAAGAGTTTCCATCCCCAAAGCTCATTACAGTGATCTCTGAGGGCAACCATGACTAAACTGACATCTCGAGTTTGAAACAGCATTAAGTAATGCCCCACAGGAACACCCGGTGTCGGCCCGCACCAGCCTTTTGCAAAACCGGGTTGCTCTGGCACGGTGGGTGAGTGGAGACCCTTGTCAGTTCCCACCTGGCCTGGTTCTGGGGTAGCATTCCTGTGCGAACCCGGATGGATGGCGTGACCTTGTGGCGTTCCAGGCTCGACACTAGTCTCCACTTGCAGCTTGGGGAGAAGCCTGCTTATCCTTTGGGAGCAGTGACTCCACAGGTCCTAGCTACAATGTGCCTTTCCAGAGGGTAAACCCCAAATGAGCGCTTTGCCAGGAAGCAGCAGCCACCCCGTGACTTCAGTCAGCATCTGTCTCTGGGGACTGCTGACGCTGGCCCTTTAAGGCCCATGGCTGTCTCCTGGGGAGGACAGGAGGGGAGGGAGAGGAAGGGAGTTTGCTGCCTGGGAGAGGAAGCAGTCCTGAAACCATGGCAACAATGCTGAGCACTCCAAAATGGATTTGTTTAATTTGAATGTTAATCTTCAGGAAAACAGAAGGCCAACGTTCTCTGTGCAGCTCACGGGTCCCTGAAGGCTGGTTCAGATGACCACAGAGTCAGACGGGTGAGTTCAGACCCGAGGGGAGGGACTCACCCCCTCAGAGATAGGGAAACTGAGGCTGCAGAGGAGAAAGGAGGAAACAAACCCAAGTCACCCAGCTGGTCAGCAGCAGCCCCAGGAGGCTTTACGGGTCCATTCAGACAGGGAATCTCTACGACCCAGGTGCTTATTCTAGGTGCGGAGGGTCAGCCTAGGATGCATGAGGGCTCAGTTGGTGTTCGAGTAACTTTGTAACCCGAACATGCTTCTAGTAAGAACAGCCTCTATCCATCCAGCCCTCACCTGGGGCCAAGCTATAGTTACAAGCACTTGAGGCGGCTCGCCTTCTCCTTATCTTTCGCTGAACCGCAGCGTTCTCGCCCTGTTGGGTAGGCAGAGAAACTGAGACACAGAGAGTTGAAAGCACTTGCCAAGGTCCGCCTGGAGTCAACCGAAACCACCAGATGGTTTCACCTCTCTGCCGTATTGCTGCCCACACCCTCTTCTAGTGTGGCCGAGCTCAGGGTTGAGAGAGCTAAAATTCACACAGAGATGGAGGGGAAATTAGAAATGATTCTAAAAGCCAGGGACCTCATGGCTGCCTGGCCCCAGGTGCTGCAGGGGGTCGTGAAAGATAAGCAGGGCTCTTCCATAGTCAGAGAGATCTACGGGAAAGACAAACCTCCTGAGGTCTCGGAGGCTCAGCTGCTTCTATACCACAGGGACTAAAGGAAGCCTGCTCTGGAAGGTCAGATGGATCGTGGCTCCAAGCAGGGCATCCTGGAAAGATGTTTACTTGTGTTTCATGGACTGTGCAAAGGCTTTCACCTGGAGGATCATTACAAACCATGGGTCATCTTGTGAAGAAGGAGAATTCCAGGACATTTCATTGTGCTTGTGGGGAGCCTGTACACAGACCAAGAGACGGTGGTGAGAACAGAAGAACTCCATGGCTGAACATCGGGAAAGGTGTGTGTCAGAGTTGTATCATTTCACGGTACTTATTCAGTCTGTATCCCTAAGTGGGTGATGCCGCCCCCACGGGGCTGGCTGAAATGATTTGAGGGGCTTCCAAAGCAGATATCTACACTTTATCCCATATCATAGGCTAACGCCTACAGGTTTTAATCTCCAGGAGAGCACTGAGCAATATATTTTTTATTTTTTATGAAAAAGGGGAGGCACAGTGGTTACACATTGGACTGCTAACCTCAAGGTCAGCAGTTCTAAACTAACCAGCCACACCTGTGGTGACAGATGAGGTTTTTTTAATCCTATAATGTTAGTCTCAGAAACCCAGAGGGATAGTTCTACCCTGTCCTATAGGGTCACCATGTGTCAGAATAGATTGAATGGCAGTGATTTTGTTTTTAGGTGTGTTTTCTTAAATTATCTATATGCTGAGCAAATACTCCAAGAAGCTTGTCTATATGAAGAGGCAGTGGGCATTAGGATTAGGGGAAGGCTTATTAACAAACCTGCGATATACAGATAACACAGCCTTGTCTGGTGACGGGAAGCTCTTCTGATGAAAATCAAAGACTACAACCTTCAATATGGATGGCACTTCAGCATAAAGAAAACAAAACAAAAAAACCCAGACTGGACCAATAGACAACATCATGATCAATGGGGAAAAGATGGACATTCTCAAGGAGTTCCTCTCTCTTGGATCTCTGTCCATGCTCCTGGTGGGGATTATGCATCAATCATTGTGGTCAATTCCCCCTTCCTCCCCTCCTCTCCCTACCTTCCCCCTTCCCTCCTGGTATTGCTACTCCCATTTCTGTTCCTGAGGGGTTTATCTGACCTGGATTCCATGTGCTGTGAGCTCTTATCTGCACCAGTGTACATGCTCTGGTCTAGCCAGAACTGAAAGGCAGGACTGGGGTCATGATAGTGGGGGTTGAGGAAGCCTCAAAGAACCAGAGGAATATTGTGTGCTTCATCGGTGCTGTACAGCACCCTAATTGACCCATCCCTTCCTTGTGCCCTTTCTGGAAGGGGATGTCCTATTGTCTACAGATGGGTTTGGGGGTCTCTGCTCTGACCCCCCTTGTTCTCAACAATATGTTTTTTGTTTTGTTTTGTTTTGGGTCTTCTGGTGCCTGTTACCTGATTCCATCAACACTTCATGATCGCACATATTGGTGTGCTTCTTCCATGTAGGCCTGTTGCTTCTCTGATCTATGGCTTTAAGACCTTTTAGACTTCAGACACTATATCTTTTGATAGCCAGGCACCATCAGCTTTCTTCCACATTTGCTTATGCACCCATTTTTGTCTTCAGTGATCATGTCAGGAGGGTGAGCATCACAGAATGCCAGGTTATTGGAACAAAGTGTTCTTGCATTGAGGGAGGGCTTGAGAAGAGGCCCAAAGTCTGTCCACTACCTCAATATATTGACATATAAATATATGTACATAGGTCAATACCTCTATTTTTATTAATTACTATATTTACATAGTGCACACCTGTTTATACCTCTATGCATAGTTTTGCTTCCTAGATGTTTCTTCTGTTTCCCTTTGCTTTTCTCCTGCGTCCAAGACCTCTTTAAAGTGCTAAATAGCAAAGACGTCACTTTAAGGACTAAGGTGTGCCTGACCCAAGCCATGATATTGTCAATCATTTCATATATATATGAAAGCTGAACAACGGATAAGTAAAATGGAAGAAGAATTGATCTACTTGAATTAGGTTGTTGATGAAGAATATTGAAAGAATGAACTACAGAAGAACTAACCAACCTGTCTTAGAGGAAGTACAGCTAAGCTGCTCCTTGGAAGAGAGAATGGGGAGAGTTCATCTCTCGTACTTTGGATGCATTTTCAGGAGAGACCAGTCCCTGGGAAAGGACATCATACTTGGTAAGGGTTAGGAACAAAGAAGAAGACCCTGGATAAAAGGGATTGGCACCATGGCTGCACCAATAGGCTCAAACATACCTGCCACTGCGAGGATGCAGCTTGACTGGTCGGTGTTTCATTCTGTTGTACGTAGGGTCTCTGTGAGTTGGAGCTGATTCAACAGCACCTGACAGCAGTTTGTAAGAGGTGGGGAGATCCAGAGAACTGATGCATTAGAAATGCCTGATCTCTCCAAACAGAAGCTGTGATGACATTGCATGTGAAAGGGCAGGTAGTTCCCAGGCAGGGCTTGTTTCATAAGCACTTCCTGTGATGGCCGATTGAAGCGCTCCGTAACACACCTCTTCCCTTCTGTCTAAAAAACAAGGGTCAACTGCTGCCAGGGAGTCACCCCCAGCCCTTGCTTGGGTTCCACTGGCAAGGGCTAAGACTTCTCAGCTGCTGGCACTGATAGTGGCACTTAGCCCCACCTGTTCCCCCAGAGAGTATGTCGTTACTGTCGTGTCTTCAGGTTTATTTGTGGGAGTCATGGGCGGCTTCTCACTTTGACATCTCCCTTCTGCTACCACCTTGCAGTCTACTTGTCCCGATCACATGTGTTCATTCATTAATCCCAGGGTCTGAGTTTTAGAGCTGCAAGATCCCAAGACACAAAGACTCTTTGTGTCTCGTGGTTACCAAGCCCACACTCATCAAACTCAGCTGGGAGTGTTGGAAATGCTCGCACAAGGTTGTCCACTTTTAACACGCCCAACGCAGGACTTTCCAGCTGGACATAAGACATACCATATAGAGGCTCCCCAATGTCCCCTGCTCTCTATATATCCTTCTAGAGCAGTGGTTCTCAACCTTCCTAATATTGTGACCCTTTTATATAGTTCCTCATGTGGTGAGGACCTCCCAAACATAAGATTATTTTCGTTGCTACTTCATCACTGTCACTTTGCTACTGCTATGAATAGGGCGACCCCTGTGAAAAAGTTGTTTGACCCCCAATGGAGTTGCGACCCATAGGTTGAGAACCGCTGTTCTAGACAAATCACAGGACAGTCCATAAATCTGATGCTCTAGTGTTTAAGGGCTATGTGGTCTGAAAAATGTTATTTAATGCTTCTTAGCCTGTTTCAAAGGAGTGGGTTGATAGTTGGGCAAGGCCAGCAGATAGAAACTGCCAGCCACTCACTGGAGGAAGATGAAGCTTTCTACCCCCATAAAGCGTTATCCTCTCAGAAACCCACCGGGACAGTTCGACCCTGTCCTGTAGGTTCCAGATGAGTTGGCACCAACAAGATGGCATTGAGTAAGCGAGTGTTTAAAGCCTGTTTCCCTCACAACTGGATGTGTACGTCACATCACAGTAATTGGAGAAAAGATGGAAGTCGTCAAGGATTCTGTCTTGCTTGGATCCACAATCCATGCTCATGGAAGCAGCAGTCAAGGGATCAAAGGATGCATTTCATTGCTAAGTCTGCTGCACACGACCTCTTTAAAATGTTGACAAGCAAGGGTGTCACTCTGAGGACTGAGGTGTGCCTCACGCAAGGCATAGTATTTTCAATTGTGTCATATGCATGTACACAAAATTCAAATGTGTGTGTGAACCGCCGTGCTGGACAGGGATGTTGAAAGGACAATGAACTGCAAAAGAGGACAAACCAATCTAGGAAGAAGTCTGGCCAGAGTGCTCCTGGGAGGCAAGGATGACAAGACTTCATCTTTTTTTTTTTTTAAACATTTTATTAGGGGCTCATACAACTATTATCCCAATCCATACACACATCAATTGTGTAAAGCGCATTTGTACATCGTTTCTCAAAACATTTTCTCTCCA
>NW_022111372.1:54280604-54290732 GCF_000313985.2 Echinops telfairi
GCCCTTTGAGGGGATGGAGTGACACAGTGGCTGCAACAATAGGCTCACACATAAGAACAATTGTGAGGATGGAGTCAAACTGGGCAGTGTTTCCTGCTGTTGTTCACAGGGTCTCCATGCGTAGGACTCAATGGCACCTAACCAAAAAACAACAGATGTTGTTGTTTCTTGAACCATGATAACTCGGTGGGTCGGATGCTGGGCTGCTAACTTCAAGGTTGGTGGTTCAGACTCACTAGTTACTCTGCAACGCACGTGATTCAGAATTGACTTAAAGCGACTTAATGGCAGCAACAGCAACATTATTATTTATATTATTATTGTTATCGTTATTAATGGCTTTGTAGGTTGACTGGGTGAGTGTTTTGTTTAACATGGTGCCAGCTGTGATCCACCAAGTCCTGTGGTGTATAATGGATTCACCCACATGGCTGTCATTGGTTCTAATCACTAGGTGGGAGGTCAGCTGAGGCCGTCAGAAGAACCTTGCTTCTCTTCCAGGTAGCCTCTCACAGGGCAGCTTGTGCTGCCTCAGAGTAGCACAGTGAAGGGCATCCCCAGAATGGAGACATTAGCTCCAGCTCTCTTATGGTGCAGCCTCAGAAGCACACCCATGCTGTTCTATTCTTCATTACAGGTATGAGATCCAGCCCGAGTATTTGAGGGAAGAGCAAAGGGATTCTGCCTCTGGGTATAGAACTAGCAAGATTTACACACATACACACAGTATGTGTGACATGGAACATTTCTTACAGCCACTTTAGAAACTATTTTCCATGAGTAGACATCCACAGAGCCTAAGACACTGGAGATCCTCAATGCTTGCTTGCTTCGGTCATTAATTCCACACACATTTATTAAGCACCTATGTAGCACCAGACTTTAAAGTAGGTACTTGAGAGATGGAGGTGGTTGCAGCCATCATGGAATTCTCAGGTATGGAGGAAAGCAGGCAAGTGAGGCAGAAGTCACAGAAGAGTTTGGGAAATGTTTTGCTAGAAGACGTCATGGCAGTGGGCAACTAGACCTGCACTAGGCCGATGGGAATGGAGCTGGGAGGTTTGTTGGCTCTCCAGGGAAAGCTGAGAACCCCTCAGTCAGGGTGTCATATCATGGCTATGCCACTGCTGTTTCAAACCCTAACAGCTCCACCCTTAGTACACAGGTTTCAACAGACTTAAACAGACTAGCAAGCAAGGCTTGGCCTTCTACTGGAAATTATCCAGCAAAGCCCCTGTGGATCACACCAGCGTATTGTCTGATATAATTTGGAAGATGAGCCCCCTAGGTTAGAAAGCACTCAACATACCCCAGCGTGGCTGCCAAGATGTCCCTCTTTTTAGGCGATCGTGCTAGTTCTCCAACTAGGGGCAGCATCCATTTGCCCTCCACTGGGATCCTCAGGAAGGACCTCTCTTCCACTGTGACCAAGAGGAGGAAACGGGTGCAACAATGGACTTGAACACACAGTGATGGGGAAGACGGTGCAGGACGGTGCAGCACTTCCTTCGGTAGAACATGGGCCGGTCATGAGTCAAAGCTGGCTCAACAGCAATGAACAATAACCAAACGACCGGCAGAGAAAGGCTCCTTTTCCCACCGGTGAGCAGAGGGACACTCTAGAGTTGTTGGAAGCAGTCTTGCCACTGTGTGGAATTGGCTAGTGCCCATCTTTCAGGGAGGGACATGCCTGAAGATGGCACCACACAGGGGCGAGAGAGCAGGAGATGAAGGGGCGCGGTCTGCTACCATCTTTGGATCTTCTGAAAGGCAAGGTGCTGGAAGGTTTTCCTGGGGAGCTGTGCCAGAAGGGTTTCCTTCTTGGCTGAAGTAGTTTGGTTGGGTCACTCCTTTTCATCAGAAGAGATCCCGGCAAACACTGCTCATGGGGTGCTCCCAGTTCAATGGAAGCAGATAATAATGGCTCAGCATCAAAAGGAATAGGGCAGAGATGTGCACAGCAGAGCATGGAGGGCAAAGGTGGGTTACTTTTCTTGGAAGCAGGTAAAGACATTTTGGAAATTTCCCTAGAGGAGGTCCGTACCCATATATCTACCCCCGGGCTGGTCCCATTACAGATAGTTGATACGTACCAGTTGAAAGAATGGCAGAGACTTGAGTTGAAACTAAAAGATGCCAGGCAAGCCTATGTAAAACCTGCCTTCTCCCAGACTTCCTGAATTCAGAGGTTTGGGAGTTGGCTGCCCTGGTGTCTGCAGCAGCAGAAGCAGAACCGCATTAGCTCAAGCAGGGTCTTTTAATAGACCTGTAGCATTTAATGGACCTGCCAGGCCTTTGACATTTATTGGATTTTACAAGCTGGTGGATCTGACTCAGAAAGCTGATCAGACATTCCAAACTGATGGTCCTGTTGGGGTGCCATCTCCAGAAACAGGCAAGAACAGACAAATGGCCCTCTAGATGGGAGGTGCTTCGCATCGTAGATTCTGTGATTGCACATTCCTTCCACCTCACCCCACCAGGACAGCTTTATGCATTTCTCTCCTGAAAAATCATTCAGCCCTTCAACAAGCATTTGTAGAAAATCTCGATTGTAATCATTTTTTTAATGCTATTCCCATGCCATCAAATCCATTCCAGCCCAGGGTGACCTCGTGTCTGTCAGAGTAGAACTGGACATTGTAGGATTTTCAATGGCTGACCTTTGTGATCACCGGGCCGTTCTTCTAAGGTGGACTCAAATCAGTAACTTTCAGGTTAACAGTCAAGTACATTGAATTGTTTTCCCCCTTATAACATCTCTGCAGAAATTCCATTTCCTGGGCTGCTGCTCTGTACCAGGCACCAGATCATGCACAGGGAAGTCAAAGAGGATTGATGTGTCCCTTGCCCCTTGTCCCTTGTCCCTTGTAGCTTAGAGTCCTGTGGGGGAGACCAGAGATCTAACACCCTGAGATGGGGCTGTCAGGGTGGGCCCTATGGAGCAAAGGCAGCCAGAGTGAGGGCAAGATGATGCTCTCTGGAGGAATAGGGGAGGCTTCCTGCGATGGTTAGATTTTATGTCAACTTGGACCTGTGTGGAGGAAGGGGGTGGAACCTGGTGATGTCCCCTTGGGGGTGTGGTCTTTTTATTGGAAAGACAATAGGAAACTCTCTCTCTCTCTCTCTGTCTCTCTCTCACACCCTTCCTTTCCTATTTGCTGGGACTCTTTATCTGCCTCCAGGGGTGATTCCATGTGGGCTGCCGACCCCAGGAGCTATCAGCAGCCTGCCATGTTTCCACCAACATCTTGGATCCGTGTGACTCTGCACCCACCCGCCTGCGATCCCCCTGCTTCCGGTTTCACCTTTTTCATCGCCGCCCTGAGCTAGATGAGCTCAAAGAGGCTCTGGCTAGCATTGGACCCTGGACTTGAGTTGGATTTGGCTTGGATGTAAAATGACTTCTGGCTCTCAAGTTCTTTCTTATACATAGATGAGTAACACTGGTTTTGTTTCTCTAGACCAGGGGTCCTCAAACTTTTTAAACAGGGAGCCAGTTCACTGTCCCTCAGACCGTTGGAGGGCCGGATTATAGTTTTAAAAAAAACCTATGAACAAATTCCTATGCCCACTGGACGAGTCGGCTGCTAAGCAGGACAAGCAGCGGTGGCAAAAACACCAGGTGGCCCAGATAAATGTCCTCGGCAGGCCACATGTGGCCTGCAGGCCATAGTTTGAGGACCCCTGTGAGACGACCCAGCCTAGTGCACGCCATAGGGAGTTGGGTATCTCTGATTGGGCTCAGAAACCCAAGGAGAAGTTGACCAGGCCGGGTAAAAGAGTCTGCACCATACACGAAGGAGCAGAGGCCAAAGGTGCTGCTACGGGGGGAGCCAGACCTCACTTTGCACCCGTCAACCTGGTGAGAAGGAACGCGGGAGGAGGGGGAGCAAGAAAAGAAGATACACCCCTACATTGCTGGCCATTGCTGGGACAACGGGGGATGTACTTGGACAATATCTCTGCAAACGTAAAATGCGTATGTCATTTGGCTCAGTAATTCCACCACTAAGACTCAACATGTAGATGTGAAAGATAGGTGTATCTAGATCCACATGTCCTTAATATCATGTTTTGGAAGGTTGGTCATTGTGGGAGGCTATAAAATGGGGTACCACCATCCATGGAATCCCAAGGCGCTGTTCAGGTGGTGGAGGACAATCTCTACACCCATTGTCTGCTTCAGAGTAGCAGGAGGGAGAGTCCAGGAAAAGTCACAAAAGGCACGCTGCCTGATTTATTCATTGTTTCTGAGGTTAAAACTCATGGAGGTAGCGATTTGCCTGTCTTCTGACATAAGGTCTACTCCCACCCCGCCCCACCCCCCTTTGCCCCAACACACACACTGGGTAGTATCTGCTAGATGGAATCATATGTTACTTTTCCTACACAAACCATTTATCTATTATCTAAAATGCAAAGACTTGCTTTCTTTAAAGTGGAGTGGGAATTTTAAAGGCAGTTCTCTAGCAGTCTGAGGGCAAAACTCTTGGATTGTTATGAGCCGTCCCCTCATTTGAAACTGCTACATATAGTCACAAATTCCCCTCAGCCTGTGGGTAGCCTCCCTTTACAATTGAGTCTGCTGCTCCTCCCCTCGAGAGGTGAAGTCAACCCCCCACCCCACCCCCTCCCCCGCACCCACCCAAAGTCTGGGATAACCTTGTGACTTGCTTTGGATGACAGAATGCAGCAGAAGTAATGTGATGAGAGTTCCTAAACTACACCTGGAGGAGCCCTCGTAGCATAGTGGTTACATGTTGGGCTGATAACCACAAGGTCAGCAGTTTGAAACCACCAACTTCTCTGCGGGAGAAAGATGAGGCTTTCTACTCATAGAAAGAGTTTCAGTGTTGAAACTCACAGAGGTAATTCTACCCTGTGCTATAGGCTCACGATGAGTTGGAATCAACTCAATGGGAGTGAGAAACGACATCTATGGAGGCCTGGAGGGGCAATGCTTAGATCTTCAGCGGCAAACTAAAGGTTGGTTGTTCAAAACCACCCAGAAGTTGTGCTGATGGGTAAAGATTAGTCAAGAAAACCGTAGGAGGCTGTGGCACTCTGTCTCGTGCCAACACTAGGAGTCAGGAGCTGGCAGAGCCTACCAAAGGATAAAAGACAGAAAAGATTAGGACCAAGGGGCCCACCTGACTCACATCACCAACCGTCACTCAGCTTCCTGAGGTCATCTTGAACGTCTAGCCTCGACAACTCTCCAGCTGATAGAGCCTCACCCAAGCCAGCGGGCCATGAAATCACGAGACATAACGGGCACGATTGTGTAGAGGCACCCTATATCAGGACTGACTCCATGCCAGTTAGTTTGTGGTATTGTAGCAAAGCACTACATTTGGGGGCAGTTGATAATGAATCCAAAGATCTTAATTATTGTCGCGAGAGCAGTGGTTTTTTATAAAGGTGTATTTGTCCAATCTGGCCTCAGCGTCTAGCTTAGTTTTGTTTTATGATGACCTAATCACATAGATTTGTGACATATTGAAATTAAATCATAGAATTCCAAAAACAAGTCAAAAAGCATTCACAGATGCGCTCTACACAATTGATGTGTGTGTGGATTGCGATAAGAGCTGTATGAGCCCCTAATAAAATGATTTTTTTTTAAACGAAGCAAGTCCCATCAGACTTCCTTTTGTGTGCCATTGGCTAGGTTTAGGTCACATGTTCAAGGTTAGACCAAGCACTAGTAAATGGAAGAGGGTCCTCTGATTGGCCCAAGTCATTTGTAACTTAACACTTATTTCTATTGCACATTGAATGAGCCCTTGAGATGCTATGGGGAGAGCTCACCTGCTAACCAACTGTTCCATGGTTTGAATCTAGCCGCCTCTTGATGAGAGAAGACCTGTAAAAGCCAGCAAAGATGAGAGCCTAGGAAGCCCTGACAACAGCTCTGCTCTGTGCTGTGGAGTTATTATGGGCTGGAATGGACCCCACAGAAAACAGCACCAGGGGAGTCCCCAGGTTAGAGTTTGTCTGCAAACCAGAGTTGACAACCCAAGTCCACCCAGAGACAACTGGAAGAAAGGTCTGGCAATCTCCTTCTGAAATATCAGTCACAGAAAACCCTATGGGATATTATTCTACTCTGCCACACATAGGTCCCTGGGTAAGAACCAACTGAAGGGAGATTGGTCTGTTATTGCCCATGATTTGCATGTGCAGGCTTGTATCCTTTCACCACACCGATTCAATCTGCGAGTTGAGTGAATAATCAGAGAAAGTGGATTATATGAAGAAAAATGTAGCATCAGGATTAGAGGAAGGCCTATCAACAACCTGTGACATGCAGAAGACACAAGCTTGCTTGCTGAAAGTGAGGAGGACTTGAGGCATTTGCTGATGAAAATCAAGGATTGCAGTCTTCGGCACAGATTATAATTCAATGTAAGGAAGACCCAAATCCTCCCAAATGGACCAATAGGTAAGTAACATGATGATAAATGGAGAAAAGATTGAAGACAGAGACAGAGAAAGAGAGGACGGCTCTCAATGAGCTGTATTGACACAGTGGTTGCGCCAATGGGTTCAAGCCTGTGGAACAATTGTGAGGATGACACAGGACCCAGCAGTGTTTGGTTGTGTTGTGTATAGGGTAGCTATGGGTCAGAATGGATGGGCTGGGTCCTACCACAATAGCATGCAGTTCTTTCACATTGAACTTACCATGTGAATCTGACAACACCAGTGCTGGTCTCTATCCTGTGCAACAAGAGGATCTCACTGCTCACAGGGCTGGATGTTATGTGAAGATCAAATTTTGGTACCTAACTAAACACTCTCCTTATCTATACTAATCTCATGTGTACCGCTAACCAATATGAGCAGGATTGAATAGTTCCACTATCTTTCCATTCCATTTTTTATGAATTTTTAAACCCCCTGTGTTAGTCTGGGTACATTAGAGAAACAAATCCACAGAAATTCATATATATGAGAGAGATTTTTATGTAAAAGGTAAGTAAACATCAGGAAAACATCCCATCCCAGTGTTGCCTAAGCCCACAAGTCCAACATTAGCCCACATGTTTGACACCAATCCACAAAGTCCTCCTCCCTCTCACAAAACACACGCAATGACACTGACTGCAGGAGGTAAGCAGGATCAGTGAACATGTAAGCATCTCAGCGCTGGCAGGGGTCTCCATGTGGCTGCTCCAGCACCCAGGGCTGCATTAGGGTAGGTCCATGTGGCTTCTCCTCAGGGATGTCTTGCAGGAAGTGAGCCTTGCCAGCTGAAGCAGGGAACTGGCTAAGGCAGCTGCACCCTGGTCCGACCATCACAAAGCAAGAGACCCGAGAACTAGAAAGGCAAAGTTTACTGAGCCATTTATCTCTCCACTCTTCAATTAACCCCACATGTGTTCATCGGCTAGGTTGGCACAATAAACATTGAGTATCTCATCCCCTCACATAGTTATGCTAAGCAAATAACCTGAGAACATGGACTCTAAGAAGAAGAACACAATATCAGGATTAGAGCAAGACTAAGAACCTGTGATATCCAGATGATACAAGCTTTGCTTGCTGAAAATGCAGAGGACATGAAACAATGTTGAAGATCAAAGAATACAGCCTTCAATATGGATTAAACCTCAACATACAGAAAACAAAAATCCTTTGAGCTGGACCAATAAGCTACATTATCAATGGAGAAAATATTGAAGTTGTGAAGGATTTCATTTTTCTTCAATCCACAATCAACACTTATGGAAGCAACAATCAAGAAATTAAATGACATACTGCACTGGACAAATATGTTGCAAAAAACCTCTTTAAAGTATTATAAAGATATTGGCATATGTACATATATTTATATAGCAATACACTGAGGTAGAGGACAGACTTCAGGCCTCTGCTCATACCCTCTCTTAATGCAAGAACACTTTGTTCTAAGAACCTGGTATTCTGTGATGCTCCCCTCCCAGCACAATCACTGAAGACAAAATGGGTGCATAAACAAATGTGGTGAAGAAAGCATATGGTACCCAGCTATCAAAGATATAGCGTCAGGGGTCTCAAAGGCTTGAAGTTAAACAAGCAGCCATCTAGTAGAGAAGCAACAAGCCCACATGGAAGAAACTCACCTGCCGGTGCGATCATGAGATGTCACCGGGAGTGGGGAACATGCATCAGAAAACACAAACAAACATACTGTTGAGACTGACGGGGGGGTCAGAGCAGAGACCCAAAGCCCATCTGTCAACAATGGAACATCCCCTCACAGAGGGGTCACAGGGAAGGGCTGAGTCAATCAGGGTTCAGTAAAGCATCGATGAAACACACAAACCTCTTCTGAGGCTTCCTCACCCCCTGTTATCATGACCCCAGTACCGTCTTTCACCTTGGGCTAGACCAGAGCATGCGCACAGGTACAGATAGAAATAAGATCTCACAACATACATAATCCAGGAACAGGGATGGGAATAGCGAGACCAGAAGGGTAGCAGGGAGGTGGGGAGAGGAGGAAAGCAAGAGGGAACCATTCACGATGATCGACACACAACCACAATGTTGCCCCCTCCACCACAGCTCCCCAGGGGACGGACAACAGAAACCATGGGGAAAGGGAGACAGCGGTTGGTGTAAGATATGCAAGTAATAATAATTTGTCATTCATAATTTATCAAGGGTTCACTAGGGTTGGAGGGGAGGAGAGGAACTGATACCAAGAGCTCAATAGAAAGTAAATGTCTAGAAAATGATGAGGCAACATATGTACAAAAATGCTTGATACAATCAATGTATGAATTGTTATAAGAGCTGTAAGAGCCCTCCCCCGCCAAATGATCTTCTAATTTAAAAAAAATGTTATAAATATATCATTTGCAGCATTAAGATGTACCTGACCTAAACCATAGTATTTCAATCGATGCATTTGCACACAAAACCTGTGTAATAACTAAAGAAGACTGAGGCAGAAATGATACATTAGAATTATGATGTTAGCTAAGAATGTTGGAAGCACCATGGATGGCCGGAAGAACGTACAGATCTGTCTTGGGAGGAATAGAGCCAGGAAGCCTCTTAGAAGCAGAGATGGTGAGCGTTTGTCCCACGTACTTTGCACAGGAGGTATCAAGAGGGATGTGCCCCTGGAGAATTACATCGTGCTCGGTAAAGTAGAGTCAGTGAAAAAGAGGAAGACTCTGAACAAGACAGATTTACACTCTGGCTGCCACAATGGGCCTGAATATAGCAGCGATTGTGAAGATGGTGCAGGGCCATGTTTTTTAATTTTTTATGCATGGGGTCAGTATGAACTGGAACCTACTATCTGACGGCAACTAACATCAACAACCCAAATAGCTTGTCGTACAGCACTGGTCAATGAATCCGACTTTCAATAACACTGGCTGAAGATTCCTTCTAGTGCCTTGCATGAGATTAGCTTCCCCTGACTTGTGGAGAGGAGGGATGGTGCGCTTATAAAATCAGGAGCATGTTGGCAAGGCCCAGAGGGGAGAAGGGAGTTGGGTAGGCAGCTCACAGTGTTCATTTCATTCCATTTCAACAGTCGCTGTTCGGTGTGACCAATTGAGAACAGATTCCATTCCATTTACTGCTCTGAGCACCACTTCATACACTGAGATGGGGGTTTCACGATGTGTGGCTGTTTGGGCCTGCTGTGGCACAGGATGAGACAAGACCCCCACCCCCAGGAGATAGACAATGCTAGAAGCAACGAGGCTAGCCCCAGGTGGACTGGGAAGGAGGAGAACATTTTTTGGAGCATTTGGCCTACATTAGTTAGCATAGGCTAGGTTATGCTGCAACAACAAACAAGCCTAAACTCTCAATGACCATTGAATCAATTCCAATAATTCCAATGCCTAGTGAATGAGCTCATGCGTTACAGAATAGATGCGTGCTCCGTAGGGTTTACAGCCATGTCTAATCCTTTCTCACTCATTCACTGTGAGTTGGTGCCAGGCCCCAGGAGGAGGACGGAGTCTTTATCTGGAGCATGGCTAATCTTGTGGCAGCTGTGGGTGGTGGGGAGAGCGTCAGAAACGACAAGCGGCTCTTAGAGTTCTTTCCCAGGAGGAACTTACTTTAGTTCTCTACTGTTTCATTAGTGGCAACAAGTCACATGGCCACAAC
>NW_022111372.1:54292189-54293302 GCF_000313985.2 Echinops telfairi
AGTTTCTTGGAAAATTCTAAGGCAGGGAGAGATAGGGCCGGAGAGAGATAGGGGGGCTTCTGCTAAATTGGGCAGCTGGGGGTTTCCGTGTGCTGGTCAAAAAGACAAATGACCTCGTTTGGGCACCAGGCTGAGGAAGGTCGTACTAGCTGCACTTCAATACTTAATGAACGGATCCTCCGAGGTCACGCATGCACCTGGGATGGACTGAAAGAGGGAGAGGATGTGGAAATACGGAGCAGTGTAGCATCTGTCTCCCTCCCACTAAGAAAATGAGATGTTTATCACCACCTACTTCACTCTACCATCACCCACTTGACACTGAGGTGACACCTGCTGCCCTAAGGGAAACGGACAGAGACTTTATTGCGGGGGTGGGGGTGGGGGACAGTGGCTGGCCTCCTCCAGACCACCCCATTTGTCTCGAAGCTGTAAGTGGACATTCGTCATTTGATTGGATTCTGGAGGGATGTCCTAAACATGAGCTGGACACATGGGTTCAACTGGACATGGGACCTTCCTAAGAGGAGAGCAGAGAGACCTAGGCTTCACAGAGCCTCAGAACACCCTGGTTGCAGCCCCACGGGGCCAGCACATGACACAAAGTCAGGTTTCCATGAGAGTCGGGCTTTAAAAATGCAGAATCTGGTGAATTGCAGACATTCTGTGTGGCTGCATGGTCAGCATGCACAGGACTGCAGGCAGGAGCACCCTTACCAAGCTTGCCTGGCATTCAGCTTATTTGGCTGTAGGCTGCTTTGAGATTTTTTAGCAGAGAATCAGGGCCTTCATTCAGAGAAGCCAAGGGTATACATTTAAAATGCCAATAAGCAAAAGCTCCTTATTGATATGCCAGGAGAAGGTGGCCGTCCCATGGAGAAAGCTGGGCTCGAAAGTTTCCACGACAGGCCACGTCTAAATTTTGCTCTTCCCACAAAACTGAGAGGAGGCCCTGGCAGAAGGAATCAGGCTGCTTCTTGTTTTGTAGTTTAAAAAGTCTAAAATTGATTGCGGCAATAGTTGTGCCATTCTGTGAATCAGCTAACAATCATTGACTTATATGCTTTAAATGGGGGAATTATATCTCAATATTTCAATAAAACTGTTACCATG
>NW_022111372.1:54295264-54296615 GCF_000313985.2 Echinops telfairi
CTCCGGCTCCCCTCCCCCAGAACACTATCTCCCAGGAAGAAAGGAGGCTTCCCTGGCCATCAACACAGGGGACATGGCAGTGGCCCTGCATGGAAGGTGATGGCCAGGGTGAAAGGTTATAAAAACAGGAGTGTCACAATAACCAAGCCTGCTGAAGAGGGTACAGATTGAGCCTGCAGGTGTCTTTGCTAGCCATTTCAGTGGGCCTTGCTTGGCTCAGGTGAGGGTCTTGGGTTGGGTTGAATATGCAGCAAGCACGAGAGCAGACAGGCCTCCATGTGGCCTCCTGTGGGCTGGCTGGGCCATGGCGCTCAGGGAAGCAGGGCTTGATAAAACCTGAGCTCCCACTCTTTGACCGTGTGGCCTTTCTAAGCTCGCTGTCCTATTCTGCAAAATGGGGAGAGTCACCAATGATAGTGTCAACTCATTCCAGGTGTTTGAGAGGCCAACCCAGTGCTTTGCACCCGATCATGCAAAACTCTACTCCCAATGAGTCTGCTCTGACTCATAGTAACCTTATAGGACAGAATAGAACTACGCCCTCGAGTTTCTGAGACTAAGTCGTGATAGGAGCAGACGGCCTCATCTTCCCTCTGAGGAGCGGCTGGTGCGTTTGAACTGCCGAACTTGTGATGAGCAGGCCAGTGTGTAACCCACCACACCCCAGGGCTCCCCTTGCACCTGGTAGGCACTTGATAAATATTTAGCAAAAGATTCAACAAGCAATTAAAAAAATTAATGTCACCTCTCGGTCCACACAGCACAAGTCCAAGTCCCCTTCTCCCACCCTGCACTGCAGCCCTGGCAAGCCCAGCTCTGTGGCACCTGCTTCTGAGCCATCATCGGCCTTCTCAGCAGAGTCCCCACAGGCTCCCGGGTTTCAGTTGTGGTCAGATGCCATCATGACCGTTCAAACTCATAGCCACCCTATGCATCACAAAACCAGGATGGCCCGGCCCTGCGCCACCCTCACAATTGCGCCTACGGGTGGGCCCATTGTAGCAGCCACTATGCCAGTGTCTCTCATGGAAGGCCTTCCTCTTTTTCTCTGCCGCTCCACGTTGCCACGCATGCCGTCCTTCTCTGACAACATGTCCAACGTACGTGAGACCAAGCTTCTCCATCCTTGCCGCTAAGGAGCACCCTGCTCGTTATTCTGCCCAATCAGATTTATTTGTCCTGGTAGCAGTCCATGGTACTTTCAATATTCTTCACCAGCACCACATTTCAAATGCATTCTTCTTCAAGCAATTTACAGACCTGAGTTCTAATCCAGCCACCATAACTCGCTGGCCTTGTTGCCTAGGGCAAGTCTCACCACCTCTCTGAGCCCCAGCCCCAGCTGCATAGC
>NW_022111372.1:54298190-54317471 GCF_000313985.2 Echinops telfairi
CGTCTTCTCCCTGCGCTTTCCTTTAAACGAGCTCACCCGTTCTGACTTTATAAAACACATGTTCAGAAGAGATCTTGCTCTCACGATAATCATTGGAAAATTGGTTTTTGCTTTGGCTATAAATAGATGATCCCTCGTGAAAATGCGACCATGGACACTAAGTCATGCTACTGAAGTGGAGCCAGGTTGTGTGGTCTGGGGAGCGCTGGGTCTGCTGCCTGCCCTCTTTGCCAAGCAGGGAGGCCAGTGAGTGCTAGAGAGCTGGGTGGGACCGGGCCTGGCCTGAGGCTTTCTCCCTGGTATAATTAGAAGAGCTGAGGAAGGGGTTAGCAAGGGGAATCTTCTCCAATGCTTTGTCAGTGTCCACCCGGTACATAAAGCACCCTGACGCTACTCCAGGCAGTTTCCTTCTGTTGGGCACAGGGTCACTATGGGTTGGAACAGACTTCCTGGCCCCTCACATGTGGTGGCCCCTCACATGTTAGGAAACTCTACCCCAGCCAAAATTTAAGATCAAACCCAACCACCTGAGTCTCCATGGCGTCTCCTGCGAGCAATTAAAAAAACTTTTTATTGTGAAATAATATTTCAAATATAATTTTATATTTCTAATCACTAGTTTTGCATTCGACAACCTAAGTTACTTATCCACACCCACCCCCTCCTCCACTCCAGTAGCTTGAGCGTCCCTTCCCCTTTGACTTCTCTTCCTCTCTCGGAATTCTATCTGCCCCTTCACCCAGGCTAACACCTGTCTACCTTCCAGTGCAGTGGTCCGCAAGCTTCCTAATGCCGCGACCCTTCCATACAGTTCAGCGTGTTGTGGCGACGCCCCAACCATAACATTATTTTCGTTGCTACATCTTCACTGTCATTTTGCTACTGTTATGAATCAGGCGACCTCTGTGAAAGGGTCATTCGACCCCCAAAGGGGTCAAGACACACAGGCTGAGAACCGCTGTGTCTGGACCATTGTTTCACCTTCTCTCCTTGCCCTCCCACCCACCTGCTCCTATAATCATCAAAGTCTGTGCATTTTGTTATGAAAACCCCTGTCTCATTCTTTTCCTTGCGAACAGTGGTCTCATGCAATATCCATCTTTTTGTGATCGACCAGTTTCACTCGGCACAATGGGATGCTTCACAGTTTCATCACCATTCTGGAGGGATGCATAGAATGCCATTGTGTGCACGGACCCATGTTTCTTTATCCATTATTCTACTGGTGGGCTTTTGAGCTGCTCCCAGCTAGCTGCTTGCTATTGTGAACAGAGCTGCCGCGAACATGGGTCTGCACATATCTGTTCGTACTCTGGTTCTTACTTCAAGGGGATTGCTGGCTCTTAGGGATTTCTGTTCCTCTTGTTTTTGAGGTAGCACCATACTGCTTGCCACGGTGGCTGCACACGTTTGCAGCCCCGTCAGCAGTGTACGAGGATTGCAGTCTCTCTTCTTCATCCTCTCCAGCACTTGTTGCTGTTGTTGTTGTGTGTCTACAACTGTGCTCTTGGAATGCTTGAGCCCTTGGCTGTATCGCGGGCCTGCTTGGGCAGATGAGATAATATTCAGAGCACCCTCCACATGGCCACAACCGCAGCCATAGTCGCTGAGGTGATACAATCAAGGTATAGTTCCTTTCTTTTTTTCAAATCCCTTTCTTGGGGGCGCCTACAGCTCTTATCACAATCCATCCATCCATTCAGTTGGGTCCAGCACATTCATAAATCGTTGCCATCATCCTTTTAAAATCATTTTCATTCTACTTGAGCCCTTGGAATCAGTTCCTCACTTTCCCCTCCCTCCCTCATGAATAATTTATAAATCATTGTTACTTTGTCATGTCCTAACACTGTCTGCTGTCTCCCTTCACCCACTTTTCTGTGGGTGAAGAACATATAACCCAGGGAGGCAGTTATATGTAGGCCATTGTGATCGGTTCCCCCCTCTCTCCCACCACCTTCCCCTGACCCTCCTGGTATGGCTACTCTCATTATTGGTCCTGAGGGGTTTATCTGTACTGTTCCCAGCTCTTATATGTACCCATGTACATGCTCTGATCTAGCCAGATTTGCAAGGTAGAATTGGGGTCACGATAGTGGGGCGGGGGGAGAAAGCATTAAAGAACTAGAGGAAAGTTGGAAGTTTCATCAGTGCTATATTGCACCCTGACTGGCTCTTCCTTTCCTGTGACCTTTCTGTCAGGGGATGTCCAATTGTCTACAGATGGGCTTTGGGTCTCCGCTCCACACTCTCCGTCATTCCCATTGATCTGATTTTTTGTTCTGGGTCTTTGATGACTGATATGAAGTATCGTTCTTAAAGGGCCTTGCTGACGCAGCAGTTAAGTGCTCAGCTGCTAACCAAGAAGCAGGCAGTTTGAACTTATCCACCAACGTTGTGGGAGAAAGACCCAGTGCTGTGCTTTGTTGAAGAATACAGCCAAGAGGGCTCCACGTGGCAGGGCCACTCAGTCCCACAAGGTGGCTATGCGTCCAAATTGCCTTGACGGCAGCCAACAATGACAACAACATAGTCCTTACTCTCTGTACTAGGCATGTTCTCCATACTATATATGTTCCCTATGCTTTATACTAGGTATGTCCTAAGCAGTTACATACATAAGATGATCTGATCCTCATAAAATAGCTAAAGAGGTCCATTTTTAGGGGAGTCGACAGCCTCATCTCTCTACTGTGGAGCTGCTGGTGGATTTGGACCACTGACCTTGGAGTTGGCAGCCCGAGGCCTCACCACGGTGCCACCAGGGCTCCTTAAACTGAGGCATGGAGTATTTAACTGCTTGCCCAAGAGCAATCCTACCCCTTTTGAATAATGGGTTCCCATGCACAACTCCATTATTTTTTCTTTCACCCTACCACTCATTTATCAGATAGGGCCATCTTCTCTGTTTCTTTTGATTTCATTTAAAGCAACACTTATTTCATTTTCAAATCAAACTCTGGACTCTTTGCTGTGTACAACGGCAGCTGCTGGTTACTACATCCTTAGTGTCTCTCTTACACACACACACACCCCCCACTCTCCAATGCCTTCCGTGGTCTTTGCCCTGTGTACAGCCAGCTCTCCCTTCAGGACCCAGCACTCAGGCTTCTGCTTCCCATGAGTGTCGACTGCTCCCTCAATAAGCCCTTTTTTGGACACTGCACTAAATGGAAAGGAACTGTCTCGTCCTGGGTTCTGATCCTTGCCCATGGGGCAACCAGCAACTGGGGACTTGTTACTGCATTGGAGGTGGGGAGAACAAAATTGGGAACACACCCCCCCCACACACACACACACACACCCCACTTCAATTCAAACAACACTGCAAACCCAGCCCAGCTCCCCATGGGACCAGCTGAGGCCCCTCTTCTGACTACCAGGTGGCCCAGATTCTCGGGCGGCATGGCCCTACTCCCCTCAGCCTCGTGCGTGTGGTCCCCTTCTCAGGGTGTTTCCTGGGACACCTCACTTGTGCATTGGTCAGAATCTCGAGCTAACTAGCATTTTCTCCTGCTGTCTGTTCTCAACAGAAGTCCAAGCAAAGAGGGCTGTCTGACCTTCACAAAGGGCCTTTGTGGGACAAAAGCCCCGGGGTAACCTCAACCTCCACACACCCAGAAAGGTTTGAAGGTTGCTGGCTTTCCGTATTTATATGTTTTACTACATTAGCTAATTAGCCTTTTTTTTTTCTCCCTGGGCCCCATTAATGTTCCCTCAAGTGTATCATGGCCTCGGTTCTAATGACAAGCAGTCTCTCAGCCCAGGCAGGAAGATGGAGTCCTCTGTCAGGCTTGCTGGCCCCGCAGGGAGGTGGGGAAGGAGAGAAGGAGAGGGGAGATTGGATTACCCATGTCAGGGCAGGGCTGCTGCTCCCCCACCTCTGCTTTGTGGTCTGCTTCTGCCCTGTGCAGGAGGCAGTCTGCCAGGGCCAGGCCAACGGAGGCCGGAGTGGGACGTGATCCACCTTCGCTCTGCTCTTAAATGGCACATTTTTTAAAATAGCCTACCTTTGCCCCAGGCTTGACCTCTAGCATTTCTTAAATCTAATTGCAAATTACTGTCTCAGCAATTCTTTGTGCTTCCCAATCTGGGCGCAGCCCGGTGATAGAGGCAGAAAACAAATGGAATTAGAGCTGCAGTCTGCAGAAGCAATTTGGGATGGGAAGTGAAGGCTCCTGAGTAATCCTTCTTAGCATAAACCGTGCTGCCACACTCAGCTGGAAGGAACCTCAAGGTCACCATGGCCCAGAACCATGGCCGAGCCACAGGAGGGGAGGACTGGGAAATACAGACCCGGTCTTTTAAAGAGCAGGAAAGGGAAGTCTATCAGGGCCAGGCAGCCTAGCCTGTCATCATCCACAAAGGCCTGGATATTGACCGCACCTGTTTAGGGAGTGGTGTTTTGAATGATGATGAATAAGTGTCAGTAGAACTTCCAGGCTAAGATGGACTAGGAAAAAAGGCCTGGTGATCTACTTCCAAAAATAAGTCCAGGGAGACCCTCTGAGTCATAACAGGGCCAACCCACAACCAATGATGTTCATGGTGTGGGGCCAGGCCGGGTTTTGTTCTGTTGGGCATGGGCTGGTCATGAGTCAGAGCTGAATGAAGAGCAGCCAGCAGCATGCCCATGGCAACCAAGTGCTAGGCCAAGGTCAGCAGATCTCAAACTTTCAGATGTCAGACACACTTTCCTTTCAATACGGAGAGTAGCCATACCAGGAGGGTAAGGTGGGGGAGAAAAGGGGAACCAATCACAAAGATCAACCTATAACCCCCTCCCAGGGTGACGGACAACAGAAAAGTGAGTGAAGACATTGGTCAGTGTAAGACATGAAAAAATAATAATTAATTATAAATGATCAAGAGTTTGTGGGGGGAGGGGAGGTTGAGGGCGGGGAGGAAAAATGAGAAGCTGATACCAAGGGCTCAAGTAGAAAGCAAATGTTTTGAAAATGATGGTGGCAACAGATATACAAATGTGCTTGGCACAATGGATGGATGGATTGTGGTAAGAGTTGCATGAGCCCCCAATGAAAGGCTTCAAAAACAAACAAACAAACAAACAAAAAGAAACACTTTCCTCTCTCTCTCCCTGAAAAAAACAAAAAAGGATTTAGCTTATTTTGTTGTTTTTATTGTTGTTTATAATATACCAGAACATACGCCAATGCAACAGTTTCAACACCGGTAAATCAGCAAGATGGAGCCCACTCTTTGAGTTATGCAGACACGCTCACCTTCCTCTTCTGAGTTACCTCCTCTCTCGTTGAATAAATTGTAGTGCTGCCTGCGGACAGTGCACCCAGACATGGGAACACTTGTGAGGATGGTGCAGAGCCAGGCAGTGTTTCATTCTGCGTACATAGGTGTGGTAGACACATAATTTCACGTCAACTTGGAGTCTAGCCTGTCAAGCAGGTCACATCCGGATTGATGTCTCCTTGTGGGCATGACCTTCTCATGAGAATTCTGGGACTTCCTCTTTCTCTCTCTCTGCTTCACCTTCCTGTTGACAAGCCATGAGGAGCCACGCTCAGAGAGCTGGAGGGGCATCACACCAGCACTGAGATGCTTCCACTGCCACTGGATCCACAAGACTTTCCACCCACTGGCCTGTGATCTTCCTGCATTCGGTATCATTGCATGTGCTGTGTGAGTCTGACGAGAATTTAAGGACTGGCATCGGACACATGGGCTAATATTGGACTTATGGACTTGATCTGAACTGGACTGGGCTGTTTTCTTAATCTATAATTACTCTTTGATATAAAGTTCTTTCTTACACATGAAAGAGTCTCCCTGGATTTGTTTCTCTAGTCTACCCAGACTAACACAATAGGGTTGCTATGGGTCAGAACCGACTGGATGGCACCTAACAACAACATCACATAAGCTCCCTGTCCTCTAGGGTCCCTATCTGGTCTTTTGAAGTACCGCTGTCAACTTGATCTTGTACAGATAGATCTTAAAAGAGCACAGTGCTCAAGGCAGCCATTCTCTGCCTGTCAGGTTTTAAGAAGCCTTCACACTCTCATCACTGAGGACTTCAAAGAGCACTAGAGAGTGAAACTAAGGAAATAGACAAGTGCTTGTTTATTCATTCATTTTAACACAACAGTAATAAATCCATCACGTTAACCCATTTTATGAAAACACATGTTTAATAAAATAATAGCATTTAATGAGAGAAGTGGCCTTGTCTTGCATATTTTCAAATCTCCTTAGTGTCCAGCTTCATAGAAGGTGGCTGGGCCCTCACAATTGCTTCTGTACTCAGTGTGTTTCAATTAATGTCCTGCCTTCATTAAATTGCCTAAAGACCATCTAGCCCCCCGGATGAGTAATAGGCAAAGCACAAAGCACTTTAATATCGCTCTCAGACAATTGCAGCTCTTCTTCTTTGATAACACTCCAAAACTTGACAAGAGTTGACGGTACTGCAGTGTGGAATTTGAAGCCAGATGCATAAACAGTTTTTCTACTCCACCACATTCTAATCCATGGGCGAGCTTGTACTTTCAGTCGGTCCTTCACTCGGTGCATCATTTTATGACGGCATAGTCATCCCTTGGAAATGATTGCTTCACTGAGTTACGTAGATCTTCCAAATACTGAGGCATTCAATTCAAATCTATCAAAAGGTCATCTTCATTAAGATTGCCACCAATCTCAGCAGAGAAGTGTAGTGGCAAGATGTTAAGCTCGCAGTGATAAAGTTTTCCCAAACTTCCAATTCTTACTTAACAGCTTGAATTTTAGAATTGGCAACACATTCTGTCAGTTGCTTTCCTTGAACTGGCAGGCTTACTTTGTTCACTTCTGAGAAACAACTGCTAAAACACCCGAATCTGAATCACCGTGGCTTGTCAGTTGTTCTTTCAAGTAAAAATAATGTCCCACGGAAAAATACCAGCTAACCCAGCTCCAAATTCAAATAATACCACACGTGCTTTCCCTGGAGTATATCTCCAGCAAAAGGATGGGCCCCTCCCTTTTGGCCCCATGTGGATTACTAAGATGCCAGGTATGTAAGAGTTGAGATTGAACAAAATTAACTTTTATGGCTTTGTGAAGGCTAGTCTTCAGTGAAAGAAGCCTATGTTTTCATTCAAGGGCGCTGCGGTGCAGAATAGAATGACTACATGTGGGTGCTGCTCCCATGCGACTAAGGAAGGCGTCAGCAGAGTTTACTACCCTTGATGCAAATGCCAACAGTGAAAAAGACAAATAAGTTGTTTAGAATTATTATAAAATTTTCTTCAACTTTGTAGATCCCCTGGGAGGGTCTAGGATACCACTGGGAGGTCTGAGCCCACACTTTAAGAACTTCTAAACTAAAAGAATATGACAGTATCTGCACCTCCAGAGACTTCTAATCAGGTCAAGAAGAAAGCCCGTAAAGAAGCACAATTGCGGTACGATTGACAAGGGTCAGCATGGAAGGATGGCCAAGAGCGAGTCGCTTGCACTGGGTAAGTTGGCAGAGGTTTCGCAGTTTAGGGAACTTTAGAAATGGGTGTTGAGGATTGACAAGGAGGCCGTCCAGAAGAAGGTGGGTCTCTAGGGCCCCAGGTTCAGCAGGATGGGTCCTAGGAAGGTGAGACTTCAGGAAGCAGAAGAAAGAATAAGAGAGCTCATAGTATGAATGAGCTATAATATCAGGCACCATCAGTTATTTACTGTATGCCTCAAGTGACATACATTATTGTATTTAGTCCTCTCCAAAATCTTATGAAATCGGTGCAATCATTCTCTTTGCTCAGAGAAGTTGGGTAACTCCCTCAAGGGCATAGGGCACATTCACAGGGAAAAATCGAGATTAAAGCCAGAGCAGATGTCTCCACGGATGCCTTTGTTCTTTCTGCTTCCTTCTCCAGGCCAAGAGGAAGAACACTGCCCTGGGCCCCCTTGCTGCCTCAGTACAAACTTGGTTTGCTCCCTCCTCTTGACCAGATAAAGTCTAGTCTCCTCCGCCTGGGCTCACCTCCACCTTCCCTGTCTAACCCCACATTCCCCAGTGTAACCCCACTGGAAATCTCTCCTTTCATCCAGACTTGCTTCTGTGCCTTTGTTTGGGCAGTGACGGCCTCTACGTAGAGTCCCTCCCCAATTTCTCCTTCCATATGGATCTACCACTGGAGTTCAACCCATCTTTTCAGGCTTCTACATGATCTCTTTCTCATCCTCTTCCCATGATCTCTCTCATCCTCATCTGTGATTTGTGTTGCTGCCATGCATCATGGTCTGCCTAATATTACAGCTCGTGATAAACTTTTTTACCCCCTCCCTAATAACCTTGTCACTTGACGGTAATGGTCGGGGCCACATTGACCTGAGAGTATTATCTCCTGCTCTTCTTGGTTCTTGCTCCTTGAGGCTCAGTTTTCCTTGTTCAAAATGGGAGTATTATTCCCCCCGCCCTACTTTTAAGTGTTATGTTGAGGATTGAATGAATTAATGTATCCAAGGAACCAGCAGGCCACATCATGCCAAGAGAGAAATCATTGATGTTGTTGAGGATTTCATTTTACTCCAATCAACAATCGGTGTCCATGGAAGCAGCGGGCAAGAAATCAAATGACAGGTGCACTGGGTGAATAAGCCACAAAAGATCTCTTTTAAACTCTTTAAAAGCAAAGACGTCACTTTGAAGACTAAGTTCAACTGACCCAAGCCATGGAATGTTCAACTACATCACAGGCATACAAAAGCTGGACAATAGACAAGAGGGAGAGTGAGACAGAATTGATGCATTTGAAATATGGCGTTAGTGAAGAATATTGTCTGAAGAACTAATAAATCTGTCCTGGAAGGAGTACAGCCAGAACAGTCCGTAGAGGCAAGGATGGCAAGACTTCAGCTGACATACTTTGGGCATGGCGTCAGGAGAGACCGGTCCGTGAAAAGGAACATGCTGGTTAGTAGAACAGAAGGTCAGTGAACAAGAGGAAGACTTGCAATGAGATGGAGCATCACAATGGCGGCAACAATGAGTTTGAGCCCAACCATTGTGACGATGGACCAGACCCGGCACTGTTTGGCTCCATAATCCAGAAGCAGACACCAATTCACTGTCACCTAACAATTGTGATGTTCACCGGTTTGGAAACCACCCGGCACATAGTAAGCCCTCCATCAATGGAAGTGACTTTTACTGCTGTTATCATCATAGCCATTAAGGGGATAGAGACCATGAAGAGGGCGGAAGAATGAACCTATTTCAGCCCCCGTCAGTGTCTCAGAACAAGGACAGGCTCTGTGAGCTCGGGGCATGTGAAGCCTACCTGGAAGGGGAAACGTGGGCCCAGATCTTTCTTCCTGTAGATCCCACACAAACCATTCTGTTCCTGTGGGCTTGTTCTAGCTGGTTCCTCAGCCTGCCGAACGTCCATGAACCTGGCAAATCAGAAAATAACTTACTCGGCCCTCTCGCTGAGTCCCGGGAGAGGCCTGGGGTACTTAGGGCCCAGATTTAAAATGTCATACGGCTTCTACTGTGTCCACTCAGTCTCTGTCCATTTTTGGTTTTTCACAACAACTGCCCTCTGTGGGCTGCTTGGATTACAGGAGGCTCATTCAGTTCTGCCAGACACCCGAAAACGGAAAGATAACTGGCACATTAGGCCTTTCTCGCTGCTGCCTTCACTCGGATAAGCAGGCCAGGAAGGTGCCCCTGTCTGCTGCCTGGAGCTGCTGTCAGTGTGCTGGCTCTGTCTCGAACAAAGCGCACTGAGTGGCAGTGCCCTGGTTTGGTGTTGTCGCACTCCAGGACCTCGGGTGAGCACCAACGGGAACTCCAGAAAATCACTCACGGGGCTGAGTTCCAAGTATGCTTCCCACCCTTGGAGACCTTTGTCAGGGTGAGCTAGCCTTCACCATTTCTGATGGTTTTCATCATCTTCTGAAGGTTGGAAGGGGCCCTGGTTGCACTGTGGGATAAGGGTTGGGCTGCCAACCAAAAGGTCAGAGGTTCAAACTCACCAGCCACTCCTGGGAAGAAAGAGGAGGCTGGCTGTAAAGATTTACTGTCTCAGAAACCCTCTATAGGGTTACTATGAGTCAGGGTCAACTTGATAGCAGTGGGCTTGGGTTCTAGAGTTGAGAGACACCTTTTGCTCCCTGCTATTCAGTGGTAAAATTTCTGGGGCTTTTGCCCAGTCGTGGTCAGGATGCTACATAAGCTTCTCAAGCACTGTGCAATGATGGCAGTGGGGAGACTCCAGCTCTCTGTTTTACCAAGGAGATGAGAGACAAGCTTTAGCTCAGAGAAGATAGGTCACTTGTCCAAAATACACCTCCTCTGGAACAGAAGCCTGGTCCACAGTGACCAGACCCCAAGATGGGAACATATTCCCTCTGTAGCTTCCCCAGCCAGATGTCGTTTCTGTTGTGCTTGGTAGACATGAACTGCGGAAAGGACAAAAGTCAAGCTTTGTGGGAGATGTTATGTCAGACCTTCTATCCATGCATTGTTTTCTTTTATCCTGAAAATAGCCTTGGGAAAGGATTCTTGGCTTTATTCTCTAGAGCAGCAGTTCTCAACCTGTGGGTCATGAACCCTTTGGGGGTCAAATGACCCTCTCACAGGGTTCACCCGATTCATAATAGTAGCAAAATGACAGTGATGAAGTAGCAACGAAAATAAGGAATTGTATTAAAGGGTCGTGGCATAAGAAAGGTTGAGAACCACTGCTTTAGAGACAATACAACCATATACATGTATATATATATATATATATAAAATTAGCATCACACAGTTGTAGAAGTGAGTAAGTCCAAGTCGAGCAGGCTCCATGTCCACAAATCACATGTTAAGTCAGAGGGTTCTCCTGGCTCATGTAGCTGCTGCTGATGAAGCCAAGATTGGCACTCACTACAGGAGTGAGTGAAGACGAGGTCAGCAGGTCTGGCTTGTGGCTGCAGAGATGAGGGAATCCTAGATAGATAGGTTAGATGACAGGCTGCTGCTGATTCCCAAAATCAGCAAGCAATATGGCAGGCTGCTATATCAAGTCCAAAGAACCAGAGGTCTATGAGCCAGATGCAGGCTCCAGAGCCAGCAAATAGCAAGCAGGCTTTTCCACAGTGTCTAGCTATATTGGAAGTAGGCCACGCCCCCAAGGAAATGTCCTTTCAATTGATTGTATCAAGGCTGTTATCTGAGTGCAGCAGGAGTTGTATCCCACTCTACTCTTAGAACTTAGGAGCTGCTCACAGCAGATCGCAGTTTGAAGGTGCATCCATTATGGTATATCATGAGAAATTACTCGGTCTTAGTTGTCGAGCCACTGAGAATCATGGTACAGTTGACACAAACATAACTATCACATGAGGTAAGTATTGTAATTTTTCTATTGGAGTCCCTGGGTGGTACAGGGTGCCGTGGTGGTTTTGTGGGTCATGTATCGGGCTGCTAACCACAAGGTCAGTGATTCAAACTCACCAGCCACTTCATAGGAGGAAGATGAGGCTCTGATCCCATGAAGATTTACAGCCACAGAAGCCCCAAGGGCGGTTCAACTCTGTCCTATTGGGTCACCACAGGGTCGCTGAGTTGGAATGGACTTGATAGGCATGAGTTCGTGTTAGTTGGGTTCTGGGTGGCACAAATGGTTATGCACGAGATTGCCACTGGAAAGAATAGACGTTTGAGTCCTCCTCAAGGTGCCTCAACAGAAAATCAGTACAGCTTTGTTCTAACACGCATGGTCACCATGAGTCCCAGTCAGCTCAATAGCAGTTGGTTTTTTTCTTATAGGAGTGGGTGTGGAGGCTCAGGTTTGGCTTGATATGCCCAAGTTCACGTAGTCTTGAGCAGATCCAGGACTCAGACTCAGACCTCTGTGGGTTGAGAGTCCATGCCCTTCATTCATGCTCGTAACTTCGGCATTGTGCTTAAGACGTTTGGTCCTAGAAGTACTGAAAAACTGGAGCGCAAGGGACAGGGGCTGGTCACTTTCAGTGAGTGGAGAGGAGAGAGGAAACATCTGATACTCAACAGCTTTGGGAGTAGAGGCTGCAGTGCACGGGAAGAGGACAGGAAATAAGAAGGCAGAGCCTCATAGCACAGGATGAAGGAATCTGGGGAGGGGCGAGTGGCCTCTATGACCCCACCTGTTCTTCCTCCATCAGAACCAGGAGGGACCAGAACAACTCCTGGTCCCTCTCAGCTTTCTGCGATTAGTTTAAGCACCACTTTGTCTACAGCCCACACAGACCCCACTCTCTGATAGCACTTTGAGGCTGGGCTTCTCCATCTGGCTCTCAGCTCTGTGTAGTCTGTCTGTATATATAGCACATACAGTTATAGATAGTCAGCTATATACAGACTGGGTCTAAACCAAGGCTCTTGAAATAAGAGGTGATAATGGAGACAGGAAGTTGCTAAGAGTGGGGATAGTGGTCCATTCCTTCTCTTTGTATTCCTCACGGAACCCAGAAGAAAGTGAGAATAAATATGTCTATACTTGTGTGAAATACTTGAACACCTGTCTGATGGCTGGTGCTGTTGCTAGGTGCTGTCAAGCTGGTTCTGAATGAAATCCTGCCCAGTCCTGTGCCACCCTCACATTTGCTACTGTGTGTGAGCCCATTGTTGTAGCCACTGTGTCAACCCATCTCCTTAAGGGTCTTCATCTTTGCCATTGATGCTCTACGTACCGAGCATAATGTTCTTTTCCAGGGACCAACCCTTCCTGATAGCATACCCAAAGTCTATGCGACGAAACCTCACCAGTTTCATTTCTAAGACGTGTTCTGGCTGCACTTCTTCGGAGACAGGTTTGTTTGTTCGGGAGGTGGTCCGTGACCTAGTCGGTATTCTTCATACGCACCATAACTCAAATGTGGACGCTTCTGCCACCTCTCTTACTCACCATCCAGCTTTCACAGGCAGGAAGCTGCTGGAAGTACCAAGGATGCATCAGCCACACCCTAGTCCTCATGCTTTCTGTGGTGCAGCAGACGTGCCGAATGCAACATTGTTTGATTTCTCGACTGCTACTTTCATGGGCATTGGTGGTGGAGCCCAGTAAACTGAAAATCCTTGACAACTTCCATCTTTTCTCCACTTACCATGATGTTGCTTACTGGTCCAGCTATGAAGATTTTTGTTTTCTTTATGTTCAGGTACTGTGTTAGTCAGGGTAGACCAGAGGAACAAATCCATAGCAACTCATATGTGTATAAGAGAGAGTTTTATATAAGTGGTAATTGTACTTTAAGAAAGCATCCCAACCCAGTCCAGTTCAAGCCCATGTCTGATATTAGCCCATATGTCTGATACCAATATATAAAGTCCTCTTCAGACTCACAAAACACATGCAATGATGCCGAATGCAGGATGATCACAGGCCAGTGGGTAGAAAGTCTTTGGATCCAGTGGTGGTGTACGCATCTCAGTGCTGGCAGGGGTCTCCACGTGGCTTCTCCGGCTTCCAGGGCTCTATCAGGGTAGGTCCATGTGGCTTCTCCTCAGGGATGTCTCCAGGGAGTCAGCAGAGAAAGTGTGTGTCTTCTGCTTCCAAGCAGAAAAATACAGGATGTCCCAGAATTCTCAGAGAAGGCCATGCCCATACAGAAGCCTCATTGGCTATGACCCGAATGACAGACTAGACTCCACCCTTAATCCTCTCAAGTCCCAAATTGACACCAGATTGTGCAACTTCCACAGGTACTAATCCATTCTGACATCTGTTGGCTTTGATCTTCATCAGTAAGCGCTTCAAGTTCTCTTCACTTTCAGCAAGATTGCTGCAATGCCTCAAACCAAACGCCAAATCAATGCAGATTGATTTGAGGGAAAGGAGAGGGGCAGGAGGGCAGGAGAGCGGAGAAGGGAGGAAGCGAGTGGGAGAAGACAAGGAGCAGCTGGTGGGGGGTGGGAAACAGTGAGGAGGAGGAATGAAGGGTGGGGGTGAGGAGGAAGAGGAGGAGGAGGAATGGGAGAAAGAGAAGAAGACACGGAGCAGGAGGAGGGGGGATGAGAAGGAGGAGGAGGAGAAGTGAAGGGGGAGAGGGAGGAACTGAGGAACAGGGGGAGAAGGAATGGGAGGATGGGGATGAGATAAGGAGGAGGAAGATTCTGCTCTAGAATGAGACACGGCATTTAAAAGTGAAATGGGTACAAAACCAGATTGGAGACAGAAATAACACCCTTTTCTCAAGCATGCATTCTATTTTTCCTCTTCTAAAAAGAGATTTTTTTCTGCCATGCAAAACCGCCTCTTCTCTGACTGCTTCACCAAGACGTGAGTATAATCAACCTCATCGAGTGTGACTATCTCACACACTGCAGGGCCAACTACCTTTGGAAGTCTGTCAGGGTCATCTTGACCAAAATCTGTCGACAAGGTCAAATCTTGGAGCAAAACAAAGTAGACAGCCCAGGAATGTGCAAGGTCATTGCCTACTCCACACCAGGCAGGGCCATGGTAAGGGGGCTTCACGGGGATGACCTTCCCTCCAGTGACTATTAACCCCTGTGCCTGACACAGAGGGTGCTCCACAAGGGTCACCTGTTCAGTTGTTGTACTTACAAACCCAGTCAGCAAATCATTAAATGGAACAACTTCGTTTACCACCAGGTCACCAGCTAATTGCTATGCTAGCCAGGTTTCAGAGTTCCTTATGGAACGTAATTTGCATGAGTATTAATTTTGGTTCGTATCATCAGTCATGAAGTCCCTTCATGATGCAAGCCTACTGGCTATGTGTCAGTATCCTTCAAAATGCTGCTTTGTGACTATGTCACCACCTGCGCCATGCACACCTGTATCAGCCAGTGAGTCCGGTTGGGGCACACAATGGATCTATAGCATATGCTTCATGGTTTGTTCTTGCCTCTTTGTTCACTTAACACGGTTTGAAAATGTGTACGTGTTGGGGAGTCCATCTGGTTTGCGTGTGCACACGCTATCAAAATAATGATGTCATGAGATCTAGGATTGTAATTAGTTTGTTTACCACATTGTTTGCCATGTTAATAAATACTGAAAACAAGCAAACAAATGCTGTCAGCCCAACTCCAATTCACAGTGGCCATTTGCAGCAGAATACACAGGGCTGTTAATGACTGCTCTTTTTTGGAAGTAGATTGCCAGGCTTTTCTGATGAGCCACCTACAGGTAGACGCAATCCTTCAACAACACATGAGCAGTTTGCCCCATCCAGGGGCTCCATATTACATACAAGCTAGCACTACTATAGTGGCTGGCACATGCAAAGAAAAAACAAAACAAAACACTGCCATCTGCCCAAACTCACTGCCACCAAGTGGATTCTGACTCATAGGGACAATCTGGTACAAGGTGGAACTGTCCACATGGGTTTCTGAGACTGTAGCTCTTTATGAAAGTAGAAAGCCTCATCTTTCCACCACAGAGAAGGTGGTGATTTAGAACTGCTGCCCTTGGGATTAGCAGTCCAATGGATAGCCCCCATGCCTCCAATGCTCCTTGCTGCCATCTAGTTCATTCCAACTCAGAGTGATCCTATGGGACAGAGGAGAACTGCCCCATGGGGTTTCCAAGGCCACTACCTTTATGAAAACAGACTGTCTTCCCTTTCTCCTGTGGAGGGGCTGAGGGGCTTGAGCAACCGACTTTGTGGTTCACAGTCCCGCACTTACCCAGCAGTGCCAGGGGAGGTTCATTAACATTCTTTTAAATCAAGAACATAGCAGTTTAATGCACACCCAAAGTCATCGCACTATTCATAATAGCAAGAAGACAGAAACAACTGTAAAGGCCATAAGTGGAGGAATGAATGAACTTCAGTACACATGCACAGTGGAATACTTCACATCACTGAAGAATAATGATGAAGCCGTGAAGCCTCTCCTGACCTGGGTGGACTTGGAAGCTATTATGCTGAGGGAAGTTAGCCAGTCACCAAACCAAACTCATTGCCGTCACAAAAGGACGCATATGCCACAGACCACTGTTACTCAAAACAAATCAAGCTAAAGAAGCAGATGTTGATGGTTACCAGGGGTGGGTAGGAAGGCAGGAGAGTGAAGGGAAGCAATAGGCTAGAGGGCTGTGAACTTGGGCAAAGGGGGAGGTAATATCCCACCACAGCAGTGGTTCTCAACCTTCCTAATGCCGCGACTGCGACCCTTTCATACAGTTCCTCATGTTGTGTTGACCCCTCCCAACCTTAACATTATTTTCGTTGCTACTTCATATCTGTAATTTTGCTACTGTTATGAATCTGGCAACCCCTGTGAAAGGGTCGTTTGACCCCCCAAAGGGGTCTTGATCCACAGGTTGAAAACTGCTGCACTAGAGGGAGCCAGGCAAAAAAAGAAAGAAAAGCAAGGGGCAGGGTAAGCCATGGGGAAGTCTAATAAGTTGTTCAATATATAAAAGATGTTTTGTTACATGAATTCCACCTCATTCACAATAAAAAGTTAATAATGTAATCAATAGAACATTTAAAGTTTGAAGAAACACGAACAGCATGGTACCACTTGTGTGCAAGCCTTGCTATAACCCAGTAGCTGCCCTTGGAGCGGTCACCATGGTGATTCCCCAAGGAGAGAGAAAGAAACAGATCCCACAGGGTGAAGCAACTTGCTCAAGGTCTCTCTGCTGACAATTCCCGGAACTGGGGCTCCAACCTCATTCTGCCCACTCTGGGGACTAAGCCCCTCCCCACCGCGCCACCTGCACTGCACGTGATCACCCTGTAAGTCTCTACTCAGAGAGGACAACCACAGTCTGCCTATTCTTTCACCCAGCAACAATTTACGAAGGAGTCCTGGGAGCAAAGTGGTTAAGCACAAGGCTACAAACTGAAAGGTTGATGGTTCAACCCCACCAGCTGCTGCAAGGGAGAAAGATGAGGCTGTCTGCTTCTATAAAGATTAGTCTTGGAAACCCTCTGGGCAAGCTCTGCTCTGCCCTTCTGACAGGGCGATTGTGAGTTGGAATCCATTGACAGCAATGGATGCTGGGTGAGGGTCCAAGGACAAAGACAATAGAAGACAAAGCCAAGCTCCTCCATCGCTTTGTAATGAAGGCCCCCCATGCTGTGCATGGGGAGCCATACCACAGTGCTCTTCTCGGAAGCCTGTCTTAAGAGTAGTTAATTAAAATTCCTTGGGTTTTGAGTTATTTCAAAAGTCTTTGGTGAGATAAAGAGCAAACTTTACTAGTGGCCACCGGGGGTGGTGGAAGGAAGATTGGGGGGTGCTGAGTTTCGGCAACCCCCAATCCCACTGCCACTGAGTCAATTCCAACCCACAGCAACCCAGCAGGACCTGTCCCTGTGGGTTTCCAAGACCACAGATCTTTACAGAAGCCGCCAGCTCCATCTTTCTCCCACAGAGGGGCTGGTGGGTTGGAACAGCTGACCTTGATGTTGGTGGTTCAACACATAACCCACTCTTGCTCTTCTGCACATGCTCCCTCCCCACCCCCTCCCAATGCATTAGCTTAGATGGAAGGGGACAGAGAAAGAACAAAAGGGAACAGGGGTGGCTGCTTCTTATCATTCTACATTGGGGGGGTGGGAGGGGGGCGGGAGGCCAAAGGAGCCACGGGAACAGAAAAGCAGCATTCCTGGGCCCGCTTAGAGACCAGGAGGTCTGTGGCAGCAGCACAGGAGGTGTGTTCTGTTTTAAAGGGAAAGCTGTAGCATCCCGGAGAATGTCAGTCACCTAGTTTGCAAATCACTGGGTCTTGGCCAGCTCATTCTGGAGTTGGGGGCTGCCGGGAGGGATGGTGGCTTTAGAGCATGTGGGCTGCTGGTCAGCGCCAACTGAGGCTGATGCAGACGTTGGTGGCCGAATAACACGGTAATGAGCGTGTTTGCGGCCACCGCACTGCGCATGTGAAGATTATTGGAAGGACAAATGTTCTGTTTCCCATCTATCTACTAGAATATATAACAAGGAAATAAACAAAAAGATTGGCAAGTGAAGGGACTTTGAGTGAAGTTACTACCGGGTGGGTGGTGGGGTGCTTGGGAAGGAAGAGGGGGGCTGGCCAGACAGCAAGCTCCCAGGGCTTGCCCCTGTTTGGAGCTATTTCCACTGGGGGTTGAGGTTCTCTGGCTATGCCGCCCTGCGATCTGGAGCCAGGCTGAGGACCAGCGGGCACTCCCTTGAGCAAAAGTGCTCCGTTCAGCATTTTGCAGCAGGTCTTGGAGTTGGGCACCAGGGCTTCTGCAGAGGCGCTGGAATCTTTCCATCTGAAGTCCAAGTTCAATCTTTCTGTGTCATTCCGTGCCCCCATCCGGTCCCAGCACACTGCACATTCTCGCCCCCTCCCACGAAGCCTGCATTGTCATCCTGGTGGCATTTCAGCCCCACAGCCCCGCGGAGGCTCCCTCGGCCTGGTTTTCTGTTGAATCGCTGGCAAGGACAAAGGCGTGTGGAGCGAGACTCGCGGGAACCAGCGTTTGAATTTCAGGGCCGGAGGTTGTCAGGACAGTGCCCAGAAATTGCCAACGATTCGGAGCGCAGCCCCCGAATCTGGGGCAGAGCGGCCGGGAACAACGGAGCACTTGAGCTGCGGGGAGAGTGTTGGCGGCCGCTCGGATGAGAAAGTTCTCTTCTTCCAGGTTCCTTTGATTCGGATCCCGTGTTCGTTTAAAAAGACCGATTCAGCAATTTTTCGCCCTTCCTCAATAAACTATTTCAGGCACGGAGAAAGGCAAGATGAAGGGGCCTCCTTCCCGGCGGGGCGTGGGGATCAGTGGGTCATGGGCAGCAGGGAAAGAAGGGCCATTCATTCCAGGGAGAGCCGTGCCATTGCCAAAGCTCTTCTGCAAACTCTGGGATGGCCGCAGGACTCTGCCTCCGAATGACGTGCCTGGCTGGCACAGAGGTAATGTGCTCTGCTGCTGGCCAGAACGTGGGCCGCTGGCGTCCACTCCTGGGTACCTTGGAAGAAAGGCCTGGCAACGGACTACAAGCCCCCTGGGGCACCATTCCTCTGACACACGTGGGGTCGCCCTGAGTCACAGTTGACTCAGTGTCAACTGGTTTGGGGTTTCTCCTCCTCCTCCTCCTCTTCTTCCTCGTCCTCTTCCTCCTCCTCTTACTCTGTTCTTTTTGGGTAAACCTCCAGATAAGGTAAAAAGATTTTCTCCTAACCTCCAAATCAGTCATACCTTCTGTGTGACTGTGACCTGGTGGACACCCCTCTCAGAACTCTTTCCCCCTCTACACACTGAGACAGTGGGTTTCTGGCGTCTTCTCCCACTGCTGTGCTTCCCTGCTTTGACCAAACCCTCGGGGAATCTTTCACGGACTCAAGGCCAGGGTCA
>NW_022111372.1:54317571-54323579 GCF_000313985.2 Echinops telfairi
CGCTGAGGGAGTGGAGGTGAGGGACTGTGCAGGGTTAGGCAAGGACACACACACACACACACACACACACACACACACACACACACGATCACCCCCTTCCCCTGTCGTCACTCCACCCAGCTGGAAGTGCTCCTGTTCTCCCAAGTGAATGCACGCTCACGTGCAATAAGGATGTGGTCAATTTGCATGTGGGTTTGGCTTTGTGATTCCCCAACTCCTCACAAATACGGTCTTTTCACAGAGTCTTCCCTCTATCATCCTATGAGCAAAATCCCATCATCACTCAGCCCATTTTACAGAGGCAGAGTGAGGTTCACATGCCCCAAAGCTGACCAAGGTGAACTGGAAACCCTGCCGGGTTCCCAGTGCCCTTTGGCTTCCCTTGGCTAAGAATCCTGGAGCTCACCTGGGCAATTGGTAAACTGCAGAGCCCTGGGTTCCACTTGGAGCACAGTGAGTCAGAATCTCTAAGACAGCTGTTCTCAACCTGTGGGTTGTGACCCCTTTGGGGGTCGAATGACCCTTTCACAGTGGTCACCCGATTCATAACAGTAGCAAAATGACAGTGAAGTAGCAACGAAAATCATTTTATGGTTGGAGGGGGTGGCGGTCACCACAACAGGAGGAACTGTATGAAAGGGCCGGGCATGAGGAAGGTTGAGAACCACTGGTCTAGGGGGAGGATCCCTGGGGATCTGTAGTTTTGCTAAATCCCCAGGTGATTCCATGATGGGCTGAGGTTGGGAACACAGGGCTCAGGTAGGCTTTGGGAAGGCCGGAGGAGTAAGTCAGGGGATGGAGGGGAAGCCAGGTGCATCCTAGCTTGTCAACCTTCCTTTCCCACACACTTCCCTTACCACCGCACATTACTCTAATCAGCGATGCCCACCCAAGGTTCTTAGTTGCAAGCAACATAAAAAGATTCTGGGAAAGTGGGGCTCAACACCTTCTCCTTCCTCTGGGCAAGTCTCAGAGGGCTCTCCTCATACAACAAGGGGCTTGAGCTTCCAGGCAACTGAAACCATGGCAAAGACATGCCTCGGAGAGGCTTGAACACAGCAGGGCTCGTCTCTTGTCCGTGCTCTACGTCCATCGAAGGCTGTCCATGGGTCTGACCAGGGCATCCTTCATCCAGTCCCAGGGTGTCCTTCCCACATACTGCCTAATGCCCTCGAGGCAAAGCCGATGTGGGGAGAGAGCTGCAGCAGCAACCACGTGCTCTAGCCCGGAAGCGATGCATGCCACCTTGCCCATGGCGCATTGGCCTTGGAGCCAGGGAGCACCCCCCTGTATCCCGAGGGTGCAGAGCCAGGGCTGCCTGGGGACTAGTCCACACCATGGAGTCCTTCCAGCCCAGACTCGCCAGGGCAGATGGAGGGAAAGGCCCTCAGATGGAATTGGGAGTCCTGAAGCCATTCCCATCAAAGTTGCTGGGATCAGTTTGTTCCTGCAGCCGCCCCAAGGGGCTGAGGATAGCCCCGCTGTGAGGTGTGGGCACGGGAGGCACTCTGCTCCCAGAGAGCAGAGCTGAAGGAAGCACCGGAGAGAGGCCGGAGTCTTCTTCAGAGGCACTCTGACCGATGGCACTGTCTCCCAGACAGACAGACAGACAGACATGTCTCAGCAGGCTCAGGCTGCATCTACTTGCAGCTGGCTGGTGGGCAGCAGGAGCTGGGATCTGGATGTGTCCGCAGAGCCCCTTGGTCCGCATTCCATGTCAGCTGCTAAGAGATGGCAGGCCAGCGCGAGGGCTGGGGAGGATGCAGGGAAGCAGGCCTGGGGAGCATGGGTCCGGCTGCCGCACAGCCTCCCTATGGGGCCCCGGAGCCCTTCAAAAGGGCAAGGGCCAGGATGGCTACCACGGCGTCCAAGGCCAGCAGATGGACTATCTCAGCCCCTGTGAATGATGAGCATTATCCTTCATGATTTGGATGCGACTTCTGGAATAAAGAAGCGCTTCATCTTCTTCAATTTTGTGAACTCTGATTTTCTGGTGTCTGTATTTGGAGGTGAGATGCACATTGCACCAAGCTAATCATCTCAGAGCGAACCATTCAGCGGCATTTAGCACACTCACAGTGGTGAGCTGCTACCACACCCCTATCTCATTCCAAAGTGGTTTCCTCAATCCAAAAGAAAGCCCAGTACCCATTAGGCGGTGTGTCCCTATCCCGCCCTACCTGTAGCCCCTGGCAACCGCCAATCATGTTCTATCTCTAGGAAGTTCCCTACGCTGGACATGTCACCAACACGGTGTCACAGGTCATCTTTTATGCCTGGCTTCTCTCTAGCACCCTGGTCAACCGCTCCCCGGAGCCAGCCGTTCCCTCTCGTCGCTGACAGTCCACTGGGTGGTGCCTTGGTCTTTGTGCTGATTTGACAAAAGCCACAGACACCGGTGGGCAGTTTAACCAGCAGACACGCACCCACTCACAGTGAGGAGGGTGGAAGTTCACGTTCAGGGTGTGGCTCTGGGGAGGGCTTCCTCCCTCAACGTCTCCTGGAGAAGGGCCTCGACTCTGCAGCTTCTGGCGCTTTGTTCCTTGCCCATCTCCATGTGGACCGGCACCTACCTTGCCCCATCGCCTGCCCTATGCCCTTGGTATCTCAAAAGCGATTGGCCTAAGACAGGCCTATGCTGATATATCTGCGTTAACTGAACAAAGAAACCCCTGCTCTCAAGTAGATGGCATCCACAGGGGTAGGGTTAGGATTTACAGCACATATTTGGGATGGGGTGGGGCTGGGGCTGGGGAGGGCACACCATTCAGTCCATAATATACGGAAATGCCCACTTCACTTACTCCCGGTCTCCTGTTGGACATTAGGGATAGTGCCACCTTTGGCCATTGGAAATCATGCGGCTAGAAACGTATGCCTAGATGTCTGTGTTGGCGTAGCGAGCTTCCAGCCTTCCAGGGATATATATATATATCTAGAAGTGGAATTGCTGGGTCATGTGGCAATGCTGAGTCTAACTCTTTGAAGAACTGCGAAATTGTTTTCCACTACAGCTGCACCACACATTCCCACCAAGAACAACAACAACAACATCAACCAAAACAACCCGCTCATTGCCAGTGCAGTCTCATACGGACCTTTCAGGACAGGGTAGAACTGCCCCCTGGAGTTTCGGAGACTGACTCTATGGGAGTGGAAAGCCCCTTGTTCCAGCAGAGCTGCTGGTGTTTTCGAATTGCTGCCCTTTCAGCTCAAGCCCAACAGGGAACCCTGCATCCTCTGGGATCCTCTACAATAGGGTGACCAGATTTTAACATTGGTAAAGCATTGATAAAGCAGGACACCAATGACCGGGCGGGGGTGGGGGGTGGGGTTCTTGATTAAAAATTTGGTCTGCCCATTCTCCCGCCATTCCCTAGCTTGTCGAACATTCTTTCCAAAAATCGGGACCTTTTTTAAACGCCGCGGGACAAATTGTTAAAAAGTGGGACTGTCCCGCCAAAAGCGGGGCGTCTGGTCACCTTACTACAATCCCCCCAGGACACGGGTGCTGTCAGGTGCTGGCGAGTTGGTTGCCCCTCCCAGCCACTCTGAGTACAACAGGATGCCAACACTGCCCAGTCTGACAGCCTCACGGGTGCTTCTCGGTTTCACCCCATGGTGGCAGCACCATCTCACTTTCCTCCTCCTCGCCCCTCCTACCCCCACCCACCCCCGCCCCGTCTCTCGACATTCTCACCAACACGTGTTATCTTCATTTTTTTAAAAAACTGTATTGTCATAGCCATTCTAGTTAGGGGAAGGTGATATTGCAGTCCAGGTTTTAATTCGCACTTTCCCTACTGCCAAATGATGAGCACCTTTCCACGTTGAAAGCCAACGTGTAGTTGCAGACGAAAAAGCTAAAAGACTACATTTCCCAGGCTGCTTTGCAGTCTCTGTGTCCCTGTGCCTGCATACTGGCCACGCAGGCAGCCATCTTGCATCGCAGGCAGCACATGACAGATGGCAATGGGATTTAAGAAAGGGGCTGGGACCCGGAGGGTCATGGAGTGGCCCGAGACTGCCGTCCTCCTGCTTTCCCATGAGAGGGATGTGTGTCCACATCACTGCCCTATCTAAGCTATTGTTGTTTGGGGGTCTGCAGTTATTATCAATTGAATTGTGTCCCCCCTCCCTCAAATGTGTTCAATTCTTAACATCTGTACCTGAAATACAACTGAATTGAGAACGGGTTCTTTCTTTTTCTTCTGTTATGTTAATGGGGTCACCGCAGAATTGAGTTGGGCCCCAAACCTAATCACTACACAGCAATGGGTGGGTTTGCTGCCTTCAAGGGAGAGTGGTGTTGGTTGAAAGCAAGTCCTTGTGTTTGAATGCCCTTCTGGATGGGCCTGGTCACTGTCAGCTCCCTTCTTTTCCCAGACAGGAAATGCAAGGACCTGAGAGGCAAGGTCACTGGCAAAGGTCACGCAGCTTTGTATTCAAGGGCGGTTTTTAACCAATGGTCCTAGCTTATGGTAAAAGAAGCGGCCAAATGGGGAAAGGAAGATAAGAAGAAGCTGATAGCTACCACCGTCACCTTTTCTAGCCTGTTGACAGTGTCTGACATGTCTGTCCCCAGAGGCAATGGGTCCTAACCCTGGCCCATCGGCACACTCCCCTGGGAAGCTTGTTTTAAAATGTGGACGGCCATGACCTACCTCAAGAGAGGGTTTCTGACAGTTTGGGTCATGCTGGGCATCTATATTTTTAAAGAGTTCTTTGGGGACTATTGACCAACACCAAGGTTGAAGAAGGGCTGACCTAAATGTCCAGGAAGGGAAGCGCAGCTCACGAGGTGACAGTGATCTGAAGGCACAGAACCAGGACACAAAGGAGATTCCTTCACGCTCTCATTAGTCTTTCCACCCAGGCTGCCTTCAGTGCAGGGCGATGGTCAGGAGAGGCTGTGTGGTGCTGCAGTAACAAAGGGCTCCCACAGCTCAGTGACTGCAAGCAGCAAGGGTTTACTCGCCCACTCATGCCACACATCCATCATGGGTCACCTGGGGACCCCCGCTGCGTGTCTCCTCATGCTAGGGACACTCCCTCAGACAGCAGAGGAAAGAAAGCTCTGGAGGGTCTTGGGGTAGCATGTACATATCCTGGCTTACAAGTGACATGCGTAATCGCTTCTGCTCATAACGCATGGGCCAAACTAGTCCCATGGTGCCTACCTGGCCACAAGGGGTCCAGGTAGTGCAGTCCCACCATGCACTTGGAATATAAGTCCAAAGCCTGCTGCTGTTGAGTTGCCTCTAGTTCATGGCTGTCCCATTAAACTCAGAATCAAACTGTGCCCCATAGGATTTTCCACGGCTGGCGTTTAGACGATTACCGGGCCTCTCTTCTGAGGTGCCTCAGGTGGACACAGAGGTCTAGCTTTTCTATGGACAGATGATTATGTGAACCATTTGCACCAGGCAGACATCTGACACAGCACTCATGGCCAATGAGGATTCTGGCTCATTCTCCCTTCTACCCGCAACCCTTAGGGGCTGGTTCATCCCCACACTGAAGTCTTCAGGGTCACAAGATGCACCTCCATGCAGGAAGACAGAGGAACTGGACAGGAGAGGTGGTGCTTCAGCTTCCATCACTGTGGTCAGAACAGGGACCCTGAACAGGGACTGCGCCACTAGCAGTAAGGTGTCTGGGGAAATACGTACTTCAACGGGGCAAAGTGCAGACCCCAATAAATTGAGTTTCTGTTTATAAAGAAAAGGGAGTGGAGATGGGTGGGGAACTGGGAGTAACTCACAGGGTAGGGAGCATCTCTGGAAAATATGAAGAGGTTTTGGAAAGGTACAGACAATCAAGCAAGGCTGGACCGACGCCCCAGCGGTAACGGCAAGAGGGCTTGACTATGACCCGGGCCTCATTGAGTCCACTAGTTTAGGGACTGGCTGAGTAGATCTCTAGTTTACCACAGCCCGTCACTATCAAAGTCACGTAGTCACTAGCGTGAACTCCAGCCACTCACTGCTATCTAGTCAAAGCCGACT
>NW_022111372.1:54324235-54325892 GCF_000313985.2 Echinops telfairi
ATTGAACCATTGGGATCTATAGCTTTCAGTGGCTGATGCTTGGGTTTTATCACCAGGCCTTTCTTCCTGGTCTTAGTCTAAAAGTTCTGCTAAAAAACCTATTCAACGTCATGGTAACACATAAGCCTCCACTCTGCATGAGGTGCAGTGACCAAGAATTAAACCAGCATGTGCTACGTGGAAGATAACGATTTGACTACCGAAACACACTGTCCCCGGGTCATTGCTATATGTACTGCCGCGGCAATTCCGACTCACTTCGACCATGCAGGTCAGAGCAGAACTGCCCCCAGTGTTTCCAGACCTTCGTTTCTGCAGAGCAGTTGGGGGTTATAAGAGCCGTTTGGTTAACAGAGAGGCACCTTCCCATTGGGCCAGCAGGACTCCCAGGGCTCTGAAAAGCTCGTGCTGAAGGATTAGGGCCTTGGATTAGAAGCTTGGAAGGTTACGGGAGCAGCCACAAACTGACTTCCAACCTTCAGCCCTGCCTTCGCCATCCTCCTCCTTATTCGGGCTAGCTCCCCAGATTGCATCTGTCCCCCACCAACACTGACTGTATCTTGATAGCCACGATAATCCCAAGTCTTAACAGGGCTCACGTGTGCTCATTCTCCCATTCTTTCTGTCTTTGTCTCCATTCTGCCTCGTGCATGTACCATGAGCCTGCGCATCCGATGCACTGTTCCACATGCTACAGCACAGTGGGGAGCACAGCGGACCACCCTGCCTTCCTGCAATGTGGTAGTTAGTTAGGGGAGCAGAGGAGCCAAATCACCGCCCACCGCAGACATCGATTTGATTGTAAGCAATTACTAAACTCTTGCTCAGGGCCAGGGTATGCTAAGTGGATTAGCAAACATGGCAGTTAGTCCCCTGCATGGAACTGAGGAAAGGGAGGCTCAGAGGTGAGAACACTTTCCCAAGGCCACGAGGCACAGAGTGACAGCTGGGATTCCAGTCCAGCACAGTCTAATGCAAACAAACTTGGCTAGCTTTTCAAAGCTGACCCTGCTTGGCAGCCCACGGATCGCAACCCTTTCCCAGTTTGGACCCGTTCTTCCTCGAGGTCTGTATTTGGGCTTACATGGGTCTATGCTCCATATAGTCTTTGACATAAAATAATCCACCGCCTAATATGTGCAATCCGCCCACTCGTGCATCTCATTATGGAGAAACTGTAAGACTGAGAACCAGCGGCAGTTGTTGCCTAAAGGATACTGGGAAATCCCGATGATGACCTAGGCCAAGATTTAAAAAGTCTGTGCAGAGATTTGGAAACGTTTCGGATGATTAATACGGCAATGGCGCCTCCTGGTGTCCGTGCAATGTATTACATGTTCATTGACCTTGGGAAAGAAAACAAAATACTGCCATAGAGTCCGTGCTGCCTTACTAAACATTGGCCCTCGGATCCACAAGGTCAGCAGTTTGAAACCACCAGCTGCTCCTCAGAGAAATGACAAGGGTTTCTACTCCCATAAAGACTTACAGTCTCAGAAACCCACAGGGACAGTGTGTTCTTCCCTGTCCTGTGTTCCTCCTCTGAATGGAGGAATCTTGGCGTCCAGCAGTCAGGGGTGGGTCCAGTAAATGATCCATGAACCAGAACCTCACATCTTGCTGTTCCGGCCGTCGGAAAGGCGTCGATGGTAGTGAG
>NW_022111372.1:54326086-54328702 GCF_000313985.2 Echinops telfairi
GCAGCTCATAGAGTTCCAACAGCCAGGACACAAGGTCCCTGTGACAAGGTGAGCGGCCCCAGGGAGGACCTTTGCTGTCATTCCGGGATCCCCTCAGATCACTTACCGATTGGTCACAACAGACAAATCCACCATCTGCTCCTAAAGCGCTTTGCTGCAGATGGTTACAAATGGACCGCGGCTCCGGGGAACAGAGGAGCTAACGCACACATCCACTCGTGCCCCCAGCACTGAGCGGGTGCTTCCGAACTAGGTTCTTGAGTGGAACAAATGGTTGGCGCTCAGCTTGTTGGCAGTTCTAACCCACCCAGGGGCACCACAGAAGAAAGGTGTGGCACGCAATTACAGCCACTGAAACTCCTATGGTGCTCGGTGCTGTTCTGAAACGGATGGGATCGCCATGAGTCGCAAATGACTTGATGCAGCACATTTTTCTGGTTGGTTTTTTTTTTGTTTTTTTTCTGAGATAAGGGCTAACAGCTGGGGATACACTGTGGTCCCCACTATAAAGCTTGTATTCCAGCAAGGAAATGGGCCAATTAACCTAGGAATGATTCGTTAAGGATTACAGTACGTGGTATACGAATGAGGTTCTAAGAGTCTAAACCAGGGAGACAAAAATCAAGCTAGGTTTGGCAGGTAAGGTGTGGGCCAGAGTGGGCTTACCTAATAAATAAGGTGGGACTCTCTTGTGGTTATGAATCTGTATTGAACATAAGCAGATGTAAGCCCATGGACACCTTGCTTATTGGGTAACTCACCCTCAAAAAATAAAAATAAATAAAACCCCCAAACCTCACTGCCGCCCCCAGGACAGTATAAAACTGCCCCTGTTAGAGAAAGTCCCGTCTGTCTTCCTCAGACTGTTGGTGGTGACAAAATGCTGCCCTTGCTGGTAGCAGCTGAACACTTCACCCACTCTGCCACCATGGTGAGCGACATCAAACAATAGCTAAGGTTTTATATCCTGATTTTTATAGCCATAATTCACCATAAGAACCCCCGTTGCTGCCACTACGATTTGCCCTTTTCACTTTTTTTGCCCATTAGCCTAGCTCCTGCCCACACTCCTGGTGATTACGTCTGCTGTTGTCCTTGTAGGTTGAACACAATAAATGGACGGAACGTAAATAACAAATTCTGCAGCCTCCTTGGCTTGTGAGACGATGCAGCATAAGGGATCCAGACTGTCCTTTACGTCTCTACACTGACTTGTCATGAGGGTTGAAATTAACCCGCAGGATAAAGACTCAGGCTTTAGAGCAGCGGTTCTCAACCTGTGGGTTGAGACCCCTTTGGGGGTCAAACGATCCTTTCACAGGGTTCGCTTAAGACCATCGGAAAACACAGTTTATTTCCGATGGTCTTAGGAACCAAGACACCACTCCTCTATCCATCTCCAGGCGGGTACGCCCACATGCAGATACGCCCACATAAGAGTACCCAGCGTGAAGACTATTACCCAGGCAACACCATGCTAAAAGACAAAATTTCATTTATTTGTCATTAGAAATAAATATTTCACAATAGATGACATATTGTTTTATTATGTTCAGTTTGTAACAATGAAAATACAGCCTGTATATCAGATATTTACATGATGCTTCGTAACAGCAGCAAAATTAGTTATGAAGTAGCAAAGAAAATAATGTTATGGTTGGGGGTCACCACCACATGAGGAACTGTATGAAACAGTCGTGGCATTAGGAATGTTGAGAACCATTGCTTTAGCGTTTTAGAGTCTACTCCTCTTTTAACATCAGCGCAGCCTTCCTCAATGATTACTTTAAGGCCCAACATTCTCTCTTACTACCTTCAACTGTGTGGAGACCTCGCCTACTAATAAATCCCAAATCCTCCTCATTCATCTTCGGCCTCACGAGAAGCCCAACTCAGGCTACTTGGGTTCCAGGGTCATTCTCCTCCAACTCCCTAGCCACCCTGCACACCTGTCTGTTCCCAGCCCAATGCCTCAGTGACAGCGCCCCAGGGGTTCTTTATTTTAAATTACTACTTAGTATCTGGGAGAAAATCTGCCCACATGGAAGACAGAGACTTGAGAGACTTAATTTTCTCCCTCACACGTTTCTGTTATGTTCCAAATTTCTAAAATGAGTACGTGTCAATACAAAAGTCAGTAGAAAGCTCCCAATTTTGGAGTAATAAAAGTTTGACTAGCCCATTGTTTGCCAGATTTTCCCAATCATATTGTTCAGGACAGGGTGGGAAGACATGTTAAGTGCGCATGCTCATAGAAAAACGGAATCAGAATCTCCAAGAGATAAACTTAGTCATCTGGACTTCCCCCGGACTCCGCAGATAATTTATAATCAGGCCCGGTGAGATAAACTAGATGAGTGGGAGAACCCGCTCAGGCAGCAGGAACCACGAGGGCCTACAACTCCCATACTGCCCCGCACACGCGCGACGGACGGGCCCGTAGCCTGCCGGGAATTGTAGTTTCCGTGAGCCAGACCTCTGCTTATAAGAAAGATGGAGCTGGATGCCGAAATCCTACCGCCCCAGAATGCAAAGGTCAGGAGTGACGCAATCAGGAGAGCGCAGGGTATTGAGCGCGGAGTGCCGGCCGCCTCCGCGGGCACCTCCGTCGCCTTC
>NW_022111372.1:54328987-54335665 GCF_000313985.2 Echinops telfairi
GGGCCCGGGGCAGGCGGGGGCAGCGGGCCCATCAGCCCCGCCTCGCTGCCCCCCGGCGACCCGCAGCTCATCGCCCTCATCGTGGAGCAGCTCAAGAGCCGGGGCCTGTTTGACAGCTTCCGCCGGGACTGCCTGGCCGACGTGGACACAAAGGTAGCTGACCGGGCGGCGCGCGATGCCGACCCGCCGCGACCTTAGAGTGCCGAGTGGAGCTGCCCCATAGCGTTTCCGAGGCTGTAACCTGTAGTGAAACCGGCTGCCACCTCGTTCACCCACCTGCGCTTTCTCCACAGCACCACCGAACACAAAAGATAGCTTTTAAATCTCGGCGGGGAGTGGCTGGACCGCTGGGGGCAGGCGAGAGCTCGGGGAGTTCTGGCCACGTGCAGTGCCCGCCCAGCTGTAGCCTGGGTACTTCTCAACCTGGGAGAGATTGATGCTCCTTTTAGAACCCAGACCCTCGGCAGTCCCGAGATGGGATGCTTTTTTAAGTCCTCGATCATAAGCAAACCGCACTCTTATTATGAACAGCGCAGAAAGCCAGGTTGGTCAGCAAGAATGCTTTAGAATCTGCACCTCTATTCACGAAGGAAATGGAGCCCCGGTGAGGTAGTGGACGTTTGGGCTGCTAACACAAGATCAGCAGTTCGAAACCACCAGCTGCTCCGAGAGAAAGATGAGGCTTTCTACTCCTGTAAAAAGTTAGTCTCAGGAACTCCCAGGGGCGGTTCGACCCATCCCGTTTAGGGACACTGTTTAAGTTGGAATCGACGCCATAGCAGTCAGTCCGTTGTTTTTGAGATTCACTAAGGAGCTGAAGTGAAACGTGGTGCTTTGAACGCACAGTCCTCAGATTTTATAAGTTATCCATTTGTTCTTTGTCTCTGGTTCAGTGGCTGGCAAACTCTGGAATGCGATCGAGTTGAGGTCTGTTGGCGATATCAACGCCATTATGTTGTACTCCTTCGTTGGTTACAGGGGAGTTGGGGTACCCCATGCTGCAGGCCGGCCCTCGGTATAATGCAGGTCCCAGTTGCCAGAGTTCGTTGGCATGCAATGAGATCGAGCATATTAAATGCCAGACACTACCCTCCTAGCATGTTCCTGCTAACCCTTTTCAAAAGCTGCTCCCAAGACCAAGGGTAGTGCTGGTTGTAGGTTTTGGAGGCTTTATTTAGTAGTAGTGCTCCCCTCCACATATATGGAATTGTTGTCAACTCATGGAATGATTGAGACCTGAAAGTAGACCTGGACACTAGGTTTACAGACATTTCTTGCATACCTAGCTCTACAGGTGCGTGTTCAAATGGACATGTGAATGAAACCGCACCTGTTCTTTAAAAAACAACAGCATTTTACACTATAAATGAAACTATGATACTATATGTTTATGTAAAATTTTAATACTTATAAATGGAACTACATGGTAGTATATGTTTATTGAGACGTTGGGTTCGATGTGTCGTGAGGGTCGTTTGGCTTGGTCAGTATGACAGTCTCCGCCGTGCTGTTTGTCTTTACATCCGGTGTTTACTTTCTAAGAACTTTTTGTTGACGCTCGCATTTATTACTGAAGCAATGCTTTCATGATTTAAACCACTTTACTGGGATTAATACTCAGTTTACGCATTAGCATCAAATGGATGTGTATCCATAGAGATACATATCCTACATAGAAAATTCTGAGATTGGAAGGCTTAGAAGAAAATTAATTTGGATATACATGTGTCTCGGTAAATGGATAAAACTCAGCATACATGGTAGGAGATGAATGTAAATGCTTTCAGTAATTTTCATTGTGGAATTCACAATGATGCGTCCCGGAAATCCAACGTTAAAGACAGGAGCAGGCATTCATTCATTGACCATAGAGTGGCCTCAAACATGAAGGTATAGGAATAAGTGAGTCACTGGCCCTATCGGAAAGTTTATGGTGTAGGGTAAAACTGACCTGTCAGTCAGATGGTCTGTGTAGTAAGCCCTGCAGACTGTGCTAGTCTTCCAAGATAAACTCATCAGCAGTGCTTTCCCTGAGACCAAGGACGTACTTTTCTTTAGAGAACTCACAGGCTTGAAGTCTTCAGTGCCAACTCACAGCAACCCAAGAGTGCGGAGCAGAACAGCTCCCGAGGATTTCTGAGGCTGTAAATGTTGCACATAGCCTCCTCTCTCGCTCACTCAAGGCAGCTGGCGGGGAAACGTCTAGCCATATAAAGACCCAAACCAAACTCACCGCCATGGAGTCGATGCTGGCTCAGAGCAACCCTGAAAGACTGGGCAGAGTGCCCTTTTGCGTTTCCAAGACTGTATAGCTCGCTATAGGAGTTGAAAGCCTCATCATTCAATCCTCCAAATTATCCATCCCAGTTGACATCCCCACCACACCTAAGAAAAGGGGTCCAGCCATCACAGTAGGGGTGAGTGAATTAAATGCTGAACCCCAAACCAGCACATACATAGATATCCTCAAAGTAATGTCCATGGCATTTGTGAAATGACACATGCCAGTGATGGGGATTCAGATGCGTGATTGCCAGGGGTCAGGGCTGGGGAGGGTGTGGCGTGACTCTGAAGAGGTAGTAAGAGGAACCTTGGTAGTGATGAGACAAATAATATTCTTGCACTTTAAGGAGCTTTTGAACACCAGATTTACCCAATGCAGTGCGTCATTCGAGCGCATGGCTGCTGTTTCCCATGAGCACTGATTATGGACCCAAGCAAGACAAAATCCTCGACAACTTCCATTTTTTTCTCCATTTACCACGATGTTACGTCCTGGTCCAATTGTGAGGATTTTGGTCTTCTTTATATTAAGTTGTAATGCACACTGAAGACTGTAACCCTTGATCTTCATCAGCAACTGTTTCAAGTCCTCCCTTTCAGCAAGCAAGGTTGTGTCATCTGCATATCATAGATTGTTAATAAGCCTTCCTCTAATCCTAATGCCATATTTTTCTTCATACAATCCAGCTTCTCTGATTATTTGCTCAGTATACAGATTGACTAAGCATAGTGAGAGAATACACCTTTTCTGATTTTAAACCATGTACTATTCCCTTTTCTGTTTGCACAACTGCCTCGTGATTCCTGCAGAGGTTCTGCATGAGCACAATGAACAGATGTCCTGGAATCCCCGTTCTTCTCAGGGCTGTCCATAGTTTGTTATGTTCCACACACAGTTGGATGCCTGGGCATGTAGTCTGTGAAATACAAGTGTCCATCTTTCTGGGGTTCTCTGCGTTCAGTCAGGGTTCACCTGACATCTGATAACAGTTGGATCTAAACATTTGAAACTGGTGAAAAATGCCTCTCAGTGGAGACTGCTCTTTGGGGGCTCGCGTCCCGCTCCCTCACCACCACTCTCGCAGGGCGTCTGAGGTGAGGCTTGAACTTACACACTGGTCGTTCTTGTGGTGTGGACTTCCATGCAGAGGGCTTCCTAGGATTGTGCTCGTTGCTGAGACGCTCCAGAGAGGTAGCAGGCAGCACCTTGCAGCCCTACAGGTGGAAATGACGGGCTCCTGAGGTGAGGGCCGCGTAAGTGCTGGAACCAGAGCAAGAACCCAGATTCAGAAGCAGCACAGGTCCACCCTTAGAATTGTCACACTTTAGCCAAATGGGCACGTAATTGCTCGCTCGGCCTACATTTCTAATCCCTGACACGAGGGCTTTTCTCATAGAGCAGTTTGAAAGGCTATGACATGGCGGCCGTGCTACGCTGGGCTCTCCTGTTCGCGTCAGTGCTCTGGCTCCTCCACAGTGCACGGTGGTCCCTGTACAGTCACGGTGGGATGTGCTTAGATGGAAAGTTTGCATGTGTGCGTGCCAATGCAAAGCAGTGTTTGGAAGGACTGCTTTCAGGAAGTCTGGTGCCCTGAACTTCTGACTCGCCCTTTTTTTTAACTGTTTTAGCCAGCTTACCAAAACCTGCGGCAGAAAGTGGATAATTTTGTGTCGACCCATCTGGACAAGCAGGAGTGGAACCCGGCGATGAACAAAAACCAGCTTCGGAATGGGCTGAGGCAGAGTGTGGTCCAGTAAGTCAGCAGACCTGAGCGCGGAGGGGCAGGGAGCAGAAGGCAATGCCCAAGAGGGCTTTGTCCGCGGTCACGGTGTCTGAGACCCACAGGGCTGGCCCACACCTGTTTCCTCAGCAGCGTTAAGGTTTGAGCAAGCAGAGGACTCAACAGAAGTTCCTGCTGGCCTCCACCCTGGGTAGGCCTCCGAGGCATGTCTGCAGGGTGTGTTGGAAGACATGCCCCCTGCTCTTTGAAGCGGTGCACCTAGTGAGGAGCCGGTACTGAGGCTCCACCCAGCTGCCGGTGCTGGGGCTGTGCATCACTGGGCACAGAAGTAGAGTGGGCTGTTTGTCGTGAGAGAAGAAACACTTTTCCTGGTTTGTGTGGAATATTTGTTGCCTCCTGCCTCTCACCCTAGTGTTTGGATGCTCCTGATCCACGAAACTCCTGGGACATGAGCTCCTGCTTGCAGCCTTCCTCATAGACAAGCAGAGAAGCCAGGGAATTTATCCTGAATGAAAGAAGGATGCCAGCTCCCATTTCCATGGCATTTGTGAAATGACACATGCCGGAGATGGGGATCCAGGTGTACGATTGCCAGGGGTCAGGGCCGGGGAGGGGGTGGTGTGAAGAGGGGCCCTGGTGGTGATGGGACAATTCAGTGTCTTGCAGGTGGTGCTCAGGGAAGCTGCTCGTGTGGGCAACACACCAAGCTCCTGGGGCATTGGGGAAATTGGGGCAAGGGCTGCGGGTTGTACCAACATCTTTCCATGTTGACCTGGTGTCAGTGTTTACATGTAACCTAGGAGGTGGCTGGGGAAGCATGCATGGACCTGCCTGTGCTCGGCTCTGCAACTTGCCATGACTCTAATTGGTTTTAAAGGAGAGAAAAGAATGTATGACAAGCCAGAGTGTTCCATGGAGAAAGCTGAGATCTGTGAAAGATTCCTGAGGGCGAGGGAGGAAGCATGTCCTCAAAGGACGCCGGCCGGGAGCCTGGTCGCTGCAGCACAGCACGCCGGCCGGTCTCCAGGCTCACCCCGAGCCCATTTGACAGTGAGCGGAGCACGTTAGGGAAGCCGGGTTCTACCCTCCCTTCAAAAGGACCAGCCGGCCTGGAAGGAGGCTCCTCAGTGTTAATGAGCCTGGGCCGCTTCTGTGACAGTTCACGGTGCGCAGTGTTCGTGCCTGTAACGCAGGGAGCACATACAGAAAAGTGCCAAGCAGTTAGTGCGCGTCCCCGGGGTCACCACCCAGCTGAGCGAGAGAATGTCACCGGCACCTCTGAGCCCTCACCTCCTCCTCCCTCACCACCCCCAGACACACTTTCACCCTTTTTCTCTTGGAGATTGCTCCCGATTCAGGGCATCACCTCCCCGCTCTGCACAGATTAGCAACTTGTGTGCATTTCCCCTGCGTTTTCATTGGTCCAGAGTGTAAACACGCATAGCCAGCAACACGCCCCCGGGTTTTCATGGTGAAGGGTTATTCCTCTGCCCGACCTGGTTTCCCCTGAGCTAGGATGGATGGATGGATGGCTGAAGGACAGAGAGATAAAGCCTACCCGTGTGCTTCTGATGGTATTTGAGTATTTTTATCCTCTGAGAAGAAAACTTTGAGCTCACAGTTTGAGCATGCTGCGGTAATAATTTCTTTCGTAAGAATGAAGACCAAACTTGTCCCAAGAATTAGAGATGTTCAACTCTTTCAAGATGCTACTCTGCTCCATCCCCCCCCCCTTCCCCCTTAAGTCTATGATGTCCATGGGTTCTGTGAATCGCTGCAAGGCCCCACAGTACTCATGTCAGTCAAGGGAATGTCTCACACGGTGGTGGGTGCTGTTCAGTCCCAAATCGGAAGGCCAGGTAGGGGTAAGTCACATACCGGGGTCAGAGGAGACAGGTTCCACTCCTGGCTCTTGCTCAGTGGGTTCATTTTATACGCAGCAGGATGGCATTGCAGGGAATCCTGTTGACAAATACTCACAGGGGAATCCTATCAGTATCTTACCCCACGCATCAGACCTATGCCAGGAAAGGTGGTTTGGTAGGAGTTAGATGGTGCAAACAAGCGTCACCCAAATGCAATAATCTCTTCTCCACCCCTGGACTGTAACTTATTTATGTATGAATGGCATGGGCCTCTGGCACAATGTTTCCAGTAGGCATTGCCCTCCTACTCATCAGCCTGTTAATCACAGCCCTTTTCCCAGGCCGCTCCAGAAGCCATTTTCTTTCTCTTCTCAGCTGTAGCACATAACTCCTTGCATCCATTGTAAGGAATGGTCACTAAGATAACCAGGAAGCAAGAGTGTGGCCCAATTCTCACCCTCTACTAAGGGCAGGACTCATTCTCATCACCTGCCCCTTTGTTAGCAGGTGCGGTGCCATCGAGTCCACTCCAACCCATAGAGACCTTATGCACAACCGGATGAAACCGCCCGGCAGCATCCTCACAGTCATTCCCATAGGCCTGAGCCCGTTGTCGCAGCCACTGTGACAACCCATCTCATGGAGGGCCTTCCTCTTTTTGCTGCCCCTCCACTTTACCAAGTGTGATGTCCTTCTCCAGGATGGTCTCTCCTGACAACCTGTCCAAAGTACGTGAGATGAAGTCTCACTGTCCTTGCCTCTAAGGAGCACTCTGACTGTTTCTTCCA
>NW_022111372.1:54338694-54353362 GCF_000313985.2 Echinops telfairi
AGGGACCAGCTGGTTCTGAATTGCCCCTCAAAAGTGATAGTCCAGGCCTCTAACTGTGTGCGATATGTAGTTTGCCCTTTGAAAGGACTCCCTGGGTAGGCTGGCATTTGACCAGGTGGGCCCTTCTTGGCTCACACCTGACTGACTGTGAGTCATGGAACTGTCTCTTTGTCTCTGCCAGATCTGGGATGTTGGAAGCAGGAGTAGACAGAATTATCTCCCAGGTGGTGGATCCAAAGCTAAACCACATCTTCAGGCCACAGATAGAACGGGCTATTCATGAGTTCCTGGCGGCCCAGAAGAAAGAAGCTGCGCCGGCCCCTCCTCCAGAGCCCGCGAGCCAGGACCCTGCGGCTCAATCCCAGGACACATCCTAAGGTGTGGTGGCCAGGTCTTCCTTTACGGCACCGCCCTCTCCCCTGCTGATAGGTACATAAGCAATGGCGAGAAGGGGCTCAGCTCTGTTGGGGCCATGTTGCAGGAAGGTGTTCATGGCAGGTGGACTTCGCCTGCTGCCCCCGGTCAGTTTTTACTGAGCACTGATGAGAAAGAAGCATTTTCCAGTGTCGCCCCAAGTGACACCGCTGCATGTCAGCGCTTTAGTATAGATGCGTCATTAGAAGCTAGCTCGATCAATGGGAAGCACATGTGAGGATCTCATTTCTCTGAAATTATGAAAATGGGTCATAACCTAGACATGGTTCCTTGGGTTCAGAATTTTAACACACAATGCAGGCAGTGGGGCTCCTGCAGCGGCCTGCCTGGGGCTGACCTGCGGCTTTCAGTGCCGGGGACCTCCACGTACTCAGCTGCATGAACCTACCTATCACAGATGCTTCCATCAGGAGCGCTTTTCTTTTCACTGTGGGATTGAGCTACATCTTGAAAAGTGCTGTGCACACACAAAAGGCTGCCCTGTGCCTGCTTTGGAGGCTGCAGTGGGGCGTGTGCATGTGAACAGCAAGGGCGCAGGCACTGCTTCAGCTCAGCCACTACTGGCAACCATTTAACAGTGCAAAACCAAGCCCCTGCCAGAGAGCTGATTTCGCACTCACATAAACCCTATAGGAAAGCGAAGCTACTGATAGCGTTTCTAAGGTTTAGAGATCTTTAAGGAAGCAGTCAGCCTCATCTTTCTCCCAGGTTGCAGCTGGTGGATTCAGAGCGCTGATTTTGCAGGAAGTAGCCCAACACTTAACCCACTGGACCATCAGGGCTCCTTTAGTAGCCCTTAGGGTGTAAAGAATACAGGCCTCTGATTTTGTCATTGATGCTGTCTGTTTTAGATTCTTTATGGGGTCTGCTGTGCTTAATAAGTCAGGTAAAGGCAGTGAGTTGGCCCCAGAGAATGCTTTTACAAGCCACCTGGCCGAGCCTTGGGCCGGAAGGCTCTCCCTGCAGCGGGGCTTGTGCCGTGTTGAGAAGTGGAGTCTCTTACAGACTGCCGAGCACCCCTTTGGGTCTGCTTTTCTGGTTTTATTGTCCGTTCCTTTGGGAAAGTAAACTTCATGAGTGTAGTTTCCAACCCCCAAATTGCATTTTGATATAATTATCTCGTGATTTTTTTTTTAAGGATACCTCTGACATCTGTTAAAAGCTTTTCATTAATGAAGAAATTACTTCTACCTGCATCAGAGTACAGCTTCTGAATGAAGAGTTCAGGACTTCAGCCTTACTGCGGAGCAGTGTCCAGACCACCACGGCACAAGTTGGGCTGTGACAGCATGGACCAGGGGCCTCTGTGCTGTGCTGCCATCTGTCTAGTCCATCCAAGGGGACGGCACCCAGGTGACACTACAGAAAGAGAACACTACAGCAACCGGTTGTCCAGAAACACACCTTTATACTTGAACTTGGAGCCCACAGCTGGGTTTGAGGGCCTCTGTGCTAGGACAGACAAGCTGCAAAGCCGCAGGGTCAACCAGTAACAGTGGGAAACGTTAGCCGGGAGTAGGGGCTTGGTTCTTGGAGTTAGAGACTGGAACAGACACCATTAGCACAGAATGCCTTTGAAGTCGCCGTGAGCTTCACCTACACAGATCTCTCAGCAGCTTCCCTCCTGGTACGAGGTGGGAAGACATGGGTTAGGGAAAGGAGGAGGAAGACCAGAGCGGCCGGGGAAGGAAGAGCTGGGTGTTTCCTTGATCTCTGTTTTTGTGGGTTTTTTAGACAAGTGGATGATCATTAAATGTACCTTTTTTTAATAAAAATCATTTGGTACTCTTGGTGCAATGCTGTCGCTGAAACTGCCTCCCGCAGCCCTTGATTTGCTGGCCGTGAAAGGCTGGGAGGAGTGACTGACATGGCCTTCTCTCACCGGTGCTGTCGTGGAAGCTTGTGAGTTCTCCAGGGTGGACGTGCAGAAGTCTCGCCGAGGGGCCTGGGGAAGCCTCTGGTTCTGATTCAGGGGGTCTGGGCTGGGACCTGGGGCCCTGCATTTCTAGCATGCTCCCAGGCATACGGACACAGCAGCTCCCAGAGCACATGGTACAGCAGGCCTCGGATGGTGCTTCCTGGAACTAGAGCCTTCCATGTAGCGGATCCAATGATGGCATTGATTCCAGAGAAGGGAGTACCACTTCATGGGAACCACACTCATTTTCACAGAACAGTAAATGTGTCCAAAGGACAAAGGGTTTCTTTTAAACCACTGTGCTCTCTCCAGGAAGAGTGGTGTAGACTAGAGAGGGTTTCAGAGTGCAGCAGAAGCAGATGGGCTGGCCACCATGCCTGTGGTCACTCCAGGCGCATGGTCGGCATCTTCATGTCAGGAAGGCTTTTGTAAAAGTGGTGGATGTGGGATGGACGTGATGAAAGCTTAATAATAGCTCATGGGTACAGCTCCCAGGGGACAAGGCCTCATGCCATTTGACCTTGGATTGCCCCATCAGTCCTTGTAGCAGCGTGGGCTCTGAGCCGAGGGCGGTCTCCAGGGAAGCCATGCCCACACCCCCAGGTTAAATGCTGGAGACAAACAGCATGATCACGGCTGGGAAGAAACCCTACCTCTGCTCCCGCAAGAGCTGCTTAGTAGCTAAGCGGATTTACAACCTCAACCAGATCTTGGTACTTTGGGGTTTATGTTAGTCATGCGGAGGCTGGGAAATTGTGGGGATGAAGTCGAAAAAGCTGCTCACAAAGAGGCTAACCCATCAAGGTGCCTCTTTAACCCCATTACTGTAGTTATTTTTAAGCCCAAAACTAGGTATCACCTCTCGTTAAACTTCCCTTCCTACAGCTGGAAAACCCTTTTGCAAAAGCCCAGCACAAATATTACCAACATTTTTAACGACCTAACAAAGTTTTCAAGGAGCCCTGGTGGCTAACATCAAGCTGCTAACCACAAGGTCAGCAGTTCAAAACCAGCAGCTGCTCTGCAGGAGTAAGATGAGACTGGCTACCCGGGTTAAGATGTCCAGTCTCGGAAACCCGTGGCTGTTCTGTCCTGCACTGTTGGGTTGCTGTGAGTTGACTGACTGGCGGTGAGTTTGGTTTTAAGTGTCTGCTCACTGGTCACACATTCAACTGCTAGCAAGACAGGTTCAAACTCACCCAGGGCTGGCACCGTAGGAAGACCTCGTGCTCTGTAAAGACTGCAGCCTCACAGGCCTGGGGGCAATTCTCTGTCAGACAGGGTCACCGTCCATGGGACACAAATTCAAACATCGTCAACGCCTTTCTTTTGTCATCACCAAGAGTTTCAAGATGGAGTGGGGCCAGGAGACCGCTACCGCCTTCCGAAGCCTAGCTCTCTGGCCCTGCAGCAGCACCTGCTTCTCTTAAACACATGGCCTTCCCATCTCCAGCCTCACTGCCTGCATGGCATTGCCCGCCTCACCCTCAGCCCCATCACGCTCACTCACGCGTGGCTTCTGGTGAAGTTGTGTGACTCCTGTCAGATTCCCAGGAGTTTTACTGGATTTTAACATTTTGCCCTAAGGGGGAAAAGGCATTAATGGCAGTGAAGTCCATTCTGACGGAGAGTGCCCTGCTAGGACAGTAGGACTGCTCTGTGGGGTGTCTGCGGCCCCGTGGTCTCCACAGACTCCAACTGCCATGGTTTTCGCTGTGACTGGTGTGCTCAAACCATTGATATTTTGCTTGACAGCTAAAACCTGTGCGCTACCAGAGTTCCTCATTTAGCCTTAACCTTGACTGTTCCTCCCCAAGGTGGGCTGCAGGCCCTCTTGAGTCCTTAGCACAGGACCTGAGTAAATGCGCACCCACCCGCCCACGGCCTTGAGTTGATCCTGGCTTGTGGACACCCTGCAGGACAGAGGAGAGCTGCTCTCTGTTGCTGAGACTGAAAATCTTTACAGGAGCAGACAGCCTCCTCTTTCTCCCTCTGGGTTTGAATTACTGACTTCGTAGTCAGCAGCCCAGTGCTTAACCCATTGCACCACCAGAGCTCCTTGCCATGAGACCGTGGTGTGCAAATCTCACTAACTGACCACCCAGCCGCAGCAGCAGGACCTCGGAGCCTGTTGGAAACGCACACTCTGGAGCCCAGCCTCAGGCCGCTGAGCTAGGAGTGCAGGGAGGTGGGGTAGGGGGCATGGGGGGGTGGGGGTGGCACACCCACAAGCCCTCGAGGTGCTGCTGCTGTGGTTAGGTGCCTTAGCAACCCCATGTCCAGCAACAGAACAGCGCTTCCTCTCAATGGTTCCTGTGTTTGAGCCCATTGTTGCAGCGATTGTTAATGTATTGCCTTGAGAGTTTTCCTCTCTTCGGCTGACCCTCTACTGAACACGGTATTTCTCTCCAGGGCCTGGTCCCTCCTGGTGACTTACAAAGCAGTGAAATGTCTCGCCACTTTCGCTTCTAAGGAGCCTTCCGGCATGCTTCTTCCAAGACAGGCTTGCTCTTCCTCCCGGCAGTCCATGGAATATGCCATCCTTATTGCCAGCCACACACTGCAAGACATCAGTTATTCTTCCATCTTCTTTTCCCATTGTCCAGCTCCCAAGTGCAGATGAGGCGATCGGAACTACCATCCCTGGGGTCAGGTGCACCTTAGTCCTTTCTCAAAGTGACATCTTTGCTTGTTAGCACTTTTGCAGCTGATTTGCCCCGTGCAGTATGTCAGTTGATTTCTTGACTGTCAAACTCAAAATTCAAACTTATTGTCATGGATCCGGTTTCAACACGAGGCAAGCCAGGAGCGCACTGAGTAACGTGGATGTTATGCAAGTGAACGACTGGACTGAGCGCTTAATCAGAACTGGTGGGCACACAGGCGCGTCTTCTCACAGCAGCTGAAGGACAAGCCCTCATTTCACTTTCCTTGTGGATCCACCCATCAGTTTTTTGCAAGAACAGTTTGACTTAGGGAGGTCTATTTGTCACTTAAACCCTATAGGCTGTGGGGGGTGGGGAGGGGGAAGGTAGCCTTCTATACTAAATCAATTGAAGGAGCTGGTTACAGTGGATTCGCATTGGGAAAATGATGAGGCTGTCTGCTCCCATAAAACGTCATAGCCTTAGAAACCCTATATGATTTCTATATGTTGCACTTAACAGAGAACATCACGATATAGGGTCACTATACGTTGTAATTGCCTGGATGTTCATCTTGATAAAAATACAGAGAGAATGCTCTGTAGAATTGAGGATGGTGAGACTTCACCTCATGTATGTTGAAGACATTACACAAGTTATCAGGAAATACCAATCCCTGGAGAGGGACATCCAAACCAAAAAACCCACTGCTGTCAAAACAATTCCAACTCAGGGTGACCCTATATATTTTTATGGGAACAGACAGCCTCTTCATTCTCCTGCAGAGCAGCTGCTGGATTTGAACGGCCCACCTTATGCTTAATAGTCCAAGGCTTACCTGACAGTGCCACAGGGCTCCTTGGAAAAGGCCATCCTGCTTGAAAGTAGAAGGTCAGTGGGAAACTAGGAAGACCCTCCAGGAGATGGATTGCTTCAGTGGCCGCAGCAGTGACTCAAACGTGACCCTGGTGAAGATGTGGCAGGACCAGGCCGGGTGCTGTTGTCATGGGGTCGGAGCCGAGTCAACAGCATCTGACCAGAAACATTCCACCTGACTGGAGACTCATTCCACACACGTGGGTTAAAAACAAGTTGCCACTGAGCGGACTCCAATTCATGGCAACCCCGTTTGTAGCACGAGTAGACCTGTGCCCCTTGGGGGCTTAACGGTGCTTTTTTGGAAAGGACTCCCCGCGCCTGCTTTCTGAGGCATCTCTGAGTGGGTTTGAACTGCCATCCTACCTGTACCACCCAGGGGCTCCGTGACCATCCCAATACCCCACCCATTTGGTGAAAGCTCACCATGCAGCAGGTTCTGTGATGTGTGGAAACGGTTACATTTCACTCTGCAGAACTTCTGGGGCTGAACTGGGTTCCAGTTCAGGCACAAACAGCGCCATAAATGCTATGGCCCGGGCGGGTACAAACACAGCTGTAGTAGATGAAATTTCCATAAAAGGAGTGTTGTAATATGTCATTCCACTTTCCTCCTAAGCTGCTGGGAACATGCTGCGGTTTTCTAGTTAGTTCCCAGAAATAGGTCCCATTTGACCTGCAGACCCAAGGCCCCTTCTATTCCACCTTGGCCCAGCCTCCCCACCTTCCCACAGACCCCCGAGGAAGATGTTTGCACCCCTGATGCCGGTAGAGTGGTCCTTCATTGTGGTGGACGCCTTGGCCCCAGACCACACCCACTCCAGGGAGACATGCTGGACCACACCGGGGTTGTGCTTGCCCAAGCTGGCCAGGATGGCAGGGACTTGTGCCACAGTGAGCTGTGAGAAGGCTGGCTCTGTCTCTTTCCCCCAGGCCTAAGTCAGGTCCTGGAACTTAGCCCACTAGTCAGATGCAAGGCCTTTCCCACCCTAGGCAGGAGACGAGAATGAGAAAGATGGAGAGCAAGGGGACACACAGGCCCCAGTCTGAGGAAACGTGCCCTGAGCCCTGAGCTATGTCTGATCAGAGACCACCCCGCAGGAAGGAAGAGCTCTTCTACGGAAGCTCTGAGGGTGCAGAATTTCAAAGAGCGAGGGGTTGCCAGAGTCGACTGAGGTGGCGGACCCAGCGCTGTGCTCACTGCACTCACAAGATGGTCTGGAGGGCCAAGTCCAAGGACACCGGCCTGTGAGGAGAGACTCCTTGGCTTCATCACTACTTCTGAGGTCCAGCCAGGGTCCTGGTATTGGACCACTGCTAACAGGGCTCATCCCCCAGGGAGTTCAGAGTCTTCCTTGATGGGCTTCATTCCCAGGGAGGAGTGGATGGGGATGGCATTCAGGAGTGCTCCTGTGGCCCGTCCACTTGGGAGGAACGACGAGGTCACCCCACTCACCTCTACTTTCCCGCCCCTTCTCTCCTGAGGCTCCAAGGATGGCATAGTCGCCCGTGGCCAGGCCCCATGGGGCTCTTAACCTCACAGCCACTCGGGGGTTCTGAGGGAAACAGGAACAGGAAGCGCAGCAATCCCAGCACCATCTTCTCACCGTTCAACCAAGGAAACGATGACTTGCCGAGCAGGAAGCCCTCGTTGGATGTTGGGGTGGTTCAGACTGGCAGCGGGAGCAGGGGTGGTGGGTCTCCTCTGGCCACAGCAGCACCCCAGCATGCAGAGCTCATCGGAGAGACCACACCAGGAGGAAATCTGGCTATGTCACATGCTACCTAGTTGACCGGGCGGGAAGGGGAAAGAGAGAGGGCTTGCCTTCTGCTTTGGCCACTGCCAGCCGGCAGCCAGACAGGGACCACAGCCCCCAAGACACCTGAAACAGGCTCCAAAGGACATGGGAAGAAGATGAGATGAAGAATGTGGGGTGCACACCACTGGGCCCCCAGGAAAAGTATAGACAAAGGATTGCGTGTTGGAGAGGGTGTGACCCATATGGACAGACGCAGGCATGTTGTGGAGAGAAGACCCTCAGCTATTTGGGTGGTTGTGTAGTGCTTACATGTCGGGCTGGGATCCGCGTGGTTGACAGTTTGAAGCCCTCGGCAGTTCTGAGGAAGACAGACTGGGCTTTCTACTCACGTAACCAGTTCTAGTCTCAGAAAACCACGGGGGCAAGGGGGAGGGAGGGTTCACTCTGAGTCAGCATTGACTCGATGGCAGTGAGTTTAATTTGGGTGGCTCAACGTAGGGAGGCAGTGGGTGCTGGTGTGAACGCTAGAGTGAAACCTACCCAGATGCCTACCCCAGAGGGTTTGGACACGAAGAGAAACAAGCCTTTCCCATGTGTGAAATGGGGATCAACTTGCAGTTCAGTTTGGTTCCTAAATGCAGTGTAGTCCTCCTGGTCCTAACCACAGACTGCAGACACAGGGAGGGCCCCAAGACACCCCCGTTTCTCTCCAACTGGCTGTCTGGGTGTCCGGGCTGCCCCCTCCAGTTCTGTAATTCAGGACGATGACTCACAGAACTCCGAAAAACACCGGACTAGCAAAGGCTGTTGTAATATGAAGGACACGGATCAGGACCAATGTCAAGAAGAGACACATTTACAAAATGCAAACCCACACCTCCCTTCCCTCCAGATGATTCCAACCCTGCCCCTGTGGATTTCAGAGGCTGCAGATCATTATGGGAACAGAAAGCCTCATCTTTCTCCCAAGTAGCGGCTGGTGGTTTCAAACTGCTGATCTTGTTAGCAGCTCTACTGGTAACCCACTCCACCTCCAGGGTTCCTTACAAGAGACACACCAAGGGAGGCAAGATGCAGAATTCTGGATCCCAAAGAGTATCCAAGCAACCTTGGGCACATTGCGAGCCCTCTGCGCCTGGCCTGTGTGAAGGAAGGGCTTGAGTTAAGGCCTGCAGAGCCTTGAATGCATCCGCCCATGGCTCCATCCTTTGGGCTTAGACCATGGTGGCTGCTATGATGGCTGCCTGTTCCTTTCTCACCCGAACCTGCTTTTGCTTTCCATCTCTCCACTCTGATGTCCCCACGTTTTCCATCCAAGTGTGACCTGAAAGCGGCCTTTGTGGGGCCCAGCCTGGGCCACTGCTATAAACAGGTCTGAGAAGGCATAAGTAAACACCCACTCCATGGTGGCCCATGAGGCCACCAGCCTCACAGGAGGCCACTTGGAGGGTGGCCACCTGGCTGGATGGACAAAATGACAGGGCCCATGGCAGGGTGGGCCTCGAAAGGCCCTTGGGCAGACAGAGCAGCAAGAGAAGCCAGGGGACAGAGACGGCACCCAGGCCTTGGCCCTGCTTCTAGAGCCTTCCACCCCAGCCTGGGCCCAGCAGTTGGCACTGTGCCCTGGGGCTCTTTGCTTGTTTCCTAACCTGACTATGGCCTCCCCTCCACCTCCCACACCATCCCAAGAGGATTGACAGACCTAGGTGCCAGGTACTTCCCAGGCACCTTCTGCCTAATACTCAGCACCTCCCAGTGGGGTAGGCTCCATCACATCTGTGGTCCTGGGGGCTCCAAACAGTGCCCCTTGCATGAAGGAGCCAGGTCTCAGAGATTAACTCTAAGTCTCTGTGTCGGTCAGAGGCAGGGCTGGAACCAGAAGCCCAGTGTGGCTCCATACCTCTGAGGTCACCCCTGCTAGCCCAGGCTTCAGGCTTCCTGCCTTCTCAGGCCCTTCCCCCAGGGACCAGTGGACATCGGAACAAGAAGTAGGGAGTTGAATTTGTCGAGCACCGCCTACGGGTCAGAACTCTGCACACCAATTTGTAAAGCATCCCCCAGTAGTCTTCCATGCTGCCCTGCCAGGTCAGTGCTGCGATTCCCCTTTTGCAAATGGAGAGGTTAGAACCCTGGCCAGGAGTCTCCTGGTTCTTGAGTGGGAACTCAACAACAACTCACTACCCTCAAATCAATTCTGATCCACAGCGATCCGGTAGGGCAGAGGAGAACTGGCCCTGTCAGTGCCTGAGGCTGCAGTTACTGAAGTAGCAAGCCTTGACGTTGACCTGCTGGCGGTTTCAAGCGCTGACCTCAAGGTTGGCAGTCAAAGTGGAACCACTGTACCAGCAAAGCTCCTCTGGAGAGGTGACTCAATTACTAAACTCACCGCCATCCAGTCCATGCTGACTCACCACAACCCTATCAGGGCAGAGCTGCCCCCGTGGGCTCCCAAGACTGTCATTATTCATGGGATAAAAAGCCCACCTTTCTCTCTCAGAGCACTGGGTGATTTCAAACTGCTGACCTTGCAGTTAGCAGCCCAATAGGCCCCTCTTGAGAGAGAAAGGTGTGCTAAAATGAAAATGTTGCCATCTTCCTTTGCATACGAACCCATAAGGTTTGTTTTCAGGCTGGTCTGAAGGTCAGAGTTCCAGAATGTTCCGGAGTGGGGTCCAGGCAAGGTGTGTGTGTCTGTTGGGGTGGGGTGGGGGGACTTGTATAACAGTCTAACAGTCCTGGCTGGCCAGCTTAGGTTTCTTTAGTCCAGGGACTGATTAGGTTTTGTCACCTGGGAACTCTGGGCATTTACACGAAATGGAAGCATGGTTCGCTGCCGTGGGCCTTAGCACATGAAATTCCATGTTGGGTCCACTTTAATGGGGTTAAAGGAGCCATGAGTCAGGTCTTAGACTGCTAACCCCAAGTCCTTCAAATTCACCAGCTGCTCCACGGAAGAAAGATGAGCCTCAGAAAGATTCTCAGAAAGACTTCGTCTCGGAAACCACATATAGATAGGGTCGCTGTGACTCAGAATCTACTTCATAGCAGTGGGTTTGTTGTTGTTGTTGTTGTCAGTCAGGTTATCAGCTAACGCTTGGACCCCCAGGGCTGCGAGGCTCACAGCCCTGATGATGATGACCTCAAGGTGGGGGCTCTCGAGGACAGACTCCAAATACCCCCCCTCTGTGCGGCCTGGTGTCAGTGATCCTGCAAGTGTGGCCAATGAACAGGGCTACTCTGAAGTTCTAGATCATGATGCAGGTAGGCGCCATCAAGACGATTTTAACTCAGAGCTGCTCTGCGGACACAGAGGAGCTGTCTCATAGGGCATTCTAGGCTGTCATCTTTACCGGAGCAGCAGCCTGGTCTTTCTGACTATGGACAAAGCAGGCAATCGCTTACCTGTTGCACCTCAGGGGGTCCTTCTACAAGCATGCGGCAGAGATGACAGGAATGGCGTCCAGAGCCAGACTGCTTGTGTGGAGAACCCTGGCGGCCACGGAGTGAGCGGCTTTATTTTTCTAGGCCTCGGTTTTCTGACCAGCAATGTGGAAATGATAGTGGTGCCTACCTAACAAAGTTAGGTAGACCAACCAAGTTAGTATTTGTTACATTATTATAACACTTTCTGGCATAAAATCAGCATCAAATAAGTGTTAGTGATACACACACAAGGGTATACCCCCCCACACACACACACAATGGATTTTTTTTTCAAAGATGTGTATTTAATTTTTTTATGAAACAATCTTATCACCTTCACAGTACTCTCCTAATGGAGAGCAAGGTAATCCCTTAAAACATTTGTCAAATCTGCAATTCCATTCTTGGAAACACTTTTTAAACTCATCTGTTTGGATGGCTGACAGCACTCCCCCCACCCCTTGTTCTTTTCTTCACCGCTTCTATGTTGTCAAACCTCTGTTCTTTCATGTCCCTCTTCATTTGCAGAAACAAAAAGAAGTCACACAGAGTAAGGTCAGGTGAGTAAGGTTTGTGGAGCAAGAGAGGCATGCTGTTTTTTGCCAAAAACTGGAGCACTGACATGACTGTGTGAGCAGGTGCACTATCGTGGTGGCAAAACCAGTCTCCTGTCTGCCACAAATCAAGGCCTTTTTTGTCGCACACTGTTAGGCAATCTTTTCAGAACCTCTACATAGACAGCTTGATTAACAGTCTGACCTGGTGGAACAAACTCCTAATGCCCTACAAGGTGACATTTTCATCCATTTGGGGGTTGATGGATGTCCAGAATGAAGTTTGTCATCATCGACCTTTCACATTTTTAAAACAAGAAAACCATTCATACACTTGAATTTTCCCCATAGTGCTGCCCTTGTAAACTGTGTCCAACATCATAACTGTTTCTGAGGCATTTTTGCAGAGCAGGAAACAAAATTTCACAGCTGCACACTGTTCTCTTAAATCACTTATCACAAAAATTGAAGTTTGAGTAAAACTACTTTGATGCAAAAATTCACGGTGGCCAGAGAGAAGCTTCCCAGGCAGCACCACTGGGTGCACTAACTCAGAGCGGGTTGCTCGAGGATCACCTAGTGGGAAAATGTGCACTATGAAAGCTCCGCTACCCCCAGCACAGTTCTGTTTTTTCATGGGTACCCCCTCGAATGTGTGTGTGCATGCATAATTATATTCTTGTGTATATATAATGTATCTTAAAATTATGCTTTTATCCAAGCCAAGCACAGTAAGCTGCTACCCTACGAGGTTGACAGTTGGGGCCCACCCAGTGACCCCACAGGAGGAAGTCCTGGTGGCGGGCTAACAGTGACAGACTGGAAAAGGAGGCCCTGCGCCCCATCTGGTGTGTCACGAAGAGTCAGAATTCCCTCAAGGGCGCCCAAGGATGGTGTTGTTCAGCAGCAGGTGGTTAACATGCTCAGCTACCAAGAGAAGTGGCTCAGAAAGAAGGCCTGGCGATCCACTGACGAACCCACCACTGAAATGCCCGCGAGCACAGTGCCACTCTGACACACACAGCCACCAGGTGGCAGAGGGGACTCCGTTTGAATGGCTACTGGTCAGAGTGGCTACTGGCTTGAATATCTGGCCACACTGATACCAAACTCTTGTCTTCATAGCTCATAGATTTGGATGAATTTGTACAAACTCTTCATCGGCGTCTCATTTGTGCACATGTGTATCTGACAGCAGGGATTGGCCTCAGAGCTCCAGCCTGTGGACATTTGTGAGCTATGGAAGTCTTCCGAGCCATGTTGCTTCCTTGCTGTTTAAAGGAAGTAATTTTCAATGCCAGAGGTGTGAACATTCAGTGAGGCTAAGAAAAAGCCCAGAGCACAGCTCCTCAGAAGCCATGCAGGAAAGAGAAAAGTGGAGATGGCTAGTTGGTGCCACAGAGCTGCTCTTCCCGGAAGGACCTTTATACCATCAGGGTGTGGAGCATCCCAGAAAGTCGTCCCCTGAGAGCAGGGGAGGAGCCTGCAGTCCTGGCCTACGAACCCTCCAGAGGCTCCCCCCCCTCCCAAAGTGCCCATCCACTCATTCATCACACACACAGCCTTTGTACCCGCCAGGAGCCAGGCCTTGGTGTCGCCAGCAAGGTGTCAGCCCTGCATTGCGGAGAGAAAGGCCCAGCAGAAAAATCTGCACAAAACCCCAGGAGCACTCAGGGCCCCGCACTCTGCTGCCCAGTGAAAAGATGGAAAAGGTTCTCAAGCAGGATCACGGACCAAGACACCTTTGAAAGAAATATTTTGATCGAATGATTGGGATGGAGTGTGAGTCAATAGCAATTGGTTTCGGGTCCCAAAGGGGACGGCCAGCTGTAGGGCAAATAAAAGAAAACAGTGGAACCGAACTTTCTGTAAAGAGAGTGTTAGGTTGTTTGTTGCGGGCCGCTGGCACACCCACCTAATTTCCAAAAAGTCTACATGGATCATTAGTGGTGACAAGTGAGGGAATTGTGTGGCAACTACTGAAAGAGGGGTGGCTTTTGTAACAATGATAACCACCATGTGCCAGATTACTCTCCATGCCACGCTTCAGGGAATCCATCCCATCAACACCACTGTCCTGCAAAGGTTCTCTCCTGGGCCCCACCCTCCTGATGGGAAACGCAGGGCCCCAGAGATGAGTAAACTGCCCAGGCTCGAAGCTCGTGGTGGCCGAGCCAAGGTTGAGGTCCAGGCAGCCTGGCTTTAGACCTTGTTAAAAAGGAATCCTTCAGGCATTGGCAAAGGGACCCTAGGCAATGTCCTCTAGGCCACACACTTTGTAGGGACCTTCCCTACCGTGGGGAAGGGATAAGGCCAGCCTTTAGCCAAGGGTGAAGGAATGTGCCCACCATCACCCGTACTTCTAGACATGGTTCCCAGGACCCCAGAATTCCCTACTCAGATGGTTCTGCCAGATAAGGCCAGAGTGACTCTGATCAAAGTAAGAGGGAATGGATCTATCATCTCCCCACACACCCCCCCTTAAATAAAAACCAAACCAAACAAAAAACACTCCTTACAACAAAACAGCAAAGCGAAAACCAAAATACAAATTGCGTTAGAATGAAAACAAGCACTTCAAAACTGTGGAAGTTGTGGCTCTGGTTCAGCTACTCAGGCTTTGGTTTGGAGAATGAATGTCTGGACACAAACCAGTGGAGCCAACTCGGGAGACCAGGGTGGGCACCCCCCTAGAGACAGCAGAGAAACTCCACACGGAGACACCAGCAGAGCTGGAGGACAAGGATTCAGCGAGTGATTCATTGGAATAAAAGAGATACAACTAGATTTGTACCCGAGCTATTGAAGGGGACAGGTCAAACCAGTTCCCCAGAGAAGAAAATGCATCTGATTGCTGTTAATTAAGCTCTTTGGTAACTAAGGTTATTCATGGCATCAGATGGGCTAATGTTTGACTGTACCCATGAGTTTATGAACACACACACACACACACACACACACACACACACACACCTAAGCATCCCGTATCATATGGGGAAAAGATTTAGCAGTTCTCTCACAATATAAAGCAACACACACACACACACACACACACAC
>NW_022111372.1:54353462-54364447 GCF_000313985.2 Echinops telfairi
CACACACACACACACACCTAAGCATCCCGTATCATATGGGGAAAGATTGAGCAGTTCTCTCACAATATAAAGCAAAATTAATGGAGTGAAGTACTCTTGCATCATTGTGGGGTTTTCTTTCAACTGCTTTTTATAAAGTAAGATTCCAGGGCAGCACTGTCATGAAAGGCCTGTCATTGTTGGGGCCATTCTGGCTCGTCATAACCCTGTGTGACAGACGGAGCAGCGCTTCCCCACAGGGTTTTCTAGGCTGCCACCTCGATGGAAGCTGACCCACAAGCCTTTCTCCTGTGGAGCCACGAGTTAGGCTTAGATTGGCAGCCTTGGGGTTGGCAGTCAAGGCCTTAACTTTTGCGTCAACAGGGCTACTTTGTGTAAAGCCAGACTGTGGTAAATGATCATCTTTGGACGTTTTCATTTGTCAAGAACCTGGAATCTTCTCAACATGCCATCAATCATCTGTTGATTTTTTTTAAATAGTGGAAATGCTGTTGTTAGGTGACAATAAATTAGTTCTGACTCAGGGTGACCAGAACATCTTCACCACCCACGCTGGCGGCCAACTGTGTCAATCCATCTCGTTGAGAACCTTCCAAGATGGTCCCTCCTGGTCACATGTCCAGAGCACAGGAGATGACACCTAGCCACCCTCACTTCTGGTTGGCTGAATCCCAAAAGCATTCTGGTTGTACTTGGCCCACCCAGATGTGTGCATTCTTCTGACTGTCCATGGCGTATTTAATATTCTTAGCCAAGCACCCTAACTTGACCAGAGAAACAAATTCATGGAGACTCATTTGTGTATAAGAAAGAGCCTTATATACAAGAGCAGTTGAATATTGAGAGAATGTCCCAGCCCAGTCCAGATCAAGTCCGTAAGTTTGATATTAGCCCATATGTCCGACACCAATCTATAAAGTCCTCATCAGACTCTCAAAACACATGCTATGATGCCAAATGGAGGAAGATCACAGGCCAGTGGGTTGGAAGTCTTCTGAATCTAGTAGTGTTGGAAGCATCTCAGTGCTGGCTGGGGTCTCTACATGGCTTCTCTGGTCCAGGGTTCTGGCTGCATCAGGGTAGGTCCATGTGGCTTCTCCTGTCAGTAGAGAGTCTCCAAGGAAGTGAGCAGAGAGAGTGTGTGTCTCCCACCTCCAAGGAGGAAAATACAGCAGTTCCCAGAATTCTCAGGAGAAGGCCATGCCCACACCGAGGCCTCATTGGCTATGACCCGATTGACAGACTAGACTCCACCCCTTCACTCTTAATCCTCTCAAGCCCCAAATTGACAGCAGGTTCTGTCTAACGAATGTTTCTTCGTTCTTCCTGATTTGTTGCCCAGCTTCTACGTGCATTATGAGGTGGCTGAACGTGCCATGGTTTAGGGCAGGCGTGCTTTAGGTCCTCACCGCGACATCTTGGCTTTCCAGATGTCTCCTGCAGCATATCTGCCTAGTGCAGCACCCCGTTGGATTCCTGATGGCTGCTTCTGCGAGAGTTACTCCAGCGCAATTCTGGCAACTGCAGGCTGTTCTCTTGTGTCCCACGACGTTGCTACGCTTCCGGTGGGGAGGATGTCTGTTTTCTCTCTGTTGGGGTGTCGTCCCTACTGGAGCCCTTGGTCTTCATCAGAGTTCTTCACTTTCAGCAAGCTAGCTTGTGCCATCTGCGTAGCATAGGCCGTTCCCATGCGCCTCTAATCCTGCACCTGCATGTTCAAGTCCAGCCAGTCCACCTCTCTGTGGAACACCTTCATCCTCATTGGCAGTCCACTTCACCAAACATGGCATCTTCCTAGAGTGATTGCACCTTCGTGATGGATGTATCCAAAATAAATATGGTGGGCTGTGCTCTGGTGTGTTCCACCAGGTTTTCAGTGACTGGTTTTCAGAAGTAGTTCACAAAGCCTATCTTTTCGGTCTGTCTTAGGTTGAAACCTATGTGCCATGATTGACCCTGCTATTAGTTGAAGTCCTGGTGACATGGCTTCCAGCATGCAAGGCACCACAAATGAACAGATGCATAGTAAACTCCTCCAGATACTCGGCCTCGGTTCAGGATTCAGGAACATAGTGATCGCACTCAGCCCTCACCCTGCTCACAGGCAGCCATTGGAGAGTATTGCCAGTCCATGTGAAGTGGACCTAGACCCAGGGCATATAGCCTCAGTAAGAAACTTGTATTTCAGGTCTCTACCTCTATAGGCTGCCCAGGTGAGAATCCTCATACACACTGCCACTCGGTCAACTCCAATTCATAGCAACTTATAGGGCAGAGTAGAATGGTCCCATAGGGTTCCCAAGGCAATGGATCTTTCCAGAAGTGCACTGCCACATCTTTCTCCCATGGATTCAAACCACCAGCGCTGCAGTTAGCAGCTGAACATTTCAACCACTGTGCCACAAGCTCTCCAGGAGACTGTAACCTACAATAAAAAATGTCTCCTGTAGCCTGTGTGCTGGACTGCTCACGGACCTGGGCAGCACCAGGAAGGATGGTGATGTGACTGAAGCAAACAGAAATCATGGTCTCTCCTTGGAACAAACCTTGGCCCTTAGGCGACACCAGACTATTGGCAGGGCTTTTGTGACCTTGGCACTGCTCTCACTGAACTCCTTGCGACATTAACAGTAAGTCAGCTCTATAATCAAGAGGACAGACATTTAAGTGCTTATAAAGTTTCCTGGGGGCTGCACAAACTTTGGGCATTGCAACATTTTATTAGACGGCTGGCTCTCTCTCGGCAGCAAAAATAACTTTTGTATTTCAAGAGCCTAAGCTTGTTTTTCCACATTGCTTGTGGCCTTCACTAAGTAGACCAACCTAGAGTCGTCTATCCTTCCATCACTGAGTGGAAAAATTCCTGGTGGCGTTGCTCCAGAGCAAAGACCTGTTTGTGAGTCCCAAAGACCCTTCCCCCCGTCTGGGTGATTCTGGGACAGGCCTGGGGAGCACTTCTTGAGGACTTCATTTAGGAAGTCCAGGTGAACAGCTCCGTGCTGGGCCATCCATCATATGAGGGAAAGAAAGAGGAGAGACTGCCTGGGGACAAGATCATTTTGGATCATTTTGCTGGGATTTAGTAGTTGTTTGAAACCCCCCACCCCTTCATCGTCTTTTTAAAGCAAAAGAATTAAAACCTATAGTTTGGTGGACTCACCAGTATCTCGAGATTTGGGGGGATGTTCATTGGGGTTAATGGGAGAACTAGGACAGCCTAGGCATGGAAGTCAGGTGACTGGCTGGAGCCCATGTTTCACTACTTCCTTTTTCCTTTCCCCTTGATTAGCATCACCCCCGCCTGTCTTCTTCTTTTTTCAGTAAGGGGTAAAAAGCTAATTCCAAGCTTGGAGACATATCTCCCCGCTCCCCCACCTCACCCCAATGCCCCACCCCATTGGCTGATAACAGATTGTACATGAATATTTCAACTCTCTTGCACAGAAAATTTTCAAATAATTTCTATAACTACCCCCACTTTCAGGAAGGTGGTACCCAACAACTCCCGATTCCTGAAGTGTGGGTGGGCATGGTGCTGTCCTTCCAAAGAACACAGGAGGAAAAAGGCAGGTCAGTGGAATAATTTCACATAGAGAAATCTGATCAAGACTACCTCAGCCAGGTGGTCAAGGTCAACATCAACGGGGTGGAAGTTAGATTTTATGTCAGCTTGACCCTGTGTGAAAGTGTGAGGTGGAGTCCAACCTATAAATCAGGTCACAGTCTGCTGATTCCTCCTTAGGGGTGTGGTCCTTTCTCTAAGAAAGACAGTAAGGAACTTCTCCTTCCTCTCTCTTGCCCTGACTTTGCTCCTTGCTGGGACTCAGTTTCTGCTTCCAGGGGTGGCCCCATGTGAGTCACCCAAATCAGTGCCCTGCCATGTTTCCACCAGCCTTGAATCCATACAACTCTGCACCCACCAGTTCTCTGATCCCCCTGCATGCCACTTCACCTCTCTGCATCATCAGTCTTAGGGTTTATGAGTCTGGAGAGGGCCCTGGCTAGCATTGGACTCATGGACTGGACTTGGGTTGGACTGGGCTGGGATGGCTTCTTGAGATAAGGTGTTTTTCATATGCATATGTGAGTGTCACTGGCTTCATGTCTCTATCAGCCTAGCCTCACACAAACAGTATGGGCATGTGATGGTTAGAGTGTATGTTAAATTTATGATACTTGTGCAGAGGTATCAATCAGATCGCAGCTTGATGATGCCTCCTTGGGCGTGTGATCCTTTTATAAGAGGGACACTGAGAACCTCTTTCTTCCTTGCCCTTCTAAAATCAAAGAAAAATCTCAGTTCAAAAGAAAGCAGGAGAGAATAGAAACTAGAACAAATTGAAAATGGGTCAAAAGAATAAGTAAATGATAAGATGTCAAATTTTTAAAAAATCTTTAACTGTAGTAATGCACTCTGTCTGAGGACAACCCTATTCACCTCCCTAGTCAATGGTCGTAGGTTGTTCAATAGAGGCTTAATGCATGTGAGAACACTGCAAGTGGATTTTGAGCTTTCAATGGCATCCATAGCCTTCTGCAAACCAAGTGCTCAGGATTTAAGCCTTAATACAATTCACTCCTCTAGTCTTGGATTTTCGTATTCCCAATCCTTGGATCACATGGGCTTGTGTGCTTCTTCCTTGTGGACTTAACTGATACCTCACTTAGATGGCAGCTTGTTTTAAGACAAGACTAGACCCTAAGTGCTATTCTTTCTAATAGCTGGCACCATCTGTTTTCTTCACATCACTTTGCTATATCACCCATATCTTTAGTGATTACTGCACGAGGGCACATAGAACAGGATTGGCCATATCCTAAGGAGTGGCATTGCTGGGCCATTGGTGGAGTTATCATGGAGCCCTGGTGATGTTGTGGGTTAGACATTGGGCTGCTAACTGCAAGGATGGCAATTAAAACCCACCAGCCACTCCTTGGCAAAAAAGATGAGGCTCCCATAAAAATTTATAGTCTCAAAACCCTATGTAGGATCACTGTGAGTCAGGCTTGACCTTGATGGCAGTGGATATTTTGAGGGAAGGGACAGTTTTCGTTTTCTAGTGCTGCAAATACAGAAATGTCACACATGAATGACTTTGACAATCAGAAATTTATTTTTTCATGGTTTAGGACACAAGAATTCCAACGTCAGAGCGCCAGATCTAGAGGAAAGCTTTCTCTCTCGGTTGGCTCTGTGGGGAGGTCCTTGTCCCTTTCCCTTGCTCTCTCCTGGTTCCTTGGGGACCTCCTTGTGCCATGGCATCTGTCTTTCCTCAGTTGTACATGCTTGCTTGCTTACTCTGTTCTTTATAGATCTCAAAGGAGATTGATTTAAGGGACCCCCCCCCCCCCCCACTAATACTCGCTCTCAAGCTACATCTTGTACTTCAAGATAGATCTTGAAATGTCCCTTCTGGACGAGGAATTCTGTGCCATTCTTCTTGAATCTGTCATTCTCAGAAGAGTAAACCATACGGGAAAGTGGGGCATCGAAAGAAAAAGAACAAAGAAGAATTGATGCATTTGAATTGTGGTGCTGGTGAAAAGATTGAAAAGACCATCGATTACCAAAAGAAGAAGCAAATCTGACTTATAAGAATGCTCCTTAAAGGCAAAGATGATGAGATTACATCTCCCATACGTTGGGTAGGTATTCAGACAAGACTGGTCCTTGGAAAAGGACTTCATGCTTCGTAAAGTGGACGGTAGAGCAAAAGAGGAAGACTCTTGACAAGATGGACCGACACAGTGGCTGTGTCAATGGGCTCAAACACAAGAACGGTTGTGGGATGGGTCAGGACCAGACAGTGTTTCCTTCTGTTGTACATAGGGTCCCTATGACCTGGAACCAACTGGAGGACCCCTTACAACAATAACAACAACAACAAGGGTGACTCATTAGCGTAACAAAGAAGGCTCATTCCAATGGTATAGGAGTTGGGAGTTATAGTGCATCGTTTGGGCAGCACAGTTCAGGGCATTATGAGCACAAGTGCAGTTGGCTTGACCCTGGTTGGCTGGCTTCTGCTCCAGAACGTGGCCTCTGCCCACACTGCTCTGCAGAGAACAAGGGTTTTCTATCTCTCACCCGTGACCAACACTTGGCATTAGCCAGCTTCCTGATTTTTGCTAAATCTAATGAGCACACAGAGAAAAGTTTCAGGTTGAACTTTGCAACAGAGCTTTCTATCTTCTGGGGAAAATGAAGAAAGGTGTGAGAGGACTTGCTGAGTAGGAAGACTCAGGAAAGTAGGCTTTCTTTTTACTGTTTGTTTGCAATGAATTTGTCACTCAAGACTCCAAGTCCATTCCACTGTGACTCTCTCTCTCTGTCTGTCTGTCTGTCTCTGTCTCTCTCTGTCTGTCTCTATCTCTCCTACTGTTTAGGTTTGAGGGATAAGGCATCTGAAGGGATTTTTTTAAAAAGAAACATACCATGTATATTTACAGCAATATCCTATTAAATCCTCCATCTATGTAGTTCTTTTTCTTGCCCCATATCTTCCCCCTGCCCCCTCAACAACCCATTCTCAGGCTTTCTGGGTTTCATGATATCCCGTGGAATCTAGTCACTTTTCATTTCAAGTGGGAAATGCACTTGGACATTAGGATATGGGCTCCCTGGGCAGCTTGGTTAGACGGCATCCATTCCCTAAGGCCAACACCCTCTGTGCCCTAGGGCTTGACCTGTGGGTGCTGGGAGAAATGCCCAGTCAGGCCCTGGATGCATGTCGCAGGCTCCCAGCTCTCCATCCCTGCCAGAATTCTCTCCAGAGCTCCACCTCCCATTAGTCCATCAGTTCTTTCTGGAGAGACTGTGACTTACAGGGCCCTTCTTCAGTTTAGTTTAAATTAACATTCTTACTGTGGCAAATACATGGGTAGCAAAACGCTTGCCGTTTCAATAATCTTCACATATACAGTTCAGCCACTACCGACGCTCCTTGTGTTGCTCAACCGCCATCACGAACCATTCCTGAATGTTTCTATCCTCTGCGTAGTAGCTCAGTGACCCCTAAGATTGCGTCTTTAGCCACTAACACATTTTATCTCTAAACATCTGTTTATCCCAGATATTTCATATAAGTGGGGTCATATAATATTTGACTTTTTATGACTAGTTTATTTCATTCAGCATATTATTTCCAAGGTTCAACCACATTTTAGCATGTATAAGGACTTTATTTCTCCTTATGTCAAAATAATACTGCATTGTGTGGATAGCATCATATTTTGCTCATCCATTCATATACTGGTGAACATTTAGGCTATTTCTACTTTTTGGCTACTGTGAAAAATGCATTGAACAATGGTGTACAAATATCTATATGCATCCCTCCTTTCAATATCTATGTGCATCCCTCCATTCAATATACCCAGGAGAGGGACTTGGTGGATTAAATGGAATTCCATGAGTAACTGCCAGACTCTTCCACAGTGGCTGAACCTTTTTACATTCCCACCAGCAATGGCTTTGGCTTCCAATCTTTAGTCTTTGTTTACTATGCTGTTCCCTCCTCCTTTCTCTTCTTCTGCTTCTCCCTGCAAGACAGATGAAGCTAAATCCTGGGTCTTTAGGAATATCTGCTGAGGCATAACCTGACTTCTTAAGAACTGGGGAACCCCTGATCCATCAACTATTGGGTTCCATCCAAGGACTTCTATTCTGTGCTCAGAATATTTGCGTGGAAGTTAGGTGGGTCTTCTTGCTATTAAGATAACTTGCTAAAATGACTGAGGGAATTGCACATGTAAAAGGAGGAGAGTAAATGTTTTTTGGTTTTTCCAACACAGAGAGGACAGCCCCTTTCGGAAATACCTGGACACCTGGGAGTTGTGCAGAGAAAAGGAGTGACCTGTTCTGATCAAAGAGGAAACACACCAAGATGGTAGCTTAGTCACACACAGAGGGCACCCCCTTACAGCCAAGAAACAAGAAGCCAAATGAAACAAGCACAGATAACAATCTTGGAACCCAGAGATTGAACTTCAAAAGGAAGGAGAAATTGACTAAAAAGAGTGAAGAAGAGATGGACTGGCTGTAGGCTGGCCGGATGTGGCAAGATCTGGAGACAAAGTGAGCAGTCTGCTTGGATGAGGAGCCCAGGGAGGCAACATCATGGACTTATCTAATAGGGGACAAAGATAGTGTGCAGACAAACGCAGAGTGAAGGAAAGGGAGTAGAACATGAACCAGATCTGTGGAGGGGAAGTGCAGGGAGGGGAGTGAGAACCCCAGGCATCCAGGTAACCAGAAAGCAGGCACAGAATGACTGATCAGTCTGCATCCCTGTTCTCCTGGGTGAGTGGCACTGGCAGAGTGGAGAATCCTTGGAGATTATGCCCCAACTCCCTCCCCCAGCTCTGTGGGGCGTGCGAGAGAACCAATGCCAGAGAGTGAGGGAATATGTTCCTCATTTCTCTCTACTGTCCTCTCAGCAGTCAACTACGCCTTCGCTTCCCAGCCCAAAGATCCATGATGATCACTCTCCTACTGTCAGGCCTGAACAGTAGGCTTGTACCTGCTGATTAGGTCACCCAAGTGCTGCAATACCATGGCTCTTGGCTGTGTTTGCCCTAACCACCACACAGGTGAATTTTAATGCCGAAGCCCCACCATCACCACCTGGTGAAGCTGTCAACTGGTAGTGCAAATTCCAATGTGCTCACCCAGTTGCAGGTGACTCATGTTCTCTTGCCCTGATCACCTGATAATCGGTGATGAATGTCCAACCAACCAACCAGCTAGAATGCTCCCTGCACCCCATTCTAATGACTGGCCAGACAGACTTGTCATCTTACCAGCAATTCCAGTCACATCCTGACAGGTGCCATTTGCACCTCTGAAAAGTTATGAATAGGAGAGCCTAGTGCCCCTATCCAATGTACACCTGGCTGCAACATCCCACATCCTACACCATCCAATTCCTGAAAGCTATCTGCATTTATATAGAAATGCCTTGCTATTCCACCACATACTGAGATGCCAAGTCATGCAGGCATAATGGATCTATCCCTCCTATTTGGGTTTCACCCCCCTTCAGCAGATCCAGGGACGCTCTGCCATGTTTTTCAGAGAACACACTTACTGCTAGCACCAAACCAGAAGGAGCTCACAGTCTCATAAGGTCTCACCCAGCCGGGGAGCAATCCTGACCACTCAACATTGGTCACCCAGTTAGGAGAGGGAAAGAACCTGCTCCCACACCTCTGCTCCATCTGCTCAGGGAGGGCATATGGGCCTAACCATAGAAGACTCACATGTGGCCGTGAACTCATGTCCAGACAACAGTTACCACCAAGGTGAGTCATAGACCAGATCCACAACACAACAGCAATAAAAAAATTACAAAGGAAGAAAGACATTCTAAAGAGAAAAGGAAGAAACAAAAATCCAGATACATCTAAACAAAACCATAAAATCAGCACAAAACACTCAATAAAGAAATTAATTAATGCCTCAGAGGAAGTAGACTGATGAATCACATTAAGAAGCAGAATAAGATCACCCAAACAGATGAGCAAAGCAAAGGGGGCAGGAAGCCTTTCTGAGGAAGAAATGTCAATAGAATCAGCTGATAAGGCATTCAAAGGGCATATATATATATAGGATCCTCGCAGAGATCAAGGAAAACAGAAAAACATCTTAGAAGAATTCAGGAAAATAATACAAGAGCAACATAAATAGACAATTGGAAGCCATACAAAAATAAGCACTAGACACCCAGAAGATTAACAATAGACTGCAAACTCGCTACCCTAGAGGACAGGGTAGGACTGCCCTTGTGAGTTTCTGAGCCTGTTAACTCTTTACAGGAGGAGGAAGCCTCATCTCTCTCCTGCAGAGTGACTGATGGTTTTGAACTCCTGATCTCTCAGAGAGCAGCCCAATGTATAACTAATACAGGTGATTCAATAGAATATCATAGAGATAAGGGAACCAATGGAAGAATCCACCAAAAAGGGGACAAAGTGAAGGACACAAATCTATTTGAGGAACAATAAGAACAAACGATGAGGAATGCCTACAGCTTCCATGGGACGCTATCAAGGGAAAGCATTTATGCACAACTCCAATACAAGAGAAAAGAAGGGAGATACATAGAGAAGTAAATACATTGAGAACTAAAATTTTTTATCGAAAGAAAGCTTGGCTCATACCATGAAATATTTTCACTTAAGAAGTTTAACAAACTCCATTATGGATAGACCCCAAAAGAAAGTCACCAAGACATATCATTCTCAAACATTCCAAAGAAAGAATTCTGGAAGCAGTTTGTGAAAAATGAAATATCACCTACAAAGGAACACCAAAGGAGCAGTGGTAATTTCTCAGCAGGAACCAGGCAGGAAAGAAGGCAGTGGGATGACATATAAAAAGCCTTGAAAGAAAATAACTGCCAACCAAGAATCAGAAATCCAGTAAAATTGTCTTTCAGATATGATGGCAAAATTAGAACTTTTCAGATAAACAAAAATTAAGAGAACTTGTGAAAACCATACAAACATTACAAAATACCTTAATGGAGTCCTTCAATCAAAGAACCCAGAACATAAGACAGTAACCTGAGATGAAGACACAAAGCAACATCAAACAGATGTCAAACCACATAAAGACCTCTCAAAAGCAAAATCAAGCAGCTGAACTGAATACAGAAAACAAAAGATGTCAATTTGTATCTGATCAAACTTCAAAATAAAGAAACAATAACAAAAAATACCTAAACTCACTGCCATTGCGTCAATTCTGACTCCCAGCAGTCCAATAAAACAGAGTACACCTTCCCTTTTGGATGTTCGGGTTTGTAAATCTTTACAGAAGCTGAAAGTCTCATCTTTTTCCCCGTGTTGCTGCTGGTGGATTCAAATTCCTGACCATGCGCTTAGCAACTCAATATGTAATCCACTACACCACCAGGGCTAAATGGTCTGCTTATAGAACACTCATAGGGAGAGGAAGGCAAGGTGATATGAAGATGCAACCG
>NW_022111372.1:54365934-54380493 GCF_000313985.2 Echinops telfairi
CCTTCTTTACAGGCTTATCTTAAACCCATTTAAAGATCCAATTTAATGCTGAAGGCAGTGGGCTTACAAACAATTTATTTTCATACTTCTCAATAATCATTTCTATTATACATTATATCAATAACAATAGGCAGAAGAAATCAGTATAAACCTGGTTCAGCCAGATCCTAAACTCCATTCTTAAAATAGTGAAATTCAATCCTTATCTCAGCTACCCCATTCATATGCAATATGGTCGTAGGCCTCTGGTTACATCAGGGCCAGGCCTTCTTCCAGTCATTTTGAGTAAGCCCCATAGTCTCAAAGGAAAGGTTCAAGGGGTGATTTTGCCCCCTGACCTCAAAATTTACATTTATCACATTTATTTTCACCATTTCAGCAGGATTAACTAAAGGCAACATCTAGCAATGAAAACCTGCACTTGTTCTTTCCAGAAAACAGGCCAGCAAACTGCATAACTGCCCTCTGGCTAGCCAAAGAAGAAAAACTTTAAAAAGGCAGATATCAAACAAGCACCCATTCTCCATCTTCATGATTTGTTTCTCTAGTTCGCCACTTCCAAAGTACAATAATGTGTTAGGCCAGGTTGACCAGAGAAACAAATCCAGAGACATTCATATATGTTTAAGAAAGAACTTTATATCAAGAAGTAATTATGTATCAAGCAAATATCCTAGCCCAGTCCAGATCAAGTCCATCAGTCCAATAGTAGTTGATAAATCCCTCTTCAGACTCATGAAACAACTGCAAATGATGCAGGATGCAGGAAGATTGCAGACTGGTGGGTGCAAAGTCTTGTGGATCCAATGGTGGTGCTGCATCACAAGTCTCTGGCAGGTTCCAGCATGGCTCACCAACAGGAAGGGAACAGCATAGAGAGACAGAGAGAGGGAAGTTTCCCAGGATCCTTGTAATGAGAAGGCCACACCCACAAGGAGGCACCATCAGGCTGTGACCTGGTTGACAGGCGAGACCACCTCTTCACTCTATTTATCAAGTTAACATGAAATTATGTACATACCTTGGAAGATAAGAGTAAATTTTAGAGTAACCTCAAAGAAAATGAATAAATCTACTCTTCAAAATAAAGAACAACAAAAAAAGCATATCAAAATGGCAGTAGTAAATTCATACCATCGATAATCACATCAACTATAAATGTTTTAAACACATCAATCAAGAGATAGAGAATAGAATGGTTTTTAAAAATGATCCACTAATATGTGCCAACAAGAGACACACCTGAGAGATAAAGTCACAAATAGGTTATAAGTAAAATGATGGAAGAAATACATCAAGCAAACAGTAACCAAACGAGAGCGAGAGAGGCAATAACTATTTTAAAATAAAATAGACTTTAAATAAAAATCCATTAGAAGTGATAAAGAAGGGTTTTAAATAATAAAGAAAAGGCCAACTCATCAAGAGGAAGTAACCAGAATAGATATGTATGTGCACAATGACAGAGCTATAACATGTAAGGCAAATCTAACAGAATTGAAAAGAGAAGTAGAAAGTCCAGTGAGACTTATACTTATACTCGTGTATAAGCTGAGTTTTTCAGTAAATGCAGTTTTTGTGGTAAAATCAGGTCCCTCGACTGATATTCGGGTTGGATTATACTGGGGTATATATGGTGGATTGTTGCTTTTGATGGTATTCCACATCAGTCTTAAGTTCTTCTCTGTAGTCTTTTGTTGGTTTGTTGTTGTTGTTGTTGCTCGATTCTCTTGTCAGTTGTAGTCTGAAAACTTGTATTCTTCCATTTTATTACTAGGGTCTTTTATTGTGTTATTGAAATCTATTGTTTAGCTGTTTCTCTTCTAGAATTCCATCTGCTATAGGATTTCTATTGTTTCAAGTCTTTCCTTCCTCCACTGAAGATACCTAAGCGTTACTCTTTTCTATGTTGTTCTATTTTGTTCCTGGTAATTCCAGGGCCCCTTTTTCAGAATAACTCATTTGGTTTGGGCGATTTTTGGTTGTTTCTCCTTGCTTCTATTGATTTTTTGTGTACATGGCGATTGAATGATGCGTCCACGGCATTGTGGTGTAGTTATTAGTAGTGTACAGTCTGCTGAGTTGTGTGTGGATCGTTAACTGTTTAGTGGCATGGAAGAGGATTATAGGGACCAGAAAAAAACAGTGGGGGGGATGGCAAAAAGAGAGTCAGCTAAGTAAGGGAAAAGAGGGGGAGAAGAAGAAGAAGAGAGAATTACTAAAGTGGAAGGAAAGTAAATGCCTGTATGGAGGGACAAAGAGATTTATAAAAATTATGAAAAAATATTATAAAAGGAATAGTAAAATTAGTAGATATAGGAAAAATACATATTATAAGGAAAAGAAGAGAGAACGGAAAGAGAGAGTGGGTGGATAAAGAGAAAAGTGTAAGCAATGAATTTATGTATATATTTGTTTGCATATATAGTTTTTATGTGTGTTTATACATCTGTATATATGTATGTTTACAAGATACACAATTTTTAAAAGAAAGAGGGAGGTAAAATTGAGGTAGAAAGAAAAGAAAAAAGGAAAAAATCAGAAAGGGAAAATAAAAAAGAAGAAAAGAAAGGTGAATATGGCTTGGGTAGGGATGCTAAATTCTGTTTCTATGGTAATATGCTCACCCAGGTCTGTGTCACTGGTGGGGTGTAGCTTGATGTGGAGCCACACGAGTTGCCAGTAGCAGCAAGCAGGGGCTGTCAAAAATAAGCGGACATTGGAGACAAGAGAGATTTCAAAAAAGGAAATGTTTTCATTTTGAAAAGGGGCCATATGAATGCACCAAAATATTTACAAAAATAATGGTGTGGTAGTTACATAATCAGTTATCAATTTGAGAGTGAAGGGGTGGAGTTTAGTCTGTCAATTAGTTGCAGCTTGAGGACCTCATTGGGAAGTGCTAAGGGGATAAATAGCTTGTTGGAGGTGGGACACACCTTCACTCCCTGGGAGACATTACTGACTACGAACCTGATGGAGCTATCCTGATGCAGCCAGAGCCCAGAGCTGGAGGAGCCACATGGAGCCCCACACCAGTGCTGAGATGCTTCTACCGCCACTGATCCACAAGACTATCCACCCACTGCCTGTGATCTTCCTGCATTCAGCATCATTGCATGTGTTTTGTGGGTCTGAAGAGGACTTTATAGATTGGTATCAGACATATGGGCTAATATTGGACTTATAGACTTGATCTGGACTGCGCTAAGATGTTTTCTCAATATTCAATTGCTCTTGTATATAAAGCTCTTTCTTATACACATACATGTGTTTATGAATTTGTATCTCTGGTCTACCCAGACTAACAGAAATGGAAAATGTATTTTAAGAGGGATATCAAAAATTCATAAGTATAGTACATATATGTTTCATGAGGAAAGGAGAGAGAGAACAGTAAGAGATAGTGAGTGGGAAAAGAGAAAGATGTAGGCAAACAAGAAAACAAAGATATTTATATGTGTGTGTGTGTGTGCATGTGTAGAATTAAAGAAAAAATGAAAAAAGAGAAGGAGAAAGACAGAGAAGGATAAGAAGAAAGAAAGCAGAAGAAGAAGAAAGAGAAGGGGTAAAGCAAAGAAATGATGGAAGAAAAATGGCATCATGGCTTGGGTGGGGATCCTAAATTCTGTTATGACAATGTGCACTCAAACGTGTCTGTCAGTAGGAGGACACAGGTGGAACAAGGAGAAGAAAGGTGGCTTGTGTGGGATTTGTGTTTCTGCGGCTGTGTCAGCAGGCCTGCATATTTACTTGGCAGGGATAGGTGTGTCTTCAGGGAGCAGGGTGGATGGGAGGAGGAAGGATGGAGGAGAGAAAAAAGAAGAAGAAGAACACACTCAGACCAGGCGGCGAGGACTTCTGTACTGAGCAGCAGGCTCAGCCTATGATCCATGGAGGCCATCCGAGGCTGTAGAAGTGCAGCAGGGGAGGAATGCCCAGTAGGCTTGCGCTGCTGGTCAGTGGTGAAGGAGAAGCATAGGAGCAGTTAGCAGGAATTGCCAAGTTCACAAGGACCATCTCCTCTCCTTGCTTTTTCCAATTGCCACAAACTCTAGCTTTTAGAAACCATGGTCTAGTTGGCTTCTAAGTCGTTTTTTTTAGCTTCCTGGGAGTGCTGGGTTTCCTCCCTGGGATTTTTTGTTGTTGTTGTTATAAGAGCTGTATGAGCCCCCAATAAATAATTTATTAAAAAAAAAAGAGTCTGGCCCATTAGTTTGTTGAAATCATAAAAGAGACCATGAAGCAGGGAAGCAACAAAACCCACATGGAAGAAGCACACCAGCCTGTGTGTGTGTGTGAGAGAGAGAGAGAGAGAGAGAGAGAGAGAGAGAGAGAGAGAGAAAGTCTACAGTGTGAGGCCTGGATGCCATGACTTACAGTTTGGGCTTTGAAGGTTCATTTGTTGTCATTATTTATTATCTACCAAGTGCCTGACATTGTTCTGGGTGCTGATGATACAGTAGTGATCAGAGTCCCTGCCCTCATGGAGCTCACCTTCTGGTGGGTGAAGATACACAATAAGCAAAGATCCGAGACTAAAACCCTTAGTCACCCTTCATGCCTAGAAAGGAACTCATCCCAAGAGCTCAATGCTTGGCAAACAATCAACAGGCCAATAAGGGGAACAATAACAGTAATGAGGTACACACATGTGGTAGTCACATAATTTCATGTCAATTTGAGAATACCTAAAAGTGCAAGGGTGATATTCAACCTATCAGCTCACAGCCTGATGGTGCTTTCTTGTGGGCATGGCTTTCTCATAAAGAAGGCCCTGGGAACCTCCCCCCAACTCTCTGCCTTCACCTTCCTGCTGGCTGACCTGGTTTCTGCCAGAATCCTGGATCTGTGTCTACTACCAGTGAATCCACTAGACTCTGCACTCACCAACCTGGGATTTTCCTGCATTCTGCATCATGCTTGTGCGTGAGTCTCAAGAGGGACTTGCAGACTTAAGTTGCACTGGGCTGGGATGTTTTCTTGATATTTAATTACTTCTTGATATAAAGCTCCTTCTTGCACATCTATGAGTGTCATTGGAGTTGTCTCTATAGTCAACCCTGTCATAACAGTACACTTTAGAATAAGCAACCTTTTGAGGTAAAAAAAGTCAGCATTTTCCAAAGGGCAATGTTTACAAGGGTTGGGAAAGAATGAGGAATAAGGAATGGAAACAAGGAATACAAAGAGGAAATGAGGATTGCAGTCAGTGATGGGAAATAAAATATCCACAAATTGTTGAGTGGAAAACTGATTTGCTCTGTTAACCTCAACCCAATTCACAATAACAATTTCATTTTATAGATGTGTGGGTGTACTCTGGAAGCAGCAGTCAGTTAGATCAAACAATGATTGCATTGGGCAAATCTGCTGCAAAAGATCTCTTGAAGGAGTTAAAGAGGAAATATGTCACTTTGAAGACTAAGGTGCACCTGACCCAAGCCATGGTTTTCTCAATCCCCCATGTGTATGTGACAGGTGGACAATGAAAAGAAGAAGAAGAAAAAGAAGAATGGATGCATTTGAATTATGGTGTGGTCAAAGAATACAGACAGTATTCACTATGTTATGCTGGGTTCCTGAGAAAAGCAAAACCAGTGATGTTTTTATGTGCATGTATATAGAAAGAGACATACTGAGAAATGGCCCACATGGTTATAGAAGTTGGTACGTTCAGTTTGGTTCAAGTCCATCCATGGGTCCCCTGTATGGACCAGGCTGCTCCTGACTCCTGTGGCTGCAGGGGTTGATGAACAGGAAGCAGAAAGATGAAGCAGGAAGACCACAGGTTGGTGGATGCTGAGCTGGATGAATCTCAGATCAGTCCAATTAATCCAAGGTCAATATTTCACTGTTAGCTCCAGAATTGGCTGGCAATATAACAGGAAGCAGATGAAAAAGATGCAGGATTAAATCTAGCAGTAGAGTAAACTAGTTTCTGCTCACTGTCAATTTATACTGAATAGACCACACCCTGAATGAAACCTCTCTCAATCATGCCAAGGCTGTGACCAGATTGTGGTAGTTATTGTGAGGTGCCACCAAGTCAGGGCCGGCTCACAGTGACCCATGTGCAACGGAACGAAACACACTCAGTCCTGCGCCATCCTCACAATTGTTCTTATGGCTGAGCCCGTTGTTGCAGCCACTGTGTCCGTCCGTCTTGTGGAGGACCTTCCCCTTTTACTGCTCCTCGACTTCACCAAGCACGGTGTCCTTCCCCAGGGACTTCCCCTGGCAACATGTCTGACGCGTATGAGATGAAGTCTCACCATCTTTGGCTCTATGGCGCATTCTGGCTGCGCTTCTTCCAAGATAGAGCTATTTGCTCCTTTGGCAGTCTAAGGTGCTTCCAGCACTCTTCACCAGCACCCTAATCCAAATGCATCGATTCTTCTTAGTCGGCCACATTCAGAGTGCAACTTTCACATGCATATGAGGCGATGGAAAATACCGTGGTTTGGGTCAGACATACTTTAGTTCTCAAAGTAACACCCTTGCTTTTCAATGCTCTAAAGAGGTCTTGTACAGCAGAGTTACCCGATGCAATATGTCATTTGATCTCTTGACTGCTGCTTCCATGGGCATTGATTGTGGATCCAAGCAAATGACATCTTTGACCACTTCCATCTTTTCTCTGTTGGTCATGATGTTACCTACTGGTCCAGTAGTGAGGATTTTGGTTTGTTTGTTTGTTTGTTGTTGCATTGAATTATAACCCATACTGAAGGCTGTAATCCTTGATCTTCATCAGCAAGTATTTCAAGTCCTCCTCACTTTTAGCAAGCAAGATTGTGTCATCTACATTCCGCGGGTTCTTTCCTCCAATTCTGATGCCATGTTATTTTTCTTTATTTATTTAAAAAAATAATTTTTATTGGGGCCTCTTACAGCTCTTATAACAGCCCATAGATCCATTGTATCAAGCACATTTGTACACATGTTGCCATCATCTTTTTCGAAACATTTTGTTTCTACTGGAGTCCTTGGTATCAGATCCTCATTTTTTTCCTCCTCCCCCACCTCCCACCCTCATGAACCCTTGATAAATTATAAATTATTATTATTTTCATATCTTACATCTTCCGTTATCTCCCTTCACTCATGTTTCTGTTGTTCCTGGGTGGGGAGAGTTATATGTTGATCATTGTGATTGGTTACCCCTTTCTCCCCCCTCTCATGGTATTGCTACTCCCGTTATTGTTTCTGAAAGTTTATCTGTCCTGGATTCCATGTGTTGAGAGCTCTTACCTGTACTAGTGTACATGCTCCAGTCTAGCTGGATTTGTAAGGTAGAATTGGGGTCATGATAGTGGGGGAGAGAAAGGGGAGAGGAAACATTAAAGAACTAGAGGAAAGTTGTATGTTTCATTAGTACTATACTGCACCATGACTGGCTTGTCTCTTCCTTGTGACCCTTCTGTGAGGGGATGTCTAATTGTCTACAGATGGGTTTTGGGTTTCCACTTTGTACCCCTTCATTTGCATTGATACGTTTATTTGTTTTGGGTCTTCTGATGCCTGATATCTAATCCTGTAGACACCTTGCAATCACACAGGCTGATGTGCTTCTTCTATATGGGCTTTGTTGCTTCTCAGCTAAATGGATGCTTGTTTATCTTTGAGCCTTTAAGACCCCAGATGCTGTATCTTGTAATAGCAGGCACCATCAGCTTTCTTCACCACATTTGCTTATGCACCCATTTTATCTTTAGTGATTGCATCAGGAAGGTGAACATCACAGACTGCCAGGTTGTTAGGACAAAGTGTTCTTGCATTGAGGGAGTACTTGAATAGAGGCCCAATGTCTGTCTGCTACCTTAATACTTAACATATAAATATATGTACATAAATCTATGTCCCTATTGTTATAGATAAACAGATTTACATATATACATGCTGTGATAGGTAGGTTTACTGTGCCAACCTGGCCAAAAAACACATGTGGGATTAATAAGGTCATCATTTAATTGAAGGGCAAAGAGATAAAGGGCTCTGCGTGCCTCGCCTTTCCGTCTCTTGCTCTCTGATGATTGGACCAGTGTGTGGTTGCATTAGCTAGTTCTTTGCCTCAACTTGCGAGCTACACTACTTGTGGGACACCCAACCTGTGGACCATGTTGCTATAATTTAAGGTTTCTTCGAGACCTGCTTCACCACACTGCTGGTGGATACATCATTTGAGCTGGGGACTGTTAGACCCTGTCAACTGGCTGACTGTTGGTGACCCACCCTGCTGTTTGCTGCCTGTTGCCGGGCTGCTTGTATTGCTCTGAAGAAGACTCAGCTGTCTGCTTCCTTGACTTGCACCCAGCAGCCCTCGTGAGTTGAAGGACTGCCAGTATATTAATTATCTTATGGAAGTGAATTGAACTGAGCCCTCCATACTTCTCAGTAGACTAATTAGCTGCTTATTTCTTCTTGTTGTAGCTATCTATATAAAATCTTAAATGCCCTGGTTTTGTTTCTCTAGAGAACCCTGTCTAACACACATGCCTATATTTATACCTCTATAAATGTCTTTTGCCTCCAGGTTCTTTCCGCTATTTCCTTTTACTTTCCTCTTGTCCCAATATCATGTTTGACCATTCGGCTTTCAATAGTTCCTCTAGGCTACATTGCACTTGATCAAACTCCACCAGGCATTCTAAGCCCTCCTTGCCATCGATTTTAGATCACTTATTTTTCCTTTGTCTTTGGGTTTGTTGGCTTCCCACTTCCTTTTCATAGAATCCAGCTTCTCTGGTTATTTGCTCAGCATACAGATTGAAAAAGTATGGTGAGAGGATACATTTCTGATGCACATTTTTCCTGACTTTAAACCATTCCTGATTCTCTTTTCATAACTCCTTCTTGTTCCATGTACAAGTTCACAGGCACACAATAAAGTGTTCTAGAGTTTTCCACTCTTCTCAAGGCTATCTATAGTTTGTATGATCCACAGTTAATAAAACACAAGTCAACATTTTTTCTGGTATTCTCTGGTTTCAGCCAAGCTCTATCTGATGCCAGCAATGATATCCCTTGTTCCACATCCTTTTCTGTAGCCCACCTGAACCTGACAGCTCCCTGTTAATAAACTACTGCAATTGTTTTTGGATGGTCTTTGGCAAGATTTTACTTGCATGTGATATCAGTGATATTGTTCTAAACGTGAACATTCTATTGTCTTTTTCCTTTGGAATGGATAGAGCTACTGTCTTAGTCCAGGTAGACCAGAGAAACAAATTCATGGACATTCATATGTGTATAAGAAAGAGCTTTATATAAAGAGTAATTTCACATTAAGAAAACATTCCAGCCCAGTCCAGATCAAACTATAAGTCTGATATTAGCCCATATGTCCAATACCGATCTACAAAGTCCTCTTCGGACTCACAAAACACATGCAATGACGTCAAATGCAGGAAGATCACAGGCCAGTGGCTGGAAAGTCTTGGGGATCCTGTGGCATTGTAAACATCTCAGTGCTGCCAGGGGTCTCCATGTGGCTCCTCTAGCTCAGGACACTAGTGTAACTCCACGTGTCTTGTAAGCTGCAGTGTCTCCCAGGGAATGAGCCTGTGTCCTGATTCCAAAGAGCTACTTATCTCTTTGGTGCCTCCAAATGAGGGTCTCAAGCTATGATCTGATTGACAGGCTAGACTCGACCCCTTCACTCTTAATCCTTTCAAATTGATAACAGACTATGTAACTACCACAGCTACCTAACAACAATAACGTGTGTGTGTATACATAAGTGAGAAACACGAGGCTTTCGACTCTCATAAAGATGTACAGTCTCAGAAACTCACAGGATTTCTAGATCCGGTAAGGTCACTGTGAGTAGTAATCAACTTGATGGCGGTTGAGTTCTGTTTTGATTATGCATATACACACGAGGGGACTTCAAGAAGTCTGTGGAAATATTACACATATTTTAATTCTAGGTGCTGACCTGTGTTATGGAAAGAAATAGCAGGGAAGAGCGTGAGGCACCAGGGGCAGGGAGGGACTTGCTACAGCAATCTCTCCAGTGGTTCTCATTTTAGACAAAATAAAAGGCAGCTCACTTCTGTTCACCAGGCTCTGCATTGGGTGGATGATCTCCCACCTCCTTTCCTACCACTACTCTCTCACTCCCTGACATCCTGATTGCTCCTTGAACCTGCCAAGAAAGCTCTCCACCTTCAGACCTTTGCACTTGACATTCTTTCTTCCCACAATGCTCTTCCACTGGGTGTCCTTACGACCTAGGCTTTCACCTCCTTCAAACTCTATTCACATGGCATTCTCTAAATAACCCAATCCTCACTGAGCCCAATTTAACATTACACTTCACCCCAGTGCACCCAACCTCCCTTATCTATGCCTTTTGCTCCCTTTAATAATTAAGCAATGATCCTCTAAGTTGAGTTGCTTTTCTTATTGCATATAAATCCCCGCCCCCCAAAGGGCAGAGATCTTGGGTTGTTTTGTTCAATGATAAATCCTGTGCAAGAGATCAGTGTGTGTCACATAGTAGGCCCTCAACAAATATTTGTTGAATCCATGAATGAGTGGAGGCCATTTCATTGGATGGTGACAATTAATCAAGTCATGTAGGCTGAGCTCTGGGGATGTCCGGAGGGAGGACATTCCAGGGAGAGACAGCAGTCAGTGTAGAGGCCCACAGGTAGGATCACACTGGGGTGTTTAGGCAATAGCATGGCAGTCAGTGTAGCTGGAAAAACACAGAAGGAAGGAGGTATGGAAGAGAGAGGGAGAGAGAACCCCTGGTGACCTTAGAAGAGCACGTTCAAGATATCCCTCTGAAGTGGAGATCCCCGAGGCCAGATGGATCACAGACTGTGGCGTGGAGACTCAAAGGAGCAGCACTGAGCCAGTGGAGTACCTTCTCATGTGACCTGAGATTAGGGGACTGTGGAGCCCAGCGACTGGGGGACTGTATTCCTAGCCTATAGAGGTAAAGGCCAAAAGACCATGGGGCTGAGAGACTGAGGACTGGGGAAAGCCTTGGCTGCTGGCTAAGGAGACCAAGGACTATATCCCTACCATTGCTGATCCTGACTTGTGGGAACCCATTGACTTCCCTAATAAACCCTCTTAATTGTGAAAAGAAAAGAAAAAGAACAGCAAGGAAGGGATCAAAGAGACACGGGGGTGTCAGATCCCTGCATCCCCAAAGGATTCTGGCGTTTACTTTGAATGAGATGGGAAATCATTGGCGAGTTTAGAGATGGGAAGTGACAAGATCTAAGTGATGTTTGAAATGTGTTGCGCTGGCTGTGGTGTTGAAAGTTGTCTAAGGTAGACAGTGGAGATGCTGAGACAAGTTAGGAAATGCCTGCAATAATCCAGGTGAGTGATGCTGGTGGCTTGGACTGGGAGATTGCCATGAAATGTCAGAAGGGCTTGGATTCTGAATCTATTTGCAAAGTAGAGCTGGCAAGACCTCTGTTTGTCTTGGACTATAGTGTGAGGGAGACAAGCAGCATGGGAGAGAACTCCAGGTGTTCACCTGAGCACCCAGAAGGCTGCCGTGCTGTCTCCTGAGATGGGATGAGTGGGCAGGATTGGTTCTATAGGATTAGGAGCTGCATTTGGACTCATTAAGTGTACAATGCCTGTTCCTAAAGTGGAAACCTTGGAGGCTTGAGTCCTCCCAGAGGCTCCTACAAAGAAAGACGTAGGCACCTACTTCTGAAGAACCAGCCATTGAAACCCTAGAGAGCACAGCTCCTCGGCGATGCACACGCGGTCCCCATGAGTTGTAACTGACAACAACTGGCCTATTGGAAATCTAAGAAGATATTTCAAAGAAATAAGGGGCTCTGTGAGTCTATGTCCATGTTCCAGAGGCCCCAGTGGTGCTGTGGGTTGGGCATCGGGCTGCTAACCACAAAGCCAGCAGTTCAAATCTATTGGCCTCCTTGGGGAAAGAGGAGGCTTTCTGGTCTGAGAAACCCTCAGGAGCACTTAGTTCTACACTGTCCTATAGGACCAGTATGCATCAGGACCGACTCGATGGCACTGGCTTGGGTTTTCTACATTCATGGGAGGCAGACATGCTGGTAAGACAAGCGTGGGAGTTTGCAGCATTCGGATGTTTGGTGAAGTTAGGTGACAGAGGAGCTTGTCTGTTCATGGAATGCAGGGAGGGAGGAGAAGGAGTCCACAGGAGAGCCCAGACTCCATGCTAGCAGGGCCTAGGATGGTGATAAGCAAATTGGGAGGAGAACCAGGGGAAGGAGAGGTTCCCCAAATGCCATGAGCAGACTGTCTTCCAAATGCTGCTGCTGGGTGCCCAGGGAAGAGACCCAAGAGCATCCCCCCCCCCCCCAGCAGGTTTAGAGAGCCCCGTGGTCTTACTTCGGAGCAGAGAAAGCACTGCCTTCACAGCGATTGCAACCATCCTTCCAAACAGCCTTCCCGTCCATCTTCTGCATTCTCAGCAAGGGCTCTTAGGGGACCTGAAACCACAGGGGCAGGAGTCCCAGCTCTGTCACCAGAGGCGCATCTTCACTAACAGTTTGAGACGATGTTTCTGTCTGCATCAAAGCAGCCTAGAGATGCCTGCCCCAGAGGACGGTGAGCAGGTGGTCTAAACAGCGAGTACTCAGGGCCCATCAAGCAGCACCTTGCAAGAAAGGCATGGTGCTCTGCTTCCGTCAGGATGGCTGTTACGGCTGGTTCGGACTCACAGCCGCCCTGCGTGTCAGAGTAGAACTGCTCCCAAGGGTTTTCTTGGCTGTCACCTTAATCAAGCAGATTGCCAGGCCTTTTCCCCGTGGCACCACGGTAGTGGATCACAACGCCCTTGCACCTGCTGTGGGTCTTTCTGTAAAGGGGACAGCTGTGGAACCCCCACGGGACAGCTCTGCTCACGGAGTTGCCTCGTGTTAGAATCTGCTTGCCAGCAGCACATTGGACTTTGGGTGGTGCGGAGATTGAACCAGCTCTCTCAAGGCACATGGGCAAGGGAGAGAAGGGCTTTCCTATGGGAAAATGCAACTGAGAAGGGCCCTCCGAGGGATGCAATCGACAATTAGGAGACAGGACTTCTGGGAAAGGGAGGCATAGACAAAGACATCTGAGAGGATTTCATGTGTTGCCAACCCACTGCCATCAAGTCTACTTCTCCCCAGTGATCCTGTATAGGGTTTCTGAGGTACTGTAAATCTTTACACGAGCAGACAGCCTCATCTTTCTCTTGCAGAGCGGCTGGTGGGTTTGAACCACTGGCCTTGTGGTTAGTTGTCCGACACTTAACCTAGCCACACTGCTAAGGCTCCTTAGAAGTAGGACTCAGTGCTCAATGGAAAATGCTAACAGAGACAATTGGTGACGTTGAGTAAGCTCTGTAGATTGACGATGAACATTGTATCCAAGCTTTTCTCCTGATTCTGGTAACTGTACTGGATTCTGTGAGCAAGTGATCCTATTCTTAGGAAATATCCTTTGAAATAGTCACAGTGAAAGGGGCATTGTGCCCCAACTTACTCTCAAATGTTTCAGATTTTTAAAAGACATGCTTATATGGAATATGGATTATAAAGCACACGTGACAAAATATTAGCGGTTTAGGGATTGAAGGCAGGTGGAAGCTCTTGCCATTGAAAAAAAAATTTAAATTATTTCCAAATCAAAAGTTTGTTGTTGTTGTTTTCAGGCCTCAAAACTATACTCAGTTCTTTGCTGTGGTGCGAACCTTGTTCATTGAGGATCTGCGTGTGTGTGACGAGGAGGGTGGCGTTTTTAAAGAGGGCATAGACTCCGTGTGAAAACCCCTGTGCGCCGTGACACGTTGCAGTGGGGAGGTGCAGCGCAGCCCATTCCGGCTCATGGGCACCCCACGTGTGAGTGGACTTGCACCCACAGGGCTGCCTGGTCTTGATGGAAGCCGACCCCCAGGTCTCTCTCTCTCCAGAGGAGCCCCTGGGTGGGTTCCGGTGACCCACTTTTCACTTAGCACCTGAGCGCATAACCATCGTATCCATCAGGACTCTTCGTGTAAAAAAAAAATCATGGAGCTGCTGTATATTTATTATTGCATTCATTCCATTTGTTGCTTGACTTACTATTCCTACGACTGCTACACATATTACTATTGTGAATATTCGTTTCGAGTCCTTCTCTCATCGCACCCTGCCGCATCGTGCTTCTTGCTCAGTGCTGTGTTCATCCCTTCCACGTGCCTGTCCTCCATCCAGCCAGGAAGAAAGAGCGGTCCCAGTAGGAGCCGAGGCTCCGGAAGTTCTCTAGCTTGCTCGGAGGTCTGCAGTGCCTCCCTCTTTCCACTCGGGGGCGCTCGCAACCCCTCCATGGCCTCGTTGCTGGCTCCCCAGATCCTAATAGGCACTGAAAAGCCTGCCTTGGGCCCCTGTGCATTGAAAGGAACGTACTAGGCAGTGGTGAAAAGAGCCGATACTTCCGGAATCCAGCTCATTTCCCGTGTCTGCCTGTCTCTCTCTCTCTCTCTCTCTCTCTGACGTTACCGTTTTGTTTTGCTTTCCTGCTCAAGGGTGACATTGAAAATGCATACAATTTAGTAACTGCTGCCAGAGACAGGATGGA
>NW_022111372.1:54382615-54390680 GCF_000313985.2 Echinops telfairi
AAAGTAATATCCTTGTTTCTCAATATTCTAAAAAGTCCTTGTGTAGCAGATTGACCCAAAGCAACTTGTTTTTGATCTCTTGGCTGCTGTTTCCATGAGCATTGATTGTGGATTCAGACAAGCTGAAATCTTTGAAAACTTCAACCTTTTCTCCATCTTTCACGATGTTCCCTATTGGTCCAATTGTGAGGATCATGGTTTTCTTTACACTGAGCTGTAATCCATACCAAAGGCTGCAATCCTTGATCTTCATCAGCAAGTGCTTCAATTCCTCCTCACTTTCAGCAAGCAAGCTATGTCATCTGCATATGGAAGAGTGTTCATAAACTTTCCTTCAGTCCAGATGCCTGCAGAGTACCTGGGACATGGTAAAAAAACACAACTATTATTACTAATGATCATCACACTAAAATAAAAGGCAAACTGACTGCCATCAGGTTCGTTCTGACGCATATGCTCCCTACAGGGTAGGGTAGAGCTGCTCCTTAGGGTTTCCAGTGCTAGGACTCTGTACAGGAGCAGGCTACCTCATCTTTCTCCTTGCCCAACACATGACCCACTGCAACACAAGGGCTCCTGTGGCCATCACACAGGCCAGCTGAATTCCTGAGAAGGAGGCGTTCAAACCCAAACCAAACCCATGGCCCTGGAGTGGGTTCTGACTCAGAGTATACCTACCCCCATGGGATTCCCAAGGTTGTAAATCATTATGGAGTCTGACCGCGGCATCCTCCTCCTGTAGAGCAGCTTGTAGGTTCCAACCAAGTGGTTAACCTCTGCACCATCAGGCCTTCTCAGGAGTCCAGTGGCTCTTAAACTCATTTGCACATCAGCATCACCTGAAGATCATGCTGGCACAAATCCGCACGTCTGATTCAGTAGGTCTGAGCAGGGGTCTGAGAATGTTCATGTTGAATAAGTTGCCCAAGGATGATGCTCTCCTGGAATCACATGTGTAGAGCCCTTGCTTTGCACTTAAAAGGAACCCCTCCAATTAAAACCCATATTCCCCGACATGGACTTCTCCTTGACAGAGAGTGGGAAGGACTAAAAGAGTTGTGTGTCTGAAGTGCCCGGAAGAGTGCCTTGCAAACCTGCTCAGTAATTGTTACCCATTCACTGCCACGGAGTCAACGGAGAGAAGAACCACCCGGTGGACTTCCAAGACTACAGAGCTTTATGGGAGTAGAAAGCCTCCTCCTCCTTCCAATGAGTGTTACAACTATTAGTAATAAAATGGAGGGTAATCAGGAACTTGGCAAACTAAGACAGCGTGTCTTAATTACTGTTCCCTATTTTATCTCGGGGCTCTAATACCCATTGCACCGGCAACACAGAACTCACAGGCATGATTGATGATTCAAGGGTTTGTTAAAGAAGTTAGCAGGTTGTAACACTACTGAGAAGTGCTCAGGATATATATATATTTTTAAATCAGAACTTCTTGCAAAGTTCTTTTAGGTCTGCTTAATAAATGCCCAAAGGGTCACACCACTTTGCTGTAAGCCTCAAACCAGAGGCGTTCGCTCAATCTCTGTGGGTCAGCAAACCCAACTCCCTGAATTAAGTGTCTAGAGGAACCCCACTCCCGTGAATCTCAGTCCTAGGGCACTCAGCTACACTTCCATCGGCCAGCAAACCCAGGTTCTCCAGTAAAGTGCACAGAGGCACCCCACTCCACAAGCCAGCCTCCTGTACTCCGCTTGATTTGCTGCAGAGACTGGGAAATCCACCACTCTGTCCCAGGCTCTGGCTCCAGGTTCTGCTGCTGCCCCTCTGATGTCACAGCTATCATCTGAATCTGGGAGGTTCACAGTGCAGGGAGCTTGGGTCCAGAGGCTGCACTCCGTTCCTGGCTCTTGCTGGTTATGAGATCCCTCCTCCTGCTTCTCAGAGGGCTCATTTTATGCACAGTGGGATGGAACTCCAAGAAATCCTGTTCACAATTACTCACAGGGGAGTCTTAGCAATATCTTTCCCCACCTTACCAGCTCCATGCAGGAGAAGGTCATTTGATGGGAGATAGAGATTTTGGCTAGAAGAGCCATGTTACATAATGCGCCGTTCCTACAGAAAGAAAGAACAAATAAAAGTAAGCTAGAAGAATTATGCATTAAAATTGTGTTGGTAAAAAAATATTGCTTAGACCATGGGCTGCCAAAAGAACAAACAAATGGATCTTAGAAGAAATTCCACTGGACTGTTCCTGAGAAGCGGCCACAGAAAGACTTCTACATCGGGCACGTCTTCTGGATGGACTCCCAGCTGAAGAAGGGCTGCATGCTCTGGAAGGGGCCAGTGAAGGCCAGGGGAGCTTCCATGAGCAGGGATGACGCAATGGCCCCGACAATGGACTCCCGATAGCTCAGGACAGTTAAGCTTCCGCTCTGTGAGGGTCATCACGGGTCAGAGCTGCCTTCGACAGCAACGGAAAAACAACAGCCACGAAGGAGAAGGGCACTTTAGGCCTTGGGGCAGGAGCTCCATGGGAGGGACTCGGTTTCAATCCTCTCAACCAGCCTGTGGAGAAGGAACGTGGGAGGAGCGCAGTTGTTGGAATGCCTCCGGTAGACCCCAGGTCTGGTCCGTCTGCCTCCACGGGCATCTGGTTCTTCCCTTCCTTCCCTCTGGTCCTGTGATCTGGAAGGGGCTTGTCCTACGTATTCCACAGCGCAGCTTCCTCCCCTGGGGTGCACCGCACCCACAGCAGAGTTAAAGATGGTTAGGCCTGAGTGCCCTACATGGAGGAGAGGAGATGTAGTGTGCAGGAGAGAGGTGCATCGCAGGCTGAAAGGGGCAGAAGGAATGGACTGAGGTGGGAGTCATGGAGCAGGGAAGGTGGCAGTGGGCATGTTTGCCAATGTCCTAGCCTAGTCCTGGTTAACCCACATCACTGGAGAACCCAGGTTGAATAGGTATATTGTCATAAATAGCCCCTTACCTCTCCACCATTTATATGCACCCAGAGTCTTGGATGAGGTTGATTCAACACCCCTGCATTCCATCCCTCAATGACTCAAACTCATTTCCTAGATACTGTAAATGAGGAATGAATACAAGATTTGTACAGCCCTTAGGCCAAGACACAGCCAGAGACAGCTGCTTGTGTGCAGTGAGGACTGAGCTTGGGTGCCCTGGGATCATGCACATGACTCCTGAAAGATGAGCCAGGGCTGGAATGAGAAGATGCTGCCACTGGCCAGGAGCTAACTACCCATAGGTCCATGCTTCTGCCAGAATGTCTTGATGACTAAGAAATTTGAATTTGAACTTGATCTTCCATATAGTTATTGAGGTGAGTCCTAGAACATATTCAATGAACAGCTTATTTTTTGCTTGATTTAGTGGTACAGGTGGTTCAGTAGCAGAATTCTCACCTGCCATGCAGGAGACCCAGGTCTGAGTCCTGGCCAATGCGCCATCAGATGCTCAACACCTGGCAGTGGAGCTCCCAGACTAAGACTAGGAAGAAAAGCCTGAAGGTCTGGATTTGAAAACCAGCCAATGAAAACCCAATGGCTCGTAAGTCTACTCCCAAATCCTTCATGGCAATCACAAAAAGACAAAGATTGTATGAGTCAATCGCTGTAAGGATGGGCTCAATCCCATCCTGGGGCTGGTGCGGGCACAGGCAGCGCTTTGTCCTGTTGTGCATGGGGTCAGCAGGACAACTCAGTCCTGGGTTGGCTCAGAGCCGACTCGATGGTCCTGAACAACAACAGCTTGGTTTGAACTGTTAGGTGTTTTGAACTAGGATACCTGGTCCTCCTCTGTACTTCTCCCTGGATGCTGCCAACCTCAGGGAAGACCTAATCTGCAGCACTTGAGTAGCGCTGGAGTCTGCAGTAGGCATTCAGTACTTGAAAATGCTTCGAGGCTATGCACAGCCTTGCTTGCAGAGTGTGAGGAGGACTTGAAGCTCTTGCTGTTGAAGATCATGGATTGCAGACTTCAGTATGGATGACAAGTCAAATCCTCCCAACTGGACGAGTAGGTAAACCTCATGATAAATGGAGAAAAGTTTGAAGTTGCTAAGGATTTTGTCTTACTTGGATCCACAATCAATGTTCATGGAAGCAGCAGTCAAGAGATTAAAAAAAAAAAAAAAGTACTGCGTTAGGGAAATCTGCTACCCAAGACCGCTTTAGAGTACTGAAAAGCAAGATGTTCCTTGGAGGACTAAGGTGCACCTGATGCAGGCCATGGCATCCTCACATTGCATTATATGCATGTGAAAACTGGACATTGCATTAGGAAGACCACAGAGTCATGGATGCATTTGAATGGTCATGCTGGAGAAGAATATTGAAAGGGCCATGGACTGATTAAAAGGACAAACTGATCTGTATTGGAAGAAGTAAGGCCAGAGTGCTCCTTAGAGGCAAGGATGGCGAGACTGTCTTACACACTTTAGACTTGTTGTTAGGAGAGACCAGTCCCTGGAGAAGAGCATCATGTTTGGCAAAGTGCAGGGGCAGCAAAAAAGAGGACGGCCTTGGGTGACATGGATGGACACAATGGCTGCATCCATGGGCGCAGGCATAGAAACAATTGTGAGGATGGCACAGGACCCTGCGGTGCTTTGTCCTGTTGTACATGGGGTCAGTATGGGTCGGAGCCGATGCTATGGCACCCAACAACAATACATGCTGTGGACATGCATAGATAATTAGTTGAAATATTGAACCTAAGGAGCTGGTGGGTAAAGCAATTGGGGGTGACATCTAAGAGGTCAGTTTCTTTTAGGGTAAAGCAATATTCTATAGGTGACCGTGGTGATGGATGTATAGCTCAGTGAATTACTGAAAGCCACTGACTTGCACACCTCAGTGAGTGGATTGTATGGTCTGTGAATTGCTGTGGGTAGTTGCCATAGAGCCCGACAACAGAATGAAATGTCGCCTAGTGCAGGGTCAGTTTTACCATCACCAATCTGTATGAGCCCATTGGTACAGCCACATATATTTTGTGTGCCTTCCAACCTAGGGACTCATTTTCTGGCACTATCTCAAACAGCACCTTGTCATGAGCCATAGGATTGCCACTGGTTGGTTTTGGGAAGCCCATCTCCAGGCTTTTCTTCCTAGTCTTAGTCTAAAAGCTCTGCTGAAACCTGACCACCATGGATGACCTACTGGTATTTGAAATACTGGTAGCAAATTGTCAACATCAGAGTCACATGCAAGCTACCAGAGTAGGGGCAACGCACAGACAGGTGGGGGGATAAATGAGTTCTGTCTCTGTCAGGCTGTTTAAAAGCAGCAAGAAAGCACTTGTGGAACTCATAGGCATGCTGCCTTGCCTCTGATGGCCACAGTTTCATGTGCCAGGTGCTATGCATGACCCCTGGGTTACGTGGAATCTCTAATCCCTGCCTCTGCCCTGAGAGGCACGTAGCATCACCCTCATCTTTTCAGAAGGGAGCCCGGCTGCTTTGCCTGGGCTCGCCCAGCTTACCTGGTAATGAGCTGGATTTCAGCTCAAGTGACTGGCACCTCGTGTGGACGTGAGTGAAAGACTGTCCCCCTGCTCAGCCATGAGGAAAAGCTTGAGAATGGACCTTCCCCAGGCCACAGTGTCCCTCAGCATCGCCGGAGAGGAGATGTCCGCCCACACTCCCATCATGGATGGATTTTGCCTTCGTTAAACTTGGTGGTATCATTCTGTGATGAGAAGACCACCCTGATCCTCAGGGTTCCATGTGCCTAGTAAAGTGTACGAGGTCCTGACTGTCTGCCCACCACCCCGACCAGAAGCTCTTCAGCTAGGGTGCCTGCACCCACCTCAGGCTCTTGCCATGAAGGGCCAGGGAGTCCCAGAGCACGCCCCTGTTTTGATCTGGCCCGGATCCTTTTTCTCTTTCAGCACCCAGGTTCAGCTGAACCTGACCTCTTCCCTCTGCTCCTCCCCCAGGTGACTCCTGGACCCAGAGCTCTTGTCCGTTGCAGAGGATCCTGGGCAGCTGTAGCATCTCCCGGTCCTGGTTTTACTCATCGGCTGATTCCTGAAGAGGCTCTGTTTCTAGTATGGGGGTTACCCCCCCAAAACCCAGAAACAATTTAAAAGTGATGTATTTAATGTATCACCTTCAAAATACTCTCCATGAGACTTAGTACATTTGTCAAATCTGCAATTCCATTCTTGGAAACATTGTTCAAACTCACCCGTTTGGATGGCTGACAGCACCTCCCTCGCTTTTTTCTTCACCGCTTCCACATAATCAAATCATTGTCCTTTCTTGTCTCTCTTCATTCACAGAAACAAAAAGAAGTCGCATGGGGTGAGGGCAGATGAGTAAGCTGTGTGGGGCAAGAGCGGCATGCTGTTTTTGCCAAAAACTGGCACACTGAGATGGCGCAAGCAGGTACATTACTGTGGAGGCAAAAGCAGTCCCCTATCTGCCACAAATCACACCTTTTTGTCACGCCTTATTATGCAATCTTTTCAACCTTTAAATAGAAAGTTTGATTAACAGTCTGACATGGTGGAATGAACTCCAAATGCTCTACGCGTTGACATTTTCATCCCTTTGGGAAGTTGATGGATGTCCAGAATGAGGTTTGTCATCAATCTACATTTCACGGTTTTTGAAATGAGGAAGCCACTCGTGCACTTGAGTTTTTCCCATAGCACTGTCCTTGTATAAGCTGTGTTCAACATCACAACAGTTCCTGCGGTGTTTTTCCTGAACAGGAAACAAAATTCCATAGCAGCGCACTGTTCTCTTAAATTAGCCATCACACACACACACACACACACACAATGAGGTTCGAGAGAAAACTGCTTTCACAAAAAAGTTCACTGTGACCAGAGAGCACCTTCCCAGGCAACGCCATTGGGTGCACTAACTCAGAGTGAGTTGCTGGTGCTCGCCTATCAGGAAAGATGCAACACTACAACAGCTCTGCCCAGTGGAGCTTTTTGCTTTCTTTCTTTAAAAAGACAAAGCCTGCTCCAGATCTGATTGCCTGGTAGGCTGCTTCTCTGGATTAGAGAAGCCCTGTCACTCTCTAGCTCTCCTTGTGTCCTCCTGGCATTGCTTCAGATAAGGTTCAGGAGTTATCTTAAATAAGAAGTAAGCAGAGGAACATCTCTTTGCCCTTCCTTCCTACAGCAAGGAATGCATAAGAGACGCCCGAAGCTCCGACAGCCTCTGTGGACCGTGAGGCAAATGCCAGGATGAAAGCATGGATTCAGGAGGTGAAGCAGAAATAGTGAAGGGACCTGGTGCCCCAGTGACCACGAAGGCACCACCCTGCTCCTGGACTGTTCGTGGGACTGTTTTAAACGAGAGTCAAAGAAATGTCCTTACGTGCAAATTGCTGCTCTCTGGGGTATTTGGCTGTCATAGCAGCTGAACTTCGTTTAAACCGAGAGCTCGACGTCCTGAGCGGACTACTGGCCAAGACTCTTCATGTCTTTCTGATTGTGGGATGGAGACTCACCTGCTGCCCCTTTGAGAATCACAGTGCTTATTTTCTTGACTTCTTCTTCACCTTATCGTGGTTTGTATAAATCCTTATGAGAGAAATGCACGGTACCTAGGGATCTCTGGAATGCAAGTGTCTTTCAGAAGGTGGCTCCTGCTTCTCTTATGGACCTATAGCCAGGGCGGGTTGATGTTAGCCACTACGGATAGGTATTGTTGTAACAGTTGATAAATTGTCAACTCTACAGTGCAGGTTGTTTCTACTCTAAACTTCCTTGTACACCCTCACTCTCTCTTTGGTTACTCCCTGAAATTCCTAAACTCACACAATCTATCAACTAAAAGATGGCTACCTGGAAGGAGGGTCTAACTCACCTGGCTAGGGTTGGGTCTGGCCGGTTGGTGCTCACGTGACAACAGCGGGTCTGGCATCCTATATCTTGGTGTGGAGAGAAAAGGGCCCTGACCTGGGTGCTGGTGGGGGCCTGTTGACATTTAGTGCCATGTGCTTTCCTGCCTGGTTGTGGGTGCTCTGTAGACTCTGATGACCTGTGAGCAATGGCCTATTCTTTGGGCTCAGAAATGTTCCAGAAAGTGGTGTCTGCCCCTACCACCTGCTCCTGATTTGGTTGGCCT
>NW_022111372.1:54391682-54392636 GCF_000313985.2 Echinops telfairi
CAGCAGTGCTATCAGCTCCCTATTCTCCACTCCCCTGCCCCAACGTCTTCCCGTTCCCTCAGGGAACCATTACTCCTGTTACAGTTTCTAAAGGGTGATCTCTCTTGGCTTTTATGTACCAAACAATCTTAAATATACACATGAACACATGCAAATCTAACATGATTAATGAAGTAAAACAAATAAGAACCATAATAATAAGGGGAGGAAATATTAAAGGACTTGAGGATAATTAAGTAGTTCATCAGTTCTATGCCGCAGCCTGGACTTATCATCCCTTCCACGTGGCCCTTCCGAGAGGGACTATCCAATTACATCACTGGTGGGCTTTGAGTCTCCACCACACCCATGCTGCTTCACATCGATTTGGCTGCTTGTTTCTGAACTTCTGATGCCTCTTCCTGTCGACACCTCATGCTCACACAGGCTGGTGTGCCTCTTCCATGTGGGCTTCGTTGCTTCCCTGCTAGATGGCCACTTGTTTAACTACAAGCCTTTAAGACACCAGACGCTGTATTTTTTAATACCCGGGCACTATCAGCTTTCTTCCCCACATTTGCTTATGCACCCATTTGTCTTCAATGATGGCGTTAGGAAGGTGAGTATCATACAATGCCACATTATTAGAACAAACTGTTCTTGAACCTAGGCAAGATTTAAGCAGAGACCCAAAGACCATCTGCTTCCTTGTTCTATTCTAATTGCATATATATTTATGCTTAAACAAATACACACACTTTTTTTTTCTTTCCTCCTACCCCACTTTTATGTTTACCCAACATTCACATCTCAGTAATTTCTCTCAGATAAAACTCGATTGATTAAACTCTACCAGAAAATTTTAGAACACTTACTTTCCCCTGTACAGGTCATTGTTGGTTCCCTGCTCACCTCCCTCCCCCCTTCCCATGGCCCCCAGGAACTGTTGGGCCAGCTGCTGTCTCGATAAGATTG
>NW_022111372.1:54394602-54395895 GCF_000313985.2 Echinops telfairi
ATGCATATGCTTCGCTAGTGCTACTGCCAAACCATTTCTTACACAGATCCATCAATTGACGTGCCCATTGGCAAAAAGTTCTAATGGCCCTCTTTCCTTGTCAGCACTTGATACTGTCTGCCTTTTTCATTCCAGCCATTCCAGAGGACATGGGAGAGCAACACCTTATAGGCATTGCCCATTTGGATATCTTCTTTTGTGGAAATCCTGTTCAAGTCTTTGGACTAATTTTTTTTTTTTGAGCTATTTGCCCTTTTCCCCTTCTTATTGATTTGCAGTTATGTATATATTCTAGCTATGTCTTTTTTGATGAATGCATGGGAACTTTTAAGTACCTTATTCCATTCTGTGACTCGTCTTCATTCTCAAGGATGTCTCTTTGGATGAAACAGAATTTTAAGGTAGCACAATTTGTTCACCTTTTTCTTTATGGCTAAGAATTTTTGGTCTTGTCTAAATATATGTTGCCTACCTTTTCAGTTCCCTTCTAGAAACTTTATCGTTTTACATTTCATATTTTGATTTGTGGTCCATCTCTCATTTTGAATGATCTATGGGACACTCATGTAAAAATCTGTTTATAATGTTCTGGCCTGAGGCCTAACCAAGTTTCCCCCCCTTCCCTACAGTTTAATCTACACTGTATTTCCCAGAATATAATTCATGTGTAAATTTAGAAAAGGTTGTATTTTGTTTTATTTGGTACTTTCCCAAGAATTGAATCATCATTTCAGAAAAGCATGTCACAGACAGCAAAACTTCCCAAGGGACACGAGTAATCTATATCATGTGGCTACATCAGTCTCCATTTCTAGGTGATTCTGTGTTTTAAATAGACACAAATGCTTACTGACTCATATTTCAAATGAACATAGCAGGATACAACACGAACATACAAAAATCAGTTGGGTTCTTATATGTTAAAGAAGATGACACCCAAAAGGAAATTAAAAGAACAATACCATTTACAATAACTACCCAAAAGATAAAATATCTAGGAACAAATCTTAACAGAGAAGCAAAAAAGTTATACAAAGAAAAAAACACTTTTATAAGAAACTAAAAGAGACTTACACAAATGGAAGAATTTTCCATGCTCTTCGATAGAAAGATTAAATATGCTGAAAAAACTTGTCAGTAATACTAAAAATGCTATAAATTCAACGCAATTCCAATCCAAATTCCAGCAAAAATCTTTAAAGAAATGGAAAAACTAATCTTCAACTATAAATGGAAAGAAATCCAGCATAAACAAAATAGTCTTAAAAATAACCAAAATATTTGTATGTATTA
>NW_022111372.1:54396676-54398667 GCF_000313985.2 Echinops telfairi
GACATGGAGCCACGAAACATGGAGGCACGGAGAAATCAATACATTGTCCCATGCCACACAGTTGGTCAATGGCAAACCCAAGAGTGCAACCCAGGCAGCCTGACTGTCTCCCATTAAATGATAGCCCACGAGGAAAACAGTGCCGAGTGCCTGGAAGCTGGCATGGAAAATGGCAGCTCCTGGCTATGATTATGTGCCCACTGGCTGTGTAGCTCTGAACACCTTTGTTTGTTGTTGCTCTGTCCTTTCCACTCCCCTCAAGAAATATTTACATGCCTTTGGTTTAAGTCCATGTCATATTTGCTGGAATGGCTTTTAAATAAATTGGTTTGTAATATCACAACTGCCTAAATCTGGCAGGTTTTGTCGCTAGAACGCTAGTCAAAGTAATGGTCATTTTCGTTTACCTGCACATGATATAGGGAAGTCTGTGTTTGCACTTGAATTCATGCTGATGTTGACCTCTAAATGCTAATCCCGTAAGCAACAAAAAGTACACTATGTTCAAAATAGTTCCAAGCCCCGAGCCACTTATGCCTGGAAATACTTGACACAGGCAGCACAAGGACTCCCTTGAGTGCCGCGTGTAGGAGGATTTGACCTGCATGTCTCTAGACCCTTAAGTGTGGCCTCTGATGTAGACTAAAGTCGGGCCTGGTAAATACAGCGGCTTCCAGTGCAAACTAGACTTCTCTTCCCAGCAGGTGTGGCTGCTGAAACTTTCCATTTTCCATTTTTGAAAGCAGCTACAGGCTTGGAGAATTTCGGGGAGCTCTCTGCAACATTCTGCCAAGGTGGTCCCCAGCTGTGGAGAGTTGTGGGTCATGAAAGTCAGCAGCACCCTGGAAGGAAGGACTAGCTTGCAAGATGAGCCTCTGTGTCACCCAGTGGGCAACCTACGCTGGGTTCCTGGGCTCTTCTTGCTGCCTGCCCATGAGGGAAGGGAGCTGAACTACAAGAAGCCCTACAGCGGGGTCAGATTAATGTAGGTACTTTGCTGGTAACAAGAAGTTTGGAGGTGTCATTCACCAAGAGACATGTCAGAAGAAAGACTGGGAATCAACTTCTGAAAAATAGGCCTTTGAAACGCCCATGGAACACAGGAATTCTCTGATGCATCTGGAGTAGCCATGCGTTGGAATCAGCTCAATGGCAGTCTAGGAAAAGGAAAGCAAATTCTAGCAGAAGGACTTTGAAGACAAAGAACCACCCGTCATTTACATGTGAGGGCATTTGATGAAAAACTCCCATTCAGGGATGATGTTAGAAAAACAAGTATCTGTAGTCTTTCCACTTTCCAATGTACATTGTCCATCTAAGTAGCAGGTCGTATTCCTCTGATTTACTTGGTTTCATGACCTCTTTTTCCTCTCTGCAAAATGAGTAAATTGATTAAATCTCTCTCTGGATTTTTGCCAGTGAGTGAAGTGCTAGAGCTGGAATTCATGTTTGCTTTCTGCAGTCGGCCACCCCAGAATCTTCATGGAAGTGGGTAGAGCATGAATGAAAATTTGGTAAACAAAATTCTTTCTTTGGTTTAGCATGGACGGATCCTCATCTCTTCAGACTATTCCATGGCTCCCAAACTATAATTATTGGTTGCTTTTTTCAGTGTCCCTCTGAACTGAGAGCCTTTGGTTGTTCTAAATTCATTTGGGAGCATGCTGGATCCAGGAATTAAAGGTGACTCTTCATTCCTGTAAGTCAGAGACAGCTTGTCTATGGAAACAACCCAAGGTTCTCCACATGGTGTGTGGTAAAGTGGGTCAATCAAAGCTACAGGCTCAACACCCCCCAGGGGGAGCTCACAATGACCCAAGGAAATAGTCAATCTCCCAGTGGCCTAAAAGTCCAGCTCTGGGTACCGTTCCTTCCCATAGTGCTTCTTTCTGTCCTGGAGAATAGAAATGAAAATAGGCCATTTGAGCCTGGGGAATGGAAGGTGGTTTTATTGGCCACAAAATATTCTTGAGATCATGAAGTTGGATAAT
>NW_022111372.1:54399389-54401694 GCF_000313985.2 Echinops telfairi
AGAAATAGCAATCCCTTATCAGGCTGTGATGGAATGACATGATACACATAAAGCACACAGACGGTGCAAACATGCAGGAAGAGCTCCATAAATATTAGCTATTTTTATCAGTCTCGTTGAATCTATACCAACTGTTCACTCAACATCTCCACTTAGATATTTAATTACCCAACTGTTGTCAAGTCCACACTATCTCAGGGCAATCCTGCATATGTCAGAGTAGAACTGTGCTCTAGCATTTTCAATGGCAGCTTTTTTTTTTTGGTTAGGAGTGGGAGGGTGGGGACTAGAATGCCGGGTCTTTATTCATAGTCTGTCTTAGCCTAGTAACTCTCCTGAAACCTGTTCTGCATCACAGTGACCTGAAAGCCTGCATTGACAGATGGGTGGTGTTGGTATATGAGGTGTATTGGCCAGGAATAAAATCGGAGTCTCTTGAACCGCTGGCCCCATCTAGTTCCCTTAACTCAGCTTGTGTTTATCGTCACCCATGAAATGCATGTTACACAAGGGAAAGGGCCTTTTCTATAGATTCACCAATCCCTATCAATTTCAAGAACAGTTATGCTAAATAGTGTGTATTAGTTGAACGAATAAATGGACAAGGTCAAGGAGTTACTCTGGAAGGCACATTTGCTGGAGGGAGATGTTCTGTCTGAGCCAATTAGCTGAAGAAAATGAATGGAGGGCAGCCATCATCCATAGGGGTTCAGCCATTGGAAGCTGCCTTCCTGAGCTTCTGAAGCTTGATTAGGAAAGCAAGCAAAAAGTCAACATTTTCTCCCTCTCCACCCTACCCCTAGCTTGTAATTACCAGGGGACGTCAAAGAGTTCGTGTGAGCCTACCTCTGCGTTCGTGGTAGAATCTGTATGATTTCCAATACACACATCAACCCCAGTGCTCCCATACCCTCATCCTAGTAATCTGAGGCTTATGTATCCAGAAGGTGGATGGCCTCCTCCCGTTCTTCTGTTTATTCAATAAAGATTTGCACAGCATCTGCTGTGTCTGAGCTCTGGGTCCATCGGCTCGGACCTGTAAGGAGTTCACTGACCAATAGAGGTGGCCAGTGTGTGACACCAGTACTGTTCCGAGGTTGAGGCTCTTGTTGGAGGAAAGTCGGGGACCTTGAAGAGCTCAGGGCTCCCCAGTCATTTTGGGGAAGCACCCTAGAGGAGAGGACCTGTGAGCTGGGTGTTTTCATCTGAGGAGGTATGAAGATACTGCAGAGAGTGCAAGCAAAGCACTGAGAAGGAAGAAAGATTGGTTCAGAGAGCAGAGCATGGGGCTGGCTGTCAAAGGGGCTGGAGGTGGGGAGAGAGTCCTGAGTCCAGGAAGGTGAGCAGGGGTTTTTGTTACAAATACACATATCATGATCCTTTGCTATTAAAATTTGCCACTATCCCCTCTCTGTTCACTACCACTACTCCCACTCATATCCAAAACAGAATTTGAGGTCAAAGGAGAGTCACCATCAGGTTGCCTTTCGACCCATCAGTGTCACAAGTCAACAAATAACCCCCTTACCCCAAACCTTCTTTCTTTGTTTTCTTCTAGTGCCACCTACGGGGGTCGACTAAGCTAAGATCAGATACGAGAGAGATAAAAAGAAGTGCCAAACACCCGAGAAAAGCATCAGATGAAATTGTGATTCCTTTGATCACCTAATGGACGTATTTATGTCTGCTGTCTAGCACATGAAGGCTCTAAGGTGCTTGTCAGCCCTGGAAGGAGGATCTGGACCGCACTTGCAAGCTCTTCGACCTCCTTCCCCAAAGCACACCCAGCCAAACCCAAACCAGACTCAGGGCCATCGCTTCCATGCTGACTCATAGCCCCGGCCAGCGCAGGGTAGAACTGCGCCTGCGAGTGTCCGAGATTGTCGCTCTTTGTGGGTGTAGGAAGCCCCGACTTTGTCCCTCAGAGCAGCTGGTGACTTCGAACTGCTGACCTCGCAGTCAGCAACTCAATGCATGGCCGCTACACTAGAACGCCCAACACGATGCTGGAAATAACCAGCAGCCAGAGGGCCTGCATGCATGTGACTGTGCTTGCTTGCTGGAGAAGCCTTGCCAAAAGTACGGTGAAAGGAATTTTTACAACCATAAGCTTATAAGGGAAAACAGTGAGGTGACAATGACAGCACAGCTTTGGAAGCTGGAAAGTTTATGGATGAGAAGCAGCAGACCTAGCAGCACTAACAGCTGAATTCCGAGCTGGTCGCGGGGTATCCATGGACCCACCGGAATACACAAGAGAATGATTTTAAAAAATGAAATAAAACCTTCCCCCCTGTTGTACTTC
>NW_022111372.1:54402794-54403872 GCF_000313985.2 Echinops telfairi
GTCATATCTTGCCCTGTCCGACGTCTCCCTTCACCCACTTTTCAGTTGTCTCTCCCTCAGGGAGGAGGTCACATATAGTTCCTTGTAATTGGTTCACTTTTTCCAACCCACTCTCCCTCTCCCCTCCCAGTACTGCCACTCACACCCCTGGTCCTGAAGGGATCATCCGCAGTGACTTCCTAGGGGAGCAGCTGGGCCGGTGCAATTCACAGCAGAGCGGTCCGCTCAGAAGGTGATGGTGACGGTTTAGGGATTCCAAAGAGGCCATGGGGTAGATTTTCTTGAAGAACACAGGATGAACATGGCGGTCATTAGGAAGAAGTTTAGGAAAAAGGGAACGACATTGGTTGGGGAAAAAACAACCCAGGGGAATATTCGCTGAGGAATTTTCACCCTTGGCATCACAACAACACCCCTCTTGCGGGAGGGTAACAAGGACTGTCTTCTGAGAATTGCACCGGGAAGCTTTATGTCAGCCACACGATGGCCCTGATCTTGACCCTTCAGACTTCTTTTTGTTCCCCTAACCTGAAGGGCACTGGAAAGGGACACAAATAATGTCCCTCGAGGAGGCCCAAGCTGTTGGATGGGGGTGAACCTGAGTACAGAATGCCCCAGGGACAGTCACCGAGAAGAAAGCACCGTCCTCAAAAAGGGACGGGCCTGATGGAGGACAGGCGGGGAGACAGTCGCCTCACATAGGGACATTTCCGTTTACTACAAGTGTCTAGGACTTTGTGCTAGTCCTTTTCCCCCCTTTAAAAAATACTTCTATTGGGGGATCTTACCTCTCTTATCACAATCCATACATCCATCCAGTGTGTCAAACACATTGGCACATATGCCGCCATCATCATTTTCAAAGCATTCACTTCCCACTTGAGCCCCTGATACCAGCTCCCCATTTCTTTTGTTTTGTTTTGACTTGCGTATCTCTTTTTTTTTCTTTAAATCATTTTGTTGGGGGCTTATACAACTCATCGCAATTCACACACACAATTCATACATACCATTGTGTCAAGCACAGTTGTACATTTGTTGCCATCATTCTCAAAACATTTTTTTTCTACTTGAGCCC
>NW_022111372.1:54409743-54412443 GCF_000313985.2 Echinops telfairi
GTGTGGTCACTCGTATCATCAGCTGTGTGGTCACTATTAGAATCGAATTGATGGCAGTGGGTTTGGGGTTGGGGTTTGGGGATCTTTAGGGAAGCTGACTGCCACATCTTCCTCCCTTGGAGGAGGTGGTGGGTCCAACCTCTGACCTTTTGGTTAACAGTCTAGAACTTAATAACTGTGCCATCAGGGCTCCTGTCAAGAACAGAGTAAGAGGGGACAAAATGACAACAAAGAAATAGAACCAAGTGTCTAGTGTTTTTACAGGGTTCACATACCTACATTATACTATTTCCCTGTTTGCTCTCTAGTCTGAATGAAGGAGTCTTGGTGGAAGAGTGGGTTGTTGGGCTGATAACCACAAGGTCAGCAGTTCAAAGCTAACTGCTTCATGGGAGAAAGAGGAAGCTTTCTGTTCCTGTAAAGATTTATAGTTGGAAACCCACAGGGGCAGTTCTACTCTATACTACAGGATTGCTATGAATTGGAATTGACCTTGATGGCAGTGAGTTTTGCAGTTTAGAAGGATCGAGCTATCTATCTACATATCCATATATGTATATGTGTATGTATATGACTATATATAAACCAAACCAAACTCATTCCCATCAAGTCATTGCTGACTCATAGCGACCCCTTGTGGGTTTCCAAGACGGTACCTTTTTATGGGAGTAGAAAGCCCAGTCTTTCTCCCTCAGAGTTGCTGGTGGTTTTGAACTCCCAACCATGTAGATCACAGCCCAACACATAACCATGACACCAGAAAGATGAGGTTGTCTACTTACATAAAGATTTACTCCCTTAGAAGCTGTAAGGAGACTGCCAGGGCAGTTGTACTTTGTCCTCTACGGGAACTATGGGTCAGGATGGACGCAAAGGCAGTGGGTTGGTATTGGAGGGTCAAAGGCTTCCTGGTGGCCCAGTGTGTTGGGCACTGGGCTGCTAACCACAGGGTCCGTGACCCAAGTGCAGCCCCACTCGATGGAAGACAGAGGAGACTGTCTGCTGTCATCAAGATGTAGTTTCCGGAATCCTGGGGAGCAGTTCGACTCAGGCCAGGAGGGTCACTGTGAGTTGAACTTGACTTGCCAGCAATGAGTGTATTGCGCTTTTTGGTTCTTGTTTTTACAGAGTCAAGAAACCCTAATGGCTCAGTGGTTAAAGCGCGTGGCTACCAACCAAAAGGTCCGCAGTTCAAACCTACCAGGAAGACATGGCAGTCTGCTGCTGTAAAGATTGCAGCCTTAGAAATCCAATGGACAGTTCTCCTCTGCCCTGCCGGGTGGTTGTGAGCTGGAATCAGCTCCACAGCAATGAGCTGGGTTTGGGCTTTATTATTGGGTCACGATAACTCAGCATAAAAACCTTGTCAGCCAGTGGTTACGTACTTGACTGCAACCTAATGGCTGTTGATTAGGTCCCCCAACCATCCCATGGCAGAAAGAGGCCACCCTCTGCTTCCATTCAGCTGACTGTCTTGGGAACCTAGAGGGCATGTCTCCCTTGTCCTGTCCAGTCACTATGGGTCAGAACATGCTCCAGCGCAACAGCCCCATGGCTCAGCATTGACTCGGAGGCAATGGGATATTCATTGTGAACCAAAACCAGGATTCGCTGTGTTTTACACGAGGAAACGGAGGCTTTGAGAGCTGACATAGCTTGCCTAAGGTACCACAGAGCCAGGATGTGAATCCAAATCAAGCTGACTCCCAAATCTGCACTGAGCCCACGGGGCCACACCACATCTCTGTGGAACCCTTGTTTACATTCCTTGGAATTATTTGAATTCTCTTCCCTCTGTCTTCTAAAAATGCTGCCTGTGCTTTCTGCGACTTAAAATCTTTCAGTTGTTATTCATCCTGAAACTAATTGTGTCTACATATTTTACTTGTGAGATTCAGAAATTCTTCAAGACTCTTCCTCATTCTTTCTCCCTCCCCAGTCCCAGGCCTGCAGTTATTTTGCCTGGCAACCTCCCTCTCATTCTCTAATTCTACACTCTCTGCTCCCCCTCCCGCCCCTCCACTCCAGCCCCAACTTCCACTCCTCTGGAGATTCATCAGGCCGGGGCAGGGCATTCTCTCTGTCCCATTCCTCTGGAAATGTTGAGTCTACATGGACACTGACACCCATTAGAGCAGTGCAGCTGTTCCCACCAAGCCAGTCCAAATGCCTTCTGAAAATTTTTGGCATTCACCAATGCTCCACATGATCTGGCAGTTCCACAGGCCTGGCACCCCAGGATTGTGGCTGGAGTGGCGGGGGGGTGTCTTTGCATATCCTGGGTCCCTTGAATGTCTACAAACCTTCCTTCCTGGATCATGAAAAAGTCAATGGGGTGGGATGGGCAACCATTGTAGAACACTGAAATCTTTTGGGGGGTAGTTGTGGATAAACTATTCTCATTGTCCCATTAGATCTCATTTGGCTTAAGCGGCAGGAATCTAATTCCAAATGGATTTGCCAAAGGGGAGAGTTTAATAAAAAGATATTAGAATATCTCATGTCAGTCCCTGCATGATGACAAGGTTGACCTTTCAAGTCCACCTGGAAGGGCCTTTAGATGTGCTTCTGAAACGTCAGCCATGAAAAACCTATGGGGCACAGTTCGCCTCTCACACACACAGGATTGCCATGAAGGAAGTGCATTCACCAGCAACTATTTGGTTTCTATGTAAGTAAGCTGAGGAAAGAGCAGAGGTG
>NW_022111372.1:54412543-54417662 GCF_000313985.2 Echinops telfairi
TGGCTACCAACCAAAAGGTCCGCAGTTCAAACCTACCAGGAAGACATGGCAGTCTGCTGCTGTAAAGATTGCAGCCTTAGAAATCCAATGGACAGTTCTCCTCTGCCCTGCCGGGTGGTTGTGAGCTGGAATCAGCTCCACAGCAATGAGCTGGGTTTGGGCTTTATTATTGGGTCACGATAACTCAGCATAAAAACCTTGTCAGCCAGTGGTTACGTACTTGACTGCAACCTAATGGCTGTTGATTAGGTCCCCCAACCATCCCATGGCAGAAAGAGGCCACCCTCTGCTTCCATTCAGCTGACTGTCTTGGGAACCTAGAGGGCATGTCTCCCTTGTCCTGTCCAGTCACTATGGGTCAGAACATGCTCCAGCGCAACAGCCCCATGGCTCAGCATTGACTCGGAGGCAATGGGATATTCATTGTGAACCAAAACCAGGATTCGCTGTGTTTTACACGAGGAAACGGAGGCTTTGAGAGCTGACATAGCTTGCCTAAGGTACCACAGAGCCAGGATGTGAATCCAAATCAAGCTGACTCCCAAATCTGCACTGAGCCCACGGGGCCACACCACATCTCTGTGGAACCCTTGTTTACATTCCTTGGAATTATTTGAATTCTCTTCCCTCTGTCTTCTAAAAATGCTGCCTGTGCTTTCTGCGACTTAAAATCTTTCAGTTGTTATTCATCCTGAAACTAATTGTGTCTACATATTTTACTTGTGAGATTCAGAAATTCTTCAAGACTCTTCCTCATTCTTTCTCCCTCCCCAGTCCCAGGCCTGCAGTTATTTTGCCTGGCAACCTCCCTCTCATTCTCTAATTCTACACTCTCTGCTCCCCCTCCCGCCCCTCCACTCCAGCCCCAACTTCCACTCCTCTGGAGATTCATCAGGCCGGGGCAGGGCATTCTCTCTGTCCCATTCCTCTGGAAATGTTGAGTCTACATGGACACTGACACCCATTAGAGCAGTGCAGCTGTTCCCACCAAGCCAGTCCAAATGCCTTCTGAAAATTTTTGGCATTCACCAATGCTCCACATGATCTGGCAGTTCCACAGGCCTGGCACCCCAGGATTGTGGCTGGAGTGGCGGGGGGGTGTCTTTGCATATCCTGGGTCCCTTGAATGTCTACAAACCTTCCTTCCTGGATCATGAAAAAGTCAATGGGGTGGGATGGGCAACCATTGTAGAACACTGAAATCTTTTGGGGGGTAGTTGTGGATAAACTATTCTCATTGTCCCATTAGATCTCATTTGGCTTAAGCGGCAGGAATCTAATTCCAAATGGATTTGCCAAAGGGGAGAGTTTAATAAAAAGATATTAGAATATCTCATGTCAGTCCCTGCATGATGACAAGGTTGACCTTTCAAGTCCACCTGGAAGGGCCTTTAGATGTGCTTCTGAAACGTCAGCCATGAAAAACCTATGGGGCACAGTTCGCCTCTCACACACACAGGATTGCCATGAAGGAAGTGCATTCACCAGCAACTATTTGGTTTCTATGTAAGTAAGCTGAGGAAAGAGCAGAGGTGTTGCCACATGGGGTCACCATATGCAGTTGTGGGAGCTGCACACTACACCATGCCAGGACCATTGTCATATCCCGACCACATGAGTGATACTTCCTGTGTAAGGCAAAATTTATCTAGGCATTCTCCGTGTGACTCCTCTAGGTTTTAGGTCGAACCAGAGCAGGATTTCAGATGCCCCCATAATTCTCTCTCCACCTCTGAAAGTCTGCTTCTATATGTGCTGCCTACATCCCTCCCTCGGTGAACTGGTCCATCCACACGGCAGGTGAACAACTGTGTGTGACTGATTGCTTATTTCCAACACCAAGGAAGGACTGCTCATGCTCTTGTTGATTCTGGGTTGAAACTACTGTGAAAGGTCTCCGATTGGCCTAATTTGAGCTTGATATCCATCCTTTGACCAATCAATTGAAGCAAGATGATTGGGAGGTAGTATTAATGTTTGGTTTGTCTTAAGTTAGATTCCCCAGAGTCAGATTTCAGGAGCCCTGGTGGTATGGTGGGCTATACATTGAGGTATTAACCACAAAGTCAGTGGTTTGAACCCACCAGCCTCCCATGGGAGAAAGCTGAGGCTGTCTACTCCTATAAAGATGTAAAGTCTCAGAAACCCAAGGTGGCAGTTCTACTCGGTCCTCTCAGGGTGACTATGAGTTGGAATCAACTTGATGTCAGAACGTCTGAGTCAGATTCCCACGCTTGACCCAACATCTCTGACCAGTAGGAGGCAGGAGTGTGTCCACCATAGAAGTTAGAGCCGTCAGCCCTTTCTTGCTGGCCTTTCTTTAGCTGTTTAAGAGCTGAATGCCTAACTGTAGATGGGATGATAAATAAGGAAGTGAAATCATTCCAACTCAAGGGTGGGTATGAATTAAACGAAGCTCCTCAAGACTTTTATTTGATGGAGTCTTAAGAGCTTTGGCAGAGAGGAGCTCCTCATCCTCTGAATATTTGGGTGACATTATGAGCCTTGTACAGCCATAAGCAGGCAGTTCCCAGGCTCTCTGTCTTGACGGCAAAGATATCAATTCCCGTCCCAAATTAACCTCTGAGACTTGGGACTGCCTCATTCAAGACAGGGAGAATTAATAACTGCCCCCCATGTGCTCCATGCACCTCCGTGTGCCCTCTTTCCTTGCCTCCCGCCTCCAAAACAAGTTTGGAGGGTCTACGCCTTTCCCCCCCCCTGGGAACTTCCTGCCATAGCTCTCCATATCTTCTGTGAACTCCAAGCTTTTCACATCAACTCTCTTTATCGTAGTACCGTCATTTAGAATGGATCCAGAGAAGGATTCTCCCCATACCATGAAATCAAGGAGTTATCCCCTACAAAAGGGATGGAAGGGGACAGACCAAGGGAAAGTAAATACGGCCGCCACGTGCCATAAATACCGTTGGACTATTTAATCCCCGTGTAACTAGGGGACGCATTAGTATTCATGGCCAAAATAAATAGTAATCAATTACCCTGATGATAATTATGCTTTTGAAATTAGCCTGGGAAAGGATGACCCAGGCAATTTTTCATTCCAGTTTAGGAAAATGGGATGCCAGCTGGGGCTAATAAGAGCTTTCATGAGAGCTCTGAGTCTCATCCAGAAAAGAAAGCTCTCGCTGGAAGAAAGAGCACTGTGTCCTGTAGCCCTGGCTGGCCCTGACAGGGCTCTGCTTTTTAACAAGAGCTGAAAGGTGGTGAGACGGACAGTTCTGGCCTTGGCGCTGGTGAGCATTGATGTGAAGAGGCACCCACAACAGGAGGCTTTGGTAAAGGCAGGGATTATTTTCGATGGTCCAGGGCTAGGGAGTTTCATTTTCTTGGGCTGAGTCCCCACATGTCTCGTCGTTCTAGCCCATTAAGAGTTGAAGAGCCAACTGGGTCGGTGAATGACCCAGGGCAGAGGCTCTGGGCAGGGAGGACAAGTTAGGGCAGTTTGCAGTGACCAGCAGGGTAAAGAGACGGGGAGAAGAAAAAAACACATGGATTCTGTACAAGGTGTTGTGTGTCCTTAGTCACTGGCGTGGAGCTGTTTGCTAATATTGACCTGCCAGCCCTCACAACCCAGAGAGCAAATTTGCCCAAGGACAGGGAGGTCCTCACAACCCCAGGCTGTCTGCCTCTTCCTCTCCTCCCACTGTCCAGCACCCCTGCTGACTTCAGGGAGGTCCGCTATTGCCTGCCCCCGCCTCAGTTTCCCAGTCTGCCTCTTTCTGTGCTCCACAGAGACCTTGTCTCACATACTTTGGACATGTTGTCAGGAGAGACCAGTCCCTGGTGAAGGACATCATGGTTGGTAGAGTGGAGGGGCGGGGCTAAGTAGAGGAAGGCCCTTGAGGAGATAATGGGCTCAGCATTAGAACAATTGTGAGGATGGAGCAGGACCCCTTAGTGTTTCTCTCTGTGGTGCATTGGGTCCCGATGGGTCCAAACTGACTCGAGGGCACCTAACAAGAGCAGCATCTTTCTTACCCTGGTTCTCTCTTGTCATAGAAGAATTTAAGGAAGGAGGCTTCTTCTCCACGCAGAGATTAGGTGTTTAATGGGACGTGGAGAAGCCTGCCTTTCTTCCTCTCTAGAGCTGTGATAGAGACCATGGAAATGGGTCAATGCCTTTGCTGAACTCGGGGTCTTTCTACTGGAGCCCATTGTACACCACAACTCCCTTCCCCAAAGGCCATTTTCTATCTGCTAAGCTACAATGTATAGGTCAGCTCCCACAACCAAGAATTGTCCAATCCCAAAATGTCATTCATGTCCAAGTTGAGAAACTTTAGTTTCGTTAATGGCTAATCACCCCCAAACATTGTCTGGGGTCACCTTTCTTCCAATGGTGAACCCAGCAAAGAAAGCCAATTAGTGGACCCATCCCCTGGTGCTGATGTTGCCCAATCAGATTAGCTGCTCCAGGCAAATCTAATGAGCCAGGGGAACATTGCTGAAACTTTCCCTTTTGCCAGAAGGCCAGACTTGGGCAGAGGACAAAGGAGAACTCTCTTCAAGCCACTTCAGATTCACAGATACTCGTAAATCCCGAGGCTGATGGACTCGTGAAATGATCCCATGGGGCTCTGCTGTGGTCACACATGGCAAACAGTCTTCCAACTGCCCTAGTCTCAAAATCATTTGGCAAGACGCTTTGTATACATACGATGTCTGAGTGCCTCCACTCAACAAGGATGCAAGATGATCACCCCCTGTCACAGATGAGGAAAGTGAAGCTAGTGACGATGAAATGGCTTCCCAAGGTCACAGAGCTCGTCATGTTGGAGCTGTGTGTGGAACCCAGATCAATCTAAGGCCGTGCTTCTCAACCTCCCTAGTGCCGCGACCCTTTCATACAGTTCCTCATGTGGTGGTGACCCCCCCCAACCATAACATTATTTTCATCGATACTTCATAACTGTAATGTTGCTACTGTTCTGAATTGGTATGTAAATATCTTATATGCAGGATGTGTTTTTATTGTTGCAAATTGAACATAATTAGAGCATAGTGATTAATCACAAAAACAATATATAATTTTAATTCATGAAGTGTCATTTTACCTCCAATAGTGCTGCTTTCAACACAGTAGTGCCGTGGTCCA
>NW_022111372.1:54419137-54441867 GCF_000313985.2 Echinops telfairi
TATGTGGGCATATCTGCATGTGGGTGGACCCACCTGGAGACAGATAGAGGAACGATGTCTCGGTTCCTAAAACCATTGGAAATATGTGTTTTCCGATGGTCTTAGGCAACCCCTGTAAAAGGGTTATTCAACCCCCAAAAGGATTGTGACCCACAGTTTGAGAACCGCTGGTCTAAGAGAATCCAGAGTAACCTGACTGATTCCTGACCCACAGAACTGAGACCTGCCAACCTCCATAACTGCACAAGCCATTCCTTGAAGTGAGCTTTTCTCTCTATTTATATTTATTACTTATATAAATAATCTCCATATTTATATGTATGTCCTTTCCTCCATTATCAACCTGATGTATGTTCCGAAGACCAGGTCACTGTATGAAAATCAGTTATTCTGTGAAACAGAGGAGGGCCACAAAAAAGAGGATGACTGCATCAAAACTCACTGTTAAATGACCTCATTCCGTAACTGCCAAGTTACTGAGAATCATGGCCCAGCCGTGGTGACACGTAACCGGTCACAGATTACGTGTGTCTACTCTGTCTATTCTGTTCTATTACGTGTGTCTACGTGTGTCTATTCTACTCTGTCCTATCAGGGTGACTCTGAGTTGGAATCAACTTGATGGCAGAGTGTCTGAGTCAGATTCCCAAGCTTGACCCAACGTCTCTGACCAGTAGGAGGCAGGAGATTGTAGAGAGCATGATCACCGTAGAAGTTAGAGCTGGCAGCCCTTGCTTACCGGCCTTTACTTTAGCCATCATAGCCAGCACCACACACCTCAGGCTTTCCTGCCAGACATACATCAATAAACAATATAGTTGAATAGTAATTTTTTTGTTGTTATTGGCATAAGTGCAAAATGTCAGATATCAAGAGAGTTGGTAAGTGAGGAGAGGTATCCACTTCATTGGTTTTACTCCTCGAGACAGCCCAGCTTAAGGTGTGTGGTACCAAGATTGGCTCTAGAGGAATAAAATTGTAAGGATGAATTTTTTGCCTTGGTTCTTAAGTCTGGCTAATATTAATCGTGTTGGTGACTCCACCTCTGGGAGTAAAGAGAACCAAACCCACATCCACAGTCTATTCTGACTCCTAATGACTCTATTTGGGTTTCCAAGATTGTAAAGCTTGATGGGAGCAATTAACTTCATCTTTCTCCCTTAAAGCAGTCGAAGGTTTGAACCACCAACCTTATAGTTTTCAGTTCAACACTCACCTGAGAATGTCCCAAGGGCTCTACAGTTTAAGGTAGCAATAAAAATATACAAATGGCCCAGCTATCAAAAGATATAGCATCTAGGGTCTTAAAGACTTGAAGGTAAACAAGCGGCCATCTAGCTCAGAAGCAACAAAGTCCACATGGAAGAAGCACACCAGCCCTGTGTGTTCATGAGGTGTCGAAGGGATCAGGGATCAGACATCAAAGAACAAAAAATCATATCATTGTGAATGAGGGGAGTGTAGATTTGGGACTCAAAGCCTATCTGTAGGCAACTGGACATCGCCTTATAGAAAGGTTATGGGAAGGAGATGAGCCAGTCTGGGTGCAGTGTAGCATTGATGAAACATACAACTTTCCTCTAGTTCTTGAATGAAACCCTCCCCCCCCCCCCAAATCATGATCACAATCCTACCTTACAAATCTGGCTAGACCAGAGGCACAGATAGGAACTGGAAACACAGGGAATCCAGGACAGATGATCCCTTCAGGACCATTGGTGATAGTGGCTATACCGGGAAGGTGGGGTAGAAAGTGGGGAACTTATCACAAGAATCCAAGAATCTACATGTGGCCTCCTCCCTGGGGGATGGACAACAGAAAAGTGGGTGAAGGGAGACGTCAGACAATGTAAGAAATGACAAAATAATAATAATTTATAAATTATCAGGGGTTCATGAGGAACGGGGAGTAGGGAGGACGGGGGAAAATGAGGAACTGATACCAAGAGCTCAAGTAGAAAGCAAATGTTTTGAGAATGATGAGGGCAACAAATGTACAAATGTGCTTGACACAATGGATGCATGCATGGATTGTGATAAAAGTTGTATGAGCCCCCAATAAAGTGATATATATATATATATCCCACTCCTGCCTTTGGTAGACCTAAGTGTATTGCCATAATTTTAAGCTTCTCTTTTACTTCTTTGGGTTCTAATATCCATTGAAACATCTACATAGAATCTCACTGACAGGTTCACTGCATAGAGATCTTGGGTCTAGAGGACATGTTCCATTCCTAGCTCTTGCTGGTAATGACTAAAGGGTTTATTCAGGAAGTTAACAAGTTGTAATACCAATGAGAAATGCTCAGGAAAGAGTTGTTAAAAAGTCCTTTCAGGTCTGCTAGTAAATGCCCAAATCATTTATATATATATAAATGATCACCACCAATGGATAACGTATTCATAAGAGACAGGCTCCGGGGGTAGCTACATATTTGATACATTTCTACAATTTTGTCAGAAGGGGAAGTCTGACAAAGCCAGGTTGCTTGGTTCTGCCTGTACTAGACAAAAAGGTGTGAGTTCAAAGCATTAGAGTCACATCTCAAGTATTACATACAAGATCCCAAAGCGACCACATAAGCCCTGAAAGACAGCTTTGTTTCTTGTAGTAACAGACGTGGTGTTGCCAAAACCCAAATCTGGAGTTTTATTATGAGAGTGGCTGGATTAGAACAGCAACCGAACTCTCAACTTCATATAGTGTCCAAAGTTAAAGAGAGAGGACTGACCGGGCAGAAATGAGATCTTGACCTTTTGGGTGGGGAATCATGGACATGTAATCAGGAAAATGGGGACATTTTGCCCATAAATTCCCTTGAGTCACTCCTGCTAATCCACCTTCCCCAGTAAAACAATTATTCTTTCCTCCCCTCATTTGATAAGATTAACCTAGCTATCTGTGCCTGAAAACTCTTTGCCTGAGATGTTGCCTGGTGTATTGCCTGGGGCATTGATGACTCTCCCAGGACCCACTTTCATCCCCCATTTTTGCTTTTTCTGACAGTAACCAAATTGTGTCACTTGTGTCAGGATGTTAAGTCCAGGTCTAAGTCACAATCCCATCTTAGTCTTTGCTATTTCCTTTAGAAGTGTCAAACTCTGAGACCAGTGATGGGGAAAATTTTACTCTCAAAGGTCATTTGGATACTTATAAACCTTGGGCCATACTGGTCAAACGTTTAATTAACTCATCTCTGCAACTGTTTCTCTTTGGTGAGGTGTATAATGTTAGCTGGTATTGATGATTTTTCAAGCCTTATATGACCCATGGGTGGGGAATTCCCCACTCCTGCCTTTGGTAGACCTAAGTGTAGTGCCATAATTTTAAGCTTCTCTTTTACTTCTTTGGGTTCTAATATCCATTGAAATGTCTACACAGAATCTCACTGACAGGTTCACTGCATAGAAATCTTGGGTCTAGAGGACATGTTCCAATCCTAGCTCTTGCTGGTAATGACTAAAGGGTTTATTCAGGAAGTTAACAAGTTGTAATGCCAATGAGAAATGCTCAGGAAGGAGTTGTTAAAAAGTCCTTTCAGGTCTGCTAGTAAATGCCCAAAGGGACCTATCACTCTGAAGTAAGCCTCAAATTGAAGGCATTCAGCTCAAGATCAATGAGTCAGGAAACCCAGTGCTGTGCCCAGAGGTGCCCCAGCTCCACTTCCACGGGCCAGCAGGTCTAACTTCCCCCAATGAAGGGCCCAAGAGCAGCCCACTCCCCAAACCAGCCTTCTGCACAAAACCACTCAGCTCTACATGCCCCATGAATTGCAAAGTCCATCAGGATGCGACACGGGCTGGCTCCTGGTTCTTCTGATTGTATAGCTGCCATTTGGGTCAAGGACGTTCACTGCATGGAGATCTTGGGTCCCGAGGATATGGTTCCACCCCAGCTCTTGCGGGTAATGAGATCCCTCCTCCTCCTCCTTCTCAGAAGACTGATTTTATTCACAGTAGGGTGGCTCTCCAGGGAATACTATTCATAATTACGCACACGTGAATCCTATCACTGCCTTCCCCCACCTTCTTACCAGACCCGTGCAGGGAAAAGTCAGAGCCTGGATAGAAGCTCCACATTAAAGAATTCACAGCCTCTGCATTAAGCACATAACAAAGGCTTCCCGTGAAATCATCAAACCTTTAGATAGTCTTAAGGAAAAAAATGCCACCTGCAACTCCCAAACCCTTAGACTTAAGCCTGTCAAAGGAAACCTTAAAAAAAGTAGCTTAAGGAAAGATAGGAAAAGAAGGGCTCAAGTAGAAAATGCTTTGGAAATGATGATGGCGACGTATGTACAAATAAATGCGTGATACAATTGATATATGGAATGCTATAAGAGCTGTAAGAGCCCCCCAAAATGATTTTAAGCATTATCAGAAATCCCCTCAGCAGCTGAGGAAATGTGTTAAAACCACGGTGTCAATCCATCTCACCGAAGACCTCCTCTTTTTCATTGCCCTTCCACTTTTCCAAACATGGTGCCCACCAGGGACTGATCTCTCCTGACAGCATGTCTAAAGTATGTAAGACAAAGTTTTACCCTCCTTGCCTGTAAGGTGCACTCTGGTTTACTTCTTCAAATACGGATTGGTTTGTCCTTTTACTAGTTCATGGTACTTTCAATACTCTCCTCCAGCACCACAATTCAAATGCACCCATTCTTCTACAGTCTTCCTTCTTCGGTGTACAATTTTCACATGCATGATGAAAGGGAGAATACTATGGCCTGGGTCCGGTGCACTTTAGTCCTCAAAGTAGCATCCTTGCTTTTCAGCACTCTAAATAGGTCTTGTGTAGCAGATTTCTAAAATGCAATACATTTTTTAAATCTCTTCTTGACTGCTGCTTCCATGAGCATTGATTGTGGAACTGAGTAAGACAAAATGCTCGACAACTTCAACCTTTTCTCCATTGATCATAATGTTACTTACCTATTGGTCCAGTTGGGAGGATTTTGGTCTTCCTTACATTGAGTTGTAATCCACACTGAAGGCAACAATCTTGGATCTTCATCAGGAAGTGCTTCAAGCAACGCTGTGTCTTCTGCCTACTATAGGTTGTTAGTACGCCTCTCTCCCATCCTGATGCTGCGCTCTCCTTTACATCATTCAGTTTCTCTGATGATTTCCCCCGCATACAGATTGAATGAGTATGGTGAGAGAATACAATCCTGAAACACACACCTTTCCTGATTTTAAAGTGTGCAGTATTTGTTTGTTCTGTTCACACCATTGCCTATTTCATGTGCAAGTTCTGAGTGAGCACAATGAAGTGTTCTGGAATTCCCATTTTTCTCAAGGTCATCCAAGTTTATTGTGGCCCACACCGTCGAATGACTGAATAGTCAACGAAATTCAAGTTAACATCTTTATTGTATTCTCTGCTTTGAGCCAAGAGTCATCTGACATTAGCAATGATATTCCTTCTGACTCTGGCCTGAACTTCTGGTAGTTCCTTGTTAATGTACTGCTGCAATCACTGTTAGATGCTCTTAAGTAAAAATTTACTTGGGTGCAATATCAATGATATCGTTCTATAGTTTAAGCATTCTCTTGGCTCACCTTGTTTTTGAAATGGGCACACATATGGATCTCTTCCAGTCAGTTGGCCAAGTAGCTGTCTTCCAAATGTCCTGGCATAGATGAGTGAGTGCTTCCAGTGCTTCTTAAGCTTCCTGAAATATTTCAATGAGTGTCTCATCAGTTCCTGGAGCCTTGTACCTTTAGGACTTGGGTTTAACTCTTTGATATGCCTGTTTCTCCACCATTCTGTAGGATTTGATTTAACTTTGGGAGAACCAGCACATCCCTAATTTGAACTGCTTTTGAACCTTCAATAAATCTCTGGATTTATTTTAGTAGAGTATGCATTCTGGCTTGCTGATTTTTGCCTCATGTCAGGTAAGGGGGATTTGAAGGTGCATTTCCTCTGATAGCCGCTAGGACATCAAAGACTTGGACCTTCAGCACCGAGCTGCTGGAGCATCAGTGGCAAGTATGAGCCCTTGAAGTACATCTGTCTCCCAGGATCCCTGGGAGCTGTCCCAGGTAAAAAGCCTCTTGAATCAAGCTCTGCTCCACTGCATTGAATTATTTGAGATTTATTATTGGCTTTCTCTTCTGATTTCATTTCCAGCTTGCCCTAAGTGCTTTGATGGATTTGTTGCCAAAGTGTACTTGATGTGGCCGTTACCATGAGACTTCCAAGACTAATAAACATAGACTTTGAGAGGATCAAAATCTCAGCCCTGTAAGTTTTAACTCTGCTATTTTTGTTCAATACACATTCAAGTTTTCTAGCCTGTGCAAATTCTCTGGTTTTGTAAGGCACCATGCCAGTGTTATGGGCTCTTCAGAATCATCTGTGGATACACCGACCCCTTATATGAACAAATGTTTCAAACTCAACATTTGCTTTTTAAGGAACTATTAGTCAAGTTTCAGTTAAAAGAAAGGCTCCCAAATTTGACAAATATGTGTGCAATTGGATGATTGTTTGGATTGACATATGAAAGTCTTTAAAAGCCACCAAGGAAGCAAAATGACTTTCATGCAAGACACTATCTCCAAATCAATTAAGCAAAATATGGAACAACAACGTCAAAATCCAGCTCTATTGTCTCTGTTTAGCTGCTGGCCATTACTCTTTTGTATCCTGTGCCTTGTTATTCATCTGATACTACTTCACTTAAGCTCTCTTTTGTTCTATTCCCTACAAAACCAGCATATAAAACTGTCTGAAAAGTCTTTTAAAATCCTTCCTATCTTCAACAGCTTAAACCTGTCATCAAACACCCCAATGGTGTACCCCTCGCCCACTCCCTGATTTCTCTTCTCCCTCTTGTGAATTACCATCTTCCAGTTCTCCCAAGTTATGACCTGTGAACAGCATAGCCCATGGTTTTATCTTCCCTCCCTTTTCTCCCTTCCCACATCCCCCCTTGGAAAACTCCAAAGTATGTTTCCTTTAGTGTGAAAATCCCTAACAGTAGTCTCATATGGATGCTCTCTTGTAACTGACTAATATTACTTAGGTAGTGTTCACCAGCTCGGAGTTGCTTCTTGCTTTCATCTTTGTTTTATTCTGAAACATAGTATTCTTTTGTGTGTATATACCCAACTTTCTTCATCTATTTAGGCTGTTTCCATCTATAGGTTACAATTTAAGTTGTTTCCGTCTTCTTGCTATTGTGGAAAGTGCTATAATGAACCTGGCTGTACTTATGTCTGTTTGTGTTATGAGGATATATACTTAGCAGAGGTATTGCTGGATCACAAGGAATTTGTATTCCCAGTTGTCTGAGGTAGTGCCATCGCACTTCCCACAGTGACACGTAATCACATTCCCCTCGGCAGAGTGTGAGGGCTCCACTCTCCGGCAGCCTCATCTGTCATTGTCAGTGTCAGGTGGCATATCATCATTGCTTTGACTGCATCTCTTGGATGGCTAGAAACCGTGACCTTTTCTTCATATGCTTGTTGGCATCATTTCGGATGAACTCTCTGTTCGTGTACTTTGCCCACTTTTGGGTTGTCTTGTCTTTTTGTTGAGGCATTGCAATTTTCTAAATATTTTAAAGATTAGTCCCTCATACGTTGTCATATTGTAAAAATAAAACAAAAAAAACCCCTTTCCCACTTTGTGGATTCTTGTTTTCCTTTTATTTCATATTTTTTAATACACAGTGTCTTGTTTTTCAGTAGGTCCCAGTCGTTTATTTTGTCATCTACCGTGTGGTTTCCTTTGTTATAACTGATAGCATGTCTGAATCCTACAATGGGGCACTTCAGTTTGCCCCTGTATTCTCATTGATGGCCTTTATAATTCTGGGTTTATCTTTAGGTCTTTGATGCATCTTGATGCATTTTTTTTTGTATGTACGTGGAATGGCGTGTGGGCAAGGTGAGGTGTGAAGTTCTTCTACATATGGAAATCCAATGATGCCAGCACCATTTGTTGAAGAGACTATGTCTATCCCATTTAAAATATTTGGGCCCTTTGTCAAAAATTAGTTGTTTGACAGAAGGTTGAATTTATTTCTGATTCCTCTATCCTTTTCCATTGGTTTATGTATCTATCACTGTACTGGTACCAGGCTGCTTTAACTACTGTGTCTGTGTAATAAGTTTTCAGAAGTGAGTGGTTCTTTATTTTTCTTCTTAAGTAGTTCTTTGCTTAACCTGGGTCTCTTTTGTATCCATATGAACTTGGCAATCAGCTTCTCCATTTCTTTAAAGAGTAAAGTTGAGAAATGGGTTGGAATTTTATTGTAATTATAGATTGCTTTGGGTAGTTTGATAGTTTCACAATATTAAGCCTTCCTATCTATGAACATGAACTATTCTTCCACTGTTGTAGGTCTCTTTTGTTTCTTAGAGTCGTTTTCTTTGTACAAGACTTTCATTTCTCTGGCTAGATTTATTCCTAAATATTCCACATTTTGTATGGTTATTGTAAATGTAATTATTTTCTTGTCATTTTCAGAGCCATCTTGGACCTGATTGATTTTTTAAGTTAATTTTGTATCTCGACATGTTGTTGAATCTTTAAATTGTTTCTAACAACTTCTTTTGCTTTCATGTCTCTGGGATTTTCTAGATATAAGATGATATCACCTGCAAATAGTGAGTTTCATTTCCTCTTTGATGATCTGGATTCCTTTGATTTCTTTTTGTTGTCTGATATCTCTGGCGAAGACTTCCCACCCTGCATTGATTATTGGTTTTGCATACATAGCCTTTATTATGTTGAGAAATTTTGTTTTTATTATATCTATTTTACTGAATTTTAAAAATCAGAAATGGATATTGTATACTGTCAAATGTCTTTTTGGTGTAAATTGATTGATCATCTGGTTCTTATCTATCTTTTTTTTAATGTAGTGGATTGCATTCATTTTCTAATGCTGAAACATCCTGGCGTGCTTGATGTTTGCTTGAACATAGTGTATTGGGTTTTGGCTGGAGGATTGTATTCTATTGGCCAGTTTTTTTTGCTGAGGATTTTTGTATCTAGTTAATGAGGGCTGTCAGTCTGTAGTTTTCCACCTTGCTGCGCCTTGCCTGCGCTTTAGTACTACAGTTATGCTCACTTCTTAAAATGGGTTTTGGATTTGGTTGTTCTCATTAACCTGCCAACCTTTACCTGAATGCTTGATAGAATTTACCCATGAAACTATCTGGCCATGAACTATTTTTTTGTTGGAAGTTTTTTTAATAACCTGGTCTTTTTCTTCTTTGGATATGGGTTTGTTGAGATTCTGTGTTTCTAGAGATATGTCCATTCCACCTAGGTTTTCAAATTTGTTGGAGTACAATCTTTTGTAGTAATGTATTTTTTATTTCATTTGAATATGTTTGATATCACTCATTTCACTTCTTATTCTTGACCATTTGCAGCTTCTCATTCTTTTGTCTGTCAATTCTTACCAAGTTATTTTGTAGACATTTTTAAAAACTATATGATAGGTTGTGTTTTTGGTTTTTGTTTTGCTTTATGTTCTATAAGCCTAGTTTTTGAGCTTCCAAACCAATATATCTGTGTGGTTTTTCTCTTTTGTTTTGTGTTCGAGTTTCTGATTTACATGGAGGCCAGAGCTGGCAATCTCTGCCTTTGATGAGGCTGTACTAAAAGATCAGATTTGTTATCTCCCAAGAAAAATGTCTTCTTGCACCTGTCTTATGATCTGGCTGTGTAGTAGCTGCTCTGAGAAACTTGTCTATTTGTGAAGTGCACCCTACAGAAAGAAGATGGACTATTTATTTTGATTGTATAATAAGACCTTTACAAGAAGACAAATTACCTTTAATTGCTTCTCTGTAGGATTGTATAAAGCAAGTAAAAGACAAAATAATGAAAAATAGAATCCTTTTTCCTGCCTCTATGTAATTTTATTAAAAATTAAGTTGTAATATTCCTTCAAGGCAAGGAAAAACTATTCTAAACAGTATAATGATAAGTACGTGCTCATATAAATTTAATTAGGAGTCCTGGTGGCACAGGGGTTACTGGTTGGGCTGTCATCCACAAGATGGGCCCTGCAAAACCACCAGCTGCTCTGAGGGAGGAAAGCAGGGCTTTGCACTCCCATAAAGAGTTCCTGTCTCAGAAACCCATCAGAGCAGTTCTGCCCTGTCCTACAGAGCCACTGTGAGTTGCAATCAACTAGATGGCAATGGATTTGTTTTATTTCTATATAAATTTCATTGTCTGTGTTTCTAGGAACTAACAAAAGCCATAGAATCTTTGAAGGACTCTTTATAACATGGTGAAGACCTTTTAAGGCAAAAGAAAATAGGAAAAAATGTTATCTTACCACAGTCATCAGAAATTGGATGGATTCCATCACAAAATAGCTGTAAAGAAATTATCTTTATGTAGAAAAATTATAAGAAGCCAAAAGATATAAACCATATTGAAACACACTTGAAATGATCTGAGGAAATGTTACCACTCCTAGCCAGAAATTTAGGTTAAATTCATATCAATAAATTGGTCAGGTTGAACAGAGAATTAGTGATTTCCAAAGCCACCTGATAAATCTTAATGGGATAAAGTTAGACTGAAAAAATGCAGAAAGTGGTCAAAGTTTGAATGAAAACAAACATTATTTGAACAGTATCTGTGTTTTATGGTATATAGGCATAATAAATTTCTAAGACATTTAGCTGCACACTAATGTTATATTGAGCTTATAGATATTAGTAATATTTAAGTTTATCTATGTCACCAAGATAGGATATAACCGTATACACATATATATTCAGAAGAGAACATGGAACAATGGTTCCCATTGCTGATGTCAGATGGATCTTGGCTGAAAGCAAAGAATACCAGAAAGATGTTTACTTGTGTTTCATTGACTATGCAAAGTCATTCAATATGTGGGCCATAATAAACTAGATAACCTTGAGAAGAATGGGAATTCCTAAACACTTCGTTGTGTTCATTCAGAACTTGTACATGGATCAAGAGGCAGTTGTTTGAGCAGAACGAGGGGATACTGCATGGTTGAAAGGAAAGGTGTGCGTCAGGGTTGTGTTCTCCCATACATACCTCTTCCATCTGTATGCTGAGCAAATTACCGAGAAGTTGGATTATCTGAAGCGTGTGGCATCAGGGTTGGACGGAATCTTATTAACAACCTGCGGGATGCGGATGACACAACCTTGCTTGCTGAAAGTGAGGAGGATGTGAAGCACTTGGTGATGACGATCAAAGATTGACGACAACTCAACGGAAGCAAGACCCAAACCCTCACAACTGTGCCAGTAGGTTGTGTGTGTTTGCTATTAACAAAATTTTCTTTAATTACTGAGTTGAAGAGTTAATTTATTCTTTCTTTACCTGTTTAGAAAGCAAGGATTTGACATCTAAGTAAGATAATTTCCTGCATTGAAAACCAAGCCATGTAATTTTGAAAAAAAATACTGAGATTTAACCTTTAAAATTTATGGTTAAATAATTCAATTACTCTTTCTTGGTGACCTATGAAAAACTCCTGATAACTTTGAAATATTGTGTAGACCCACAACTGTATTTTTTTCTGTTTTCTGAAAAGAAAAATGCTAAAAAATTTTATTTCATATTTCATGAATTACGTGAAACAGGTTGTCCAAACAAGAGACATGTCCGATTTTCTTTGGATTTAAAATTCATATGTTAATGCTTCCTTTAATGATTTTTGCTTAAAATTAGACAACAAGCACATAATATTGTATCATATTTTAGTATTTTTTAATTATCGACTTGCTTGAAGCTTTGTTTTTAATATAGCATCACCAAAGATGATAGTCTGCACTGAGATGTTCATGTTGCTTATCCATAATTGTTGTTTTTATTTTTAAGCTAATCAGACTTAATAATCTCAGTACTCTCTGACTATATGGTAGCATATTTTAAGATTACTCTGTGTATATGTGAAACTCTTTTACAAGAAAGTTGATATTTTAGTCAAAGCTTTTTAGATTGATTTTTTTTCACTTTGCATTAGTTTGTAATGAATTTTTATCATGTCTTTTATTTTTAAATAAAAATTATAAGTTAATCACACTCATACTACATTTTATTATCTACAAGTAAGTTTATACTTTGCTAATTTGTTGAAAACGACCAAATATGATCACATCAAGCATATTCGGGTTATAATACTTTGAACATGGATGCCGCTAGACTGAATCAATATTTCCAGAACTCTTATTTGGAAACTAACAAAGTTTACAGAATGCTGTAATTACATAGGATCAAAATTACCTACAAAGGAATATGTATCACACAGAAAAGGATAATATATATACACACTACACCAGGGAACTCGAGTAATTACCATATAGTTTATAAAAACAATATTGTTGCTGTTCAATGTTTTTGTGGTAGTTATATAATCTGTTGTCAATTTGAGAGAATTAAGAGTGAAGAGGTGGAGTTTAGCCTGTCAGTCAGGTAGTAGCTTGATGACCTCATTTGGAGGCACTAAGGAGATAAATAGCTCTCTGGAGGCAGGATGCAGGCTGACTTCCTGGAAGACATTGCACTTGACAAGCCACATGGAGACAGGCTGATGGCAGCCAGAGCCTTCGAGCTGGACAACCCAAGTGAAGAGTCCTGCCAGCGCTGAGATGCTTACACGGCCACTGGATCGACAAGACTTTCCACCCACTGGGCTGTGATCATCCTGCATTCGGCATGTGTTTCATGAGTCTGAAGAGGAATTTAAAGATTGGTATCAGACATATGGGTTATACTGGACTTAGGGATTTTATCTGGACTAGACTGGGATGTTTTCTCAATATTCAATTGTTCTTATTATATATAAAGCTCTTTCTTATACACATGTGAGTCTCCCTGGATTTGTTTCTCTAGTCTACCTGGACTAACACAGTTTTATTTTTAGATCTAAAACCTCTATTTCCTTTCTCTATTTCAATGTAATAATTAGTTATCTCAATAACTAATGGCATTAGGTTAGCTACAGAATATTAGAAGATATTATTGCACACATCAAAGTTATGACTATTATTTTGCCCAAAGAATTATTAACCCTCTAGAAAACTAAAAATCACTTGAAACACTCAGGTAGCCAGAATCCAGCATCTAAGGTAGAGAGTTGGTCCCAGACTATGAAACGAAACTTCATATAATCTGCTAAAATATTTATTACCTTTTCACATAATGCAACTATTCTTATGCTATTAGCTTTATGGTAAACTTATACTATTACTGCCTAATAATTTTGTTTACTATAAAGGCTTATTTAAATTTTATTCATTTCCAACAGTTTCTTCTGGTGCTTGAAGAAAAAAATGCAGTTACAAAATTAGCCCAATAAATAACTAGTTCAAGAGTTTGTAGCTCTAGCGTTCCTTTAGCTTAACAAAGAGGAGTATGTACCTGGTGGCATAGTGGGTTATGCCATGGGCTGTTAAACTGAAGTATAGCAGTTCAAAATCATCAGGTGCTTCTTGGGGGAAGATGAGGCTTTCTACTTCTGTAAAGAGTTACAGTCTTGGAAACTTACAGTTTTACCAACTCCTACAGGGTCACCATGAGCCAGAATTAAGTTGATGGTAATGAGCAGTTTGTTTTAGTTTTTTTTAGAGAAGTAGAGAAAGACATTACAAAGATCTATGAGAAGAAGATTGATTTGCATTCATTGTCTACTTGATTGTTCCTTCTTTTTCCTATGTACCAGGGGGTACCCCCCAAAAGCAGGATTTTTTTTCAAAGCTATGTTGTTGTTTTTTTAATGAAACAACCTTATCATCTGCAAAGTACTTTTCATTACACTTAGTACATTTGTCAAATCTGCAATTCCATTCTTGGAAGCATTTTTCAAACTCATCTGTTTGGATGGCTGACAGCACCTCCCTCGTTTTTTCTTCACCTCTTCCACTTCATCAAATCGCTGTCCTTTCATGTCCCTCTGCATTTACAGAAACAAAAGGAAGTTGCATGGAGTGAGGTCAGGTGAGTCAAGTGCTTGGGGCAAGAGAGACATGTTATTTTTTGCCCAAAACTGACCCACTTAGATGACTGAGTTAGCAGGTGCACTATCGTGGTGGCAAAACCAGTCTCTCATCTGCCACAAACCAGGCCTTTTTTGTCACACATTGGTACACAATCTTTTCAGAACCTCTAAATAGAAGGCTTGATTAACAGACTGACCTGGTGGAATGAGCTCCAAATGCACTATCCCCCTCACAACTATAAAACAAATGAGCATCCTCTTGATCTTTGATTTCACTTGGTGAGCTTTTTGTGGGGAGAGGTGATGATGACATCTTTCACTGACTTGATTGATGTTTACTTTCAGGGTCCTAAAATAGCACCATGTATCATCACCAGTAATGACCTTGGGGGGAAACTCTGGGTCACTTCTGAGCTGTTCTTTCAAAGCACAGCATGTTTGCGCTCAAAGTTCGTTTTCCTGGTCAGTCAGAACCAGAGGCACATTTTGTAGCATTCCCTTTCATTTCCAAATCTTCCAATAAAATTCGCGGAACCAAGCTCCTAGATAGTCCAGGTAACTTCCCCACGTCTTCAATGGTCCATTATGGGACTCTGAGCGCAAGTGCATGAATTTCGTTGACATTTCCATCCCTTTGGGAAGTTGACAGACATCCAGAACAAGGTTTGTCATCAATCCACATTTCCACCTTTTTCAAATGAGCAAACCACTAGTACACTTGCATTTTCACCACAAATCTGTCCTTCTCAGCTGTGTCCAACATCACAACAGCTTCTGCAGCATTTTTCCCAAGCAAGAAACCAAATTTTCACAGCTGCACACTGTTCTTTTAAATCGACCATCACCAAAAAACTACTTTTGAGTGAAATTGCTTTTATGAAAAAATTCACCATGACCAGAGAAAACCTTCCCAGGCAACACCACTGGGTTAACTAACTCAGAGTGAGTTGCTTGCTGCTCACCTAGCAGGAAAAAATGTGTACTACGAAAGCCCGGCCCATCGGAGCTTGTTTCTGTTTTGTTTTTTAGGGAGAGGTGGGGTGGGGGATACCCCCTCCTATATGTCCAAATAGTTATTTGAAAGTATTGGGTTCCAGAGTAGTATTTTATTGATATTAATTTAATGTATTAATGATATTAATTGTTGAATTTATAACTATTGAAATAAAAGAATGTTGCATAAAATATATAACCAATGTTAAGATACAGAAGGCCAATTTAATGCTTACAAAGATAATTATGTAGATAGATAAGATCACTTTCCCAAATGGACTTGATCTTAGACTCTGTTTTAGTCTTTGAACAGTCAAAATTTGTTCCTCTAACATAACTTTATCTCCACACAGACCCTCCTACCCACCTCACTCCCCATCTAAGATCACAGAAGCTGAATTCCAAGCCATAGCAGGACAAAGAAATCAGATGCTGTCTGAATATTAAACAATACTGTCAAAAGTCTAAGTAATCGAATGTCATTATTGCAAGCCCCTGAAGAAAAAGCATGCATATTATAGTGATCAAAGGATGTGAGGTAGTTAGTTTATTGTGTCAACCTGGCTGATAAACACATGTGGGGTTAATTGAAGGGCGGAGGGATAAATGGCTCAGTGAGCCTCGCCTTTCTAGTTCTGGGTCTCTTGCTTTGTGATGGTCACACCAGGGTGTAGCTGCCTTAGCCAGTTCCATGCTTCAGCTTGCAAGGCTGATTTCCTGCAAGACATGCCCAAGGAGAAGTTACATGGACCTATCCCAATGCAGCCCTGGGTGCTGGAGCAGCCGTGTGGAGACCCCTGCTAGTGCTGAGATATTTATATGTTCACTGACTCAGCTTTCCTCCTGCAGTCAGCACCATTGTGTCTGTTTTATGAGATGGAGGAGGACTTTGTGGATTGGTGTCAGACATATAGGTTAATGGATTAATGTTGGACTTGTGGGCTTGGGCAGCCCTGGGTTGGGATGTTTTCTTGATGGTCACTTAACCTTTATATAAAACTCTCTCTTATACATGAGTTTCTGTGGATTTGTCTCTCTAAAGTCCCCAGATTAACACAGGATGTTAACAAAATCTTTGATCAAAATGAGGGTGTGCTTGAGAGTCTAAACTTGAGACATTGGACTTGTATCAAAATGATTGGTCTAGCTCTGAGCCCTGACCCCATCTTAGCTTTTGCTTATCAGAATCAAAATATTGTTATTGTTGTTGTTATTACGTGCCATGGAGTTGGCTCAGACTCATAGCAACCCTGCCTAACAGACTACAGTGGTGCCCTCCCTGCCAGTCCTACAGTATCTACCATTGCTGCGATTGAGCCCATCATTGCAACCACTGTGCCATTGATGTCATTGAGGGTCATCTTCTTTTCGTTGGTACTCTGCTCTTCCAGCAGGATGTCCCTTTCTGGGGACTGGTTTCCTCTAACTGCATGTCCAAATAACACAAGAGTGTGAAGTGAACCCTTGTCATCTCACTTCTGAGGAGTACTCCGGCTGTCTTTGTTCCAAGACAAATTTGTTTTTCTGGCAAAATGGTGCTTTCAATATTCTTGACCACTGTCTTAATTCAAATGTATCAATTCTTCTGCAGTCTTCCTCATTCATTATCCAAGTTCCATATGCATATGAGGTGATTGAAAATACCATGGCTTGAGTCAGGTGCACCTTAGTTTTCAAAGTGACATCTTTGTGCCTCAATATTTTAAATAAATAAATTGTGTAGCAGATCTGCCCAATGCAATACATTTATTTTAAAATTTTATTTATTGAGTTTAAATGACATATAATTTACATACTCTACAATAGAATGATTTAAACATATTAGAGTTGTGCAATCATCACCACATACTAGTTTAGAGCATTTTCTTATTTCTTGTATTCGTTATCAATGAGCTCCCCATTTCCCCCCAACCTCCTTTGCCATAACCCTACGGAACTATTAATCCAGTTTTTATAGATTTACCTGTCCTGGGTTTCATAGAAAGAAAAACATATCCATAAACAAAATATAACAACAATAACAAAATAACACAGACAAAAACTTCAATAGAAAATTATAAAAACTAGAACAGATTTTTAAAAAATCATTTTATTGGGTGCTCATACAGCTCTTATCACAATCCATCCATCCATCCATTGTGTCCAGCACATTGGTACATATGTGGCCATCATCATTTTCAAAACATTTTCTTTCTATTTGAGCCCTTGGTATCAGCTCCTTACGTTTCCCCGCCCCCTCCCTCCCTCATGAACCCTTGATAATTTATAATTTTTTCCATGTCTTTACACTGATTGATGTCTCCCTCCACCCACTTTTCTGTTGTCTGTCCCTGTGGGAGGGGGTTGTATGTAGATCATTGTAATCGATTCCCTCTTTCTCCCCCAACCTTCCTCTTATCCTATTGGCATTGCTACTCTAATTTTTGGTCCTGAGGGGTTTATGTGTCCTGGATCCCCTGTTTCCAGGTCCTATCTAGTACAGAATTTTCATATGCTTAGTGTATCTTAAACTGAGAAATCTCAACAAAAATTTCAAACCTAGAGTTGCAATATTGAAAAATTATGTGGACAAAATACTGAATAATGCAGGAAGCGTCCCAGTAAGATGGAAAAAACATACAGAGTCACTTTACTACAAGAACGAATCAGTGTTCCACCATTTCAGGAGGCAGCATATGAGCCAGAACTAATGGTGCTGAAGGAAGAAGTCCAAGGTGCTCTGAAAGCATTAGCCAAAAACAAAACTCCAGGAATTGATGGAAATGTTTCAACAAGCCGAGGAAGCACTGGAAGCACTCACTTGTCCATACTGAGAAATTTGGAAGAAAATTACTTGGCCAACTAACTGGAAGAGATCCATATTTGTACCCATTCCAAAGAGAGGTGACCCAACAGAATGTTCATATTATAGAAAATATGATTGAGATCCAACTCATAATGACCCTATAGGACAGGGTAGAATTGACCTTTCAGGTTTCCAAGGCTATAAATCTTTATGCCTCAAACCACTGACCTTGTGGTTAGCAGTTCAGGGCATACACCATTATGCCACCAGAACCACTAGTGGTATACTGTGTTCTATGTTGTGCTGTTAAACACAAAGTCAGCAGTTCGAAACTACCAGTTGTTCTGAGGGATAAAAACAAGGCTTTCTGTTCCCATAAAAGTTTATCATCATGCAGAGGCTAAAATGGATCAGTGATAACATAGGTAGAATGCAGTCCTCAAGCAGGATAAGCATATGGATAAATGTGCCTCTTGATTGTTGTCTCCTATTGAGTCTATTAAAATTTGTATCTATTTTTAAAAAAGTTTATCATCTCAGGAACCCACAGAGGCCATTCTAGCCTGTCCTATAAGGTCACTCTGAGGTACAACTGACTCCGTGGCAGTGAGGTTTTTTTGAGTTTGATCATTGATATAACATGGAAGTTAAATTTTGCTGAAGACCATCTAAAATGGTGCAGCGATACATTGACAGAGGTTTGGGCCAGATTCAGAAGAGGATGTGGAACAAAGGATATCATTGCTGATGTCCAATAGATCTTGACTGAAAGCAGAGAATACCAGAAAGCTGCTTATTTTTGCTTTATTGATTGTTCAAAGACATTCAGCTGTGTGGATCAAAACAGACTATGGATGGGCTAGAAAAGCATGGGAATTACAGAACACCTCATTGTTTTCATGTGGAACATGTACATGGATCAAGAGGCACTTGTGAGAACAGAACTGCATGGTGTTGAATCAGGAAAGGCAGCCTGCCACCTTACTTGTTCAATCTGTATGCTGAGTGTGGTAGATAGATAATTTTACGTCAACTTGAAGATGTATGAATGTGTAGTCGTGGAATTAAGCCTGTGGATCAAGTCAGAGCCAATGACTCCTTGATAGTATAAGAGCGTGAGTTACTTATTAGAGTGTTAGTGACTGAGACCTGCTCTCTTTCTCTCTTCAGCCGCCCCGCCCCCCCTTCTCCTTTCTGCTTGTTGGCCACCCTGAGAGCTGCCAGATCTCTGCCTTGTTTCCACGGACCTTTGTCCACATGACTCTGAACCCACTGACCTGTGGTCTTCCTGCCGTCTGTATCATGGTATGTGGCTGTGTGGATCTGAAGAGGACTTAGGGACTAGTAAGGAGCCTTATGGAGTTGAATTGGACGGGGTGGGTTGGGATGCTTTCTTGATATATAAATACTTCTTAATATAAAGCTCTCTTTTATGCATATATTAGGACCACTGGATTGTTTCTCTAGTCAACCTGGTCTAATACACTGAGTGTGATTTCTCAATCAGAGAAAAATATAAAGAAGAATGTGGCATCAGAATTAGAGGAAGGCTTATTAGCAACCTGTGATATGCAAATGATGGAACCTTGCTTGCTGAAAATGAGAACTTGAAGCACTTGCTGATGAAGATCCAGGCTGAAGAAGACCCAAATCCTCACAACTGAACCAGCAAGTAACATCATGATAAATGGAGAAGAGGCTGAAATTGTCAAGATTCTTTTCTTGCTTGGGTCCACAATCAATGTTCATAGAAGCAGCAGTCAAGAGATCAAAAGACATACTGCATTATTAGTCGGCTACATAATACCCCTTTAAAGTGCTGAAAAGCAATGGTGTCACTTTAAGGACTAAGGTGTGCCTGACTCAAGCCATGGTCTTTGCAATGGCCTCATATGCATGTGAAATTTGGACATTGAATAGGGAAGACTGAGGAAAAAGGATGCATATAAAGCATGGTGCTGGGGAAGAATCCTGAAAGTACCACGGACTGCCCAAGAACAAAAAAATCCATCTTGGAAGAACTACAACCAGAATGCTCCCTAAAGGCAAGGATGGTGAGACTTTGGACATGTTGTCAAGAGACCCCAGTCCCTGGGGAAGAATATCATGATCGGTAAAGTAGAGAGGCAGTGAAAAGGGGAAAGACCCTTCGCAAGATGGATCAACACAGTGTCTGCATCGATGTGCTCCAGCATAGAAACAGTGCTGCAGAGGGTGCAGGACTGGGCAGTCTTTCCTTCTCTTCTGCACAGGGCTGTTATGAGTCAGAACTGACTTGATGGCACCTAGCAACAAAACACATCTAAAAGGGAAAATAAATGAGAAAGTATTAAGTTCTAACCTAACTACATGTGCATCTGTCTACTTTCCAATACACTGTCTGATAGCAAGGCTATTCACATGCTTGGTCAATAGAGGGAATTCACCAGAGGCTTAATCCATAAGGGGACCCTGCAAATGGATTTTAGACTTTCACTGTCATCCATAACCTTCTGTAAACCAGGTATCAGAAACTGAGCTCTTATACCTTTCCCTCCTCCAATTTTGGATTTTATTATTTCCAACCAATTGTTGGATCACACAAAATGATGTGCTTCTTCAGTGTGGACTTAGCTGACACCTCACTTAGATGGTTGCTTGTTTTAAGACAAGTCTTTAAGAACCCAAATGCTATTCTTTCTGGTAACTGGGCACCATCTGATTTATTCAGTATACTTTGCTTTCTTTCTTTAAAAAAATCTTTTTGTTGGGGGCTCTTGCAGCTCTTAAGGTGATCCATGCATCAATTGTATCAGTCACATCTGTGCATATGTTGCCATCATCATTTTCAAAGCATTTTCTTTCTACTTGAGCCTTTGGTGTCAGCTCCTCTTTTCTCCTTCCCTCCTCTGCTTTGTGAACCCTTGATAAACTATAAGTTACTATTATTTTCATATCTTACACAGTCCACTGTCTCCCCTCACCCATGCTTCTGTTGTTTGTCCCTCGGGGGTGAGGGGGTGTTATATGTCGATCATTGCAATCGGCTCCCCTTTCTCCCCTTCTCCCCCCACCTTCCTCCCACTCTCCTGGTGTCACTGCTCCCATTATTGTCCCTGAGGAGTTCATCTGTCCTGGATGCCATGTGTCGAGAGCTCTTGTCTGTACCAGTGTACATGCTCCAGTCTAACCAGATTTGTAAGGTAGAACTGGGGTCATGACAGTGGTGGGGGAGGAAACATTCAAGAACTAGAGGAATGTTGTGTGTTTCATTGGTGCTATACTGCACCCTGGCTGGCTTTTATCCCTTTCTTGCGACCCTTCGGTGAGGGGATGTACAATTGTCTACAGATGGACTTTGGGTCTCCCCTGTGACCCTCCTTGTTTGCATTGCGATGCAAACAAGGATCTTGTTTTGGATCTTCTATCCCTGATACCTGATCCCATTGACACCTCGTGGCCACACAGTCTGGTGTTGGCACACTTTTCTATAGCACCCATAGTGAGCTCTTCCTGACGGCAAGTGTCAAGAACTGATTGTCCTTCGAGTAGGGCTACAATTAAGGGAGAGCTCAAAGTGCGTTTATATACCATACCTATGGTTTATATATATCCCTGAGACATTTTAGAGACATCATTATACTTTCATTGTGGATCATCACAAGTTATCCCCATGGGGTATATGGCCATTATATTGACAGTATTATTAATTTAGTGAATGGTATAGAATTTAAAACACTGTTAAGAAAAGGAAAATATACATGTATAGAAAAACTTTTTGGACTAAAGTACATAGATTACTTATTTGTACAGATTAAAGTTTAAGTGACTGGATACTTTTTATGTAAGAGCAATGAGCGTTGGAAATAGAACAAAATTTTCAATAAGGATAATTCATAAAGACAGGACTAAAGCATGTAATAAAAAACAAAGAGAGTATGAATATGTCCAATAGATAGTAGCCTTGGGTTATCCTTTATTTGGCACGCTCAAAGCAAGCAATTTGAACCAAAGACTTCCAAATCCATAACCTTGGGAGAATTAACTGCTTCATCTCACACTAGGGCATTTCAGCCATATGTTCATGGGAGTATTTCAGTTCCTTTAATCTGCTACAAGTGTGTTTAAAGTAAAGTCCAATTTTCTTAGTGGGGTTTCCAAATTGGATCACTCTGGTGTAGCCTAGGAATGATGTAGTGCATCTTGAAAGAACAGAGTCTAATAGCTCAGGTATCTATAGCATGTGACCTGGGCCACCAAGAGCTGGATAGAAAGTAGATCAAATGTGCCCAATTAGGAAAACAATACTGGGTATATTTTTAATCATTATTCTCAATGGAAACTTGTTCTACCTGGTTTACCTACCAACAAAGTGAAACTGTCTTCTGTGAGACAGACATGTGCCCCCACTACCTCTAGACTTGGATTTCCATTAATGTTCACTAAGTACCCTTGAAGAAATGTCAGTTGATTTGGGTTGACCATAGAACAAGATTACATGAAAGAAACGGATTGGTCTCCCTCTCCCAACACGAGAAACTAACTCCAGCTGGACTAGGCCTCCTCTGTCAAAATGGCAATTAAGATGTTATTATACTATTATTGAGATATGAGGCATGATATATGGATCACAATCCTTAGGCAGGCACATCACCTTGTGGCCTTGGAGACTGGATTAAAGTATTCCGTGACCTGAGAACAGACTTGCCTTCCTTTTTCCTGGTGGTTACACTTACGGTGTATTGATCTCCTATAATATAGTAAATTGGCCTCATGCAATATTGGTCCTGCTGTGTTTGACTAACTTCACTCAGCATAATTGTCCCCAGGTCCATCTATGTCATGAGGTGTTTCATGGTTTCATCACTTTTTTTAGGGATGTGTAGTATTCCATTGTGTGTAGGTACCAGAGCTTCTTTATCCATTGTTCCACTGATGGGCATTTGGGCTATTTCCACTATCTTGCTATTGTGAACTGTGCTGTGATGAACATGGGAGAG
>NW_022111372.1:54442862-54449797 GCF_000313985.2 Echinops telfairi
TGTTGCTTCTGAGCTTGATGGCCACTTGTTTACCTTCAAGCCTTTAAGACCCCAGACACTATACTTTTTGATAGCCGGGCACCATCAGCTTTCTTCGCCATATTTGCTTATGCACCCTAAAATGAAATTCTTAACAACTTCAATCTTCTCTCCATTTATCATGATGTCTCCTCTTAATCTATGTATGGTTCTGCATGAGCAGAATAAGTGTTCTAGAATGCCCATGCTTCACAATAGTATGCATACTTTGTTAGGGACCACACAGTTGAATGTCTTTGTATAGTCAAACTCTTAGACAGACTTAAGTACACAATAAGGAAAATGCCTTTTCCTTGTGGATCGGGAAAGAATGTTCATAAGGGAAGATCTTGACCCAGAAATTTCCTCTGCAGCCCTCCAGAAATATTTTAAAACAATTACCCGTGAGCACCCAGTAAAACCCTGCTCAGTCACATATTTAAATTTTCCAGTCCAAATAGCCTACAGTTGTGTTTCCAACCACTCACTGTAAAGCCTCCATTCAGAGTGGCCCTGCCTCCAGTGTCCCTCATCTCACAGCTTCCAGCCAGAATGTTGTACCTGTACTCTTTGATCTTACCTCATACTATTCCCATTACTACACCATTGGGGAAACTTTTACCTCACTCTATGAGATCAAAGGTGTCCCTGGCTTAAACTGTTTTTGAGCCACTAAAAATCTCTTTGTGTTTATTTTAAGAGAGCTTGTTGATAGCTTTAGACCAATAGCTGCGCTTAGTCTCAGTGAGCCCCAAGAGGTGGAATACGGAGTGTAGCCCAGGCGGGGCATGCTGCACTCCAGAAGAACTGCTTTATTTTCTTCTATACAGAAACAGAAACCTGGAGAATAGGTGTGCGAATAGCTATTATGGGATAATGGTGCAAAGATCGGTCTGAGTTTTTCACTGTGGGCTCTCTAAGCACAGATTCTTCATTTAATATTTCAGTTCAAGAGGGTAGAAAAAGATCTAAGGGTTCATTTGGTTGGTTCACTGAAGCATGAACTGAGTGGTTACCTACCCTAAATCAAGTCGAAATGCAAGACCTGCCTGGTATATGGTAGAAGAATAGATCCAAAGACGTCGAACATTTGTTCTCTTACAGTGGATTTATGTTGTTAAGCCCCCTGACTCTCCCACGGAGTGCTCAGAGAGCACCTGGAATCACATGGGGAAGGGATTCCAGCTTCCTTGGAGACGCCTGTGACTCTTATCTTATGTAAATCAGATTTGACATAGGGAACTGCTGTGTAATAAATAAAGACAGGGAACTACCATGGGCTTATTGGACCTCCTGGTGATAGGGCCAAGAGGCTGCACTTAATTGACAAATGCAAGGTAGAGGCCAGTTACTGTAGTGGACAATCACAGTCCAACTCAATGGGTTTGGGCATTGGCTACGTAGTCATGGTGTCCTTAGGACTGCAATACAAGGGAGCTTCAACCAGTTTGTGGGAAAATAGAAGTGAATGATAATGAAAACTTTCCATGAAATTTTTGAAGCCCTTTCATAGATGGGAAATCCACTAAATATTTACTTGATCTGGAAAAACTAGAATTCCTTTCCAGTGAACAGTTGTCTAGCTTAAGTCATCAGAATAGAGAGTCACGCCCTCTCAATTAATGTCCAGACTTGAGGCAGTTTACGGACTCACAATCCTTTTGTGATGAGTCCACTGGGTCCTCTTGATGAAGGAAGGACCCCATTGCACTGCCTAAAATTAATACTGCTAATATTTGTATTTTTCCTGCACTTATTTCATTACTTGTTATAAAAATAAGATATATACAGTGCTAGTGTATTTTCCATTGCATGCGTGTTACGTGCAAGCATGATTTTATAATTGTCTTAAGTTGGGTGCGGTTTAAGGAGATGTGCACAGGTGCCAATTTGACAAGGAGTAGAATGTGATGGTTTAGGTAATGTGTCGATTTGGCTTACTCATGATTCTCAGGGAAGCTGTTGAAAGGTGGGTGCACCCACCGGCACCCAGTATACATGGTTGTTTTGGCAAAGCTCACTCTCATGCCTGCATCTAACTCATCATATCCGGTCTCTAGTTGTTAGGACATGAGTCAGCAGCCTGCCATCTGGACTACAGATCTTGAAATTCACTAATTCCTGGAGCTCCATTGTGAGACGCCAGCTTGCCATCTGACTTGCCAATTTGATGTGTGTTGGCCCCTGCCATCCTGTGAGTCAGGAGAAACTTCAGCCTGATATCTGACCCATGGGTTTGGGGATTGTCGGATCCTACAATTGAATGAGCCATTTACTTGAAGTCAATCAAACTCTTTCTTCTCTCTCTCTCTCTGTGTGTGTGTCTCTCTCTCTCACTTTCTCTTATTGATCCTTAAAGAATCCATCCTAAGACAAAAGGACTACTCTTTTTGCTGCACCAGCCCAATCTAAGCTCAAAAAAACCCACTGCCGTTGAGTCATGCTGACTATGTAGGATCAGAAAATTCTTCTATAGAGACACCCTGGGGCTGCTGCAGAAGCCAATTTCCTCCTCTTCCATCCAAAGTGAAGATGCACAACAGCTGGTGACCACCATCTCTACAAATCTTTCATAAACCTGGAAACGCATATCATTAGACTTCTCCAAGTGAAACACTCCCAGTTCCTTTAAACATTTCTTGGAGTTAATTTATTCTCCAAGTTTCCTTTCCTTTGCAAATTAATTGACCACTTTGGAGGTTCTTGCTGTTCCTCTTAAAATTTAATACCGAGTTCCATCCCTTAAGATTCAGTGCAGCGTTTTCCAGGAGGAACACTTTCTTGGTAGCTATTGTGATATTGTTATGCCCCCCCACCCCATCCCCAACCCCCAGTGATGTGTATCTACTTCGGTCATTTATAACTACCCTAAATCAAACAAGTAAACCAAATACAAACATTTCTTTTTGGCCTTGTCTACCTCCGGAGAAATTCCTGGGTGGTGAAACCTGTAAACACATTCAGCTGTTAATGAAAAGGTTGCATGTTTGAATCAATCCAGGAATGCCTTTGTGAAAAGTCTGGGGATCTACTTTTTAAATCATCTCCCCAAAATCCTATGAAGTACCTTATGGAATACAGTTCTACCCTGGCAGACCTAGACTTGCCATGAGTAATAATCCAGTCAGATTTGTTGTGGGTGGAACATCAGCACACCTCTTCCATCCTCACCAGACAGGCCTGTCTACTAAGTTCCCTCTCTGTGATACTGCTTCTAGTAGTTTCCCCTTCAAACTACCCACCCTTACAAGTGCTCCAGCTCCTTTCTGTTGGATCAAACAATGCAGCTCTCCCCCTAAGCTGATCTACTCCACTTCAGTCAATCAGAATCGTTTACTACAGTGCACCAGGCTTCGTAGTCAGTTTGTTATTGTGACTAGCTATCACTGAGTCCCCTCTGACTCGTGGCAACCCCTAAGTCCCATCTACAATGGAACACTGCCTGAACTCACGTCATCCCAGGGTCACTTTCTGATCAGACCATTGCTATCCACTGGATTCATTGGCTGCTTTGGAGAAGAAAAATTCTAGGTCTTTCTTTACATAGTCTGGAAGTGTTTCCTGAAGCTCTGCTGACATCTGCTCTGCATCCTGGCAACAAGCACCTCAACCCTGACAGATGAATGGTGGCTGCACATGGGATGCATTGGCTGGGAACCAAGGACAGGTCTCCCGTGTAAGAGATGAGAGCTCTGCTCTTGAACCAGCAATGGATAGAAGTTGAGACACCATCTGCTCTTCCTGGACATCACTCAAAAGCGACTTATCAGACATTTGCTTGCCTCCACACACAGATTTGTTTTTCTAAAAGAAAGTTTCATAAGACAGTTTTCACCATCTTCTTGTATACAATTTAATGATTTCTGTCTAAAGCTTTCAAAACTTCTAACCTTCATTTATAAAACAAATTGGGTTAATAAATGTTTTTAAAGGCATAGTATTAAATAAATAAAGGCATAACATTTAAACATTTATCTTATACTTTTAATCTATTGAATTAAGAAAATTACCATTTAAATATTTTGGCAAATAGATGTAACAACACATGTGCCATTTCAATATTCTCATGTACAATTTAGTGACATTAATTATGTTTATCTTGTTGTTCAGCTATACCTTTATCTGTTTTCAAGAATTCCTCAAATGTTTCCATTAACTCTTCCTTTCTCCACCCCCGCTACACTCCATGCCTGTCTATCAGCAGTGCACCCCTCTATGCTATCCATCCAGTGACTGGTGACCGGGGTATCCTTGCCCCGACTACCGAGCAGCCAGCTGTGAGCACATCACCCAGTCCAGATACTGGTGAGAACACTCTTTGCATCCACACCCCAGTATCTGACCAGATAGTCACATCACCTCATCAACATGCCAGTCACATCTAGCAAATGCCATCTGCACTTCTGCCAAACCATGAGCAGGAGACACTAACACCCTCATCCAACATCCAGTTGGCTACAATGTCACACATTCCACACCCCGGAGTTCTTGCAGGCCATCTGAACTTGTACAAAAGCCTCTCAATGCTCACGATCTATCGAGATGTCAATTTGCCCAAGTGTAGCAGGCCTGTGCTGTAGCTTTTGGTAGCACTTTCTCAGAGGATGCAAAGATTTTGTGTCCTGACCTCCAGAGAGTGTACTAACAGCTAGCACCAAACCAGAAGGACACGATGGGCCCACGAGAGCTGTGGAGAGAGGCTGGCCAGCTAACACTCTCACCCAATAACAGGGCAAGAACCTGCTCTCCCACCTCCACTTAATTCAGTGAGAGAATACAGATATGCCTAACCACAGAGGACTCACATGTGAGTGGGACCCACCATATCCACTAGTGATAAAATGTAACACCCATCTAGCAGAGACCATCCAAATCACACATAGACCAGAATCACAAAAAAATAATAATTAAAATAATATAATTGATGGAAAACTTTCTAAAGACAAAGAGAAGAATCAAAGCTCTGGAGACATCAAAAGAAATTTTAAAAGTCAGCACTAAACAAACATATAAGCATCAATTAAGAAATACATAAAATTAATTAACGCTTTAATCCCTGGGACACAACAGACAATAACAAGTCATATGAAAAAAATAGAATAAGAATGCTCAAACGAGTGAGTGAGTAAAATAAATGGGCAGAAAACCTTCTCAATGAAAAAATGGTAATAGGATTCTCTAATGAGAAATTCAAAAGACAAATATAGGACCCTCAAAGAGCTCAAGGGAAACACAGACAAAACCCTAGAAGAATTCAGGAAAACAATAAAGGTCAAAAATGACAAAGTGAATAGACAATTGGAACCCATACATAAATAGCAACTAGAGGGTAGATACTATGAATATGTTTATACCCAACCCTCCGGGACCCATGCCATGGACTAAGCACTATGATGACCTCATATGCTGGCCTTACAGGCAACACAGCATCCCCCAGGGGCAGCAGCAGGAGGACTCAGCATGGAAGACGGATTGAGTGAATTGAGAACTACCTCAAAATGAACTGTCCCCTTGGGCAGAGGACTGAAATACTCTGATGAAAGTAACCCCCACCATCCCACCACCCCCACCCAACCCCCAACCCCCGCACTACTGTGGGAATCGTCATCATTGGACCTTAGCGGGTCTTCGAGTTTACTGGGTGCCCAATGAAAGCGGACCCAGAACCACTGTATGTTTAGGACCTCAATGCTTTCCTTGCATTAATAGGACAGATTTTAATCTGATAGGCAAGGATCTGCTCTGGTAAGAAATGATACAAGAAATATTCTCCTGGTACCAATCCCCATGATCAATGTAAACAGAGTTCAATTAATTAAGAAATCCATCTGTACAAAGCAACAACTCAAGGATGCAGCAGGCAGTTGGACTGTATTTACATAAACTCCTCATATCAACAGTATCTTTAATTCTATGCCATCGGATAAATTATTGATGTTATCAATGCAATCACCTTACACCCTAGGGGGGTGGTAGACAATGTTTCCTTTTTGTTTCTTTGTCTTTGTCTTTTTGCCATTTGTTCGTTTGATTATTTGTTTTTCTTATTGTTGGTGTTATTCTTATTGGCTTCTGTTTTTACTCATAATATGATAGCCAAAGTAAATCAGATTCATTCATAATCCATAAGAAAATGGATTATGGGCTCCCACTTAATTCTAACCTCAATCAAAGAATAGTTTGTTCTTATAACACGGCCCTGTTCAGTACTTGCCTTCATGAAGAGATCACTGAAGATAAAGGTGCTACAATGAAGATAAAGTGTGCTGAAGAAATCAGATGGTCCCCCAGAAGAATTTATTTCAGAGGACAGCACTGAATCTGCAGCTCCAGGAGAGGAACATGTCTGATCAGACCACATGGGAGCAAATGAAGGGGGAGGAAGAGAGAGTGGAGCACATTCTGGCCCACCAAGCCTTGAGGCTGATATCCCTGCTCAGAGCAGCCAATCCACAGAGAAGACCACATGGCCGGCCCCACTATGAGACACGACATCCCTCACTGACCCATAGCCCTACAGGGGACAACACTGGAGACACAGTGTGGGAATTCTGCCCGATCTGATCCAGCCACACCGAGGCAAAACACTAAGGGCGTGGAACAGAACAGCAAGAAGAATAGCACGAAGTCCCCAGGGAATACCAAAACTAGACTTTGGGGCCAGGGCTAGGCACCTCAACAGACTTGACTGGAAAACACTCCTAATGGCCAACAAACAGTCCTTGAACTAACTACAAGCTTTTCTTTCTTGTTGTTGTGTTTTGTGTGGGGGTTTTTTTGTCATTATCTTGTTATTGTTGCTGTTGTTTTGTTTTATTTTGTTGTTTGGTTTTGCTCTCTCTTGTTGTACATGTTATTATCTCCACAGGTCTGTCTAAGTAAGATAGGCTGGATGAACAATCTGGAGGAGAAAACAA
>NW_022111372.1:54451068-54477996 GCF_000313985.2 Echinops telfairi
AAAAAAGAAGAAAACAGATGGTGTCCAGCTACCAATTGGAATAGTGCCTGGGGTCTGAAAGGTTTGTCTTCAAACAAGCAGCCATCTAAGTGAGGCATCACCTAATTCCACATCGAGAAAGCACACCAGACTGTGTGATCCACTTATGACAATAACAAAATACAAATATGATGAAGAAAAAAATATCAGAGCTTAAATTGTGAAAAAACAATTTGTAGAAAGCTATGGAGGACAGTGGGATCCCAAAATCTATCTGCAGAGTATCTGGTCAGATTATGCCTCTGGCAGATCGGACCAGGGGCTGGAACAACTTTACTATCAGACAGAGATTCTTATAAACTTGATTATGGTGGATCAAACCATTGTACAATATAATACTTGGCCAGTTGACCTCCCTCTTGATCCAACCTGAATTTGCTCTAGGCTCAAATATTCCTTGCTTGCTCCACAGCAGAAATTTCTTCTCTGGATATTTATATATTGTTGGTGGTCTTTCTTTAGTATTCTTTATTTTTATCTCTACATTATTATTATTTTATTCTTTCTTTTTCATATTGTTTTTGTTTTTTATTGTTTCTGTTGGGTTTCCCAGTTTGCGAAGCCCAGAAGGAATGGATGCATAGAGAAAATATTAATGCAATGGTTTATTGGGGCCGTGAAAGGGCACATGGGAAGGCTGAGGGGATTTGGGAAGCAAACAATGAACACAGGAGGGGTGAGGAAGCAATAGAGCTGACTGTGATGTGTACATACAATTCTTTTGAAAAGCGACCTAATTGTGGAAGTACATGACATGTGAGTATTATATCAAGAAAACTACTGAATAAAAAAGGAACCAAACTTGACCAATGGTTACCCTGGGTGAAAGAGGAAGAGTTTTTGCTTAGGGAGCATTATGTCTATGTTAATTGTGGTGGAATAATTTGGAAAAGAATATCAATAAGGTTTGTACAACATGAAGAGTGTAATCAAAGGCACTTAATTAGATATGTATAAGTTATTGAATTGGAGAATGTTTTGTTATGTATATTTTGTCATAATTTAAAAGTGATTACACTAATAATAATGAGTACAAAGAAGAAGAAAATGTTCTAAAATTTATTGTGGTGATTATTGTACAGTTCTTCTGATATTATTGAATTATTGAATTGTATGACATGGGGATGAAGTACCAATAAAACAGTTGTTGTTTTTTAAAGTGCAGGGGAAATACACATGGATTAAGCCCCTGGTCAGTCCCCTCTGGTCATGGATCAAGGACACGAATAGCCTTGCTTACATGCAGAATTCATTGGAAAATGGATTGTTCAAATTTGGTTAGGCTAAAATATAGCACCCTATCATGTGACCTTCCTTATGATCCATTTACATTCATTCTAGTTTTTAATATTCTGCTCTCTTTTCAATAGAGGTTTTTTCTGTTTTACTTTGTTATTCTTGTTAGTTTTGCTGTTGTTGTTATTTTAAATGTTTTTCTGTATATAAAATCCAGGATAAGCAAACCTATAGAGACAATAACTAGATTAATGCTTCCACAGGGTATGGCAGGGGAGGTTGGGGGGAAATGGGGAGCTAAATACAGTGAGCACAAGAATGAAGAAAATGTTCTAAAACTGATTGTGGTGATGCTTTTACAGGTCTTCTCGATGTGATCGAATGATTGAATTATATGATATGTGAACTATATGCCAGTAAAACTGTTGGAAAACAAAACAAAAATAGCAACTAGAAAATTCAAAGATTGAAGAAAATATAAGAAATAGATAACTCAATGGAAGGACATAACAATATAATTGAATCAATGGAAGGGAAAAATCAGTGAAATAGAGGGCAAATCTCTTGCTAATGATCTATTTGAGAAATAATCAGGAAAAAATAATTAAGAAAATGAAGAAAGCCTAACACTTATGTGAGACCGTTATGAACTCCTTATAAATCCTATTTCACAACTTTAATACTTAATTACAATTGCAAAAGAGTTCGGAGGCAATTCAGAAGAAACTGGCATTAAACAGCATTTTTTAATGCCACGGAGGCCAATGAACTGCCTCCATATATGTATATATGTGTGTATATATTTATGTAGACATTTGCCCTTTCAACATTTTATACATATAATTCATAAAATTAATTTCATCCATCATGGGGTGCAACCATCACCACAATTTATTTCCCAAGGTGTTCTGGGCACTCTTAATAAGAGCTCAGGGTCCCCTAAGCAATGATTATTTCTTTTCCCCTCTAGCCCCTGGTAAAAACTGTGAAACTCTGGACTCTATACATCTGCCTATTCTCAACATTCCATAGAAGTGGACTCTTAAAATATTTGTCTTTTTGCGGCAGACTTATTTCACAGAACATCATGTTTTTAATGTTCACTCAAATTGAGGGATGTATCAGGACTTCATTTCTCTTTACTCCATTGTATACATATACCACATCTTGTTCATCTATTCACCTATTGACAGACATTTGGATTGCTTTCCAATATCCACTCCTACATAATATACACAAAATAATTGAGATCAGAAACAGATAAATGCACACAAGTTCTCATTGCTGAGAGCCATAGGGAGCCCACCACGGAGGCAATTCTCCCCTCTCTGAGAGGGTTGCAAAGAGTTGCAATTGATTCCGTGGCAGCAAGTTTGGAGCCAATTCTAGCAAGAGTTTTACACACCTTACTTGCAATAATTTTGTGGAAATTACAAGATCATTGCCAGAAAGGACACATAAAAACAGAACCTATTTTCCTTCAATATTCTGTTGTTTTGTAATAAATTACCCCAATACTTGGCAGCTCATAGTGTTTTATGTGGGCATTAGGCTGCTGACCACAAGATTGTTGTTCAAACTCACCAACCACTGCTGCTTAGAAGAAAGATCATGCTGTCAGCTCTTGAAAAGATTCTCAGCCTCACAAACTTTATATATAAGATTGCTATATGAGTTAGAATGAACTCAGTAGCAGCAGATTTTGGGATTGGAGTTCCTTGGGTCAGGGATTCAGACAAGACACAGTGAAACCTGCTAATCTCGGTTTCTTGATGTTGGGTTGTTGGCTGTGGAGGCTCAAAGCCTGGGAGTGACTCAACATCTGGGGAATGAAATCATCAAAAGATCTAGAAATTCAACACTCATTTCTGATACAATCTCAACAAAATAGATACAGAAAAGGAATTTCTCAACATAATAAAAACCATATATGGGAAACCAATATCCTGCATCTCACTTAATGGAGAGAAATTGAAATAATTTCCTCTTCAAATAGGAACTAGATAAGATTGCCCTTTGTTATTACTTTTATTTAATATAGCTCTAGAAATTTGACTAGCGCCATAAAGCATCAAAAAGAAGTTAAAGATATCCACATAGACAGAAGAAAAAAAACTCTTTATTTGCAGACAACATAATCCTATATATAGAAAACGCCAAAGATTCTATTAAACAATTGTTTGAACTATTGAAAAATTTGGCAGCGTAGCAAGCTATAAGACCAACATTTAGAAATCAGTTGGATTTTTGTATATTAAGAGTGATGATACTAAAAATGATATCAAAAGGACAATACCATTTACAATAACTACACAAAAGATTAAATATTTACGAATAAATCTAAATCTTACCAGAGAAACAAAGACGTATATAAAGAAAACTGCAAAACACTCCTTCAAGAACCTGAAAGAAACTTACACAAATGGAACAAGTTACCAAGCTCCTGGATAGACAGACTAAATACTGTAAAAATGTCAATATTACCAAAATTACTCTACAAATTCAATATAATTCTGGTCCAAGGCCCACTACAATTTTTAAAAGAAATGGAAAAACTAATTACCAACTTTATATGTAAAGCAAAGAAACCTAGGATAAATAAAACACTATTAAAAAATTAAAAGTAAGTGGTTTTTCACTCCAGACCTTAAAACCTACTATATATCCACAGTAATCAAAACAGCTTGGTACTGGTGCAACAATAGATATGAAGACAAATAAACTAGAATTGAGAGTCCAGAAGTAGAACCAGGTACCTATAGACACCTAATTTTTGATAAAGAACTGAAACATGTTAAACAGACAAGAGATAGCCTTTTTAACAAATAGTGCTGGAAAAAACTGGGTCTTCACCTGCAAAAGAACAATACTGTTCTTGATTTCATTTTTTGCGATGGGCTGTGATATTTATTTATTTATAGAGTTTCTTGAAACACAAACCAAAAATCCCACTGTCTTCTTTGTCCCTCAAACTTAAATAGTGGTTTTAAGTTGTTTAATAAAAATAAGAAAATTAAAAGTAAGAATGAAATGGACTTGAAGCCTTTAGACAAACAAGTTCATCTCAAACAAAGAAGAAAAAGTAGGAGGGTTGGGGGAGAGATATGGATTCATATGGGGGAGAGCAGTGAATGGAAGACTAAGAACAGAGCCCCTACATGTGACCTCTCTCTGTGGCTTGGGTTTCTGACAGCCTTAGGGCAGTTGTGCTCTTTCCATGGTAGTGCAGAGCTGTAACAACGAGGTCCCAGTAAACAAGATGAAACTGCATTGCATTTTAGGATGTAATCTTGGATGTTTCATAGTCCATTTCTCCATAGTTTACCGAGTAACACCATCAGAGGCTCGCACATCCTTAAGAGGTAGAGACATGGACACTACTTCTTGATAGGAGTGTCAACATCATATGTCAAGCTTCAAAGCATGTCAAGGTCACAAAAGCATGCACAATAGACTACCGTATATGGCTATCCTTGGAAAAATAGGATCTGCCATCCACTGTGGATGATGGACTTAGACTGCCTCTGGGGGTTAGCTCCAATGTGCAGGAGTCAGCACTTACTCATTCACTTGATTACTCATCAATTATTGAGATAATGACATCTGGGGAATAAAATCATTGCAAGGTCTGGATTGGAATGACTTGAAAACTAAGGTCTCTTACCCTCAAAGCCAGGGCACTGGCAAGTCCAAGCCTACAAAGATTTCTACAATTTCCACTTCTCTCTTGCTGAGTCTCAGTTGGGCTATGCAAATGCCATGTGGAATTCAACACATCTACATTTTGTTGGGATGGGATTGAGAAGTTATTTACATTGCATGTTTCACATGAATTCTTATCGGAAAAGTCTATTGTCCATAGTGCTTGCTAAACACCCCTTCACACACATCACCTAGGATTTCTCCCCCTTAACTCCTGCCCCAAGCCCCAGATGCTATGGCCTTGATTCTCATCCCTCAGGCCCCAGATCCAGGAATTTCCACAATGCTCACCTTCGGTTATATGGAGCTAGTTCACTTCCTAGTCTCTGATATGTGTTCACAGAAGCTTTTCAATAAGCTGGAAACAATAGACCTTCCCCAAATTGGAAACTACTCACCCAATAGAGCACATAAATTATAAAATAGACCTTCCCAACATTGGAATTTTTGTTTACAAAGCTTTGTATTTTTAAAAACTGCTGTCCTTTCATGTCCCTCTCCATTGGCAGAAACAAAAAGAAGTCACATGTAATGAACTCCAAATCCACTATCCCCTTCACATCAGAAAACAAAACAAATGAGCATTGGTTATGGGGGGCACTCCCTCATATATAGAATTTCAGAGGCTATAAATCTTTCAGAAGCAGACAACCCCATCTTTCTCCTGAAGCGTGGCTGATGGGTTTGAACTGTCAACCTTGTAATTAGTAGTCCAACACTTACCCAACCGCCGCCAGGGCTCCTTTATATTTAATAATATGTCTCATATAACACATGTAGTATTTAGATGGTTTTTTGTCAACTTGACTTTTAAAATATGTTGCATCGTTCTGTGTGTATAGCACTTTATTATCTGTATAATATATATTATTAATGTTGGAGATCTTGGGTGTTGCAAATAACTAACATGCTCACTGCTATTCAAAAGACAAAAGTTTCAAATTCACCTAGAAGGTGCCTTGGAAGAAAGACTTGGCGACCTGCTTCTGAAAATCCATCCTTGACCACTGTAGAGGGCACAGTTCTACTCAGACGTGCATGTGAGCGCTCTGAGTAGGAATCAACTTGATGACACTTGGCTAACTGGACATTATTAATATTTTCATTTTACTCTTTGCCTTGACAGACCTCTTTGCCCTTTGCAAAAGATTTTGTCCTTCATACTATGAGTTCTACTCCCCAACTCCAGTCATTTATAAACCATATTTATGAGTATTACCTGAGTGTATACCATTTTTCTTTCGTTTAAAAAAATCATTTTATTGAGGGATCTCACTGCTCTTATGACATTCCATACATCAATTGCTTCAAGTATATTTGTACATATGATGCCACCATCATTTTCACATCACTTATCTTTTACTGACTTTTATGTGTTTCAAAATGATCCATGTTCTTTACTCACATATATTAAATCTTACATCACTACCATAAATATAAAAATATAATCACTTATCACAAGTAGAAGGCAACCTTAAAGCTAAATTCAACTTTATGCTATGTTATGAAATTTTAGATAAATATGGAAACTGTAATGTTAAAAAGGAGGTTGTAAAGTGTCAGAATGGTGTTGAAGACGGTCAAATATCTCACTGAGACTTACTCCTTGGGTAATCAAGATAGCTAAAAAAGAGATTAGTGTTCTCCCTGAAGTGCATAGTATAATTTAATGCCAATGCAAGGCGTCGTCTACAATCGTTCAAGTGATTTCAATCAAAATGGTAAGAGAGGGCAGGTTCTGCTGCGTGATAACTCTCATATCAGCAACCTCAATATTTAAGAAAGGTTTGTTTTTTGCCTATGTTATTTATCCATTTTTTCAAGAATTATGCTGAGCAAGTAATTAGAGAATCTAGATTATATGAGGAAGAATGCAGTATCAGGATTAGAGGAAGATTTATTAACAACCTGAGATATGCAGATGACACACCTTGCTTGCTGAAAGTGATGAGAACTTGAAGCATTTGCTGATGGGGATCAAAGATTGCAGCCGTCAGTCTGCATTTTAACTCAATATAAAAACAAATATCCTCACAACTGTACCAATAGGGAACATTATGATCAATGGAGAAAAGATTGAAGTGGTCAAGAATTTTGTCTTGCTTAGATACTTGGAAGCAGCAGACAAGAGATCAAGCAATGCATTGTTGTTGTTAGGTGCCATCCATCAAGTTGGTTTTGATTCATGGCAACCCTATGTACAACAGAACAAAATAACGCCTGGTCCTGTGCCATTGTCAGAATTGCTGCTGTATTGGAGCTCATTGTTGCAGTCATGGTGTCAATCCATGTCCGCAAGGGACTTGACCTTTTTTTTGTAATGCCCCTTCACTTTAACAAGCATAATGTGTCCTTCTCCGGGGACTTGGATCTCCTGGTAATATGTCCAAAGTATGTGAGACGAAGTCTTGCTTTCCTTGCCTTTAGGGAGCATTCTTGCTGAGTTTCTTCCAAGAGAGATCTGTTTGTTCTTTTGGCAGTCCATGTGACTTTCAATATCCCCCCCCAGAACCATAGTTCAAATGCATCATTTCCTCTTTGGTCTTTCTTATTCAGTGTCCAACCTTCACATGCATATAAGGCAAGTGAGAGTACCAGGGCTTGGGTCAGGCATACCTTAGTCATCAAAGTAACATCCTTCTTTCCAACACTTTAAAAAGGTCTGTGCAGCAGATTTATCCAATGCAATATGTCATTTGATCTCTTGACTGCTGCTTCCATGAACAATGAATGTGGATCAAAGCAAGATGATATCCTTGACAACTTCAATCTTTTCTCCATTGATCATAATGTTACCTATTGGTCCAGAATTTTGGTATTCTTGACATTGAGTTGTAATCCTACTGAAGGCTGCAATCCTTGATCTTCATCAGCAAGTGCTTCAAGTCCTCCTCACTTTCAGCAAGCAAGGTTGTGTTATCTGCATATCACAGGTTGTTAGTAAACCTTCCTCCAATCTTGATTCCACATTCTTCATACAACCCAGCTTCTTTCATTATTTGCTCAGCATAGATATTGAATAAGTATGGTGAAAGGATACAGCCCTGACACATACCTTTTCATTCTCCTAATTACCTTTTTGCCCATGTAAAGGTTTCCAATGAGCACAGTGAAGTGTTCTGGGATTTCTCTTCTTCTCAAAGCTATTCATAGTTTATGATCCACATAGTAAAATTCCTTTGCATAGTCAATGAAACACAAGTAAACATCTTTCTGGCAAACTCTGATTTCAGTCAAGATATAGGTGAAATCAGCGATGATATCCCTTGTTCCATTTCCTCTTCTAAATTCAGCCTGAACCTCTGGAAGTTCCATGTTAATGTACTGCTACAACCATTGTTGGGTGATCTTCAACAAAATTTTACTTGCATGTGGTATAAATAATATTGTTCTATAATTTTTACATTCAGTTTTCTTTAGAATGGGTACAAATATGGATCTCTTCCAATCAATTGACCATGTAGCTGTCTTACAAATTTCTTGGGATACACAAGTGAGTGCCAGTGCTTCATCCACTTGTTGAAATATTTCAATTGATATTTTATCAATTTACTCATATGAACTAGCTGAATGTTGACTAGTTCTTTTTGGTACAGTGACACTGCATTCTTTCCATGCTTTCCACATCATTCTATATTTTACCCATAGAAACTTCCAATATTACAACTTGAGGCTTAATTTTTTTCTTCAGGTCTTTCCATTTAAGATATGAGTATTGCATCGGGCAAATTTGCTGCACAAGACCTCTTGAAAGTGTTGAAAAGCAAGGATGTTACTTTGAGGACTAAGATATGCCTAACCCAAGCTATGGTACTTTCAATTGCCTCATGTGCATGTGAAAGTTGGACATGAGATAAAGAAGACAAAAGAAGAATCGATGCATTTGAACTATGGGTCTAGTGAAGAACATTGAAAATAACATGGACTGCCAAATGAACAAATGAATCTGTCTTTTAAAAAATGCAGTCAGAATGCTCTTTCGAGGCAAGAATTGTGAGGCCTTGCCTCACGTACTTTGTACATATTGTCAGAAGAGTCCAATCCTTGGAGAAGGACATCATGCTTGGTAAAGTAGAGGGGCAGTGAAAAAGAGGAAGGCCCTGGAAGATATGAATTGATACAGAATCTGCAACAATGGGTTCAAACATGAGAACAATTGTGAGAATGAAGCAGGACCAGGCAGTGCTTTGTTCTGTGGTCCGTAAGATTGCTGTGAGTTGCAACAGACTTTTGCACGTACCAAGAACACAGTGTATCCACTGTGGCCAACAACTTGCCAGTTCCTTCATGTTGGTCATGGTTTCAGGCTAGCAGAATCACCAGCATCTTGAATTAAGGGTCACTGATTAGAATCAATTGAAGGTCAGTGAATTATGTATATAAAATTATAGGAAAGGAACCCCAGGTGGCAATGTGGGTTAGGCATTGTGCTGCTAACCTCAATATCAGAGGTTCAAACACACAGCACACTCCATGGGCAAAAGAGGAGGTTGTCTACTCTTCTAAAGATTTACAGGCTCAGAAATCCCATGGAGCAGTTCTTCTCTGTCTTGCATGTGATATGAGTTGGAATAGATTCAACAGCACGGAGGCTTTGGGATGCCTGAGGGACAAGAGAGAATGCGATGAAACATGCACTGGCTATTCATGCTTCAACTCAACAACACGTCTTCTCATTAGTCAGTGGGTAAAGTAATCCATGTGACCACCTCTGGCTTCACCTGGGAACAAACAAGTGATGGCATGGGCCTCCTGGACGAGAACTAGTCCTTCAAGGTCATTTATTGAAGTAGTTATTGTTGTTAGTTGCCATTGGAGCCATACTAACCTCGTTTATAACAGAATAAAACATTGCCCAATTTGGCACCGTCTTCCTGATCATTGTTGATATGCTTAAATCCCTTGCTGCCACATTGTGTATTCTGAATGCTGTACAACCTACAGCAATCTGAGTGCCTTACAACCTGAGTGTCTAATGCCTTACAGCATTAATTCAACAATTGTATATGATTTTCATTAGCTCATTTTCAGAAGTAGATCACTAAACCTTTCTTCCTAATCTTCCTAGTCTGGAAGCTCCACTGAAACCTATCCACCATGGATGACCTTGTTGGTATTTGATATACCAATGGCATAGCTTCCAGTATCCCAACATGCAAGCCACTCCAGTATGTCAAACTGGCCAGTTGGTGAAGGTTTAAATTATTGAATCTAGTAAGAGTTTAGTTCACCCACACTTCATTTCAGCAAGAGTTTCTTGTCTAGATGTAGGTACAAAAATGTCAATTGCAGCATTATTTGAAGTAGTGAATTTGTGGATAAATAAAACTTAAATGCCCATCAATAAGACACCCATGGGTGAAATTGACTATAGACATCATACAAGGGATTGCAGTCAGTCTTTACAAGGCATGGGTAGGACTCATCACTGATCTTGAGTATGTCACCCTGTTATTCTTTGCCTTATAACCTGTTCAGGTCCTCAGTCACGGTATCTAGAAAAAAAAGGATGCACTACACTCAGCAGGGTGGAGAGGTATGAAAATGGAGTCATGCAGGAACCAGATATTATATTGGGGCAGGATTTAAAGATACAGTCAAAAGCCGTTGCCATCCTATTGACTGCAATTCGTGGAGCACTCATGTGTCAGAGTAGAACTGTGCTGCACAGGGTTTTCAATGGCTGGATTCTTGGAAATTGATTACCAGGCATTCATCGCAAAGATGACTCTGGGTAGACTTGAACTTCTGAACTTGTGGTTAGCAGTCAAACACATGAACTGTTCGTACCACTCAAGGACTTCAAAAGAACTAATGGAGGTGTGCAAGGTAAAGCTATCCGTCAGTTTATCCAGTCAAATATGTTGTTGTTATTGTATCCCAGCAAGTCAATCCTGACTCAGAACGACCCTACAGAACAGAGCAGAAATGTTCAACAAGATTTTGTTTGTTGTAATATTTTCAGAAGTGGATTGTCGGGTCTTTCTTCCACTGAGCAGCGGGTAGGTTTGAAACCCTGACCTTTGGATGAGCAGCCGAGGGCTTAGCCCTCCCAGCACCAGAGGTATTGAATTTCACATCTACGTATACACAGTCCAGCTCAGACTGAGCAAGGGAGAAGGATAAATTGCAGAAATTTGGGGGCAGCTCTGACTTCCCAAGGCATGCGATTGTGAGTGAGAGGTAATTTACCATGATCTCAACCTTTGAAGCTCCCAATGGACTGAAGGCAGGTGCAGGGCAGAACAGGTAACTTGAAATATAATTCTGAAATCTTAACTCTGTGCTTAGAGGATCCTGTGTTTCTGGAGTGAAATAGAACAAAGGCATCATGCCCAGATCTGTCATTTAACTGTGAGGCCTTTGGTGATCTACATCACTTTTCTGAACCTCAGCTTCTTCATCAGTAAGAGCAGACCAATGACCACTGCCTTACATGGTTGCTTTTAAGTATTAAATGAGATATTTGCACAGCAACTGGTACCTAAGAGACTCCCCACCAATCCCTGGTAGCATTTTTGTTGTTGATGATGGTGCTAATGGTGTTTCTGATTCTGTAGACCCAGTCATAGTCTGACCTGCAGCCCATCTGCTCAGCTGGTGGATTCCAGGGCAAGCGAGGTAAAGGCCCCCGGGTCCCTCAGGCTGGAGGCAGTCAATGTTGTTCATTCTATGGTCACACAGTGTCCCCCTTGCCCCAGCCAGCTATCTGACAGCCTGTAAACAGATGGCGGGTGGGGTGGCCAGTGAGATAGTGCAGATGGCACTGAGCAAATCCAGCCGCACTTTTGGGAAAACAAATCAGAGGCAGGACATGCTGATGGGGCCTCTATGGACATCATTGTCGTCGACAGACAGCACCCCCCAGGAGTCCTCCAAGGGAAATGATGAGATGTACCAGAGCATGCATGCCCTGCCAAAAATGATCTCCACCCTCAATCTCCACAGACAATTGCCATAGAGACATTACAGACGGCTGGAGGTTATACTAGCAGGTCTCACAGCATAGATTACAGGCCTTCCAAGGTCTGGTTTCTCAAAGAGCATTGGCTTCTCAATCCCCCTGCCCAGAGACCTTGCCCAGATTGTGGGTCCTTCTCTTGGGTCCAAAGTCCCAGGGGGGCAGATAGCCTGCTAAGGGCACATGAGTGCTTCATCTGGTTGCTCATCATATGCTATAAGTGGAAGGCTGAAGGCTAGTCTAACCAGGGCAGACCACCAGGTGGGACCTTATGATGGGGAACCAGACCTTGACTCAGGTTACAGGTAGGAAAAAACTTCCCCTTTCTAGCCACATCTATTAGTACTTGCATCAAGTGTCTTGTCTTCTGCTCCCTCTGAACTCGTCTTTGAGCAAATCTAGCTCTATTAAGTTTCCAAGCTTGTGTGGTTCTCTCTATTTATTCCTGGCGACTTCTTCTCATCTGCCAAAAGCCAATGCAGACAAGCCATTGTCACTACCCCCAGGAGTTAAGTTTCCAAGCTTGTGTGCTTCTCTCTATTTATTCCTGATGACTCCTTATCATCTGTCAAAAGCCAATGCAGACAAGCCATTGTCACTCCTCCCAGGAGTTAATTATCACCTCCTTTCTGCCCACTTGGTAGGTCCCTACTCTATAGCACTTATCAGATTCATCTATCATGTTTGAAATGACATAACTGTACAACACACACACCTGTTTCTTCAACTCCCATTCTAAGGTTGATTACAAAAGTTTAATTAAGAAGATGAACACTCTTCACCATAAATTGGCAAGGCCAATTCAGAGAACCTAGATTTATGCTCATTTTAATGCTAGTCACTTTCAGTCCTTCTGTCATATAGTGTTGACTTGCATGCTGCTGTGATGTCAGAAATTATGTCACTGGTACTTCAAATACCAGTAGGGTCACCTCTGAGGTAAAGGTTTCAGCAGAGGTTCTGGACTATTACAGGCTAGGAGGAAAGACCTGACAGTCTGCCTTTTAAAATAACTTTTTTTAAAGATAGCAAAAGTCCGTATGAAATGTCGTAGTTAGGGATTATGTCAACTACACACTCCTGGCTGGGGGTGGAGTCAAGCCTGTCAATCAAAACACAGCCTGATGACACCTCCTTCATGTCCCAGGCCTTTTGTGTAAGAGTGAGGAACTCTGGGAACTGTTTTTCTCTCTACCACTTTGCCTTCCTCCTTGCTGTGGCTTCTTTGGGACTCTGTGTCTGTCTTAAGGACTGGTGCCCCCATGTGGGCCACTAGGCCCTGGGAGTTGCTGGCACCCAGGCACATTTCCACTGATCTGGGATCCACAGAACTCTGTACTCAGCAGCTTCTTGGGTCACCATTCTGTGCCACTGGCATGCAAACATGTGGACTAGCATCAGACTCATGGACTTGAGTTGGACTTTGAACACCCAGCAAATGACTAGGTGGGACCGTGCAGTTGGGTGTATTTCCTCTTTTCATGATGCAGGGTAAGAGAAGGTGGGAGAAGATGCTGATGTGATTATATGAGCCAGTTTTAAGTGATTGTTAGCAGAGTTAATAGTGGCTGTTAAAAATTGGAATGCTAACATGGAGGCTCATCAATTTTTCGCTCCCACAAAGTATAAAATGAGCCATCTCAGAAGCATGAATGTGTGTGGGGTTCCACTACCACCAAGAAAGAAGATCCAGGAGTAGAGTGAATGCTTTAGACCCTGACATTTCTGCATGTTGACCCTCCTCGATCCAGGAAACAGAAAAAAGTGGCAGAGGAGTAGTGGCAGCAGAGGCAGAGACATCAAGAGCAGGAGACAGAGTGATGGGCTGCATAGCCCGTTGAGTCAGTAGAGCTGAGTGTTTTTGAGCAGGATGCTCACTTACAGAGGGGGTCGCTTTAAAGACTTAATTGGGGAGCTAGGTTTGCTAACCTACAGAGCTAGAACCAAGTGCCTTCAGGCTGAGGCTTATGGCAGAGTGGAGTGGAGTGTTTATTGGCAGTATGAAAAGAGTTTTGTAGCCTTGCCAGAGCAGGGCACAGACCAAGGGCCCATGTTACTGACAGGCCCAGATACCAGAGTGGCCTGCCTGTGGGCATGGCTGAGAAGAAGTTCTCCTGATCAGAAGAACTGTACATTGAGCATTTCTGGTCCTGAACCGTCACTTGCTAATTTTCATAATAAGCCTCTTAATTGTGAATTCTACATGACCACAGCAATGTATTATTGAATCCAGTAGGAGGGATAATTGGTGTCAGAATTGGTAGAGTATTTGAGGCTGTGCAACCACATACAATATGCTTTTCTTTTGAAACCTAAATCAGTAAATAGAGAAAGAAAGAAAGAAAAAATAAAGTTAAAAAATTTTTTAAAGAGAGTGAAAAGTCACAACCTTAAAAACCTTTGAGATTCCTTCCCCTTCAGATGTAAACCTGGATCTGAGTGGCCAATATTTAGGAGGAAATGCAAAACTGAAGTGGGCTTAGATTCTTTCGTGGCATGCGCCTTTGTTTCAAACTAAGAAAGAATGTTAGCAGGTGGAGGTATATCGGAGCTCCACCTCAGTGGATTTGGCCTTTGGCTTGTGTAGAGTTTGGTTCTCCTTGTCCCTTATCAACTCAGAGGAGGCCAGACGCTGCCCTTGCATCATGTTGACAGGCATTCATAGGTTGTGAAACGTAACTAATAATATTCAAACAGCAGAAGATAAGCTAGATGACAGCAATGTCCTAGCAATTTAACACCAAAAGAGTTCTTCGAATGAGTGCAAAGAGACTCTAGAGATTGGGAAAGCAATTTTGGCAATAATATATCTGTGTGATTGATTTCTAAAACTGATAGGAAATTTTAACACTTCAGCGACAAAAAGACAAAGAACCCAATGTTTTAAATGGTAGAGAGCATGAACAGACATTTCACAGAGAATATGTTTAACTCAAAACCAAACTCACTGCCATCAAGTCGATGCTGACTCATAGCAACCCTATAGAACAGGGTAGAACTGCCTCGGTGGATTTCAGAGACTGTAACTATTTCCAGGAGTAGAAAGCCTCATCTTTCTCCTGAGGAGCGGCTGGTGGTTTTGAACTATAGACCTTGCCGATTGCAGCCCAACGCATAACCACTACACTACCAGGACACCTATGAAGAATACATTCAAGTGGCCAAAAATTACATGAGGAGATTCTTGCAGTCATTAGCTAGTAGAGATATTCAGATCAAAACAACAGTGAAATAGTATCCCACTGCAACAATGATAGCAAAATTAAAACACACACATCAGAAACCAACAAATGCTAACAAGAATGTTGCGATAATGGAACTCTGTCCCACTGCTGATGGGACTGTAAACTGGTATAGTCTTCATTGAAAATGATATGTCATTTCTTTTAAAAGTTGGAAGTAGAAATACCATACAATCCAGCAATACCACTGCTTGGTATAGATTCTTCAGAAATAAGCATCATACCATGAATAGATATGTGTACATCCATTTTCATCTCAACATTCTTCATAATAGCAAAATGATGGAAATAGTCTAAGTGCCAGTCTATGCATGAGTGAATATACAAACTATGGTACATATGTACAATGGATGACTACACAGCATTAAAAGATGATGAATCTACAAAATAACTTCATAACATGGATAAGTCCAAAGAACCAAATAAAACAAGTCAATCACAAAAAGACAAATGTTGTCTAAGACCACTATAATGAAAAGTAAATAAAGGTTCTCACAAAGTAAGGATAGACAGTTACCAAGGATGAGAAGGGAAAGAACGTAAGATCACTAAGTAGAGAGGAGAAAAGTACTAACTGGGGTGAAGAGAAAGGTAATACACAATAAGGCAAAGGAAGACACTGGGAGGTACCCAAGAGTAAAAGATAGCAACAATAAATGTGGTTACATACACAGTCCTGCAAAAATAGTAACATCACAATAATTTACAAGTGGATCATTGGTAGGCATGCAAGTTCAATGAGGTGGGGGGGTGGTAACGGTACTACTATACCCCCAGTATGCATTTGTATACAGTGAAAATATAATCATATATCTAATAGAGCATAAAGTTATGAAAACATCCATAACTGAACATTATGAAAAAATGAGTCATGGATCTCAGAACCATAGTGTTGGGTGTGGTGGTGGTGGATACATAGGCCAACTGTAAGAGCATAAGCCACAAAGACAATGTTCTATATCCGGCTTTGATGAGCGGTAACTGTTTCAAAAACCTGAGTGACCATCGGAGGTGCAACTATTGGTCTCGGCCCATCTAAAGCAAAGAAGAATGAAGAAAGTCAAAGATGACACATGGCAATAATTAGTCCAAAGGACTAATGACCATGTGAACCCGAGCCTCTACTACCTTGAAACCAGCAGAACCTAATGGTGTCAACATCACAAACAACCTCTCTGATCAGAATCAAAATAGAAAGTCATAGCTGGAGCCCTGATGGATAGTGGTTATGCACTGGATTGCAATGCCCAAGATTCACAGTTCATAAAACCCATAGCACCAGACTCCATGCTCAATGTAAACAGAGCTCAATCAAATAAGAACCCAACCTGTACAAAGGGGAAACTCATGGGTTGAAGCTCACAGTTGGATTATACTTACAGAAATGTGTCATGTCAATAGCACCTTAATGCTATGCCCTTGGATAAATTATTGATATTATCAATGCAATCGCCTTATACCCTAGGGGGACGATTGACAATGTTTTTCTTTTTTATTATTATTTGTTTGTTTTTGTTCTTGTTTTCCTTTTTGTCATAATATGACTGCAAAAGTAAATCAGAGATGTTCAAAACCCGTGGACAAGCAGATGGATTCTGGCTCCCACTTATTCTACTCCCAATCCAAGACTGTTAGTTTTTATAACATGGCCCTACTGAATACTTGCCTTTATGAAGACATAAGGCTTCTCCAGCAGTGTGGAAAAGAAAACAGAAGGTGCCTGGCTATCAATTGGAATAGTATCTGGAGCCTTGAATGCTTGTATTCAAACAAAAAAGTTGAGGTGTCAACCAACTTCACATCGAAAGAGCACGCCAGCCTGTGTGATCCAAAGATGATGAAAACAAAATCCATATATGATGAAGGGGAAAGGAGCAGAGCTCAAATTGTGAACACCCAATTTGTAGAAGGCTGTGGAGGGCAGTAGGAATCCAAAATCCATCTGCAGAGTGTCCAGTCATTTGAAGCTTCTGGAGAATCCTCTCTGGCCACAGGCAAGGGACTCAAACAGCTTTGCTATCACAAAGAGATTATTGTAAACTTCATTATGGTGGATAGGACCACGGTATAATATGATGCTTGGTCAGTTGACCTCACTCTTGACCAATCAATTTACTCTGGCCTTAAATATTCCTTGCTTGTTCCCTGACAGAAATTTCTTGTCTCTCTTTTTAACTTTGTTGGTGATGTTTTCTTATTCCTTATATATTTTTCTTCTTTCTATTTCATTTTGTTTTTTATTGTTTCTGTTAGGTTTCACAGTTTATGAAGCACTGAAGGAGTGGATGCATATATACAATAATGGATGCACTGTTTTTCTGGGATGGGGGCATGGGGAGGGTCAGAGGAATTGGGGAGCAAACAATGAATGCAGAGGGGGACATTAGAACCGATTGTGATCATGTATATGTAACTCTTTTTAAAAGTGACTTAACTGGAAATGTATGATATGTGAATATCAAGAAAAATACTGAAGAAGAAAAAGAAACAAAAGTTGACCAATGGTTACCATGGGTGAAGGAGGAAGAGCCTTTGCTTAGGTGGCATTGCATTTATGTTACTGGTGGTGGAAAAGGATGTCAACAATGGCTACACAACATGAAGAGTATAGTCAATGGCACTGGATTATACATGTAGAAGTTGGTGAACTGGAGAATGTTGTGTGTGTATATTTATGGCGCAAATAAAAAACATAATTATACTAATAACAATGAGTACAAGGAAGAACAAAATGTTATAAATTGATTGTGGTCATGATTGTACAACTTTTCTTGATATGACTGAAATATTGAAGTGTATGCTATGTGGATGAAGTATTAATACAAGTGTTTGTTTTTAAAGGTGCACTAATAATCAATGAAGATTGGATTGTGAAATCCAGAAGAAAAACGGTTGTTGGGAAACCTTGCCTTGATGTTACAAACACTGAAGATCACAGATTTACCTAAAGCAACGCGTCTTTGGATCTCAACGGCTGCTTGCATGAGCATTGAATGTGGATCCAATCAAGAGAAAAATCCCTGCCAATTTCAACCTTTTCTCCATTTATCATGATGTTACTTATTGGTCCTGTTGTGAGAATTTTTGTTTTCTTTATACTGAATTGCAAATCCTACTGAAGGCTGCAATCCTTGATCTTCATCAGCAAATGCTTCAACTCCTCCTCACTTTCAGCAAGCAAGGTTATCGTTTGCATATCACAGGTTCTTAAGAAACATTTTCCAACCCTTGTGCTGCATCTTTCATATAATCCAGCTTGGCTGATGGTTTACTTACTAAGTATGGTGAGAAGATACAAACATGATGCACACCTTTCCTGATTTTAAACCATGCAGCATTCCCTTGTTTGGTTTGCACAATATCTCTTGATCCATGCACAAGTCTCTGCAGAAGCACAAGGAAGTGTTCTTGAATTCCCATTCGACTAAGGTTATCTAGTTTTATATTATCCACACAGTCAAATACCTTGCCATGGTCAACAAAACACAAATAAACATCTTTTTGGTATTCCCTACTTCAAGCCAAAATCCATCTGACATCAGCAATGATATCCTTTGTTTCACAGCCTCTTCTGAATCTGACATGAACCTCTGGCAACAACCTGTCGATATATTGCTGCAACTGTTCTTGGATGATGCTCACTAACATTTTACTTGCAAATTATATCAGTGACGCTGTTATACATTTTGAGCATTCTGTTTGGTCACTTTTCTTTGGAATGGGTATAAATATGGAACTCTTCCAGTCAGTTTTCCAAGCAGCTGTATTTCAAATTTCTTGGCATGCACAAGTGAGTGCTTCCAGTACCTCATCAGTTCGTTTGTACATTTCGGTTGGTATTCAATCAATTTCTGGGGACTTGTTTTTGGCTAATGCTTTCAGTACAGCTTGAACTTTTTTGGGGGGGCAGGGGGTGAACTTTCTTTTATTTAGTTTTAAAAAAAATCATTTTATTGGGGTCTCATACAACTCTTATCACAAGCCATCCATCCATCCATTGTGTCAAGAAAATTTGTACATTTGTTGCCCTCATCATTCTCCAAACATTTGCTTTCTTCTTGAGCTCTTGGTATCAGCTCCTCATTTTTTCCCTCCCTCACAAACCCTTGATAATTTATAAATTATTATTATTTTGTCATGTCTTACACTGTCCAAAGTCTCCCTTCACCCACTTTTCTGTTGTCTGTCCCCCATAGAGGGGGTTATATGTAGATCCTTGTAATCAGTTCCCCCTTTCCACCCGACCTTCCCTCCACCCTCCCGGTATGGCCACTCTCACCACTGGTCCTGAGGGGTTCATCTGTCCTGGATTCTCTGTGTTTCCAGTGCCTATCTGTACCAGTGTACATCCCCTGGTGTAGCCAGATTTGTAAGGTAGGATAGGCATCATGATAGTCAGGGGACAGGGGAGGGGGAAGCATTTAAGAACTAGAGAAAAGTTGTATGATTCATCATTGCTATACTGCACTCTGACTGGCTTGTCTCCTCCCCACAACCCTTCTGTAAGGCATGTCCAGTTGCTTACAGATGGGCTTTGGGTCCCCACTCCACACTCTCCCTCATTCACAATGATATGATTTTTTGCCTTTGATACCTAATGCCTGATCTCTTAGATACCTGGTGATCACACAGGCTGGTGTGCTTATTTTGTGTGGGCTTTATTGCTTCTGAGATAGATGGCTGCTTGTTAACCTTCAAACCTTTCAGACCCCAGGTGCTATTTCTTTTGATAGCCAGGCACCATCAGCTTTCTTCACCACATTTGCTTATTCACCCACTTTGTCTTCAGTGGTTGTGTCAGGAAGGTGAGCATTATTGAATGCCAGTTTAATACAACAAAGTGTTCTTGCATTGAGGGAGTACTTGAGTGGAGGCTCAATGTCCATCTGCTACCTTAATACTAAACCTATAAATACATGCACATAAATCTATTTCCCCATCATCATATATAAATATATTTACATATGTGCATGCCTGTGTTTAGACCTCTATAAATGCCCTTTGCTTCCTAGTTCTTTTCTCTATTTCCTTTTACTTTCCTCTTGTCCCACTGTCATGCTCAGCCTTCATTTGGGTTTCAGTAATTCCTCTCTGTTACATTGCCCTGGATCAAGCTGTACCAGGCCTCTTACACTCTCCTCATCACCGATTTTGGATCACTTGTTGTTTCCTTGTTGCTGGGTTTGTTAACACCATTTCCTTTCCCCCACTTCCCTGTCTCTCATGTCCCGTCCCACCCCCGGAACCGTCCATCCCATGTTTTCTCCTCCAGATTGTTTATCCAGCCTATCATATCTAGATAGACCTACAGAGATAATAATATGCACAAAAACAAGACAGAGCAAATCAAAACAACAACAAAAAATGACCAAAAAACCGAAAAGCTTGTAAATAGTTCAAGATCTGTTTGTCGACCTTTCAGAGTGTTTTCTGGTTGAGTCTGATGGGGTGCCACGCCCTGGCCCCAAAGTCTATTTTTGGTACTCCCTCGGAACTTCCTTGTTCTGCTCCCCTTGCTGTTCTCTTGCACCCCCTTAGTGTTTTGCCTCAGTGTGGTGGGATCAGATCAGGTGCAAGTCCCACACTGTCTCCAGTGTTGTCCCCCATAGAGCTATGGGTCAGTGAGGGATGTCATGCCTCATAGTGGGGCCAACCATATGGTCCTCTCTCCGTATTGGCTGCTCTGAGCCGGGATATAGTCCTCAAGGTTTGGTAGGCCAGGATGTGTCCCACTCTCGCTTCCTCCCCACTTCATTTGCTCCTGTGTGCTCTGATCAGACATGTCGCTCTCCCTGAGCTGTAGCTTCAGTGCTGTCCTCTGAAGTAAATTCTTCCAGGGGAGAGGTGTTCATGTAGCTGGGATTGAGGCCAGCTCCTTGGACCTCTCTATTGGATCCCTGCTTCATGCTAGTATGCTGCATTTAAATCTTGGAGCACCAGGTTAAAGTCTGTTCCTTCTTTTCCTGTGGAGATATAAACAATAACCTCTCCTTGAGTGGGTTAGTGACCTGTTCTCCTGCTACCCATTTCTGTTTTCTTATTCCCCCCTCCTTTTTAGGTGGCTACCCTATGTATGCAGCTTGAACTTCTTACTTCAGCTCCCTTGGTTCTCACTCACGCTGCTTCTGAAATGGTGGAATGTTGACTAATTATTTTTGGAATAGTGACTGTGTATTCTTTCCATCTTGTTTTGATGCTTCTTGCATCATTCAATATTTTGTCCATAGAATCTTTTACAATTGCAACTTGAGGCTTGAATTTTTTTAGTTCTTTCACTTTAAGATATGCTAAGTGTGCTGTTTTTTGAACATATAATTATAATACTTGATTTTGTCTTCTTGAACTCCCCTTTGAAATTTTCTATGCAGCTCTTTGCCTCCATCCTTTCATCCATTTTCTTTGGCTACTCTCGAATTAAGAGCAAGTTTCAGAGATTCTTCTAGCATCCACTTTGGTATTTTCTTTCCTGTCTTTTTTAATGACCTTCTGCTTTCCTCAAGAATGACATTCTTGATGTCCTCCCAGAGCTCATCAGGTATCCTGCCTTTAGTGTTCAATGTGTCAAATTTGTTCTGGGGATATTCCAGAAATTCATCCCTCAACGTTGTGCTTTATTGTGCTCCTCCCAAGATTTACCTCTTTTTTTTTTCAAAACCACTTTATTGGTAGCTAATACACATATTACACCATTCCAGAGTGGAATCCCATCAAGCAATATTGTATAATTGCTAACACAATGCGTTTCAAACATTTTCTTTCTTATTGAACTTCTTGATATCAACTCCCCTTTCCCTCCTCCCCTCCTACCTCCTGCAGCATACTCGAGCGGAACCTTAGTCTAGGTGTTGAAAGAAGGAGAAAGAAAAAGAGAAAATTTTCACAGAACATCTTATACGTGCTAGGTATCTCATTTGCATGATCAGCTTTCATCCACACAGTAGCTTTTTGATGTAACCATGCTATCATCCTACTTTACAGAAGAGAAAACTAAGGGCCATACCAGTAAATTTTCCAAAGTGACGTAGCTCAAGATCTTTTCCTGGGTCCATTTTATCCCTAAGTCTTCTCTAAATGCCTAGATCGCATTTCACCTTTCTGTGATATTTTAAAAGAAAAACATAATGCTATATCATAGAACGATATTAGGCTAGACTGTGGTGTTTCCACAGTTAGTCTCTTCCAATTCAGCCCCCTGTTCTTTCTGTGATCATCTCTAGTGTCAATAACCAATCTCTAGTGTCAATTATTAATTAATGTTACACATTAGTGGACCCCTATCCATGTAACCAATGGCCATTATATTTGCTTTTCTAAGTCGCATTCATGGAGCCGAAATCCATTTATTTTCCTTGATTCCAGGCTCCTCGGTCACTTTCAGGCTCAATGTAGCACCCAAGTACTGGAAATCAGACCACAGGTGTTGGCATCTTCTCCACCTTGGGCTTCCCAAGTTCCTTCTCAACCCACCACCTGCCAAACCAGAAACATGCACCCAGAAGGGAAGAACGGACAGGTCAGACCCACGTCAATACAACTCACAGCCCAACACTTAATTTAGAAGCCCCTCCCTGCCACCGTGTCCCTTGGCACTTGTGTTTGTGGCTATCTTCCTGGCACGAAGATCACTGTGAAGGTTATTTTTATGCTGAGTGACACCTCTGTCTATTCTGGGAGAATATCTCTGGATAGAAGCAGCTTGTACTCAGGTCCCAAGATCTCTGGAATGTACTATTGGATCACCCACAGGACGTTGGCTTTCTGTGTGAGAGACTCTATGGTGAACTCTCCGGAGACATGGGGAGACTTTTCTGCCTTGTACATCTCAAACAGCCCTCAATACCTCGGCTTCTGGGGCTGCCATTGCTGATCAATCAAAGCACACCATAAAGAGTAATGACTTTCTGACACACACAACAAGCATGGGTGGACCTCAGTTTGCAAGCTACGTGAATGAATCCACAGTCAAAAGAACACAAGTTGCACGATTGAAATGCCCAGCAAAGGCAAACCCATAAAGACAGAAAGCGTATGGGTGATTGCCAGGGGCTTGGAGGCAGGGGCAATGGGGAGTGACTGCCGAGTGGGCATGAGTTTTCTTTTGGAGAGATGAAACTATTGTGGAATTAACTGTAGGTGATGGTTACAGAATGTATGAATACTAGATGTCACTGAATCTTATACTTTAAAATAGTTAATTTTGTTATTTGAATTTTAAAAATAGCAGGAGGGATTTGAGTTTTGTCAATCAGGATGCAAAATAAGCATGGTGAGAAGACAGAGCAATGGGAAACTAAGGGTAACAGAGGCAAAGGACTCCTGGGTGTCCTTACTATAAGGTGCACACCGTTGGCTCTCATGTGGTTGCAAGAAAAGTCCACAAAATCTGACTGAGCTTCCAAGCAGCCCAAGCAAATGGAAGACATGAGTTCTTCCAAGACTTGCAGTGTGATCGATGTGTGGGTGTTCATAGAATGCTCCTGGGAGAAGATTCTCCCAAGAATCTTTAAAGGGTCCCCGATGGAATATTGGGATGCGGGATCACTGAGGATGGGGGTCACTGCTTGGCCATTCACACAGCAAGCTCAAACATCAGCCCTCTCTCACAGGACGCAGCTTGGATGGGTCCCTTCAGGTCAATCCTGTGGCCCCATGGGCCATCAGAAATAAGCAGAAACTTTGTCTAGATGGTACATAATTCAACAGCCACTTCAACTGAGAGTTAGTTGATGGGCACCTATTTCTATGCCTGGTTCTGTTCAGGCCCCAGGGATACAATGGTAAGTAAAGCAAAATTCACAAAGTATAAACTCTAGAAGTAGCTAAACATTATTTCTTAATTCTATGAATGCATTGTTTCTGGTGTGGTTTAGTTTGCAGGAAATACGTAAGAAGCGTTTTGTGTGGATAACAAGGGTTGGGGAAGAAAGCTTTTCCTAAAGTGTAGGCATATGTGGAGAGAACAGAAGGAAGAGTTAGGCCAGCAATCAGACACACAAGGGAACATGTGCATGGCCCTGAGGGAGGACGCAGGAGCCCCGTGGGCACCAGGAATGGAAGGAGTTAGTGACATTGAATCACAGAGAAAGGCAGGAAGAGTGGAGAGAGCAGAAGCAAAGGTCAAATCAGGGTAGACTGTGGCGGAAGAGAGGACTTCTAGGGTAGAGAGGATCAGGGGAAGATGGTCATCACAACAAGAAAGGAAGCTGGTTTTGAGAGCAGAGGAGTGGTGGTGCATGCATTAGTCCCTGGGTGTAAGAATGACCATTCCAGAATGAAGAGGTCCTTGTCTCTGGTAATATTTGGGCTGGAGAGTTATAACTCTTCTTGGGGACCTGCCAAGACTTTCCTGGCTTATGTCAGTTCCTGGTGAAATTATCATTGGCATGTGTTCCCAAAGTGATGCTAGTTTTTCCTCTGTTTACCTCCTAGATCTAAGGATCTTTCTTAACATCGTTGGATGCCTGGAGGATGCTGTTGGTTTTCTTAACCATCAATTGAGCATTTGATACATATTAGACCCTTTGGTGCTCTTATTAGCTGTCATTGAGTCAATTAGGCCCATAACAAGCTGTGCACAACAGAACGAAATGTTTCCCAGTACCCCACCAGCCTGACAATTAGTGAGAGCATAAGTAAGGCGGTTATGACACTCCGTCATATCGTGGGCCTTTAATGCCCTTTCAGGCCCTCCATTTCACTAAATATGATGTCTGCCTCTCATGATTGATCCTTCCTGCTGCCAGGTCCTAAGCAAATGAGTCAGAAAACATTCTGTTGTGATCCATAAGGTTTTTACTGGCTGGTTTTCAGAAGTGGAACCCCAGGTCTTTTTTCCTAGTTTGTTGTAGACCTTTTACATATCACAAGCACCCTGTGTGATAGGCCCTATGAGTCGGTTTGTAGGTGAGAAGCCTGTAACTGGCAGAGGGGGGAGTGTTTGCTTATGGTGATGCAGGTAGTCAATGAAAAGAATCAGGATGTATGCCCAAGATCTTCCTGACCACTCTAGCTACTGCCTTCTCAACCATCACTCACTGTCTCGGAGCCCTAGTGATATAGTGGGTTACATGTTGTACTGACAACCCTGAAGTCAGCCGTTTGAAACCGCCAGCCACTTCAACGGAGAAAGATGAGGCTTTCCACTCCCATCGAGAGTCCTGGAGACCCATGAGGGCAGTTCTAGTCTTCCCTATGGGGTCCCCGGGGTCAGAATGGATTTGACAGCAATGAGGTTTTTGCTTTGTTCTTGAGTACCCCTATCTTCACCCAAGTGTGCCCAAAGGCTCCCACGTTTTAATTTCATTGATGCTTTCAACCAGACCTTAACAAAAACATTGACATATCCTTTCTTTTAAACTATAAAGAATCTAATTTAGGACTCTCTAAAAGACATCCTTCAATCAAGGTTCTCCATGAGGAAAAAAATCCCATGGACAAAGACACTGTGGAAAATCGTTATTCTTAATCTCCCTCCAGATGGTTTATGACACAGCCAAGGTTCTGGGAGATTGGGCAGTAGATAGGCTTGTTTAACCTTCGAGAGTTTTGCATTCTACACCCTGGAATCCTTGTGGGGCACAATCCCTAATAACACCCCAAGGAACTGGTGTTCCTAGGCACGCACTCTGAGAACCACAAGCCTTCAAACCAAATCAAGCGCGGACTTGCTATATCTTAGAAACATGTGCAGCTCTGGGCAATATAGGAATGACTAGGAGAAATTAATCCTGCCCAATAAAGTGACTTAAACAAATAGACTATCTCTTTTCTTTGTTTTCTCATCTTATTTGAAAGATGGTGGCTGTAATTCCACCCATGATGTCTGCACCAGGTTCAATAACATTGTGGAAGCACACACGTATGATTCCTGCCATTTTGTCAGGAAAGCCAACAAGTGCCCAAAGGTTTCCCATGTTTGTATATCTCATTGGCCAGAATATATTACATGATCATCCCCAATTGCAAGGACATCTGTCTGTGAGCAGGTGAATGAGTCATTAGAAAGTGAGCTAATTGATGCTCTGAACAAACTAGGAGTCCCATTAACAAGTACAGGGAGTCAATGCTACATTAGGTATAATAGAGCTGCTAACCACAGACAGTGCAATTCTCCTGACCCTTTAGGTATAAGTCCTAGTGAGGTGGGCTCAAAGTGGTTACCACTCCCAGCTGTACCTAAATTGCTCCTGGCTCATAGTGATCCCTTGTAGGGGTAAAGCTGTGCTCCACCAGGGTTTGTTTGTTTTGTTTTCAATTTTTTAGAAGTAGATCACTAGGTCTTTCTTTGGAGGCACCTTTGGGTAGACCCCAACTTTCCTTATCAGCCGAGTATGTTAACTGTTTGCACTACCAAAAACAACATTTAAAAAAAACCAACAACTCATTGCCATTGAGTTTATGCCAACTCATAGTGACCCTATAAAATAAAGTTAGGGCCCTATAAAACGATGGCTTTGGAGGCATGTCTTCTAATCACTTGGGTCCTTTAAACTTATGCAAAAAGACTTTTATTTTGCATTCTGTAGAAAGTTAAGGATTTTCTTAAGGGCCTCAGGAAAAAGGCACAACGAATTATGTTCCTTATTTATAAAGCCCAGCACTCTCTGACTAGGGTATGTCAAGGTCTACCTGTGCTCTCAGGGATGTTGGAGTCTCCCAGATTCCCCTGGCACCACATGGGGAGTGGGACTGTGGGCTTCATTTGAGAAAAGGATTGGTGGTGGTGGTGGTGGTGGTGGTGGTGGTGGT
>NW_022111372.1:54478492-54493019 GCF_000313985.2 Echinops telfairi
TCAGAAATAGATTGCCAGGCCTTTTCTACTGGACTGAGAGCTAGGACAATAATGACTACTCTCTGTCACACATTTATTTATATGCCAGATACATTGCTAGATTATTTTTATGCTTCATGTTATTGGACCTCATGGCTGCCCTGAGCAAGAGAAACTATTAGCCCATTCATCAGAGGAGCAGACTGAGGCTTAGAGAGACACATGGACTTGCCCAAGGTAGTAGGACAATTGAGATTCAACTCAGGGATACCTATTTTTTTAAAATAATTTTATTGGGGGCTCATACAACTCTTATCACAATCCATACATACATACATTGCATCAAGCACATTTGTACATTTGCTGCCATCATCATTTTCTAAACATTTTCTTTCTACTTGAGCCCTTGGTATCAGCTCTTCATTTTTCCCCTCCCTTACAAATCCTGGATAATTTATAAATAATTTGTTTACAAATTTATAATTTATAAATTTACAAACCCTTGATAAAATATAATTTATTATGTTTTCATATCTTACACTGACTGATGTCTCCCTTCACCCACTTGTGGAGCTTTTGGGATTTTCCAGACATTAAATCATATCATTTGTGAATAATGATAGTTTCACCTGTTCCTTCCTGAGGTGAATACCTTTGATGTCTTTTCTTGGCCTTATGCTGTTAGCTAAGACCTCCAGTACGATATTAAATAACAGTGGGGACAAGAGGCATTCTTGTCTGGTCCCCTTTTTTAGTGGGATTGTTTTTGTCTTTTCTCCATTGACAACCAAGTTGGTTGTTGGTTTTTCATATATAGCATGTATAATATTGAGAAATTTTCCTTCCATACCTATCTTCTTGAGTGTCTAAAACAGGGATGGGTGTTAGATGTTGTCGAATCCTTTTCCCGCATCTATTGGTATTATTATGTGGTTCTTATAGTTTTTCATGTCAATGTAGCAAATGATACTAATGATCTTTCGTATGTTGAACCATCCCTGCATCCGTGGTATGAATCCCACTTGGTCATGGTGAATTATTTATTTTATATACTTTTGTATTCTATTTGCCAGTATTTTGTTAAGGTTTTGTACATCAATGTTCATTAGGGATATTGGTCTGTAGTTCTTAATTGTTGTGGGATCCTTGCCCAGTTTTGATATCAGAGTTATACTACCTTCATAGAAGAAATTTAGGAGTTGGCCATCTTTTTCTATGTTCTGGAAGAGTTTGTGTAGGATTAGTGTCAGTTCTTCCCTAATTGCTTTCTAGAATTCTCCTGTGAAGCCATCTGGTCCAGGGAATCTTTTGTTGGTAATCCCTTGGTAACCTTGTCTATTTCTTCTATTGCTATGGGGCTGTTGAGATTTTTTACATCCATTAGGGATAGTCTAGGGAGGGATTGTTTTTCCAAGAATTTGTCTATGTCTTCAAAGTTATTAAATTCACTGAAGTACAGTCCTTTGTAGTTTTGTGTAATTATCCTTTTGATTTCGTTAGGTTATGTTGTAATGTCCCCTCTTTCATCCCTCATCCATGCTACTGAAATTTGTTCCTTGATTTCTTTGGTTAAGTTTGCCAGTGGTCTGTTCATTCTGTTTATCCTTTCAAATAACCAACTTTTGGCAGCATTATTTTTCCCCAAAGTTTTCTTATTTTCCCTCTTCTGAAACTCAGCCCTGATTTTTATTTTTTTATTTTGTTTTGCTATTAGTAGGATTGTCCTGTTGACTCTAGTTGCTGTAAATTTTGTGCCAGCATACCAATCGTAACTCTCTCTTCCTTTTGCATGTGTGCATGTATTGCTATGAAATTTCCTCTGATAACTGCCTTTGCTGGGTCCCATGAGTTTTGGTACGTCGTATTTTCATTCTCATTGGTTTCTAGAAATTTCCTAATTTCATCTCTGATCTGGGCCAATACACACTCCTTTTGCAATAGAGAGTTATTTGTCCTTCAATTGTTTGGCTTTGTTTTCTTCATCTTCCTTTAATTGATTCCCAGCCTTAAGGTGGCACAGTGGTCAGAGAGAGAGGTCAGTATGATATCAATGTTCTTAAATTTATGCAGATTCAACTTATGCCCCAGCATGTGATCTATCTTCGAATATGTGCTGTGTGGGCTTGAAAATAATGTGAATTCTTTTGTATTTGGGTGGAGAGCTCTAAATATCTATCAGGTCAAATTGTCTAATTATAGTGCTTAGATCTGTAGCCTCCTTGTTGAGTTTCTTTCGCTGTGATCTGTCTTTTTCAGAGAGCGGTGTACTGAAGTCACATACTATAATCGTTAAGGCTGTAATTTCTTTTTTCATCTTTTGGAGCATTTGGTTGACGTATTCAGCAGGTCTCTCATTAGGGGAATATATGTTTAAAATGCTTAGTAGTTCTTTGTCTACCGTTCCCTTGAGCATTATATAGTGTGTCTCTTTATCTCTACTTTAAAAAATAATTTTATTGGGGGCTCATACAACTCTTATCACTATCCATACATACATCAATTGTATAAAACACATCTGTACATTCATTACCCTCATCATTCTCAAAACATTTTCTCACCACATAAGCCCCTGGCACCAGCTCCTCATTTTCTCCCTCCCTCCCTGTTCTCCCATCCCTCATGAACACTTGATAATTTATAAATTATTATTTTTTCATATCTTACACTGTCCGATGTCTCCCTTCACCAACTTTTCTGTTGTCCATACCCCAGGGAAGAGGTTATATATAGATCCTTATAATTGGTTTCCCATCTCTACCCCACCCTCCTTGTCTCTTTTTATAGTCTGCTCTTTGAGGGTCAATTTTATCTGAGATTAGAATTGCAACTCCTGCTTTTTTTGAATTGCTGTTTGCTTGGTATGTTTTTCTCCAGCCTTTGATTCTCAGCCTATTTTTGTTGCAGTCTTGAGACATGTCTCCTGTATGCATCAGATTGATAATTTGTTGTGTTTTCTAAGTCAGCTTGCTAGATTCAGCCTTTTAATGCCTGATTTCAGTCCATTGATATTCAGGGTTATTACATCCATCTGTAGACTCTGTGATGTCATCTTATACCTTTTGTGTTGGGTGTTTTCCTACCTCCCTTTCTTATCAGTGTGTTGTGCGTGTGGTGGGGGGAGGGCTCGGGGGGTTCATTCTTGATTTCTTTCCACCCCTAAGCCAATGCTATCTTGGAAGCTGTTTTCTCTTTGTTGCCCTCTAGGTGGAGTTGTTCTATGTGGCGGTCTCCTATTTGTGCTCGGTGAGTGCTGTTCTTCTGGCCATGCTGAGTCAGTAAGGATCTTTTGTAGGGCTGAGTTTCTTATGATGTATTCTTTGAGTTTTTCCTTGTCTGGGAAGGCTCTTACTTCTCCATCTATCTTGATAGATAATTTTGCTGGCTAGAGTATTCTTAGGTTTATGTTATTTTCCTTCAATTTTTGGAATATGTTACTCCACTCTCTCCTCTTCTTCATAGTGTCTGCAGATAGGTCTGAGCATATGTTATTTGGGAACCTTTATATGTGACTGCTTGTTTTTCCTTAGCTGCTCTTATGATTTTCTCATTTTCCTCAAAGTTTGATTGTTTATTATGTGCCTTGGTGACTTCTTGGGATTCACTCTAGCTGGTCTTCTTTTAGCCTTCTGAATGGTTTCCTGGTTTTCATTCATTAATCTGGGGAAGTTTTCATCCAAGAATTCTCTCACTATTTTTGTAGTTGACTTCTTTGTTGGGTCTTCCTCCAGTAATCCAATTATTCTGATGTTGTTTCTCTTCATAGCATCAGGCATTGCTCTTAGGTTTTCTTAAGCTTCTCTGATGATCATATTAGACCTTTTTGCTCATGTTTGTGAAAGTCGGCTTGGCTGTCCTCTAGGTCACTGGTGTGGTTCTCTGCCTCCTCCAGTCGGTTGGCAAAGTCCGTGTGTCTGCTACTGTTTTTGTTATCTCATCCCTAAGCTATTGTATTTTCCTTTGGTGTATGATCTTTAGCTCCTCTATCATTATATCCTTTTTCTGTATTGTTTTCCTCATATCCTGTAAGACTCCAAGCAGCATTCTGAAATTTTCTTTCTGTGGCAGATCAATGTCTGCTTCTTCTATGTATGTTTTTAGCTTCAGGACATCTTCCGACCTTGCCTTTTGTTTCTCCTGTTTTTTGTTGAGGTCGTTGGGGCTAATTGTTGTTTGCATTGCATTGTTTTAGAGGAGCCTAGTGCCATTTTCAAGAGAGCCAAAGAGCATTGGGCTCTTTGGGAGACTCATAGGAATGCATCTTTGAGCTGCTTGCTGCTAATTGCACTATGGGATTGACCTACCACTTTATCCTTCTGTGGAGTCACTCTCTCCCTAGTCAACCAGTATTCTGTTATTTGGAAGGAAAATTGGATGGTCCTGTCAGGTACACTGGTTGGGTGGTTTGGGGCCCCTGAGGATGGTGATGCACTGGGTGATCTCACATGGAGCCATGATGGTGTGGTCCATGGTAGCTTCGGGCACCGCATAGGGCATGGGGGTACCTGCTGCAATGGGAGTGCCACAGAAGGCAGGTGAGTATGCCCGCTTTGGTATAGAGAACTGCAGATGGAGGGCAGAATTGCCCTTGTCAGCTAGATCACCTTGGAGCTTGGGCAGCGGTTCCTACAGCGGCGTGGAGAGTGTTCACTAAGCTACCTTGGGTTGTGTGGGGCACTATGGCAGGTGGGAGTAAGTTTCCTCAGTCACGTGGGACATCAGAGGTCGGGTAGGAGGTCCCCCAGCCGCGCAGGTGGGACATCCTGGAAGAAGGTGGGCGGGATTTCCCCAGCCACATGTTAAACACTGCAGACGGCGGGCAGGCTGGATTTTCCCAGGAGGAAGGTGTCATGGCTGTCTTTTGCTAGGTGTCACTATCTCACCACTATACCTGCCACCTTCTATTCAAACGTTAAAAAACTAAACATGCTTATAGCAATCTTGAAGGTATGAGAGTGTCCCCTGCACTGGAGACCCCAGCTCCTGGCCTGGCACATATGCTTGCAGTAAGCTGGACTCCCTAGCCTCCTGGACAGCAATGTCTCACAGTGCATGCACTCACAGATGCCATATCTGTCTTCTTCATCCAGGAGAAGGGCAGAAGGCAAAGGAACTAATGTAAATGCAGCAGCAGCTCCAGCCAGACTTGTGGTAACCCATTGCCATCAAGTTGATTCTGGCTCTTAGTGATGCCAGAGGACAGAATAGAGCTATCCCTTAGAGTTTCTAAGAGTGGAGATCAACTTGGCAGCAGAGAGTCTGGTTTGGAAATGATGTAGGATTTCCAAGACTACAAATCTTTACAAAGGCAGAGTGTCACATCTTTCTCCTATGGAATGACTGGTGGGTTTGAATGGCCAATGTTCGGGTTAGTAGTCAGGTGCTTAGCCTCTGTGCAACCAGGATTCCTTAGATCCTATTCTAGGTCTCTTAAAATATTAACACTTGGCCCTCACAACAGTTTTAATAAAAATCTGGGAAACTGTAGAGCAGAATGGCTAGCCCTGCAGTTTGATAAATTTGAACCCTTTCAGCTGGGTGACCTTGGACAAATTTCATAACTTCTCTGAGTCTCATTTCCTTTTTTTGGTAAAAACAATGCCCGTGTGAAATAGGAATCTTGTGAATACTAAATCAAATAATCCATAGACTTTAGCACAATGACTGGAATTCCTTAAGCTCTGATCAAAAACAGCCATTATATTTTTCCTCCTCTGTAGAATGGCAAAAATGGTTAAAGCACTCAACCACTCATTGAAAAGTTAAAGCTTTGAATCCACTGAGGGGCACCTCAGAAGAAAGGTCTGGTGATCTGCTTCTGAAAAACCAGCCACTGAACACTATGAAGTTTGTTCTGACGCACGTGGAGGCAACATGAGTCAGGGCTTTTAAAAGAATAAGGAACCCTGCTGGCCTAGTGGGCTGCTAACCACAAGGCCAGAGGTTCAAAGCTACCAGGCATTCTGCAGGAGAAAGATGAGACTGTCTGCTCACTTGAAGAGTTACAGTTTAAGAACTCTACCAAGGCACTTCTATAGGTCACCATGAGTCAGACTTGACTTGATGGTAGTGAGTTTTGTTTGGGGTTGGAGCTCCCATTTGCCCCATTAGCAGGTGAGAAATCACAATACCAGGCTCAGGCCATAGAGCTAAAAAGTGGAACAGCCAGGATGTGAACCTAGGATGAAATGGGCTCTGTTCCTGAGCCATGACACCTCCTTCCATCCTAAGGGGTCCTGGAACATCCATCAGAGGCTCCGTACCATCAGAGAGAAGTAGTTTGGACTGCTGAGGTAGGGTTTGCTCTTCCTTTGAAGGGATGGGGTTTCCTTTGAGGATTGGGGTCTGAGTGTTGCCCAGCTCTGGGTCAGGTGCCTATGAAGAGAGGCACAGTTCTCTGTCTGCAGGCAAACACTGAAACCACCTTCTGTGGGCTACAGAAGGGAAGTCAGAGACAGCAGGCAGCAGAGACCACCCAAGGCAAGGCTCGCTGTCTCCATGAGGTGCCAGCCCCTCATAAAGCCTCCAGCCTGCCCCAGAGCAGTGCCTCCCCATTTTGTTCAAGATTCAGAAACCACCAGCCATGCGGGCCTACCACTGGCTCTTCCTCGGCAGTTCGGTGAAACTGTGGTCTCTAGCTGAACACATTCACAGACATTCCCTAGCCCACTGCACATACACGTCCAGGTCATTTCTCCCAAGCGTTCCTGCCTCCTTCAAACAGGCCAGAGCTCCCCTTTCATCTCACCCACAGCTTGAGCACTGGAAAGAACAGCATGTTTTGCACAGAAACTCAAACAGCAGGTACCAGGGGGCCAGAATGGATTCACCATAGATACGTCCTTGGAGTCTTTAAGTAGATGGCCAGGACACTGTCTTCCGGGTCATTAGGCAGGAAACAGAGGCCAGGTTCAGGCGCAGGGAGCACAGTGCTCTGGGACACCAGGTTTTGTGGAGACCTGTACACATCCCAGTCTCCATGCACAAAGCACAGAGTTCTCTGCCTGTGGAACTCAGTGTGTGATGCCCCAACCTGGAAGGTCAGAGGCCAGGAGTGCCAGCCTGGGGCTCCAGGGTCCAGTCCTGCTCCCACCCATGATGTGGAGAAAGAATGGTGGATGGTGCAAAAAGAGCTCCAGGTCAGGACAAAATGGCCTGGATCCACATCCTGGCTGTTTTGCTCTCTAGTTCTGTGTGACCGCTGCCCATCTGCCAGTTTGTCACAATGAGCTGCCTTGCACATTGTGGTGATGCTGGCAAGTAGGCCACCAGTATGTCCAATGCCTGAGTCCCTGGGTGCCTTGTCCACTAGCTGAAATGTTGGTGGTTCAAGACCACCCAGAAACACCTAGGGGGTCATATTGGTTGATCTGTTCCTGAAGGTCACAGTCTTGGGGAAAGCCCTCTGAGGTAGGTCCACTCTGGACACATGGTGTCATTATGAGTTGGAATCCACTTGACAGCAACAAAGCAGTAACATTTTGAATGCCAGAAGGGCATCTTAATCCCTCAAGGGAAACCAAGCGCTGGCTGGGTGGTTAGGAGAGCCTTGATTCAAAGTTGGTTTCCTTTAAAGTAATGGGTAGACATCTGTGATTTCTGACCAATTTAAGGAAATTAGGACATATCTTCTTAAAGCCAACATCAGGCCCATGGTACCTTAAACAAAGCCAAAGAATAAACACACCTAACTCCAGAAAAACAGGTTTTGAACTACAGCTGCAAGATGTTTGACATGCCTCCCACTAAGCTATAGGGTCTCTGCCTCCACCTCTTACATCGGGGTGGGCTTCTGTTTGCTTTGACCAATGAGTATGCTGGGAGTGATACTCCGTGACTTCTGAGGATGAATCATAAAGGCCAGGCTGGACCACTTGCTTTAAAAAAAAATTATTTATATATATTTTTCATTGTTGAAAAATACACATACACTAATTCAGCAATATCTAATGGATAACTCGGTGACAATGATGATAGGTTTTGGGTTGTACAACCATCATCACCCTCTTTTTCCAAATTATTCTTCTTTCATTAACATAAACTCACCGCCCTGTAAGTTTCCTATCTAATCTATTCAGTTGCTGTTGTCGGTTCTATCCCGTTGATCTTTAAAAGAGTATAATCTCAAGGCAAACATTCTTTACAAATTAAGCTACATTACTGTTGGATTTAAAGAAGATGTCAGGGGAAATTTTTGGTTTAGGTTTTAATGATTAGCTCAAAAAAACACTTCTGGAGGTTAATCTAGCCTTAAAGTCCAGATGCCATGAGATTTTGAAATTCTGTTTTACATCCCTCTCCACTTTTGATAAGAATTTTTCTAGATAATCTTTGATCAAAACAAAACTTAGTAATGGTAGTCAGACACCATCCAATTCTGGTCTCTTGGCAAAGGAGCTGAGTGCTGATGGAGGCCATTAATCCCTTTCCATTTCCTCCTGACTCTCTTTCTTTTGCTCCAGGTGAGTAGAAACCAATTGCACCTTGGATGGTGGCTTGCAAGCTTTTAAGTGGATACTTGCTTTTGGAGTCCCAAATTGCCAAGTCAGAAGACTGTCCACCCTGAGGCAAGCATGCAAGAAAGATCATGTTCTGGTTGACAATCCCCAACCCACTCAACCCCAACTTAAATCAGCCTAGCCTCTCACACACCAACCATGGGAAAGAGACATGTCATCGGAAGTGGAGCCATTACATCCATCCATACTGAGGACCAGATAGACTAGAGGAGAGAAGAATTATGCCCTTTCCAAATTCTCAATGAGACAACCACCCACCCTGGATAAGGGAAGTGATGTGTCTGAATTTAATAAGATAATTGAGGTCTTATACCACTACTTTGGGGTGGGGGGGTTGTTAGCAGTAGCTAACCACCATGGTCCAACTTCCCTGATACCTGATTTCATTGTGTGCCACTTTCCCTTGCTCCCCAATCTCTAACTTCTCTCAATTTTCTGATCTTTGAACACAGTCAGCTCATCCCACATGAGAGTCTTTCCACTCCTTGATTTCTTTTCTGGAAAATTCTTCCTTCTGCTTCCTATATTCCTCTCTCCCCATCATTCAGATCTCTCTCAATTCGAGTACCCCTGTTTGGAGAGGTCTTCCCTGACCTTGTGTTCATAGCAATGGTTACAATATGAACTTGTTTTACTTAACTATTTGCTTTTTCTTTGTCTGTCACTAGTCTATGAGTGACACCAATCTATGAGCTACCCTGTTCAAAATGGCTATTGGCATGTGTTAGGTGCTGAATAAACACATACATTTCCCTTCTTTCCTGCAGCACTAGCTCTAAATCCTGCTGCAGGATAACATTGAATGTCCCAACATTAAGGAGTCCAAACTTGTTGAAGAGGCAGGAGTTGGGACTGGGTTTATTCTAATGCCCCAAACACATTGCCATCAAGTCAACTCTGACTCAAAGAGACCCTCCATTAAGGTTTCTGAGACCACAAATCTTTAGTGGAGCAGGTAGCCTCAACGTTCTCCTGTGGAACAGCTGGAGCGTTTGAATCACCAACTTTGCAGACAGGCATCCTGATACTTATCTGTCTGCACTAACAGGGCTCTTATAGTCCCTAAATCAGTGGTTCTCAAAGTGCAATCACTGGACCAACAGCACCAGCATCACCTGGATAGACAGATAACTATTATTGAGTCAACTCTGATTCATGCAACCTTATGAGTAACAGAACAAAACATCACCTGCCCCACATCATCCCCTTGATTCTTGGCATATCTGAATCCATTGTGATGGCGATGTTGTCAATCCAGCTCATCAAAGGCCTTCTCCACCCTTCCTGGCCCTCTCCTTCAACAAGTGTGATGTCCTCTTACAGAGACTGGTCTCTTTTTTAGATGATGTGTCTAAAGCAAACAAGTTGGACAATGTTCTGTTGTTATCCATAAGGTTTTCATTGGAATAAAATTTTTGGAAGTAGATCACCAGGTCCTTCTTCCTCGTCAATCTAGATCCATAAATTCCATTGAAAATTATCCATTGTGGATGGATGTTCTTGTGGCATAACTTCCAGCATCACAGCACCAAAATGCCCCACGATATTCCCAACTCACAGACGGGTGGTAGCATCGCATAGAACTTGCTAGAAATGCAAATTCTTGGAATCTACCATAGACCATGCAACCAATTCCTCTGGATATGAAACCCAACAATCTATTTCTAACCATCCCTCCATGGGGCTCTGGTGAGTGGTTCAAAATTGCTCCTGTACGTCACAGTGACAGCTCATAACAAATATCTACATGAGCTTCTAAAGTCTTTCAGAAACCCTTACCATGATTTCTTTAGAAGAAGGTTCAAACTCAGAGAGCCACTACTTATGTAAGACATTCTGAAAAGCTGTGACTAACTCTGCCAATAATTCAAAATCGCTACCAACACTAGATAAATTAAAAGACAAGACTGAGGTCTCATTGCAGGAAGGGAATTTTTCAACATGTGTAAGAGAGATTTTAAAGGATTGAAGGGAAGCCAGAGAATTGTATAAGCCCAGATGCCCTGTGGAGCAGTCACATGCTTTCAGTTGCAAGCAATGGAGTATTAAGTAAACAGTGGCTGAACCCATATGGGTTCTTTTTACATCACTCTGCAAGAAGCCCAGCAGAGGACGTGGTTGGTACAATGGTGCATCTACATCACCAAGGATACAAATCTTCTTATGTGACGAAGGCGCAAATGCCACAGGTTCATTTGTCAGTGTTCTTGTTACATGGGCATGGTTTGCATGTTGCTATAATTCTGGAAGCTGTGCCATAGGTATTTCAAAGGCCAGTGGGTTCATCCATGGTAGATATGCTTCAGCAAAGCTTCCAGATTAAGACAGACTATGAAGAAACACATGGAAATTAGCCAATGAAAACCTATGAATCACAACGGACTGTTATTCAGTTCATTTGTTTTGGACATAACATCAGGAAAGACCAACTGTTGGAAGAGTAGATTATGATTGGCAATGAAGAGGGCCAGCGAGATCAAAAGGTACCTTGGTGAGATGGATTGGCATAACAGCTGCAACTGGGGACTCCAGGATGGATGTCAGTATGAGGATGATGCATTTTGTCCTGTTGCACTGAAGATCACCATGAATGCCCATGAGGACTGCTAACAATCAACTGGACAGAAAATTAGACCACGGGGATACCAAGATCATGAGTTAAGGAAGAGTCCGTTCCCTCCCTGAAATCTTTCAGAAAGCTGAGAAAGGGCATGGACAATTTCTCATGAGCAGGTCAGTGGTCCAGTTGGGCATGGGCTTGTGGACCTACATGGGGGTCTTCTGGTCCTAATCCAGCATTTCATCTTTAGCAGCCAAGAGAAAGCTCAGCAGGCAAAGCTTGGTGTGTAATTCATGTGCAGCAAACCATAGACCCAGGCCCTGTATTCAAAACCACCCATGGCTGCTTCTGAGAGCATGATTGTGGCCTCTGAGACTGCACATTGTATGGCTAGATGGACTGATGAGGCCTGTCGGAGATGGCACCATAAACTCAGGCAGAAAGGGACCCCAGGCTGGAGGGAGAACTGATCAGTTGGTAGGCCTGCCCACTTCACTTCCAGTTCTTTCCAAAAGGAGAGCCATGGGACCAGCTAGCAAAGGGATTCAAGGGACTAGGAGAAGAGAGAAGGCATAGCAGATCCCCAGGGGAAGGTGGCTGCGAGGGTGAAGCCATGGGAGACCCAAGTCCCCAGCCATGAACAGCTGAGACAAGATAGGAAAGGTGCAGGTGACCTCCCGTGGACTTGTCCTGGGTGGACGGGTCCTAGACATGCAGTGGTGAGTGGCTTTCTTCCTAGAAGCAAGGCTGCTGCCACTGTGACCATTCCAGACCTAGCATTTCAGCAAACTGAAAGCAAGTTTTGAGCTGTCCTCAGGGATCCAGAGTTCCCTTTGGCTGGAAGCCTTTCTCAATAAGTGCCAGGCACCGAGGGTTTGCTGTTCTAAGGGTCTGTGTCAGCTAGGGCTTTAGCCCTCCTGCTCCTCTCCTTAGCATCCCTGCCTCGAGGCTGCTGGGCCAACCTCTGAGCACTCCTGGCAGCAGCTTTCTCTTCCTGTACCTGCTCACTGCTCTTCCACCACCCTGCCTTCTCCAGTCCTGCCAACATAGTGCTCACAGGAAAGGCCTTGGCCTTGACCCAAGGAATCACTGTGATCCCATTGTCACATGTCTACAACGTCATGTGTAAAAGACCACCTGCTTGTCACAAGTCTACAACACCATGTGTAAAACTGAGGCCTGCTCCCTCCTGCGTTCCACCAGCCCCATTAATCATCCGGAAGAGAAAGGGATGGATCTCCTCATCCCTGTATCATTCTGATGATTCATGCCTCAACCTCTGGGCATCCTATATGCCAGGCAAACTTCATTTTTTGTCTTCTGTAACATTCTTTCCAAACTACAAAAGTAATACGTGGCCCCCTTACTCAGTGATTCAGTAAAAATATGTAGAAAAAAAGGACTGCTTACTGAAAAGTCGAGAGTTCAAATCCACCAACCTCTGAAAAGGAGAAAGACCTGGAAGTTTGCTGCTGTAATGATGACACCCTAGGAAACCCTACGGGGCGGTTCTATCCTGTTACATGAGTGTTACTAGAGTTGGAATGGGCTCTTCAGTACACATCCGGGACTGACAGCAACTCAAGACATGTTGTCCCCTTACTGGAGCGTACTGTGACAGAGAACAATAATGGGGACACATGTGGGAAGGTAGTATCTGAATCCCCCGCAGTGGGGCAAGCCAAGAAGCGAGTATAACAGATGAGCAACTGGAGCAAAGCCAAACCACAAAGACCCTAAAGAGCCCCCCAAATAGACTTCAGGCTAGGGGGGGGCAACTCCCGAACACCCCCAGGACCAGTGGGGAGAGAGTCATAAAGGCCAGTGGACAGGCCTGAAACTATGTATGTTTTTTTCTCTCACTCGATTTTTCTTCTTCTTCTCCTTTTCTTTTTTCAATCTTTTGCTTTCTTACTCTTTGGTCGATGACATTGTTGGCTTGCCTACTTATATAAGATAAGCACGGGAAGCAAGCTCATGGAGAAAGTAATGGGGCCAACGGCTCCAGAGAGTCTTGGGGGAAGATGGGGGAAGGGGAGTGTGGTCAGCAAGCAATGCCATAGACAGGGGACCAACTGGGAAATTAAAACCAAGAACAAGAAGGTTGTAGAGATCCTGTGGGTATTAGAGCAGTAGCAATCTAGCAGAGAGGAAGTGCTAAGAGGTGGAAGAAGGGGGAATGTGATGATGGGGCAGGAGGAAGGCTAAAGAAAAGAGAGGAAGGCTCTAGGGAGAAAGCTATAGATAGGGGTATAAGTAGAGGTGTGTACTTATATAAATACAATAATCCATAAAAATAGAGGTATTGGCCGGTGTACATATATTTATAAGGCAATACACTGAGGTTCTGGATGGATCTTGGGCCTCAGCTCATACCCTTCCGCAATACAAGAACACTTGGCATTTTGTGATGCTCACCACAACCACCACCACTACCACCCCTGGCATAATCGCTGAAGACAAAATGGGTGCATAAGCAAATGTGTTGAAGAAAGTGGATGGTGCCTGGATACTAAAAGATACAGCTTCTGGGGTCTTAAAGGCTTGAAGCTAAACAAGTGCCCATTCCGCAGTGAAGGAACAAGCCCACATGGAGGAATCAACACCAGCCGGTGGGACCATGAGGTATCATCGGGACCGGCTAACAGGCATCATAACAAACAACAAACAAACAAAAAACACGGTGTTGAGAACAAGGGAGGTTGGAGCAGAGACGCAAAGGCCATCTGTAGACAATGTAACATCCCCCCCACAGATGGGTCGCAGGGAGGGGGTGGGTCAATCAGGGTGCAGTAAAGCACCAATGGATCACACAACATGACTATGGTTCCTTGAGGCCTCCTCACCACCCACTGTCATGACCCCAGTGCTGCTTCTCACTCTAGACTAAACTGGAGCAGGTATACAGGTTTAGATAAGAGATGAAGCTCAGGAGCAGGAATGGGAATCGTGATACCAAAAAAGTAGGGGGAAGGTGTCTGGGGTCTTAAAAGCTTGCGACTTTCCCTCTAAGCCACAACTATAGGTCTCTACTCTTCAGGAGCAAGAATAAGAAGGCCACCGAAATCTAAAAAAAAAAAAAAAAATGAGATTACAAGGCAGGTAGACTACACCAGCCAGTCTCATCTACCCTGAGTCCAGAACAAGATGGTACCCAGCTATCACCACCTGTCCTTCTGAGTGGCTTACAGTGGATGGTCCTGGATAAATTGGGAGAGAACTGTAGAACAAAACTCAAATTCTTAAAACAAACAAACAAAAAAAGCCAGATTAACTGAACCAGTTGGGACCAGATGACTCCTTACCCCAAAATACTAGTTTCTTCTTCTTCTTCTTCTTCTTCTTCTTCTTCTTCTTCTTCTTCTTCTTCTTCTTCTTCTTCTTCTTCCTCTTCTTCTTCTTCCTCCCCTTCCCCTTCTCCTCCTTCTTCTTCTCTTACTCCCCCTCCACCACCTCGCCCTCCTCCTCCTCT